>NC_086199.1:61404720-62029720 GCF_035770615.1 Melospiza melodia melodia | reverse complement strand
ATAACAAGAATTTCAACACGAGCTGATACTGTGGGAGCAGTGCTGTTACAGAGAAATAGAGGAGGAAAATGGATACCAGTAGCATATGAGTCCTCTCCGGTGGCTGGACCCAAATTTCCTTGGCCATGAGAAATCCTGGTTAGAGGCAGTCTGGGCTGTGATGGAGCTTGAGGTTTCCCCTTGATAATGCAGTTGTACCCCATCTGCTTTTACTCTGCTCTTACACACAAAGGGAAGAAATGGATATTAATGTGGATATCCTTTCAATGGAAACCAGGAATGAACCAAAGGTATTGCACACTCATGAGAGTGCTACATTTGATCAAAGAGGAAAAATAACCTAAGACACTCCTATCAGTGGAATGAGGGAACAAACAGTGGGCAAACTAGAGAAAGGATCATGCCAAGGAACTTACAGGCTGTGAGTAGACAAAAAACCCTTCTACCAACACCTCTCTACAGACAGCTACTCTCTGGCAGTAGAACAAAATACTGGTTGCATCATGGGGAGATGAGCAATGGCAAGCACATGGTGGGACACCTATGAAGAAAACAGGAGTTCTACTTTACAAGCTTAGAGGGAGAGTGGGAATAAAATATATTTAAAGGATGTTGAAGTAATGTGAAGACTACAAGCAATACTGAGAAGTGAGCAAGCGAGTAATTTAGTGAGCAACTAGATAAATTAACTCAGACTTTATTTACTGCAGTCCCAATCAGGTGACAGCTAAAAAAAGATGGGATGAATAGTGTGGCCAGTTGAATAAGAGCATCCTACACTTCTTTATGTAGCTCATTATGAGCTAATTGTCTAAGGTAATTGTCATAATGAGCTACATAAAAAAGTGTAGGGTACTCTGAAAAGAGTGTAAAGAGTTTAGACTCGGCCCCAAATGAAGTAAGAAACATAGGACAAAATAAAAACTGCATAAGGTGTGCAAAAGTGGGTTAGTAAAAGAAAGCTGCCAACTCTGCTGCATTGGCTAAACTAAAGACTGTGACAAGTACTGCCAAGGGATCACCCCAATAAACTGTCACAAATCAGTACCTGTTTGCCACAATAAATACCTTTCTTGGGCAGGCTGAGGTTCTTCCACCTAAAAGGAATACAACTGCTGGGAACTGTAACAATGCTGTTACAGAAAATTGTTCACCTGAGACAGGATAAAGTGAACAGAGGGAAGGGTTGGGAAGGGTGAGGTTTTAAGTGAAGAATTCAAAACTAAATAACTAGCCTGGGGATTAAGCAAGGACTGTATAAACCCTACTACCTGTAATCACCCAGAATGGCAGAAAGAAATTAGTCAGACTATTAAAAATAATCTAAAGACAATTGTAGAACAATATCCAAAATTAGGGGTTAAAAAAGTTAACTTTGCTATCAGTAGCTTTAAAAGCAGTGATAGGTTAGGGATTGGTTTGCAATTCTACCATATTTTGTTTGGATAGCCTGTCTCTTAGTGGCCCTGTGTCCAAGAGCCTAAAATATTTGGCAAGATAAAGAAGAAAAAAATGCCCTGGTAGAAGAAGCAACATGAGAAAAATGTGTAAAATGAGAAAGCAAGGATCCAATTCCTATATGGCTTACGAAATAAGGAGCCAAGTAATGTATTTGAAAATAGATAAAAAGGAACAAGGCTTAGAGACGAAGTGAAAGGGGACTTATTAAGTTACTAATAAGATAAATCCTCTAAGATATTAAATAGGTGAGGGTAATAGTAAATACAAACAGGTTCATGTTTTCAGATGTCTCCATAAGGGGCCAAAAAATTCTGTAATTTGTCACGGATTTGTGAAGAACAGAGACACTGAAAATGGCCCAAAGAGGCACCTCTGGCACCTGTGTAGCCCTGGCCCCTACACTCAGAGCCTGCCCCAGCTCAGCCCCGTGTCCCAAAAGCAAGGGAGTGCAACCCTCCTGGTGCTCACCTTCCCCCAGCTGCAGCACATCTGTTTGTGTGCTTGCATACTCATGGGGCTGGAGCATGCTGCAAGTCTTGCTTGTTTGCTATTTCTGCAGGACAGCAGATTTTACTACAGCTCCTCAAAAAAGCAGCAGCTGACAGAGTCAAGGAGCAGCAATGCAAACTCCAAGGCCAGGCAGAGGAGTTGAGGTCTCCTGCAGTTGCAAGGATTTCTAAATTGGCTTATCACTCCATATTAATGAGTTTGGTATTTTTACAAAATGCATTAATTTTAGATATTTAAGAAGGCAGATAATGACTGCAAAATGCTTTGGAGACCTAGAGATGATCACCTTCAGACCTTTATGGTTCTGGAGAGCAAATGCCTCCAACAGAGAGATTCCCTGCCCAGTCCTGATCAGGAGCCTGGCATTGCTGCAGGGTTTGGAGCATCCTTGCTGCTTTCATGGGCAGCAAGCCAGGAGCTGGAGGAGAGGAGAAACAGCAACCTGAACACCAGCAAAGTGGCACTTCTCTTGTTAACAAGATCATAACTCATGCAATAACTATACAGACAAAATTATAATAGCTTGCCTCTTTGTTTTCTCCCTTTTTTTCTTGGGGGTTTTTTTTGGAGGTTTTTTTTTTTGATTTCTTTTTAGTCAGTTTTACTCAAGTCACCAGTAAGATTTTCATGGCTAGATACTAAACAATGCCTAGCCTGCCTTAGTCTTGCATAGCTTGCTCCAGCTACTTAATCTAATAGTAATATCTGAAGAACCCAAATGAAAAATTGTTACAGCTCTTAAGGGAGCCTTGAGAGTTACAGCTCATGATCTGGATCCACCCAGATTGGGAAATCATAGCTGCAGCTTTGGAAAAAGGGCTCTAAAATGACAATAACTGAATTAACTCAGTAGTTTTATCGGTTTACAGAAAAATCCAAAGAGGACAAACAGCTTGAGGAAAAGCAGCTAGCCCTGGTGTCAAACTGCTGATTTCAGTAATGGCCTTTTAAGCAATTTAGGAGGAATTTAGGAGGAAGGGTCAAATAAGAAAAGAAACAGAAAGGAGAGATTGAAGCGGGCAGGGGTCTAAGTGCCATCAGTAGCTAAGGAGTTAAAATTTGAGAGAACTGGGGTTAAAGCACATATATGTGGAGGTCTGAAATGGGATAAAGAGTAATGGATTGTAAACTATTATGACTGAGCCACAGTAGAAGTAACACTGGAGAACAATGTTAGCCGTGTTAATAGCCAAAACTTCACTGCCAAGTCCTGCAGTTCTTTAAAGAGGAAATTATAAAAATCATGTATTGTGGATAAGGACGGCAAAAGTCGACACAGAAACGTTATAAATGATCATGCAAACAACTCTGTATAATTCTCCCCTTCACTGTCCCCCACAGCTGTTTAGCAGCCTCCACACATCCCAAGCCCAGCTCTGATACTGCACAGCTGCATAACCTTGGGCCAAACTTCTGAGCAAACCGCTAAGTTATGAGACAGCCTGCAAGAAGATAAGAAGGGCAAAAGCAGGGGGAGGAAAACCAAGAGCTTTGGGTCAGATCAAACCATTAATATCTACACTGAAAACTGCATGAAAACGGGTTTGAGCATCCAAACCAGATGTTTACCTTCCTTGGAAATGGCCAGCAATAGCATTAGTCACACACACCTGAGCTATATCAGGTGATAGTAATATTAGGATAACTAAGAACAAGACTCATAGAGTTGCTTTGGGGATAAAAAAAAAAGGCAGATTAAATTTTTCTCTCAATTTGCAATTAAAAAAAATTATTGCTTCTCTTTTTTTTTTCTTTTTGAATACAGTAGATTTTCTCCTCTTCCTTGCACCCAGGAGCCTAGCACACAGCTCTTGACTCCCAATTTTTTAGCCTGGCCATGCTTTTTGTATCTGCTAAGCCTCTTCCAGCAGTCAATAGGAAAGGTACCCAAAAAGCCAGCAGGCCTGGGGTGTGTCCTGCTGCCCTCCTCCGAGCTGGCCCTACATACAGACGTGGGAAGCTGTTGGGGTCGCGTGGTGACAGGCAGCAGTGCCAATGTTTGGGGCAGACAGGTAGGAATGATCAGCTGGGAATGAGGAGAGGGCAGGGCAGGACTCTGGGGCTGGGAGGGGACGGAAAGGGCTCAGTTCTTGTATTAACTGATAACATTGAGCGCGTTAATCAGCGAGTGGAGGTCATCCCTCACGCTCTCCAGGGAGTGGCAGATCATCTGGGGGCTGTCCAGGAGCTCGATGCTGTGCGTGTAGGGCTCGTACTTCACCGAGAAGGGCCGCTTGATGTGCGCCGCGTAGCTCCTGCAAGGGAAGGTGCACAAGGATGGGTACGGGGCAGGGGTCCTCAGTCTCCCTCCTACTCATCACCATTTTCCCAGGAAGATCAGCACAGGTAATGCCTCCTTTAGGCAGAGTTTCCACCCTTCCAGCTCCACTGCAGCAGCAGTTGAGGTCCCTTCTGTTTGTCAAGGAACACCATGAGTTTGACTGTGGCTCTCTGTGGGCTGGACCAAACAGGAGGGCACATCAAACCGGTCACCTCCGTGGCCAGTGCCAGGCATTCTCTGCTGCAATTCCCTTTTCAAAAAAGGCCAAGGAGATTTAGAAGCTAATTGCAGGGAAAGCCTGGGGTATTATCGTAGTATATTACTAAATCCTTTCTGACATGCATTTATTGACAAATCTCTGCTTGGGGAGGGGGGAAATAGCTGTGTGCTTATTAAGGATAGACTTGACAGGCAGCGGCACGGACCTGGAGGTTGAGAATAGTGTCACCAGAGCCTTGTGTTCTCAGCAAAGCTGCACTGCTGTACCCAAAGCCAAAGGCAGCCTGAATCCCAGCAATGAGCTTGACTCTACCTGATATCTCTCAAGAGCAAGACCTCGTTGCTGTTTTTCTAATGGAGAAGTATGTGGCCGAGTGAAAGCAAATCAAGGGTAGGAGCTCCCTAAAGTTGCCCACATTCACTTCCAGCACTGAGATTTGTATACTTGACAAGGCAGGGTTTTTTCATTTGAGGGTTGTGTGACTATGGAGCTGAAAATCTATAGTTAGGTGCTTGTGGCTGCAGTCTCACGGTGGAAGAACATGAGGAGACAGACAGCGCTAACAACAGGCGTGCTCCTGGCCTCTGCCGAGGCTTCACCCTTTCGCTCCTGGATTGCTTAGCTTAGGCTACCCTCTTGTGGCTGCTCCGGCACAGCTCGGGGAAGCGCAGCCCTTCCCCAGATGGAGACAGATGTTCCTCCAGCTGGGACTTCATGGCTAGCCCGGAACTAGAGGGATCTGGAGGAAAACACAGCACAGAGGGCCAAGGGGAAACGCGGTGCAAGGCGCAGGCTGGCGCTGGCAGGGAGCTGCCACTCCATTGCAGGAAAACAACGAGAAAAAGCACAAACAAAGGAGGTTCCTGCATACTCACGGTGTCCTCCTCCTAAAAGATGTGGTTCCTCTCAGTTCTGCCAGGCAAAATCCTGCTCACTCTCTTGTTAATGTCAGCAGCCACAGCAATGGCTCGTAGCACAGCTTCTAATGGCTAGAAACCTGCCCTCCAAAATGGGTGTGCTCACTTGACACCTTTTGAAGCAGCTAGATACAGCATGGCTGCTTGGAAGGGCACTGGGGGAGAGCGTCCTTTCTAAGAAAAGAGGCTTTTCCCAGGAATAACACTGATAGTCAGGCCGTGGTGGCAGCTGCCAGTAATGCGAAAGGGACGATGCTTTAATGTTTTCACCTCACAGAGCAGCATCTGTGTGGTCTCTGAGCTCCTTAAAGAGGATAATTTACAGTGCTTGTCACAGTCAAGACCCTCTAGCCTAATCTTGGCTGTGTATGTGGTGTATTTTCCCTTTTAAATGCAAGGAAATGACTCATTAGGCAGCAGTTGGGGTTTTTTTAAAGCAGTCTAGTGTGTATGTGTGTGTGACTATGGGCTCCCCTGTGCTTGCTTTTGAGCAGCTGGACTCCAGGTTGTATGAACAGTGCAAGTGAGGGTAATAAAAGCAGAAGTTGAAATATAGCAGTCCTCACCATGTTATTTATATTAAATACCCCTCTTGCAGGAACTGTAAAGTCTTGTACGTCATGTTCGCCTCATCCTGTCTCTTTCCTAAGTGAGAACAAAAGTGGTACAGGCAAAGTTTTCCTCTGTCAATCAAAGCAGTCCAAGGACTGAGCTTTCCTCCTCTGGGCAATTCTGGGTATGACCAAGAAAATGCTATTCTGAACAGATGTCTGTGGGTAGAGCTGACCCTTACAGTCCTGTTTGCAGTCCCATGGGATTAGGAAACCAAATTACCATGGTGGGATGATATCTGGGGCCCAGTAGCCCATGTTAAGAAGCCTAGGTGACAGAAGTTAATTTTTCCCCCTGGATGGATCTATTCATGTCAAGCGTGTTCCCTGTAGGATCTGGAGAACTGCTTTACTTTGGAAGACCTGATCAAAGTTTTCAGAGCACTTCTGAGACTGAAAGCAGCCAAACTGTCAAGCCCTATTTCAATAGATAACATCTCAATCTCCTGTTGTTAGGGTCTCTCTCATTGCCCAGTCCTACCTCAATTTATTTTTGGCATCACTGAAGCTCTCAGACACAAAATAAACAGGCTGGTAGTTCTGGTCCTGGTAGGGCTGAACAGCTGCAGCATCAGGGTCGAAGTCCCTCACCTCTGGTTCGTCTGACAAGGAGTGCTGTGAACACAGCAGAGAAAATCCAGCATGAGACTAAGGGGAGTGGAGAGCACATATGGGGTAGGCAAAGGTGGAGAACAGACTGAGGAAAGTCATTGTGCAGAAGCAGGAGGTGTTTTTCTCCACAGGGTCTACAGCAGAGGCAGGTTATGGTGGGACTTACTATGAGCTCCCCATAGGAAGAGAGGAGCCCAGCTCCGTAGGCTTTGACTATTCCATTCTGTCTGCAGAGCCCAAACTCCACTGTAAACCAGTAAAGCTGTGAAAAGAAAAAGAAAAATTCCTGAGGAACACAGCTCCTCATCCTCATCTTCCTGTCACTTCTGAGCCCTTACACCATGGCCAGGGTCTGGGGTTGGTTAAAGGAACAGGCACCTACTTCTTTGTCCCCTGTCCACACTTTGCTTTCAGAGAAAAGTGCTAAAATAAGTTGCTGCTACACCAGGACAGAGTCTGTGTCCCTGGACTTGTTCCATCTGCTATGAGATGCTGCTGTTTGGTGTCCTTGGAGCAGGACAGGTCACCTTGCTGAGGGAGAGCCAAAGGAAGCAGATGTCATTTAATCCCATCCCAAAGAGTCCCAGCAGTGCTGCTGCTGGAAATCTGATGCGTGGTGATACTACTGGTGCCCGAGGAAATTGGGTTAATGTGCAAGTGAGCTCTGCTGTTTAACTGATCTCTGCTCTGCACAGTCATCATGAAAAGAGCATGGGGCAGCTTGGGTGGGAGCTCTGAGCCTGCAAATCTTGGAATACCAGGCTGGACCAGTCCTCTTGACACTACAGAAGTACTGCTGGAGGTGTTGTGCCCCCCATCCAGCAAAGAGGAAAACCTACCGTTGCTAGTTTCTCAATTTCTTCATCAGTTGCTCCCAGAGACGCCAGCCCAATGTCCTGGGAAGAGTAGAGAAGGAGCAAACATCAGGACTAAGGGCCTTAGACATTTATTTCTCTGTTTTATTGGCTCAAGGCCACACATATTGCTGCCCTGCAGTGCCAGGCATCTGCTGGGACTTCATTGTGATCAGACTAAAACCACTTTGTTGCAGAGTCAGTATTTAGGGTCTTGGTCCACCATGGAACTCATGGTTAATAAGAGCAAGAAAGGTTTAGGTGGCAACACCAGGGTTTGGATTCCCACCTCTCAGGGGGAGAAAGCAGATAGCACCTTACCTGAGAGAACTGGGCAAATGTCTTGTCAGCCAGCATCGGCACGTGCCCCAGCAGCTCGTGACAGCAATCCCTGCCGAGGGGAGGGGGAAAGGAGGCAAACACGGTCAGCAGCAGATAGAGTGTGTCTCCTGGGGAAAAGGGCGATGTCTGGCCAGCTGGGGCTGTGTGGCAGGGAGGCCATGGGCGATACTCACGGCTCGGGGGAGTGCATGGGCGAGGAGGCGTGGCGGATGTACTGCGTGCACTGGAAGACGCGGAAGGCCAGGCTGGCCAGGAAGTCCCGTGCTGAGAGCAGGCCGGCCACCGGCCGCAGCTGGAAGCCAGTCCTCTCTGAAACAGCACACACTGACTGAGCGGGGAGCACGGCCCATGGGCTGCGCCGCTGCCCCAGCACTGTAGCCCCAGCCCAATCCATCTTGTTATGGGTAAAAGTTATGTTAAATTAGGGTATGGTTCAATTACATTGTATTAATTATGTTATATTAATTGTATTACGTTAAGAGTGGTGGGGGGGTTATTAGAATGTTCTAGGAGAAGGGTCCAGGGTTTGGTGGAAGGGCGGTCTGGCGGGGCAAGGCGAGGTCGAAGAGGGATTGGATGGAAGATCTGACCAATTATTCGAAGCCCTGCAGAAACGATTGGTCCAGAAGGAACGGCGTTAAAGACTAATGAGAAACCTGGAAATGGACCAATCACCCTGCGGATCCAAAATGGACCAGTCCTGGACTCGAAGGGGGCTATAAATGGGGGGAGTGCGGTGGGGTCGGGGGTCTTCTTTTTGGGCCCTTGTTTTGTGGGGAGAGCCCAGTGCACTTGGGGTTAGCGCACTGTTCTGGTTTTGGCTCTCTGTGTGGGTGCCTGGGCTTATCCTGGTTACTCCGCTCCTAACAAGAACCTCTTTCTCCAGAGAAAGTTTGGCCTCGTTCATACTCACAACATTCTGCTCCTTCTAGGAACAGCACCTGCTCTTCAGGTGCTCAGTGGGATCATTTAACCATGGGCTTGCCCTTCAGCCACAGCCCACTATGTTTAGCTGCAGGCCCCACCACCTGGGCTCTACCTCTGTCCTCTCTGAGCAATGCCCAAGGCACCAGCTCTCCTCCTAAAGCTCAGCTCACTCACTACTCCTTTGGGTTCAGACCCTGAACCTGAGTGCCCCAGGCTCGTACTCACCTTTCAGAAAGCGGGAAACCTCCTCCAGCTGAGGGATGTTGTTCTCATTGTAGCCACAGAATTTCTCCAGTAGACTGAAAGCCTCAAGGTACTCCTTGCAGGCATGGGTGGGGTACAAGCTCTTCAGGGTGCTGTACACCTCCTTCCTTCAGGAGGAGAGGTGGCAGACATTCAGTGGTTAATGCGTCCAGTCCCCTCCTGCGCTCTGGCTATGCACTATCAGGGACTCATGTCTTTAGGCTCCCTGTCCTTTTGCCTTTCTCCGCCTAAGTCTATGTCTCTGCACATTGATAGAGGTATGCAAACACACAGACACACATTCAAATGAACCTGCAAAGGCAGCCCAGGTCTGTGTCTGCACAGACCTATTTCTGACTGGGAGGTCAGAAGACTGTATGAAAGGTATTAGCTGGAATTAAAATATTCCCAGTAGGTTAACTCCTGAAGCTGCACTGTGAAGACAGTCAATAGAACCAGATGACCTTGTTGAGAAGCCTGTGTACTCAGCTCATAGGAGCTGGCCTTGTTTTCAGAAACACTCCTGCACAGCACTCCTGGAAAAAATCACATTCAAAGGGAGTGCTTTCCTAAGTGAGGCCTGTGAGGCACCACACAGATATTCACCATGGGCCTCACACTTCTTCCTGCAGCTGTGATGACTGCTCTTTGTTTGGAGGCTGCTACTGAGTCAGGACCCTTAGAGAAGTGGGGCTCCAAATTATCCACCTTGTTCTGTGAGGAGGCTCCTTTGGAGGAAACTCCTGGAGGCTGCAGCATGGAAGTGTTTTTCATAACAAGCCATTAAGTAGGATGCTCGCACTCCTGACACATTTTTCAAGAGGTCATGCCCTGAATGTTTGGGTTCTGATTCCCAGCTTCTATTGGTGAAGCAGTAGTGGTGAAATCAGCCCTAATCATGAAATCAGCACTCACCAGGTGGCTGTCTCCTCCGCCGTGTACTCCACGTGAGGGATGGGGTCCCCGCTGCAAGGCAAAGGCACCATTACTGAGCAGAGCCCCAGCCAGGCGCCTCTTCCCCAGGAGAAGGAAGCACTCTGGAGAAGCTCTGCATGATGTTCTTAAATCTTTAAAAACCAAACGAGGGGGTGACAGGAAAGACAAAGCCTTAGTACTGGGTCATTTGTACAGGTGCAACATAGATGCAAAGAAAAGCATGAGTCTCATCAGAGACAGTGAATGAACAAGGGATGAGCAAGAGTTTAACAGGTGTAATATTTACCAGGGGGGTAAAAATGGTTTTCTCTGGAAAAATACTTTAAAACTTTGTGTGTGAAAATAAATTCATTTCTTATGTCTGAACTTCAGGGAGCTGATGGCTCCAAGAATGAACTGGTGGCTGTGAAATAAAAACAGCTAATAAGAAAAACTAAATGCATTTGACCTGCAGAAAAATTTATTGTCAATAAGGTTAAGGATGGCAGGGAAAGAAAATTTCAACATTGGTGTAAATGGGCATTGATGAAATGACAATTTTGCTTTTTCTTATCATAGTTAACAATTGTATTTCCTAAATCTTTATTTTCTGTGTTTGGACAAATGAGATATTCATACATTGTAAAGCACAGTTCCTGAAGGGATGCCTGAAGGGATGTTACACAGTGGCTCATAAATGCTAACCTGTAGGTGAGATGTTAGAAAAGACTTCTTAAATTGGTGCCTCATCTTAGGACAATATTTAACCCTGTGTCACTTGGGACTCTTCCTCTGGCACCGTGACTTTCTGTGTGTTTAGTATTTGAACAGGATAAAACCATCAGTGTCCGTATTCTGGGCTTCAGATTGGCAAAGTACATGAGAACCAGAGCAGAAGCCCTTGCTGGGATCACACCAGTTGCGGGGGTAGCTCAAACAGGTGACCCATATAATTTCTGTAGTCTGCTTTCAGCACTTAAAGCCCTGCTCAGAGAGAGAATGCTATGGTGAAAGCATAGCAGCATCACTGAATAGGATCTAGGGAAGGTTTTACAAACCTAACTGAATATCAGACTCTGTCTGATGTTGTAGTGAACACACTGAGTGCTATCACTGCATGTATCAGAATAGAAGTATTAAGTAAGAGTACAAGGCATAGTCTTAAATCTATATAAGACAATGATGAGAACATTACTGGAATCTATTTAATTTAGCAGAGTTAGGAGGTGAATCATTTAGCCTATAAATACCCTCATAGCAAAAAAGAAAAAAAAAATCTGACAGCAGTATTTTATCTAATAGATGAAAAGCATGTGTGATCCATTGGGTAAAAGCTGAAGCTATCAAAGTCCAGCTTAGAAGTAAAACCCACATTTTTTTCATGACCAGGATAATGAACCTTTGGAACAAATTTTCTGGGCATGGGTATCTTTTTCAGTACTTGAAACACTGAAGTCAAAACTTGATGCCATTCTAAAGAGATGCTACATTTCCAAATGAAGTTTGAGGTCTGATGGATATATATCTGGCTTCTGTTATGCAGGAGGTTTGTTCTTACTGTGCCCTTACCAATGTATGGATTAATGACAACAGATATTTTTTAATTTAGGAGAGACTGGAATGCAATGAGAGAAGGGAGACACAAAAGGAGCTGGAAAGGCTGAATGGGGAGACAAAGCATAAAGGAAGAGAAATTTCATACAGGTGACATACAATGGCTTCCCAGTAGGTTCACTGACATGTCATTATCCCCACATGAATGTTAGGAAGGAGACTTACTGCTTATATTGAAAAGCAATCTCTGCTATTGATTTCCTTCTCTGCCGATATGCTGGGTCCGAGTAGCCCTGTGGTGACAAACAGGAACAGAGACAGGGCTTTTAGTCAGTTGCTAAAGTTTCTCACCCAGGAAAATTCACCACTGGCTGTGGAGACATCTCTCAAGGTGGCGGTCACACTCCAGTCCCTGATCAGCTGCACTGATGGGTGTTCTCAGCTCCCTGCCTCCGTGGGACAGCTCAGGAGTTTAACGTGACAGGGTGCACACACACAGACTCACTGTGGGACAGCTCAGGAGTTTAACGTGACAGGGTGCACACACACAGACTCACTGTGGGACAGCTCAGGAGTTTAATGTGACAGGGTGCACACACACAGACTCACTGTGGGACAGCTCAGGAGTTTAATGTGACAGGGTGCACACAGACTGACTCACTGTGGGACAGCTCAGGAGTTTAATGTGACAGGGTGCACACACACAGACTCACTGTGGGACAGCTCAGGAGTTTAATGTGACAGGGTGCACACAGACTGACTCACCGGGTGATCCAGATCCAAGTCAGGGTCAAACTTGGTGACCAAATGGTGGCACTTGTCCAGTTCGCAGATTTTCCTGGGAAACCAGTGAACTACAGGGAGAGAGAAAGTGATAGTCTGTCTGTGGAAGGGAAGATCCCCTAAGAGAAGGGGCTCTGAGGCTGAATAAGATACACCTGATCTGGTGTACCAAATGCACACATACAACATGGCACAGCTACTTCCAGGCTGTAGTTTCACAATCTCAGTGCTCCTTTCCTAGAGTCATGTCTAATGCCATGATCTGCATTTCATTGCTTCCTTGTCCATTTCTCAGCAGAGTATTTTGTGGCAAAATTAAAGAAGAAGATGAAAATGAGATTTTACTGAGTGATTCACATTAAAAAACACCCAGAGATCCTGCTGGTCATAGTTCTCTAGGGATATTCTCCTACAATATTATTCTACAATAATCATCCTGTATTCAGATAGGACAAGATGGCACATTAAGTTTCTTGTAGATTAGTGCTGAATCTGTACAGAAGTCCTAACATGCAGGTAGGAAATTTCTTTGCATTTATAATATAAAAGGCTGGAATGAGAGCTCTCATGAGGAGGGGTGTGAACAAAGCATGAAATTCAACCTCCTATTTCTGTTTTTTTCAATCTTTTACCAAAAGATGGGCTCTGAACAATGGAGTCTGTTGAGAAAAGGACAAGGAGGGAAATTACTTTCAGGATTCAGGTATCCCAGAGGCAGTCCCTTCTGGTTTGCTCAAATTCAGCACATAGCAGCCCTTTCCCTTTACTGGGAATAACAAAGCCTCCACCCTGTTTCTACAGGGAGAGCTCAGCCTCTCAGCACAAGCGAAAGTGTTTGTAAGTTCCTTACATTTGTCTTCTTTAGTGGTCCTCACATCTTCTGCTACCCTCTTGATGGAGCTGATGAAAGTATTGAGGTCAGAGCTGTGGACTTCACAGCGCACAAAGTATTCCAGCTCAGCGACCCCTTCACGGGCCTTTCGGCTAAGCCTGGTCTCCAGGTGGTGAATTTTAGCTTCAAATGTCTTTTGAGACATGGAAAAGAAGAAAAAACCAAAACATTAAGAAACATTTGAAACACCTTCTGCTACTACCCAAAGATGTCCGTATGGACACAGTTATAGAATGGTTTGGGTTGGAAGGGACCTTAAACATCGTGTCATTCCAACCTCCCTGCTGTGGACAGGGACAACTTTCACAGACCAGGTTGCTCAGAGCTCTCTCCAACCGGACTTTTAACACTCCCAGGCATCCACAACTCTGGGCAACCTGTTTCAGTGCCTCATCAACCTCACAGTAAACAATTTTTTCCTATTATCTGACCTAAACCTACTCTCTTTCAGTTTGAATCCATCCCCCCTGTCCTGACACTATGTGCTCTTGTAAAAAGTCCCTCTCCATCTTTCCCCTAGAGCCCCTTCAGTTATTAGAAGGCTGCAAGTCACCAATAAGCCTTCTCTTTTCCAGGCTGAACAATCCCAGTCTGGGACAGATTCCTTCTCGTTGTTTTCTTCAAGCCTCACCTCCCTCCTGTATAAACACCCTTACCCGTTAATTCCGCATTTTCTCCTTCTGCACAAACTCCGAGGCCGTTCAATAACTACCAACAGAAGACTTCCTCATGGCAAAGAAGACCAATTGATGTGGCAGAGCGTCGCGTCACACTTTCCCACCCCAGCCGCTCCCTCGGTGTGTGCTGGTGGGGGCTGTGGTGAGTGGGGTGCTGGCCTGGGGGGGTCCCACGGGTCCGGCAGGGTCCCGCGGGGTCCCCACGGGTCTGGCAGGGTCCCCTCGGGTCCCGCAGGTCCCGCGGTGTCCCGGGGGCGGGCGCGGTGCGGGCGGGCGGGCGGCGCTGGCCGTGGTGCTGAACGCCGGGGCTCGCCCGCGCCAGCGCCGGTGTCATTTGGGCTCGCTGTAGGAACCGGCCTCCCCCACGGAATAAGGAGGCAAAATTATGTGTGCAGTCTCGCAAAGGGCCCTGGTAGATCTGTGGGTATTTTCTTTAGCTCAGTGAAAACTGGCAGTACAAGCCCAAGGCGCTAGGCAGTGACCCAACCTTCCCAAAGTTCCTGCAGGACCTTTGATAGAGGAAGGGACATGATTTCGTTTGTTAATCAGAGGCAAAAAGATGAGAAGGAACAGATGCGATGCCACAGGTAAATTAAATTTACCTGTGTTTTTTAATGTACCTACCAACTTCACTATTACATTGTCCTCCCAACAATCGATACCTTTGCATTAATCTGACAGCTGTGATTGCATTACCTATGCTTTAGCTGCATGTAACACATACAGAAGAGTGAAACCAGCTTCCCTGCAGCCTGGTTCATGATGAGGTAAATGTCATTATGCCCGTCTGCTTTCATATCTTGTACCTGAATTGCCAGAGGGATCTGGGAAATGAATCTTCCTCTGCTGGGACTTGACATGCTTGTCTTTTTATTATATTTAAAGCTCTCTCTGTGACAAGCTCAAAGAGCTTTCTTGCTCCAGGAAGAAACAAACAATATTTGAACATAAGCTGCCACAGCTTCTCGCTTGATGTTTTAAAAATTGTTTAAATTACAGAGTTTAAATTCAGTATAACATAAACTCTTCCAATTACAAGAGTTTACACATCTGTTTCATACCCACTGAGCAGCTTGTTAAATGCTACACTGGTGGCTTTATCATGCTTTGTCATGCTTTATCTGGCATCTGTGTGTTCTGAGAAGGAGACACCAGTCATCTCAACACACGGGTTTTGTCTGAAAATTTGTCATAAAGGTTCTTTCAGTCTGGAGACAAGAACCATACATTGCCCAGAAAACAGCTTTTCTTTCAACAGTCCTCATAGAGGAATTGCAATTGCTGAAGATCTAAATGTTTTTCATAAGATTATCAGAGGTAATACTAAATGGGTAATGAACAGCTAGAATGCCCTACAATTTCAGGGGAATACTTATGCCCCAAACACACTTTTTGTATGTTTACAGTTTTTAAGTAGCAGATTTTCTGTATAGTGTACAAAGCCCCAAGCAACCTGCTGGGAGTGGGCATGCTCTGAGCAGGAGGTTGGACCTCAGAGCTCCAGAGGCCCCTTACAAACCACATGACTGATAATAGGAACAAATTGTCCTCTCCTGTCACTGCTGAAGTCAATGAAATTAAACTACCATAGATAAAACACATCTCAGAACCTCAGTTTGCAAAACACTTTTGAATCATTCTGGATGGAAGCACACTACACGAATGCAAGCTGTCATGCTTGGATTACTGTTTAAATAGGCAGCACTTATCTCAGTCTTTCCATTCATGGCAGTGAGATCCTATATAATGCAACATTACATTGCTGGAAAAGCTCAGTTACCAGTTTTTCTTGGTATTAAAGGCATAGACAGGATGCATCTCTTGAGGGGAACCAACAGAACCTTTAACATGTGAATCAGAATAGAGAAGGTAATTTTGAAATCAATATGCCCGTTTTACACCCAGGGCAAAGTTGTTTCTGTAACTATTTGGCTGAGGACCAGTGTGGTAATGACCCAAAAGTGAGATGGGTTTGCTCTATAAGCAGGCAGGGCACACTTGCTCTGAATGTGGGATCAGAGCTTGTGCCTGAAGGTGAAGTGCTGAGCAGTGGGGAGGGCAGTGGGGAGGGCTGTCAGAGTACACTTTAGACCATGAGGGTGTGGACTCGAATGTGAAACTGAAAATAATTAAGCAAAATTAAGGCCAGAGCTTAATAGCACTGCATGTCAGAGGTACGCCTCCTTGTTAGTGAGGGCAAGTGAGGACACACTGGGCCATGAGCAAAGCATGACTTCAGAGGTACCAGACAATTCACTGATAATTTGAAGCAGGCAGACCTAGTCTGAGGCTTCTTTATTACACTCAAGTGACGCTTCTCACAGCCCAGTCACGAAACCTGGAGTGTGTTCCTTGAGTACCAAGGTACTCACCTCAAATACCTTAAGGACACGGGACAGTGGTGAAGTCTTGGCTCCCTTGAGCATGAAGAAGAGGTTCAGCATGGCTCTCCCATCCTTCTCCTCGAATACAATGGTCTCTGTGGACTCTGCAGCATCAGTGGCTGCAGCCGCAGCCTCTCTCTCCTTCCTGGCATCCTCAATGAGGCTTTGGCGTCTTCCCACAAAACGTGGAGACTGAAGGCAGAACAGAAATCAATAACACTGCTCGCAGAGATGGGGGAGATCAGAGGCATTCCCAGTAGCTGGATGAGATGTGACTGGTATGTGTCAGCAGAGGAAGCAGGGAAAGCCCGGACTGACTTGCCTGGCTTTGTAGAGGAAGATCTGCTCATGAGGATTGAGGTTTTAGAATTGAACTTTCAGAAATGTGAATCTTTGGGAAAAAAATCTGTGTAAAATATCTTTTTAGCATAACTGGAGAGTGGACTTCTCCCCTCACCTCCCCAGCAACAGTTTTCAATATCTTCTGAAAAAAACCAAAACCCAGAAACAACCTTTAGGTGGTTTTTAGGTGAGATGGACTCAAGTGACAAGACATCAGATAAACCTGAGGTCATCAGAGAAAAGATATTTTGTGAGGGACAGGTGAAGCCCACAGCTGTGGCATGGCCAGGAAACAGGAACTGTTTGCAGATGTATTAGCAGGGCAGCTTAGCAAAACTGCACCCAGGATCCAATGTGACATTTACTTTTGACATTAAGTGGATGCTTATCCATTGAAGTATAATTGAAACCACAACCATATACCCCAGAAAATAAATTCCTCCCACTTATCTGTAGATTTGTTTTGTCTGAAAAAACTCCTGCAGATTCCTGTTATTTGGAATTGAATCTAAAATGTAACTTTGTGCCTGAGGTCATGTCAGGACACCTGTTTATACTTATAGTGAACTACGAATTATTTCAATCACTGCTGTTTCTTTTGTTATACAAATAGCTCATATACCAGCTTATTTGTTCTTGGTCTTTTTACGACCAGTTTTCTATTCAGAGGCAATGCATCTGGTTCCAGTTTTCTGTGTTCAAGACCCAAACCAGATGACAAACCTCCAGAGCTTGCTAAAAGAAACCTGGCGCAGCACTGAAGAAGGACACAGAGTTGGACTGGCTGCAGTTTTCCCTGTGATTACATTGAAAATATTTAGAACATGTTGACTAAGCAGTGCTTTCCCTACCTTGTGAAAATTAAGAGTGTTTTCCTTTTAACAAGACAGCCTGACTGACTACTAAGTTTATTTTCTCTCTGATTTTCAAAGCCCACTATCAGTAACTCATGTTTCCTGTGAGAATCATCTTGGATGTTTTAGCAGTGTAAAGCTGACACTTTAAATACAGCCTCAAAAACTCAGCAGCACATCGAGGCGCCAGCCCACACACACCTCTATCTGATGCTGTTTCAGTAAAGACACCCCTCCAAAATTACATTTCCAGATCCCCCCTTTATTCCTCAGGGCACAGAAAAAACACTTAAAACAAATAAGTGCATGCTGCTGCTTGTGGTATTCATGCCCAAAGAGGGCAGACATCTAACAGGTGAACTCAGTCATAACTTTAAAAGTCTTGTGAGCATGTGCTTGGCTTTAAGTGTGTGTTTTCCATCACTGCAGTGTTTTAAGCTAAGCTGGTGTTTACTTTAATGTGCCTGCAATAAGCAGAGCAAACTGTGCCCTGTGGCAGCCACAGAAATGAGCTCCACAGCCATCCCAAGCCAGGCAGTGCTTTACCCAAGGGTGCCTTATCACACCGTGCCCTGAGGTACAGCAGGATTTTACTTCTGGGTAGGAGAAGGGTAGAGGAGGGAAATTAGACCCCCATATCGAGGATGTAAACCAGGTTAAAATCCAGCTAGTGGGATTAAAATACCAGAGTTGGGTGACTGGAAAGCTGCACCAGGGGAAGCAGACTCAGCCAGTCCCACACATGTGCTGGGGCTGGGTGGCCCCTGGCAGGCAGGGTGGGGGCTTCGGTTCCTATTCATAGCTGCATGATAGCATGGTTTAATTGGGTAATTTGGAAAAAAAAATCAAAACAAAACAGAAAAAGGCTGAATTTTGCTTAGAAGAAGAGGACTGGGAAGAGTCTGCCTGCCTGTTGCCTCCTCTGCCAGCTGGAGGCTGCCTGGCTGTGTGTTCCCCACCTCACTGTCCTCAAATCTGCCCCTCACATTTATGCTCATTGGGCTATTTTCTCCTTTTGCTGGAAATTAGGAATGTGGCATATATAATAACAAAATAGATCTCTTGATAAATGCCTTCCTTTCTTCCAAAGTCACCATTATATGATATTTCTGAATTGCCTTGCAGACTCCCTCCCTGAGTGCATATCTGGCTACAGCGAGAACTGTAATTTGATTTTGCAAAGCATTTATTTGCCTAACCAGGGCCTGACTCATTCACCTCTTCTGAAGGTTCGTTTGCACCTCTTATGAAGGGTTTGTTCATTTTTCCTTCCTCGAATTTGCTGCAAGTCAGAGTGCCCAGCCTGCATATCGTCATTAAAAATTCTGTGTTCTGAGCGATTTTGTTGCTTTTTTCCCCCCCTGGTTCATTATGTGCAGCAATCAGGAAGGATTGTAAAGACTGGGGACATTAATGTCCCACCCCTGCTTTCCTGGGTGCTTTTTGTAGCTTTTCTGGCTCCAGTGGCTGTCTCCTGCCTGGCTCTGTAACCAAACTCTGCCCCAGCTACAGTCCCAGGGTCTCTTGCAAAAACTGTTAGCAGCAGAAAAACTTAATACATAACCAGAGATTTTTCCATGGAGTTTGATGTTTGGCTGGCCCAGCTGACATGTAAAATACCTGCTGGTGTAGGGGAGTTCTGGGATTGCAAAGGTCTGGATTTGCCCCCCAGCTTGCAGCTCCCCTGGCAAGGGAACACCTGAGAGCTGGTGGAGGTGATGTGATGGTGGGTGATGGCTGTGGGGCAGATCACCCACGGTCACAGTGACAACACAAGGGCCAGGGACATGCCATGCCATGTACAAATGCAGAGTCATGCCTCTTGCCTGGTAGAGGGCAGGGTTGTGGAGATCTCCTGTGCTAGGTGAGAGCAAAGAGAAAAGCTTTTCATGCATCCAACTCTCAGAGCGATCCTCACAGGGCAAAGTTTTAATTTTATTTGTTTTCCCTTTTCTGAAAATTTTCATTCAAAACCAATCACAGGCTAAGGTTTTATGTACCATCCAGGCTGGAGGAGCCACTCACCCCAAGCAGGTTGCCTCACTCTTGTCAGCCCTCTTGTTGAACATGAACTCCCCTAGCCCCTATGTTCTGTGGTCTGTTTTTTCATAAAACACAGAGCAGCACCTCAGAGGGTGCAATAACCAAACACTCTTCACTTCTCCAGACACTGAGCATCTCAAATATGGATTTTACAAGTTGCCTGGAAAATATCAGGTTTTCAAGGGCCACTCGAGTGTTCATTATTTTGCAGAATGCAAAGGACTGCATGAGAGGGGAGCCTTCCCTGATTTCCATTTATTAGAGAAAGCAAGCTTACCTCCTTGTTTCCTAAATGTTTCCATTCTTTTCCAGCAAACTCCACTCTCCAAAACACCTTTCTGCCAATGTAGTGGTTGATTATAGTGAGGCAGAGCATTGCACAGGGCTAAGAGAAGCATGAGTGAAAAAGGCAGCAGGTACAAGGGAGAGAAATGGGGAGCTCTAAGAGTGACCTGCTGGAGTCACACTGCAGACATCTGCCAAACCTATCTGCTTCCTCACCCATCTCTGTTCCTAAAGTCCCCTCCTGGTGCACCCATTGCCACTGGCTACCCTGGCTCCTGCATTGCCACCTGCTGTCTATCCACACCTTTGCCCCACAGGAATGTCCTATATTGGGATTCTTCAAGCTCATCCTGCCTGGCAAGGCTTCAAAAGTAATGTCCCTCTCCCTACAGCAAGTCTGATGGGTTGGCCAGGCTTGGCTTTCTAAAGACACTTGACACTTCTCTCCCTGACACTTTCAGACCTGGTGTGTGCAGGAGCTTTCCCTGGGCTAAACACAGGGCTGAGAACACATCAGGGAGGACTGGGAACAGAAATGGGAGAAGTATGTTCTGGGAGATAAACTGGATACAGCGGCCATGAACAAACAAGTTAAACTGCCTGTGCCTTGTGTGCTGTCTGAAATAACAGCCCCACTTTATTTATTATGCTAAAACAGGTGAAATCTCTGCAGTTGAATGCCTTGAAACCTGGAAATCATTAAGATCTTCAAATTGCCTTTCACATGGGGATTCCTTGCTATTCTTGCCATAGATCTGTGGGTTATTCACCTTACTTTTTGTTGAGGTGGTTTCATTATTTCAAGTTTTCACCCCCTTAAATGTTTTCATTTCACATGTATCAGTATGTAGACAGAACTGTTGGAATCATTTCCCTTTGCCAGTCTGGAGCCCAGACGTGCCCATGTTGGGGAAGTCCCACAAACCAAGTGTTGGTCCATCTATCCTTGCCTGCCTCTGCCTATAGCTATGGAAGAGGCTGTGGATTTTGGAGGGGGAGGGAAAGAAGTGGGGTAGGGTTGTCTTACCATGATGGCCTCGGCTTGCTTGGAGTCCAGCTCCGACACCGCCCTGCGGAAGCCTTTGGCTGCAGAGGTGGAGATGTTCGGGGTTGGCATCTTTGCTCTTCCACGAGCTCTGCTGTCTGCTTCCCAGCTCCTTGCCAGCTTTTTATAGGGCAGGGCTGACGTCAAAGACTCTTTCAAATCTTCTCTTCCCCTGCCACCTCCCCATCACCACCTCCCTCCTTTCTCCCCCTCGGGCTGCGAGGAGGAGGGGATGTGAAGGAGAGAAACGTGTCTGTCCCATTAAATCTAATCGCTACAAAGATTGCAGACACCCTGCCTTCACAGACCAGACAATCCCCCACCTGTTTGCCTGCATCCAAAAGATTTCTTCTCTAATTTACCCCTTCTCTCCTTTCCCCTTCCCCCCCCACTTCTGTATGGAGCTCATTCTCATTACATGTTTCAGTCCGGCACATTTGCTTCCCCAGCTTGGGAGTTGCATGAAAGGATTTTGATCTGTGAAAGGATGAAATAAAACAAAGGCAGAGATTTAGCCCTCTCCAGCCTTTTTTCCCCCTTGTTTGCCTTGTCATGGAGGCAGTAAAGTAGTAGGAAAATAACACTGATTCCCGCAAGGCTGCTGCGGGACTGGATGCCGTTCTTGTGCGAGCACCCGGCTACTGACAACTGTGTGTCAGAATAGAGAACACAGCTGTGCCTTCCAGGGCTCCCCCACCACCTCAGAGCTTCGTTTGGCCATGTCACTCTGACAGCACGAGGGCAGGATCTGACTCCTCAGAAATGAAAAAGGCTGTAGAGGAAATAACCCGGGAAAACCCTCACAGTCCTGCCTTCCTAAGTGCTCTGCTCCTCTTGCAGTAATTCCTAAGGGACCAAATGCCTGATTGCAGCTGGGGCTGACAGTGTGTGACAGGTCAGACCCATGCCAGACCCTCTGCTTCGTTGTGAGTAAAACTGGCATTTTTCTCTGGTTAGATTTTCAGCAGCTGTCCCACCCAAACAAGTGCTGCAGGAACGCATGGCTGTACTTTGTGTGAGCCACCTCCATCCTGGTGACAGGCCACACACACAAATCCCTGTGGCAGGGGAGCTGGTGGCCTTTCACCAGCTGACTGCCCGAGAGCTCACCTGCAACCTTGCTGACCACAGCACTGACATCTGGCAGGGTTGGTGGCTCATCCTGCACTCAGCAGGACAGCTGAGTTTGTGCCAGCCTGCTGATGACTTCTGCAGTGCCAAAAGCTCTGGAGGAACAACAACCCATTGACATCCTTGAGGATGCAAAGCTGTTGGTGTTTACCAAACACCAGGGAGCAGACAGTGTGACCAACACTGCCTGCCCCACCAAGGCAGCTGGGGAAGCTCATTGGTGGGAGTTGAAGCTGGAGTAAGCAGTTGGCAGCAGCTAAAGATTGGTGCAGTAGTGAGACAAAATTGATTTTAAGTCATGTGGAGTATCTTCTCTTACTGCAGGTGCTGAGGGCACTTGGCTGGTCAGTACAGTAAAAACCAGAGCAAGGAGTTAAGCAGCCATCGTGGCTCATCTGTCCCCAGCCTCTGTGTCCTCAGGTGTGGTATCACCTCACACACTGAGAACAGCCCTTGCTTTTGCTTTAATTTCATCCCTAATCCCCTCTGAGGATCCTAAACTGTCTATTTGCTCTCTGCTAAACCCTGGATGCTCAAAACACAAGATAAAACCCCACCAAACCGATGGAGGGTAATGCTGCCTGGAGTTGCAAGGTTTTCTCAGAAAATATTTTGGGAGCAGGTTCCAAGGCACTCCACTGCCCAGAAGGCAGTCAAGGAGCAGCACTGCAGGCTCAGCCACCTCCTGTCTGCTGGGGGGGCTTTGAGGACCCTCCTGTTGGGGGATACAAATTAACACAATGCTATGGTTGATTTATTTTTGTGTCCCTGGCTGAGGTGAACCATGGTTTTTGGACAGGCTGGGATGCCGGGAACAAGGCTCTGAAGATTGTAAGGAAGAAAAGAACCCACTCCAAAAGAGGCCATGAAAATAATGCTCAGGTATCTTTCATGGAGGCACCAGTGAAGAGACCTCAGTGGGGATTCTGTAACACCATTAATGCCAGTAAAGGGGGCATAGAAAGAGGGCAAAGGGCACAGCTCTTCCCCACAATATAGGATGAAGCTGCAAAGGTATTTAGGATGAAAAGCCATAGTTACACTAGGTAGTCAAGAAATATTTAGTTAAAACTATTCAGAGACTTTGCTAGAGTAACACCTGTTAAAAATAAGCATTGTCAATGAAGGGTCTTGCCTGGGCCAGCTTCACTGGGATTTCATTTGGAGAGGAAATAAGGACTTGGGTAGGAGGAGAGTTACAATAATTGCATTTGAATGTATTTACCAAATCAAGTTTTAACTGTGGATGAATTATTCCGGATTGCACTAGCTTTAAAACAGCTTGTAGAATATGGAATTACAATATTTTTCATTTGAGGTTTCCAGTTCAATTTAAGAACAAAGACAAAATTTAAATTAATTGATTAATTTAATCCCTTTTCCTTCATGCTGTTTTCTTACCTTAAAATCAGAAAAAGAAATCATTTTGCTAGACTTATTATTTTTGGAAACTGACTTAGTTTAAAGGTCTCTTTAGAGAAGTATTTGCCAGTGATGATAAACCTAAAATCAGCCATCACAGCAAGCTCCAGTTATCCAAATCTGTAATAAATTTGCTAAGAGGATAGCCTTAAAATGTCAGTTCATGTAAAGAATTGAGACAATTGGAAAAATAGTAAATATGGGAATAGAACAATCCACTCAGCCTTCCTACAGGCTGTAACCTATTCAGAGATTACATATGAAAGCTCTTCTGACAAGCAGAGGCTTTAAAATGTGCTGATAACATCAAACAAGTTCTCAAGATTATTGTACGACTAGGTGGAATTTCTCTGAATATATTTTCTCTTTTCTTTTGTCTCGTTGCAGGTTGTTACTTCCCTTGTGAAATCCAGTACTTTATTCAAGACCATCAGTCCTTCTACTGAGTTATCTCATCCCAAAGCCCTTGATTTTTATTCCTTTTTCTTCCTACTGTTGGCAAATTAGGCATACAGTTCTTTTCTTCTTTAAGCCCTGCTAATCTGCTTGCCCCATCCCTGTCTGGTGATGAGTCCTGCACTGTATGGAAATGCTGTCCAGCATGGAGCCAAAGTTCTGCTTTCCATGCGACCAAGGGGAAAACATCCAGATTGCTGTGAGGGGATTGCCATGGTAGGAATTTCACACTCTGATAAGAGTGAAAAATCAGGGTGGTTCTTCTGTCCTGGAGGATCTGGCAGAGGAGGGAAGCTGGCAGGAACCATGTGGCAGCAGGTCCTCCTTTTGGACAGCAAGGTGGGTGGATGTCCTTCAGAGCAATTATCAGCATGGCTGCAAAAGGACATTACTTTTTGACATTACTTCTGACAAAAGGCATTACTTTTCCCAGACAGTCCAGTGCAGAGCTGTTCAACACATTTCCCACCCATGTCTTTTGCAGGCAAATTCCCATCTTTTTGGAAACCAGCCACATTTTAGAATTTTTCTTCTCCCAGTGTGTCTACATCTCGCTAAACCACCTGCCTGGGTCCATGTTTAAGTTCTGCTGATATCAGATGTGAATTCTGGGGGGGTGTAAGCCTATTTGGTTAAACCAAGACAGGTTTGTCTCAGCTTTTGTCACATTTGACTAATTACCAGATTTGCTAATAAGGAAGAGGAGCCTTTAGGAAGGTTTACAAAGGAAATACAACAGATGGATGGGTCTCCATCACTGCTTTGTTTCTCATACTCCAGCCTCATGACCATCTTGAATGTGTGTGGGTGCCATGTGTATCCAGCTGTGTGTTTTTAGGGATTAATCTGACATAAAGCAGCCGTGGCAAACACGGCTGGACACTGTTTCCCTGCACTAGTCCCCAGACAGAGAAGTCCATAAACTGGGATGCTCTGGCTGCACTTCTCTCAAGGGTGAAGCACACCCAGAAACAACCCAGGAAAGGCATTAAGGTGCAAAGTACTGCTGGTCCTGTGGAGGCTCATTTCACCTGCCATTGGATGTGGGATTGCTGGTGCAGAGATAGAGACAAGATATTAATATTTGTGGCTGGATTGGAGCAGGCAAGGCACTGCTATAAGCATAACTATGATGACAATCAATATATACTAGCCTATCTTTAAAATCTCTTTCCACTACGGTGCAAGGCTCAATTTGTCGAGTACATCATCCAACCATGTCCCATCCTCAAGCATTGTTTACAATAATCACCATTTCTGGGCACCTCGGGTACGGGGACCAAGGGGGAACCCCCCTGCCAAACATCCACCCCTAATTCTGGGGAGCTGGAGAGGTCTCCATGACCCAACCTGTCATGTTGATGCAAGCCCCAGGGTGAACCAGTGGCAAAGGCACTGGGCAGGAGTGGGGGGTCTCTCTGGTGGGCCAGGGAGCTGCAGGGACAGGGTTTGTGCTGTGCCAGTCCCCAGCAAGGCCCAGAAAGGGACAGTGTACTCTGAATAAGGATGACCTGCCTTCTCCCATCACAACCAAGGCAACCCTGGTAGCCATGAGGGGTGCCCAGGCACCCTCGCTGCTCTTTCTTCCACCCACCTGCTCCCTCTCCCTCTTCCCCTCCACAGCATGAATAATTACAGTCTGCCGTAATTTTGAAGCAATTATAGGGGGGTGAGCCAGCTCCATCAAGAGATGTTTTTCCCTCTTCTCCCTTCACGGCTCCATTCAACATCCCCAAGTGCCACAAAGGAGTTTAATAACCCATAATGACACCTCAGGCCTTCACATCAGTGCGTCCTCCCTAAGACTGGGCCAGCATCAGGAGGGAAAAAAAATAAAAGAGATAATTAAAATGCTCACCTCCCTCTTAACTTCGCAGCCTCCTATTATCTAGAAAACGTGGATTTTGTGCTCAGGCTGTCTCACCACAGATGAGCCCTGAGGAAGGGGAGCTGCAAGCAGCAGAGACGTGCTAACATCCAGGACAGGGCAGAGAGATGCTTTGTGCCACCTGGGAGAAAAGCTCTGCCATCCCCTCCACTGCAGAGGCAACCTCTGGGACGTGATGGTTCTCTGTGCAGGGGTGGCTCTTCCAAGGCAAAATCAAAACAGCCAACTAGGTTAAAAAAAAAAAAAAACAAAAAAAAACCCACAAAAAACAAAACATGCACTTTTCTAGAGATGATGGAGTAGGGCTGTGCACCTCCTCCAATGACATTTTGCCTCAGTGTGTGCCAGTGCATTTTCACAAAGCAGTGTACAGGACAGATCTGCTCCACAGATGCCAACCAATGGCTTAAGGACCAAGGCCAATACCCTCAGCAGCTGAATGCAAACATCCATGTCAGAGATTTCAGACTTCAGAAGGCCAGATTAGCCTTTAGCTGAACCTGAAAATATTCCTGTAACCCACAAAAAACGTCCTTCTGCCCCCTGTTTTGAAGCATGGGGCTGGTCTCATAATTCTGTTTTCATCTTCACATTCAGACACAAAATTCTGTGCCCATGCTGCTTGAACCTTGCCTCAAAACCCATGGAATCTCCACTCATTGGAAAACAGTGAAAATAGAATTCTGGGAAGTTTTTGCAGCAATCACCTTTTCAGAGGAAAATAACCTGATTTCCAGGAAAACAGTGAATTGCTTGGGGAAAGGGTTTTCAAAGGGACTGGAGGCTACCTGGATGGAGAGGGAAAACAAACTCTTCTCAGGAACTGAGAATTTAGCCCTGAGTTTTCAGAAGCAAACCCTGCTCTCTATTTCAGCAAATGGACCTGGAACAGGCAAGTGAAAATTCAGAAATATTGTATTGATGATTCACCTGCCACTGCAGAATCCCAAACAACCATCTTGTCTCAGATCAATGGGGAAGCACTTAGGAGCAATTTTCTCTTCGGAAATGTGGCCAGCAAGAAGAGAGTCAGGAGCAGGTGGTGGAATATAATGCACACCTCTTGGAACATGCCATTTAGTGGTGTTGTAAAATTAATTGATGACACCTCTGGCCCACTGTATTTCAACTTGTGGGCAATTTCTTTAACAAGATCATCAGAGAATGTCATCTTTGTGCAGAAAGGCAATTTATGTGTATTGCAACAGATTTTCTGCACCACCAGTACTCCTGATTTTATGTAAGTCTGTGACACCAAATATTTTACTCCCAGTTCCTGGAGTTTACTTTATTTAACAAAAAAAAAAAAATTGAATGCAAACCTTTTGAGAAGTGAGGAAAGGCTGAAGAGGATTCTCTGAGCACCTAGAAAGGTGGAAAAACCTTCAAGAAACAGTAATTATCGTATGGAGATCTGGCACCGGATTTTTGAACATTGACTTTGACAGTGAATTTGCTTTTTTTTGGGAAAAAAAAAAAAAAGTGCAGCTAAAGAGCAGCCAGAAAATATCCAAAACATTATGACAAGAGGAATCAAATGTCTACAGCTAATTCTATTGCCAGCCATGAACACAGAAAACAGGGACTGCCTCTCTGACAGCTCAGCTCATGGCCGTGGGCAAGTCATTTGACTCACTGCTTCATTTCCTGCCTTCTGCCACCAGGCTGGTAATTGCTGTGACCTTCAGCTGTGAAGAACCAGTTAATGGTGGGCAAGAGATGCAGAAATCAATAGAAATATTTGGCTCTCACCTCCTTTCATTCCTCTCACCTGATGCCTGGCAGTCCATCAGGTCTTTGCATTGCTGAATGCATGTGGAAAAGGGACTCCTGCTACTGCTTATTTTTCTCCAGACCCTTGGAAATCTCAGCACTAAGAGATTTGCAGAGACCTTAATTTTTCAGTTCTTCCTGTAGATGAAAAAACAAAGTTAAGGACATGTCTCCATGTTATTGCCAAGTTCATTAAGTCCTAGTCCTGCTATATTCATCTCTGAAAGATGGTTTTGGGGAATTTAGTCTCTTCATTGCTGGTGACCATGGTGTCTGGCATGTTCAACCTTCTTGCTCATTCACCCATGCCACAGAGTAAAGCAGAATTTATGTAACTCAAAGCAGCATCAGAAAGGAGAAAGACAAGCCTTGGTGAGGTACCAAAGCAAGTTCCCACTGCCCTTCCAGAAGGAAACCTTCTCTATGTGTTGGACTGGTCTGAGCATGGCCAAAGCTGATGACGTGGGACCTGAAGGGACTTCAGCCCACGGTCACCTGTGACTTAGGACCCGACTGCAAGGCTGCACAGTGTGGCTGGGATGGGTCTCGGCCCCATATCAGCTCCTGCTCCCTTCCTCTGACTGGTGTTTTCCCCTCAGTTTCCTGGCCACCCGTCCCTGCTGTTCCAGCTGTGGAAGCAAATGATGCTAGAAGAGGACAAGGGTTTTCCATCAGAGTTTGTCAGTGCTTGTCCAACATACTCCATTTTCATGAATGTGTAGCTTCTCTGACATAGATACATCTTCCTCCCCCTCCTCTTACCCCTTTTCTCATCTTCTGTAACAACAGCTCAGGTCACCAAGGTGGCCCAGCAAAATGCAGCTCAGTGCTACCTCCATGTGAACAGCAAATCGTCCACTTCTTACTTCAGTCAGTTCCCTCTCTCCTCAGGCACTGGAAGATAAAAACCATCCACCTGTCAAACAAAAGGTCTGATGTGATTTTAGCGTTACACGTCACACCAAGGGTCTCAGACCTATGAAAATGTCACCATATTGACTTCATACAAACGTTTATTCCTCGCTCTGTTTATACACAGGAAGATGTTTTGCATTCAGCATAGAACAGTGAGATTTATTACAAAGGCACAACCAGATCTCTACTGGAAATTATCACCATCCTTTCACAGTGAAGCCAGTGCTCTCCTACTGATTCACATCTGCTTGGGATCTCATCTGTTATTCCTAACAGGTAGGCATCAAGTAAATAAATACATGAAAAAAGAGCACAAGAAAATATTTTCCTCTCCTTTTCAGAGGATGGATGCAAATGCATCACCCATGGCAAGGTTCATTCCACCCAGCAGGCTTAAGGGGATGACTCATCAAAGCCCTGTGCTTCTCTTCTGGATCTTCAAGGTGTATCAACAATGTTTTATTGATTCACAGTCATGGAAAGTAAAGAAAGAAAAGAGTCTGGGATCTCTACTGGAACAATATGCCTGACTTCAGTACTTCTGCCATTAAGCTGCTGGGATGATGTCATGGAAAAGCATTTATGAGATTATTTTTCCTATCCTCCCAAATGGTGGGACTGTCAGTTACACACATGGATCCCTAGGGATCTTTAGATTCGTACAGGTCTTAGCAGAGAAGAGAACAAAAAGATCAATAGCTGAAAGTTAGGCAAAGAAGAAAAGTTCAAGTCAGCAGTAGGACATATGTTTCTAATAGTGATGGCAAGCCAGCCAAATGGGCATTGGGAATGCTGTGTTCCCCTTTGCCTTGGCTGTCCCCACCAGAACAGGTGTCTCCCTCGAAGGGTTTGTCTGAAACGGACAGGGTAAGACTGAGGGGATGGACAGCCTGCGTGCTGTGCGGGAGGAGACCTGGCTCTGGCCACCCACCGGGCACAAAGCTGGGACTGGGCACTGCTGCCCCCAGCCAGGGAGCCCAGCAAGGGAAGGCAGAGCCCTCCCCATGGCTGAACTCCTTCCACCTTGCACCTGGCCAAGACTGGTTTCAGAAACCTGGCATTTTTCCTGAGAAAAGACAGGTAAGAATACATCACCCCTACAGAAGAAGTCCTTCAGCTTTCCCTGTGTACCAGCTAGGAAAATTCATCTCTCTGCATCACTTAATGTGGTAGAAATTATGTGGTTTGAGTGCACATCCTTTCCCCTTTCCCTTCGGTGCTGGCAGTGCCTGCATCAGGAGGTTTAATAGTACTTTCCCTTATTTAATTTACATGAGGGACGTGCTGGATGGCAACGAGGTGGGATGGTCCAGGAGGAAAAGCACTACATAGAGGCTAAAAACTCCCCAGATCTTCATTGTTCTGTCTCCCTTCTTGTTCCTACTTCCAAAACACCACCAAAAGCAAATAAATACCTTCATAGGAGAAGGCAGGATGTGATTTTCTCCTCTTTCTCATATATATTGCTTCCCTGCCTCTCCTGTGGGTTTGCCTTCCCCCACCTCCTCATTCCCTTCCTCCCTACCTACGTTTGACCTGAGCAGCAGCAGAAGCCTGACCATAGCCTGAAGGGATTTGCCTTGTGCCTTTAGTGGGATGGAGTTTGGATTTCCTTATCTGTCCCCAGTAGGGCCATGTGTTTTTTCTCTGCTCCCCCTCCCTGCAGATGCGTGTTGAGGGCAACAAGAGACAAGGGGTCCTTGTAAGTGCCTTATGATAATTGCAGAGCAGAGACTGCTCAGAAAATCTAAATTCCTCCCTGACATTTCCAGTCTAAAGCTCCCACTGACTCAGCTGCTGCTTGTGATATTTAAACAAGGATTATCTCCTTTTTTATTCTTTTCTTTTTTGATAATGGGATGGCAGAAGGTTAGTTTAACACTTTCCTATGGTTGGTTTGACTGTTACTCATCCCATACTCTTCAGGACTGTAACCAAACCTCTGCTTCACAAGTCACTCATGTGGCATAACTAGGAGGATCAAAGGCTCCTGTCATAAAAAACAGGGATTTTTCCCCCAGATTGTCATCTTTTTCAAATTTTTCTCCAGAGTGAGCTTTAGCATACCTGAAAATTTACAGCTTTGGGTATAAAAGGACTCTCCCATTGGCTTCAGCACAACTGCACCTACCATCCCTCCAGGTCCCCAGGCATTCAATCTTACGGCAGTTTTCTGTTCACTAGAATAGATTCCATTTCACAGGGATGCTGAGAAGCCTCTCCATGAAAAAAACCTCGAAGAAAGTGCAGGGCAGTTTTTGACCCCCAAGAGACACAAGTGCAGCATCACTGGGAGGGAACATGCACTAATGAGAGCTCACCATCAGTTCAGGATTACCTGGCAGGAAAGGGACAGCACAGCAAGCAAGCAATACCCCATCCAGCCCCCCATTTCCATGCTTAAAAATGGTGTCCAAAATGCAGAAATGTGGTCCCCTTCATGACAGCACAAAAGAGACACCCAGCCCCAGCTCTTCCAAGAGTTCCATCATCCCAAAAAAGCTCTCTGCGTCCTAAAGGATGCTCTGGGGTACATAGGCTCCAGAAGGCTGTCATGGGGATTATTCTCTTGGAGTTGCAGGAGAGCTGCAGCCTCCTCTCCAGCACTCAGAAATGGGAGCAGGATCAATATGGCTGATAACCTGTTATTAAGGCATGCACTGAGTCAAAGTCCCCTGCCATTAGCCAGAGGTTTATTTCTGAAATTGGCAGAGAAAAACTGGTGAGGATGAGGTGAGGAGGAGCCAAGGGGAGCTCAGAGCAGGTCTAGACTGGGGTGCAATCCCAGCACCACATGCAGGACCAGCTTCCTTCCCTTGTGTCAGGGTTTGCAAATAACTGAGCAAAAGACAAGCGGTCCTTTCTGCTTTTCAAAGAGATTAAGGGTTTAGGAGGTGGGCAGGGGTCTTGCCCAAACCCCATTGTGGAGGCTAGGGTGGGGTGCATTGGGGAAATTTAAGCAGAGCAGATGTGCTTGAAAGCATGGAAGAGGTGGGCACATGGTGGGCCATGGGCTGGATGCAGTGAGGCTGAGGATGGGAGCCAGGATCTGCCTTTGCACAGGCTGTCCCTAGCCCTGGCAGTGTCTGTGGGGAGTGTCAGATGCCTCACACATTCCCTATCACACTGCTGCAGTCGGGCAGAGCAAACATCCCTAATGGAGCTGCTCCCGCTGCGCCGCCGATAAGCAGTGCGGGCCAGGAGCAGGGACAACGGCCTGTCTTCCCCATGTTCTGTGACATAGGGCTGCTTTTCAGCCCTGGAGAAGGCTCTGTTAAGCCCCTGTTTGACCAGGACCAGCACTGTTTGGAGTGCCTCCCTGCTGCAGGAGGATGACAGCTTGGGGCATCTGAAAGGAGCACATGGCGCAGAGCTGGTGTGGCTCCCCTGCCTGTCTTGGGTCACCATCCCACCCTTGTCACACCCTCCCGAGGGCCAGATCTTCCTCACATGGACTCAGGGACATCATCCAGGGCAGGGGCAGTATGGGCCAAGCCACACCTCAGATGGGCAGAACACCTGGTCTCCTCTCGTGGTCCCCCCAGCTTAAGCTCTTGTTTCCACTCATGGGGGTCTCCATAGCAAATTGCAGCTGCCAGGCAAAGGAGGTCATGGCTGAAATAAAATGCTGCTCCCTGGTTTACTCCTTGAGGATGAAGTTCCAGGGAAGGAGTGCTCTTCTCTTCCAGCACAGCCTGGGGACTCAGCAGTGTGATGCAGCTGTGCACTGGCTGTGCACAAGACCCCCTCTCCTCCTCTCCCACCTAGAGACCAGCAGGCAGCCACCAAAACACAGCCAAAGAAGTGGAGCTTAGGCACAGAGAGATAATGGGGGCCTGAGTGCAAGGGTGAGACCAGTTATCCTTAGATTATCCTTCCTGGCTTCTTGTTTCCACAAATTAACCTCCCCATCCGGTCCAGATCTATCTGAAAGGCCTTCTGTGCAAGCAGCTCAGAGCATGTTTGGGGCTAGTCAGGTGACAAGGTGTTTAGAACTTCTCTGTCAGAGAAATCCATGCTCCACGATGGAAAACACTTGCGGGTAGCTCCCACTGGGCTCTTTTTGGTCACCTCTACAGACCCAAAAAGGACTTGGAGGACTCCTCATTCCTGGGAAGGGCTTAAAAACTAGAATTGAAGTGAGGTTATCCCAGGTGACATGTGCCACACCGGATGGCCAGATGGCTATGGTGCCCTTCCAAAGGACCTCTGCAGGCTGAAGAAGTGGTCAGCCCCAGCAAGTGGCAGTGCACAGTCCTGCCCCTGCAGGGGAACAGTCCCAGCCACCAGCACATACTGGGAGCCAACTGGCTGGAAAGCAGCTTTGCACAAAGGCCCCAGGGGCACTGCTGGGCCCAGCTGAACCCAGTCCCAGGCAGCTGCTCTGCCTAAGCAGGGAACACAACAAGGGATTCTTGAAACCCCTTCCAACTTCAACCACTTTGCCCTTCTGGGATCATCAATGCAGAGAATACAAAAGAAAAGGAATATAGCAGTTCTTGCAAAAAATCTTCTTCAAATGCCCACCTGAAACAATCCCTCCCCCAAAAATTTTAAAAACCCAAAAGCAAGCAAAATAAAAGAATGAAAAAAAGAAAATCTTCTTCCCTCCAGCTAGTCCACACACTTTCTAGTTTGCTGGGAAAATTTTTATATAAGGACCACTTAGTGCCCCTGTTAATGATATGAGACCTTATTACCTTGTTCTGATTGCCATGACACATTGCAGCTATTTCCAGAGCAGCCGTGGGCTCTGTACCCAGCCCCAGTGGGTCCCTGATGCCCGGGGGCAGCTGTGAGCTGTGGAGATGGATCCTGGCAGGGCCAGGCCAGCACGGAACAGGTGACTGCTGCTGCTGGTGACGTGCCTGCTGGCCTGAGCTCTGCCCTGGCACACAGTGACTCAGTGCTCCAGGCTGGCCCCACGCTGAGTCACAGCCAGGGACCCTTCCCCGCATCCTCCAGCTGTCCTTAGCACAGGTGGATTGGGACAAATCGTGGCTCATGCGATTCTTCAGAAGGTGGCTGTTGTTAGTGCATCACCAGCTTTGGATTTCCTAGAACAGCAAGGTGCTGCACTTCTGTTCAATGGTAGCCTGAAAAAATCATATTTACATTCTTTCTAAGTCTCTTTTGTAATCATGGCACCACACACTGCTCCCTTCCTTGTCTCCCATGGTGGTTGTTCTATCAGGCCTCCAGCACAGGGTAAGAAAAACAGGCTGAGTTTCCCAGTGGTGCCTCCCCAGCTCTCCTGGTCCCTGTGTTATTCTTCTGTCTCACTGTAGGTGGTAGGATTGACCATGGTAGGTCAGTCCCTGGGCTTCTACTCTGGCTAGCAAGGCCTGAGAAGCAGACCAGCTTCTCCCGGAGTCCACAGCTGTGCAGGACATAAACTTCTGCTCACACTCCCACCTGCATGCCTGAAAGAAACTCCATTCTTGTGTTTCTTGAGAACTGGTGGCCTGGAGAAGTCTGCAACACAGTCCTGAACACGGAATCTCCTTCTGAGGGCCATCTTGCCTTAAAACAGGAGTTAAAGCTGATGTGGAAACCTTCTGTGATTTTTTTGTATGCAAATCAGCTATAAACTCCCATGGCCATCTTCACCCTGCCTTTTGCTCAGTGCTACCAGAATTCTGTTAGGTCTCAAGGAGATGTAATCAGAGACACATCCGGGAGGAAGTGAAATCCCAACCATCCTCTCAGCACCCCTGACTCACCATTCACAAAAGGAATTGGTCAAAAATGTTCCTGATGTTGCAAGTTTCTCCTGACCCTTTCTCTGAAGCCCCCCTTCTCCCCTGGGTTCTGGTGGTCAGCCAGGGGTTGAACTGGGAGGCAGAAGGCTGGAGCTGCTCCCGAGGGCCCTCATGCCAGGCAAGGCAGGCCTTGTTGGGGGGACACATCAAAGGAAGATTGCAAAACTTTGGCAGCACTCAGGCGTGCTCCTGTCCTCCTTTCCACTGACAGATGCTTCTTACAAACTCGGGAGATGTCCGTAAAGAAGTGATTTCCTGAAACAAGAGGGACTTGGAATAGATTTCTGCCTTTCAGTAAACATTCATTTGTTTAATGGGTGGAGATGGGCATGAGGGAGCCTGAAATCTCATTCCCTGCTGAATTTCCAGGAAGCCAAGCATGCTAGATCCAGCTAGACACACAGCCCCAGCCCACAGACACGTCCTGTCCCTCGTCCTCCCATGATAGCATGTTCACTCACCCTCTTTCACCCTCATTTTCACACTTCCAAGGGGATCCTGCTTCACTTCAGGGTGGCTGACAATAATCTCTGGGAATGGGCATCTGCCTTTCCTTCCCCATCAGCCCCACCTGCAGCCTGGGGATGTCTCCTGACAGCAGACAGGGAACAGCTCCAAAGATGAGCATATCCCAGGGCAGGGCAGGGCAGGCTGGCCGCTTCCCCTCTCCCTTCTCCACACTCAAAACCCATGCCACCCTAAAAGGTTTCAGTTCAGACCCCTTTGAAGATTAAAGTGACTGTTCTGGGCCCAATTTTTGGAGAGCTGGACACTTAGTCACTTTTGAAACATTATTTGTCTGCTGTGATAAATAGGGCCACAGGCTTTATCTGAAACTGTTTCAAAAGGTCTTAAATCCCCTGTTCCTTTTAATGCATTTTTGAACCTGCTTTTTCCTTCTTTTCTCTGTTGTTACTGCTTTTCTTATAAGTGGAGGCATGGGTCAGTTTTGCTTCACTGCATTTCTTTTCAGCATTAAATAGTGACCTGCTGAAGTGGCACAGGGGTGTGCTGGCATTTTGCAGCCTTTTATTAGGCAGCAGTCCACTTGTGAGTGCTGAAGGGGGTTTAACCACCGCGGCTGTCAGGAGGCAGGCAGAGGCGAGGGAAGGGTAATTGAGGGTTTAGACAGCGCTTGGCTCCCTGAGACACCGACCATCAAACCCAGGCAGGGCTATTGATCAGCCCCTCAAGTGGTCTGCCTCTCCTATTAGCACTGTCCCCAGCAAGGCACAGGGTATTGAAGAAGTATTGATTTTTGGTTGTGTTTTGTAGTGACACCGGAGGCAGGTGGAATTGGTAGGCATGAGCAAACAGCAGGACGTGATCTCTTTATGGGGAAGCAGACAGGGTTGTTGCCCCAGTGCAAAGGCAGGGCTTGGTGGTACCATCACTTTGGGGCAGCTGGCCATCTGAGCTGAACTGGGACAGATCCATGGCAAATCCTTCTCGAATAATGTAGTGTTAATTGAAAGCACCCCAAATAAGCTTTTTTGAAAGCTTTTCTGTTTAGGGACATGAGCAGTTAAAATGCAAAGAGGAGTTAGTTGTGCAGTTAAAAAACGTGGAAAACCAGCTCTAAAGAAAGCAGCCTTGGTGAAAGAGAGGATGGCACTCTCTCTGGCCAAGGCAGTTTGACATCTTAACCACAGGCCTGAAAGAAAATGGTGGAAAACTTTACAGATAGGAACAACCTGGAGGTGCAGTGAATGCAGAGAAATCTGTAGTTTTTTGCGTATTATTTTAAAGTGGAAAACAGGTGAAATAGGTAACTTGTGCAAGACAGGGATGATCTGTGCATGCCTGAGGCTATCAGGACAGCGTGGGCTATGATAAACAAGTGATTTCCTCGCAGGGCGCACTGTGAGGGCTGCAAGGTGCTGGAGGAGGAGCCGGGGTTGGAAGGTGCCCTCCCAGCAGTGAGGAGACCCTCACTAAAACAGTCCTGCTCCTGTGCCCTGCTTCCCTGGGCGGGCATCCCCAGCCTGCAGTGTGCCAGCAGTCCGTGATCCGCTCTGGGGCTCCGCCTGGACCTGACACGCTTTGCCCAGGTGATGCTGGACAAAATCAGGGGCACAGACAAACTCAGCGACAGACAGGGCACGGCGGGAGCTGTGCCTCAATGGCAAGGAGGGCCCTGCTGCTCCGCTGCTGTTTCACCACGGGGAAGGCGAAGGAGAGGCCGGAGTTTTGGGAGATGAGGTCCCGGGAGGTCGCAGTGCTCGGCGCGGCGGGGCCGTGCCGGGAGGGGCGGCAGCAGCAGCGCAGTGCGGCGGCAGAGCACCGGGCGGCGCTGCGGCTCCGCCGGCAGCCAGGGCATCCTGCCCGCATCCTTCCCTGAGCCCGGCATCCTGCCCCCGCATCCTTCCCTGAGCCCGGCATCCTGCCCCCGCATCCTTCCCTGAGCCTGGCATCCTGCCCTGCATCCCTCCCTGAACCCAGCATCCTACCCTGCATCCTTCCCTGAGCCCGGCATCCTGCCCCCGCATCCTTCCCTGAGCCTGGCATCCTGCCCCGCACCCCTCCCTGAGGCCGGCATCCTGCCCCGCACCGCTCCTGCTCCCTGCCATACGGCCCCACACCCCTCCCTAAGCCCCACCATCCTGCCCTGCATCCCTCCCTGCTCCCCGGCATCCTGCCCCACATCCCTCCCTGACCCTGCCCCAGCATTCCTCCCTGCTCCCCAGCATCCTGCCCCAGCACCTCTCCTTTCTCCCCGGCTGTGGGGCCGCAGGCAGCCGCGCTGCTGCCCCCTGAAGCAGGCTCCATCAAACGCGAGCCCCTCTGCCCAAAGAGCGGCTCAGCGCCAAGGTCTGTGCCAGCCCCAACGAGGTCTGGCTCTCCCTGCCTCGGGAATTCGGCTGTCCTTGGGGCAGTGGGAGGGTACAGCTGCAAAGCCCCTCTCCAGGCCCACAGCAGCCCACACTCAAAGCATTTAATGGTTTACTGCAAGATACAAGGGCTGGTATTTCTCCTTTGAATGCACGTGCTGCAGACGGGCCATGAAGTAGATTAGAGAACTGTAGTGCCTCTCCCATGGAGATGGGCTGAGAGAGTTGGGGTTGTTCAGCCTGGAGAAGAGAATGCTCCAGGGAGACCCCAGAGCAGCACCCCAGTCCCCAAAGCAGCCTACAGAAAGGCTGGAAAGGGACTTTTTACAAGGGCATGTAGTGAGAGGACAAGGAGGGAAATGGAGACTGAAAGAGAGCAGGTTTGGATTAGTTATTAGGAAAAAATTCTTTACTGTGAGAGTGGTGAGGCACTGGAGCAGGTTGCCCAGAGAAGGTGAGGATTGCCCATCCCTGGAAGAGTTCAAGGCCAAGTTGGATGGGGCTTTAAGCAACCTCATCTATGGGAGGTGTCCTTGCCCATGGCTGAAGTCTAAAGGCAGTCATTGCGCTTGCTCTGCTCGTGCTGCATGGGCTTGCACATAGAGCATCTCCATCCCAGCAGTGCTTTCCTGGGATGACCAGGAAGAGATCAGAGTAAACAGGCTTGGAAACTATCAGGCAAGCATTGACAAGGTCATCTTATCTGTGACTTATTCAGGGAAGTGGGAATCAGAATCTGAAAGGAGGAACATGCTGTGTTCAGCAAGTGTAACCAAACTGGCACCTGCGATCAATCAGAACTGTAAGCGGCACATCTCCAAGCCAGGGAAGATGCACACCACTGCCTATCAAGCCTGTAGGGTAGGGTCTGTCCCATCCCACATATTTAGCCATCATCTCCTTTAATACATCCCTCAAAGGCAGATTCTTGGTAGCCCTTAATAATAGGAATAGCGATAATTATGAAAATGAAGAATATACTGTTCACTTCAGAGTTGGAGTGGCAAGCAAAGTTTTCAGGCTCACAGAGAAGATGTGGGGTATACCTGAGAGAAGTGGGAAGCCAGTAGAGGCTGCAGTGATGCTCCATGGCAGGGGCTGTGTGGCAGTCAGGGGGTCCAGCCATTTACCCCAGCTCTGCTGCTGACCCAAGCATGGATGAGATCCAGTTGCATTTCACACAGCCAGATGTGCGTGCATCTCACAGAGCTGGAGGCTGAGATCTGCCACAGGGCAAATTCCTGTCCCATGAGGGAGAGCATTATTAATCTAACTATCAACCTTGCAAACTCATCCTGGATCTCACAGGAGCTTTTACAGTCAATTGCTTGTAGCAGGTCTCCCTCAGCAACTGCACACAACCTTTCTTATCACCTCTTGCTGCTGTTTGTACCTGAGCCACATGCTCATCCCCACCATCTGTCCCTGCTCATGGCAGTGTAAGCCCACTGCTTGGTCCATGTGGTGAACTGAACCCCAAAAGTGATGTCTTTGCAAGGCTGGGAGCATTAAATGTCACTGCTGCCACAGCCAGTGGAGGGGACTTTGGCAGCCAGGTGCAGCAGAGCTCTCGTTTGAGAGGAGCCCCTTGCCAGAGACTGCTCTGCAGAGGAGACCCACAGCTGAAAAAAGGGCAGGGGAAGGTTGTGTAAATTTGGTACAAATCCCACCAAACCCCTCTCAGGCACTGCAGCAGCTCCCTAAAGTCCCTGAGAGCCCTCTTTCTGCAGCATAATAATGGTGACTGTGGGCATCACTGGTGTCCAGATGAGCTCCTCCCACTTCCATTCAGTCAGAAGGGTCCCTGTGGATATACAAAGCACTGGGTTCAGAGGTTCTCTGATGCACACCAGCCACTTACTTCGTCAAAAGATGAGGGCAGAAGGGCCACTTCCTTACCTGCATTCCATCTGTAAGGAGGCAATTCTTCCACCATTTAAAAATATCTCTTTGGTGGATTTTCCCTGGCACTTGCAAAGCTGCCAGGGAAGCTGAGTGCCACTTCTGCAGATTGCTCAAGCAGGTGCTGTGTGTAAAAGTGTCTTCTACATTAGAATAGCATCCTGCTTCCTTGCCTCCAGGCTCCTTGGGAAGGGCTCAGGCTTCCAGCTGATCTGGCAGACATTTGGGCTTCCAGAATTTCTGCTGGTAATGTACAGCTTGCACCAGAGCAAACCCAGCCAGAGGAGCCCAGGGATTCCAGGAGCTGGTTCCCTCTTCTCAGGGCTCCTGGTAAGTGCTGCCCACCAAACAGAAAATTGCATTACTCAACCCATAGTAGCTTTCTCTTCCACACCATCCTTTCAGCCCTACAGAGAGCTGCTGAGAATAGCAAATAATTAAGAATATTTAGTTTTTACTTCCCTTGGACCTAGATCTAAGCTGAACCAGGAGTCACAAAGGGGTTTCCTTGAGGACTGCCACCCTTTTCTTCTCCAAGTGCTCTCCCTCCTCCTTCACAGGGATCTTTCTGCAGATAAACTGCAACTGTGGCAGCAGCTCCAGCAGTTGCAGAAAGGAAGGCAAAAGGGGGAATGGATTCATCCTCCAGGAAAGAGAAAAGCATCTCTGCATGTCTTTCAGGCTGTAAATGGTTAAGTGTTGGGAGAGATAGGAAGCAGCTCTGAGACTCGCCTAGAGAGCAGCAGAGGCACAAAATACGATTAAAAGAGCAAAATGACAGCTTGTCACTGGAGGGCTTCAGAAGCTAGAATAAATGATTAAAAAAAAAAATAATATGTGGATCCGTGAGGAAGTTCCTACAATGGCTGTGAGTGCAACCTTGACCCTCTGGCAGATGGAGGGGTTCCCAAATGTTTTCATCTGCATTCCACTGCCCCCCTTTCCCTCTCTCCTGCTGGATGCAGCGACTGCAGTGGGTGCCCTCCAGAGCACCACGGGGGACAGAGAGCTTGGCTCTGCTGAGAAATGACACTCAGAGACAGAAGGAGAGGGGGAAATGCCAGGGTGCCACTCTCCCAGGCTCTGGGGACCCGTCAGCCACGGGGAGCACATGCAGGGGGGGGAGCTCTAGCAGCGTGGAGCCTTCTCTCTGCTCGCCCTGTCCACTGCAGGTGTGGGAAAGCAGCTGGGGTGCTCAGCCCCTGCATCCCTCACACAAGGATGGCTGGGCAGAGCCAAGGGATGCCCACACACAGCACCTCCCTCTCTGCCACACCATCTCTGAGTTAGGGAAGAGCACAGAAGGGGATTTCATCGAGTTGTGCTGGAACTGGGAGGGAGCCCAGGCCAATGGTCAACCTCTGGAGCTCCTGTTAGGAGTCCCTGGGGGTTTTCCCACTCAGGTCCCCATGCCCTGAGCACCAAACAGCCCTGGGAGCAGGCACACCAGTTACTTTCCTGATGCCACTCACCTTTGCACTGTAAGTGGGTGGACACAGCTTGTTGTCTTGTAAAATGTTATATTAAACACCATGGGAGGGCTCCTAGCAGGTTTAAGGAAATGAAGAACAGCATGGCTGCTGCTGGAGTATAACAAACTTTTCTTGACCATACTTAGTGGTTACTCCAGTCCCAAAAAGCTGCTTTTTCTCCTTCTCCCTTGCAGGCAGCACAGCAGTTCCCGAGCCCCAGAACCTGTGCTAACACCAGGAGACTGCTTGGACACCCCTGTTCCTGGGGTGACCCTTAGAGACTGTTTTGGATTCCCACTACAGGAACTTTAAGGTATGTTGCCTATCTGCAGTTAAGTTAGGAGCCCACAAGCAAATTTTCTAAGTCCCCCAAGGCTTTTCTCACCTCTTCCCAAGTGCTTGCTTCTTTTGCAGATTGCTGTAGGGTTCTGGGGCAGGCACAGTGATGGACCCTGCACAGAGGTGCTTTGAGCCCCAATTTCTGCTTGCTGACCCTGCCAGGGCAGCTCTGTACTGTGATGGTGGGTATGCAGCCTAATTTTAGAGCTCCAGCACCCACAGTCAGGAGGCAAGGGCACAACACCAGAGCTCCTCAGGCCATGGGGGCAGCCAAAAGGGAGTTTTTCTTCCTTTCACCCTCCATAAAGTGCTGGTTGTGCAAGGAAATCAGGGCATGGCAGGGGAGAGATCTTATGCCCGGGGACAAGAGCTTTCCTCCCCCTTCATCACAGGGCAAGTTTTCCCCTTGATCCTGTTAAAATCTCACATCCCATAGTCCTGTGGGTTGCCCACAGCATTCCCATGCCATCATGCCAGTTAGAGCAATAAACCCAAGTCTCACTTGTGTCTTTTTTCTTCCAGCCTCACTTCCATCAAGGTGATGGCAATGGGACAGAGACCTTGGCAGCAGCATCTCCACAGGCTCTGGGTTTCAGGCCACTGATCTTTGGGTACGGCTGGGCTATTTCAGATTGGCGTTTAGGCAGGGCAGTGCAGTTTTCCCCCTCAGCTGGTTGGCAACTGGGTGCTCAGAATTTCTACAGCCAGTGCAGGGCTCCTGGCCCTGGGCTGCTCTGATCAGGGTGAGACACAGCCCTGCCTGAGGCAATGTGTTTTCGAGCCTCTGCCTGCCAAAGTACAGCTTCACAGAGCTGCCAGAGGAGAGACGTGGGAGGGGAGAGTGAGTTTGGTTTTCTTCTGAGCCAGCTCCAACTTTGGAAAAGTTGTGTCTACATTTCAAGCCTGAAAGCATCCCCTCCCCTTCTCCAGGGGCCTGGAGTGCCCCTGCATTAACCTCTGCCGTGTCAGGTACCCCCCATAGGTTTTGAAACTTTAATGTCATAACCTGTTTGTCCTGTTTAAAGCACGGGGTAGGGCTGGGGAGCTGACAGACCCTGAGCAAGCTGTGCCTCCAGCTACCCTGCATCCTCATGGCTCAGCGGGGAAGAAAGAGGGGCAAAATAACTCTTAGAGCCTCCACATTTTGCTGTAACAGGGTGGGATTTTCCCCCTCAAAAATAGCATTAAAAATAGCACAATGACATTTGGATGCAGGTCTTGGCTCTGAGAGGGCTCGGTGGTGCCTTTAGCAGTGTGTTCACCTGAGGGCTTTGCCCCCAGACCTCAGCCCATATGTGAAGGCTGCTCACAGCATTTCCTAAGATGAAAAGGCTCCTTCCCTATCTCCAGAATAAGTCTGGCATCTCTCATCCTGACCCATGCCAGCAGCTTGTGCACACAAATCTGCAGGGCTATGAGTGCTCTGGTGTAGCTGCAGCCCAGCTGCTCAGCGCTGACTGGGCACAGGCACAGCCCAGCAGCACGGCCGCATGCATAAATGCCCTTCTTGCTCCATCACCTGTCTCTGCATGCCCCAGCCACTGCTCACCCTCAGACAGACCCCAAGGAAGACCTTACAGCAGGCAGCCATCAATGGCAGCACAGCAGGAGCACACACATTGTTGGGGAGCATCGCTACTCATCGAAACACACCCTGGAAACACTCACTGCTTCCACAAGCCCTGTACTGACTCCTTGATGCAGTTATGGCATGGCTAATGAGGGAAGTGGTCTATGGTGCTCTTGGCATCCATAAGATAAACAGTCAAAAGAGAGAAAAATCACATTTTTAATGTCCGCAGTGCTTTGTCCAGCACATGGCTTTTCTGGGATTTCTGTTACTCAGGATCTCTGAGATTTTTTGATGCAACTTGAAGAAAGGATAGGGCTTCAAAACTTTTTAATAGAACAGAATTTTCATCCTAACATAGTCAAGACTACTTTCAAATACTTGAGGTCCTTTATATTTGCAATACATTTATGTTTTGTTCTGTTCTTTAATGATGAAGAGGAGGGCTGTGTATTGTTTGGTGCCTGAATGTGATAAAGCCTGTGCCAGGCTCCAAGATTAATGCAGGTGGGAGTGGACCAGCACTGACTGAACCCCAGGACAGTGTCTGGGCACCCAGGATTTGGTAAGGTCACAGGTGAGGTCAGGTGTAATTCCCTGCCTGTTTGCTGGTCAAGACCCGACCCGAACCTGGTATGAGTAAGACGTCTGAGCAGTTGGCCAGAAAATGCTTTAAAACCCACTTGAAGTGGCAGTGGGCAGATACCCATTACCACACCTTGTTTTCTTCAGTGAGCCCCTATGACTCCTTTTGGAAATGTGTTTTTAGCCCAGGAACAGATATGGAAGTCCTTTGGCACAGATGCAGGCACGTAGAGATGTGAGGCCCTGGGACCTGGCACCTCCTGGGGAGGCAGCTTGTATGGCTTGGTGGCTCAGCATGAGCTCCAAATGGTGCCAAGCACCTTGGCCTTTTGGAAGTGACAAACAGAAAGCCAAGCACTGCTGCCACCTGACAGGAAACATCTGCAATCAGTGAATCATAAAGCAAGCCCGTCATGTTTTATCCTTTTTTTTTTTTTTTAATGACAAAAATAAAGTGATAAGTTCACTTTGAAACTCCTTTAGTGCCTAGGAACTTAAAACAAGCTGGTTTATGCCCCCCTCCCCCCCAGTCTGATATCTCTGCTTGCAGGTGGCAGAGGCAGGCTCAGCCTGATAAGACTACTGATAGGGGGGCAATGCGGCACAGAGCAAATGTGCTCATTAAGCAGGAATCTTGAGAAGCCGGGGATATGTGCCTAATGCCCTCCTCCTCCTCCTCCCCATTCTCTCGGGGCCAGGCAGTGGCTGGTGGAACAGGAGGGGGAGCAGAGGGGCTGGGGGCAGAGCCGGGCTGCCCCGGCATGGCCAAAACTCAAGCAGGCACAAAGGGAAGAGGACTCAGCTGACCCCTTGCCGTGGGGATTGCAGCCAGGCTAGACGTGGGTCCCTAAAGGGACTCAGGCTGTCTGGTGAGCCCAAGCTGAGCAGCTGCACCACACTGCCCTTGGCATAGCACCCCTGAGGACACCAGTGCAGAGTGCCTCCAGATTTGGTGCTGTGCCTCACACGACATCGTGCGCTGCATCGTGGCTCATGCAGTGCAATAACTTGCCCTGGCTTAGCACGTGTTAAATGTCTTAGTCATGGGACCAAAGACAGGGAGCAGGCCTGCAACAAGCACAGCTCTGTTCCACTTTTATTTGAAGACCAGTTGTTAAGCAACCCATTTTTGTCGGCCTTTTTAGTGGTTTAGCGGTTACGCCAGGCATGTTTCACTCTTGCCTTTTTCTTTTCAGGAGGGGATAAAACTGTCACGGTGAAAGGAAACAAGTTCCTCAAATGGATTTCTCTCTGTTTTCTGCTTTTGGGCCAAGCATTTCCATATGTCTGAATTCAGAACTTCCTTCTTCCTTATTTATTGTCAATTAAAATAAAAGCAACAGCTGTTTGCCATGATGGAAATAAGAGGGGGAGGCACAAAATGATGCCCATCATGGATGGGGCATCCTCTTCCTCCTTGCTCTAATCCTTCCCTCCCCTGATGGATCAGGTGAGACAGCCAGGGACACCAGGGCTCAGGGGCTGCTCCACCTTGGTCAGTTTGAAGTTTTACATGTCATTGGAGAGATATGGCCCTAAAGAGTATAAATCTGGAGTGCTTCAGCCAAGATAAAACAATTACAGGGAGAACAGCACCATGTTAGAAAGGGCACAGATTTGGCAAACCCAGAGTCCTTAATGAAACAGGATTTCTCACATTTCCATGAATTTATTTGCTACCCAGCAGCAGTAACAACAAAGAGAAAGAAATGCCTGGAAACTCAAAGTGGGACTGCTATCGTTGAGTATATTTATAACTTGGTTTGATTACATTTCTCAGCTTGATCTTAAACTTCCTTTGGGAACTTACCAAAAAGTAAGGATTGGTCCCAATCTCCATGTCCTCACCCCTGTCCATGCAGTGTGTCCTCTCTCTGGCATAGCCTTCTCTCACCACATCTCATCTGTCAGCTCTATGGCAATTACTTAGGGCAAAAGATAACATGCAAACACCTAATTAGTATTCAAAGTGCCCTGCAATATCAGCTCATGTAACCACTATATAACAAAGCACAGAGACCACAGATCTCAGCCCGTGGCCCAGCTCTGTGACTTGCCCAGGGAAGCAATACCAGATGAAAACACAAGAGCTGCACGATCTCTTTTGCATGTTAACTGATCAGGCTGGGCAATCATGGACACAGGAGCACTGCCTTGGTCTCACTGAGCCTCCTGATTTGCTCCTGTGGCCCATACTTGGAGATGTTTCACCTCTGTCTCCTCCAGGCATATCCTTACAGTTGTTCAGGTACTTCTCCTTCACTCACACAATCACAGCTACCAAGGTTTTCCCCATTGTTAGCACCTACATATAATCATTCTTATGATTATGTGTTTCTGAACGCTAACACCATCACTGGAATGCACTGCCTGGTGCTTTGCAAAACCCACCTCCAGCAGCAAGACACAGCCTGAGTGGACAGGACGGAGATTCCACAGAGCTCTAACCAAAAAAAGAGTGGCACCTCTTTATGTGCCATGCTGAGGACTGCACAGCTGAGTTGCAAAGTGAAAAGGTGAAAATCTAAGACAAAAAAAAAAAAAACCCTGCAAAGATGTGACCAGGGAGGGATGTATGGAAGCAGAGAGTGCAGGTGAAGGATGGAAAAGGGGTTGGTGTGGCCTGGAGAGATGAAGGACAGGACTGAGGTGGGCAGGGGAGCACAGGCCGTGGGGAGTTCAGGGAGGGATGAATGGCACAGACTGACTCCTTCCCTTGTCAGAACCTTGATTTCTGCGTTTGCACACCGGGGGTGCTGAGGGAAGTGCTGTATCTCCTGCAGCAGCACAGATGTGGCAAAGAGCCCTGCAGAGGCAGACCGTTTTTGCTTAAAAGAGCAGTGTGCTGGCCATAAACAGGCTATCGGTCCGGCCCTTGTAGAAAACAAACAAAAAACCACCCCAAGTGAAACTCACTGACATTCCAGAAATAACAAATCTGCATCCCTCAGTGCCTAAATCACGCGGGCGGCGGCTCAAGCTGGAACACGCTGGCTGCTTTCTGCCCCGTGCCGCGCTTTAGCCAGCTCTCCGCAGCCAGCCGAGAGCCTCGGCTCCTCCTCCGGGCCGGCAACAGAGAGAGACACCCTAAATTACTGCGAGCAGGAGAAGCCTTGCTCAAGGCTGTGCGGTGCCTCGGCGCGGATCCGTGCAGAGCAGCCGGCGTGAGAGGACGTGACACGACCTGCCGCAGGAATTGTACTGAAACTCGGAGCGTGTCAGAGCAGGAGAGCACCGGGGCAGTGACTGATGAAGATTAGCCTCGATAGCGAGGAGGAATGGTATGTCAGAGAAGGAGGGGGGAAACGATATGGCTGGAGGGAAGGGAAGGCAGGGTGGAGCCAGGATTCGGGCTGGTGCCCCGCCAAGGTACATATATGTTAATTGAGCAATCCTGCTCCTCCGCTTGCCTGGCAGGCAGCGAAAGGCGTGCACACCTCTGCGGAAAGGCTGCATGAGGAATGCACGGAGCTGGTCCCCGCAAAGCCCGCACCAGGCAGGTGCCCCCTGCCCTAGGATGGGCCAGGGCTCACTGCAACTACTACTGCCAAACCATACGGGAGCTGCCTGGAATAAAAATAAAAATAAAATAAAATAAAATAAAATAAAATAAAATAAAATAAAATAAAATAAAATAAAATAAAATAAAATAAAATAAAATAAAATAAAATACGGCTGGTAAGCCAATGGCAGATGTGCTGGAGAAGGATTAACCAGCCACTTATGGCAGGACAGAGGTGGAAGGGTCCACAGGGGTTTCAGGGTTGCTGAGGATGAGGAAGCTGGCCAAAAACTCCTGCTGCAGCAAGGAGAAGCTGGCTGCTGCCTCAGCAAGGGCCACTGCTTCACCCAGACACCTTTACAGCCATGAAGACAGAGCTGTGTGGCCACTGTCTCCATCACCATCGTGCAGCAGAACCCTGCCATCCTCTTCCCTGGCAGCCTTCAGCCCTGGGGCTGCTGCCTCTGCTTATGAGTTTTGGCTCTCCCGTCTGATGTCTGCACCAAGCAATGGGAATAACTGGGATTTCCTGGCACAGAAGAGAAACTTGGGAACCTGCCCTCTCTGAAGAGCTGTGCCCTGCTGCACCAGCAGGCATGAGGAATATTGCCACTCCATTGCAGCTTAACTCAGCAGGCTGCAGTGCTCCTCTTGTGAGCCCTTCTCTGGGAAGAGGAAAAGGAAATAATTTTACTGTGCAGGTGACTGCACACTGGAACAGATTTCCCAGAGAGTTTGTGGAGTCTCACTGGAGATTCAAGATCGTCTGGACACAATCCTGTGCCACGAGCTCTGGGATGGCCCTGCCTGAACAGGGAGGTTGGACCTGATGACCCACTGTGGTCACTTCCAACCTGACCCATTCTGGGATTCTGTGAAAGCCTGGGCAAGGACACAGACTCATGGTCTAAGGTTGGGTTTTTATGAAGCCCAGCAGCAGCCACTGCAATCACTGATGTTCCCCCACTGTACAAACCATCTCGACAGCCACCCAGACTCATAAGTCAGCACATAACAAAGAGTGAAGGAAGCCTTCATAACTTCTGTGTCCTTCCACATACTCAAGCCTTCCTTTGAAGGTACTTTTTTCTAATTGTTATGGCTTGAGCAGGTCTTTCCATGGCCACTAAGGGTGCTGAGTGCATGTGAGGAGGGTTTCAGAGCAGCACAGCACCTCTCTGTCACAAAACTGCAGAGCTGGTGCCCTTTGGTACCCAGGCTGTCCCCCCAGAAGGAGGACCACGAGTGTCCCCAGAGATGGTTGAGGTCTGGGGCTGTCCTTGAGAGCTGTCATAACACATGAGTCTCCTTTACATATGCACTGGCTTTTGTTGCTGTTGGTATTCTTAGTTTTGTTTTCTTATAGCAAATCCTGATGGCACGATTCGGAGGGCAGGAAACTCTCCCTCCTCTGAGCCAGTGAAGAAAAGGGTATTAATTCTCTGTGCTGCCTGCCTGCAGCCCACACATCACAGATGATCCTTTCTGATGGAAACCCAGGACTGCAGGCCATGGAGCCACCCTGGGCAAGACCTTGTGTTGAGAAGCAGTGCTGCCTGCAGGAGGAGCGGGGCTGGGGCAGCCAGTGGGTTGGTTAGCACAGCAATAATCCCTGGGGCCACTGCTGCTCCATCAGGGAAACATGCTGCCAAGCACAAATTAATCCCAAGGAGAAGGGATTGGGGTGGCAGCTCCCTTTCCTTCCTCCCAGGGATTTCTGCTGGTGTCTGCAAGCTGCAAGCAGCTCTTGAGAGCACTCACCAAACAGGAAGCACTTGTACCTCTCCACACAAGTGTATATTCCAGACAAGAGGTGCGCAGGGCTCTGGGAGTCTTGCTGCATTTCCGTGCTGCTGGGAAGCACTGGGACAGGTTTCAAGGAGAGAGGCTGCATCAGGCTTATTTCCAGCTCTGTTGTTTGCCCTTGCCTAAGGAGGGCTAACATACAAATAGGGCACCCAGAAATAAGGCATCTGTGGGTTTACCCTCCTCCATTCCTAGAAACAGTGCCAATCTTCACTGCTGCCTGGCACTGGGAGGGTGAAATGCATAACACATGGCAGCAGAGCTATCTGAGACAAAGGTGTCCTGAGCTGGAAGCCCTCTGACTGCAGTGAGAGTGATGGGTCTGTAGCCCTGACTCTCTAGCTGGACAATATGTGACCAGCCAGTATGTGACATATGTGACACTGCTGGCTGTCAGGCACAGGCTGCACAGGGCCACTGGCACCCTCTCAGCTAGCTAGGTGTTCTCAGGTCCACCCAGAGCAACATCAGCTGTGACTCACATGCAGGACTTCTGCTGTCCCTTCATCGAAGCACTGAGATCTGTGACATCCAGGCAAGCCAAAAGACACCTTTTGTACATGCATTGCAATGGCTGGGGCTGTCAGCAGGTCACCTGTTGGTCACTGCACATGGCAGGTTTCAGTGAACACCACTACCTCCTCCTTCTCTGACACAGCCACCATTAGACATTGCTGACACCCAGCATTTGCATGGATTTGATTATGTGGCAAAGTAAACTGGAGCCTTTCTGTTAAGAAGCCAGGGGCAGAGCATCTCATTTGCCTCTCCTCTTGTTCACTTCCTGCCCGTGTGCAAACTAAATTTGAGTGATGGTGCAGCAAAAGACACCCTTGGCAAAGCAGAGCCCAGGAGGAGCACAAAGTAGGGGAAATCACGGGTTTGCCATCACAGTGTGCTGGGTTCAGGCTCCTTGGGGTGTGCAAGGCAGCAGGCAGGCCAGGTTCACAGGATCTCTGCCCAGCCACCAGCATTTCTACACTCTCCTGACCCAAAAGCAAAATGGTAGTGATGACTTGCCAAGAAATAATTGCATGAATTTTCATGAGCCCGGTTTTCTTTCCACTCTCGCCTATGTCCACTGTTTGACCCTTGGGGAAAAGGCATAAATGAAGATCCCTCAGACAGTTCTGTCACACTGATGGATCTATTTTGCCATTTGAATGCACAAGGGAATTGATGCTTTCACATTAATGGGGTGAAATATGCTCTGTTCCTTGAAGTCTGAGGCAAGAGCAGAGCCTCTGAGCTTTCTCCTTTCAATAGCTACAAAATGCCAAGAGAAAGTGGAACTGACCCTCAATGCAAATTATGTGATACTGGTGAAACAGGAACACTTCAACCAGAAAGGTTGTAGCTCTAAGCAGCACAGAGGCTTGTTTGCTGTGAGGAAAGCATGAATACGAGAAATCAGGTGTAGTGCTTAGGGCTCTGCTTAGGTCCTACACCAGCTCTGCTTTCACTGAACCTCTGATTTCACACACAAACACACACACACACACACACACACACACACACACGTGTATTTTCTTGCTCTTTTGTTTTCAGATGAGATGAACAACAACAAATTGTCATAAACCAGCAGGACAGCAAGGGAGAAGGAGAGAGGACATGCAGGCTCCTGGTGTCAAACAGTGTTACCAGGAAGGAAGGTGAAAAGGCACCGCCACAAACCTGGTGAGAGGGAACTCACATGCTGGGACCTGTTCAGGCTTAGAGAGTTGTTTGTAGCATCTGTGTCATTATCAGCCCCATGTGTCCCATAAAGAGAGAAACAGCATGGAGCAGGCCACAGCTGCAGGGTGGGAGGGAACACAGCAGCACAAATGACAATCATCCTCATCCAGAGACCGAACATCCACACAGCAAGTGCAGCAGAGACACAGGTGCAGTGAGGGAGCCATTGGATTTCTCAGTAAAGTAACATCATCAAAACTATACAAAGCTGGGCTTCAAACGATAACTTTAAGTGGCACCAGACTTTGGGCAGCTGAAACATGTACTGCTCAAGAAACGTGGGTAGTGTGTGCACAGGGCCCAGTGCTTGCTGCACAGCTCTCCTTAGGGATGTGCATGTTTTGTGACCACATCTGAGGCACCTGTTTCTGAAGACATAGCCCCAGGACTTAATTTTATAGCTACCTTCAGTGATAACCAGTACATCCAAGCAGGCAAAGAATGCAGTTACACACGTGGCCAGCTGCAAGCAGAGCAATAGCTCATGAAATCTTTCATACTTTGCAAACAGAGACCAACCTTATCATCTCTGATGGCATATAAAAAGCAGCCGAGGCAGGGCAAGGTGGATTGAAGTTCCACAGGCTGTGCAGAAATCAGTGGTGTGCAGTGGCACCCTGGGTGCAGCCTCTGGGGACACCAGTGACCTGTGCACCAAAGAGGTGTCAGGAGCCACAGAGGACTGGATTTTCCCCTGGGCACCTGCTGTGGTTTAACCTCAGCTGGGATCTGAGCACTGCAGAGCTGCTCATCCCCCAGCCAGTGGGATGGCAGGAAGAGAACCAGAAGGGTAAAGTGAGAAAACTCATGGGCTAGAAGGAGAACAGCTTAATAATGGAACTTAAATATAACAATAATAATACTAAATTGTAATAAAATGAAAATAATAATAATAGAAATAAGTCAAGCATTGCTGGGTACCTAAAGATATAAACAAGCCAGTATCTAGAATTGCAGACTACAATTTAGAGTGCTTCTAAAAAGCTCAGTAGGTGCTTATGTGCCTCATGGGCCTGAATCATCTATAAAGCCCAGCCCTCAGCCAGTATTGCTAACACATTCTTGGCCAATATAACATGTCTGAAGAAACACTTTAATGCATATTACATTCAGTAAAAGGTTGCAGCATCAGTACAGCTCCTTTGAAGAGATCATTTAAGGACACAGGCAGCAAGGGAAGCAGAAAACATATCTGCTATTGCAGGAAAGGTTATTGCAGAAGAAAAAAAAGACAGATTATTGTTACCAGTCCTCTGCTGTGACAATGAACTGCAGCTGAGGGTGAAACATTTCTCTTTTCCTGGGTCACATTTGGCAAGATCTCAAATCAGAGAAGCTAAACCACAGCCCATGGTGAGCTTCCTCCTGTTTCCTTGATTTGCTTCACTCACATGACCTTTCATAATCAAAACTTCAACTTTTGCTCAGCAATACTCCAAAGAGGTGGGCTGGGGAAGCTGCGTGCTCTGCTTTCAAGTGTTTCTTGTGACAAAGCTTTAACACTCTGGCAGTGGCATGAAAATTATGCTTATTCTGGTCTTGGTGTAGTTTAAACTGAATAATAATTTCACAAAGCAGCTATTAGGATAAATTTGTAAATGCAGTGAACAGAGGTGTTTTGAATGAGTAGATTATGGTATGTGTGCTGCCAATAGGGCTTTCCTCTTCTGTTTCCAAAGAAAGCTCTCAAAATTGTAAAGGTTTGGGCATTTTGGGATTCAGCCTTTGTCTCTACTTGTAGAGGCTGGCCCCAGGATTGCTCCAAGCCACATTTGTCAGCAAATGACAATCACCTTTCCTGACAATTAGTGGTCCAGCATCACTCCAGCAGGACAAGGCTGAAGGAAGGAAGGCCCCTGGGATGGCAGGACAGGGTTTAGCCTTCCCACTGTGAAGTGGAGTCCATTATATGGCTCAGGGGTGACAAGTGGCACATCCCCAAGGGACAGCTTCCACTGCCACGTGCCAGCACTGCAACCCATCCACAGGAGGTGATTGAGGAGAGCAGTGAGAGACAGGGGCACACCAAAGGCCACGTCCCCCTTGCCTGGGGCTGAGAGGAGGCATGGCTGGGAGGGTCGGTGGTCGGGAGGGCCAGTCAAATAGGCTGAAACCACACACGCTCTCTCCAGTCTGACTCTTGTTTCCTGGAAGAAGTTTTATTGCCACTGAAATGCTTCATGCTCTGTGAAGCCCTTGCCAGCTGGAATAGTCTCTTTGCACCTGTCTTTTTGTTTACACAAATCCCTTCTCTAATAGAGCTAATCACTCCGCTTTGATAAATCTGCCAGGCCCCCAATACGAGCTCCCCCATGCTAAACAAACAGACCATTGTCTCAGCAGGGCCAGCCAGCCTGTTAATGGTTAAACTGGGAGAGGGCAGCGTGGGGGGAAAGAGGCATTGGCCACAGGCTGCCTCTTTCTTTTTCCTCCCCCCAAACCTGCAGGTATCCCCATCCATTGCGGGGACTTGAAACTCTGCCTGGGTCCCTGATGTCAGCTGGGGACACCAAGCATGGTCTGACTGCTTGGGGATGTGCAATTCACTGGGAAGCATCCAGGGCCAGGATCTAAGGTAGGATGGCCATTCCCAAAAGAGGAGTGATGGGGCAGAGAGAGGTCCTTTTAGGATGCACTCAGGAGGACATCAGGCAGGACAGAAAAAAGCTAAGTCAGTCTGAAGCCTGAGTGACTTAACAGTGAGGTTTAAGAGTGTCCCAAGTAAGGAATATTGACTAGCAAGAGAAGACAGCTCAAGACAGAAAAATGAAAGCTTGGGCATCAAATAACAAAGCCTAGGTAAAAGCAAGGAACAGGAGGTATTCGACTTTGCTGGTGCTTTCCTCCAGTAGATCTCTCCAGCTCTGGAGAGCTGGTCAATGCCAAAATCTTGGAGTAATGCAGCACCAACAGAACACCATACAGTTCCCAGTGCTCTGCTGCACCCACATAACCCTGATTTAAAGTGGGTGATGCGGCGACAAACACAAATTTGCTGCAGATTTCTCTCCCCTAAGAAAGCGCTACATGAACTGCTTCCCATCACAGAGCCTTGGCTGGTCATTGCCCAGCTTGTGTTGCCAAACTGAAGAGTCACCTCTGGTGACACTTCCATCCAGACTCTTCTGCATGCATAGGGTGAGCAAATGCAGAAGTTTTGACATGCTGTTTCATGGTAATTGAGCAATGCCTGCAAAATTCAGTCGTGCCATCTAGCTCCAAGGCAGAGCAGCAAACAAACATTAGCCCCAGCCCTTGGCTGATATTAGCTGCATCTGTAGGAAGATCTTTGAATGCAACAGCCAGGAGAGCTCTTTAGCAAGTTGCAATCAGCCTTGTGGTGTTCAGATGAAACCAGTATACCCTTTACACCACCTAACAAATCCATCAGCACCGTTGGATGATTTCTGGATTGCTTTGCTTGGGCCTGCTCTGTGCCTCAGGCAAGCATTATTTGTTTAAGCAGGGAGACAGGAGATGCCCCCGAGGCAGCTCTGGCAGCCTCAGTTACACTCCAAGCACCAAACAAGGATCCAGCCTTGTGTCCCATCTGCGTTTGCACGGTGTCCAGCCCACCCACATCCCCACCACCACCGAATAACCCTGTGTGCCTTGGTGTCCTTCACGGCTTCAAGGGAAGATGCAGCCCCCAGGTTATTGTTGTTTGGAGATGCTGTGCATAGTGGGTACCCGTAGGATCTCAGCCTAAAATGTGTGCACTTGTGTGTCCATGCTTTAAATCGTTGGAGCTGTGCTCATGAGAGCTCTTCAGCCGGGGCTGGCTCAGGTTGCAGGCTGGAAAGGGGTAGAGGGAAATGGCACCAGAGCTGCCACAGCACCATCCTCCCCTAAGCCCCTGCAAGCACTGGCGCTGCTTTGGGAGCTGCCACACGCTAGAGCCCAGGGATTAGCTCCCTGCTGGGAGGGGCGAGGTGGTTTACCGTGAGATTGCCAAACTGTATGATCAGGGACTTGTTCGTGCACGGTCTAATCCTTCTCCACTGCTTGTGTGGGTGCGGGAGCCTTGCAGCTCCTCTCTACCCACCCCCAGAACAGGACAAAACTTGTGCCTGAGGAACTCGGCGATGCAGGGGAGCTGCTGCGAGGTCAGGAGCCTGGCAGCGCCCGGCAGGGGATTACACACGGTACAGGGAGAGAAAACAATAGCAGGAACCAAGGCTGATATAAGACACTAAGAGGTTTAAACCACCAATACCTCTAGCAAGCGTCCGGATCCTCGGGCATCCCTCGGGAATGAAGCGGTAGAGGAAGGCAGAGAGGGTTTGGGTGCAAGAGCTAGAGGGGTTTGGTGCCTTTATTGTGTCACCCACGGCCGGGCAGCCCCCAGAGCCCCCCAGCCACCCGGGCAGGGCACACAGCGAGCACCGCGCGGAGAGAGGAGGGGGCTCTTCCCTTCTTCCCTTCCTCCCCGAACAATTAATGTCAATGCGGAGAGGCAGGTGCTCCTGGCGCCCTGCCCTCCGTTCTGTTTACAGAACACTCCTTGAAGATTATTTGTGTTGAAATCTTTCAGCTTTTCTCTCTCTCCGTATTTCCCCCCCTCCCCCCAGCTTGTTAGCATTCTCCCAGCCGGTTTGCGTGCCCCGGGGCGAGCAGGCCGAGCGGCGGCGGCGCTGCGGCCGGGCCGCCAAGGCCCTGCCCGGGCCGGGGGCAGCGGAGCGGGGCTCCCGGCAGCGCCCCCCGCTCCTTTGTGCCCGCGGGGAGCGGAGCGAACCGGGCCTTTGTCCAGGGGCGGCTGCTGACCCTCCATTTCCATCTGAAAGGCCGCTTTCAAGGGAAAGGGGCAGCTCCCGTCCCCTCGCCTGGCCGCGAACCCCCTCCTTGCACCCTCCTCCTTGCACCTTCCTCCTCAGGCGGCCTGTCCCTGCTCGCCCCTCCGCTCCTTCCTCCTCTCCCCTTCCTCCTGCTCCCCCTCGCTCCCTGCCCCGCATCCTCGTTGTCTCCCCTTCCTCAGCTCGGGGAGCGCCCGTGCAGGACGTCCCGGGGGAAAGAGAGCGGAGAGAGGTGGGAACAACTGCGGCAGCTCCAGCCAAAATCCTCGGCGGGATGCAAGATGCTCGTCTCTCCTTGGAGCATGAAAAATCCCAGCTGTGGCTCTGCAGAGTCTTTTGTTACCCATCTCAGCCATAGAAATCCTTCAGCCATGTTTATAAAGAGATAGCACGGGGTCAATGGAATAAGCACGGCCTCTTTTCTTCCAGCCCTCTTGAAAGCATGCCCTTTTAATGGCAAAATGCATGAAAAATTAGATAGCTGGCTGTATCACCTTCCTGAGGGATAGGTACAGCAAACCCAGGGATTTACAGACAAAGAATTACACAAGTTCATGCATTGAACGTCTTTATTGCCTTCCAAATCCACTCACTTGGCTGCATATTTGTATTCATCACAAGGCTCCAGGCAGATGGAGGTGAGGCTTCAGGGGTACCCCACACTTCTGTCCATCCCTGGCTGGTTCTCACTCCAAATCCCATTAAATCCCACTCAGGGACCCACTCAGGGTGCACAGAACCACCATCATGGACCTGTGGCATTTTGGAGTGAGTCACCCCAGTGAGGCAGACAGACTACAGGGAGTTTGCTGTCATCTTCTCACCATTTCAAAACAAAAAGTGGCTGGAACAGGTTTGAGGCAGCGTTTGAAGGTTGCAGAAGATTGAAACAAAAGACAACAGTGCACTCATTTTTAATTTTTTTTTTTTAATGAAAACTGACCCTGAAGTCTATCGTAAAAATTCCCATTGATTTAATCTCCACCAAAACTTTGCTCCACGTGTTGGGGATGGCTGTGCTCAGCAGCAGCCTGTGATCTTCCCTGCAGGGCTGAGGAGGGCTTCCGGCAGCTCCCCACCTGAGGAAGCCCATCACTAAATGCTGAGTGAACATCCCTAACTTTCACTCAGAGGAAGGTGGTGACCTTGAATGGCATCTGCATCCACTCAGCACCTCCTCTGGGCTCCCAAGCAGCAGTGGTCAGGCTGAACTCTTGTTCTACTCGGTCACTGAGTTTTGGTAAACAATGATGAATGCTCTGGTTAAACTGTTGCTGCAGTATAGCTCGGCCAAATAATTTCTCTGCCTGTAAAATTAGCAAACAACCAACCGTTTAAGTTGATTGGTGACAGGAAAAAATGGCATATTGCAGAATAAACTCCTGAGGCATTAAGAAACCACGTGGAGAAACTGTCCAGCACAAAATGAGACATGCAAGATTTTGTGCTTTGCAGTGTACAGCCAACACGTGAGTGGGACAGCTGAGTGTAGTGGTAGCAGAGAAGAGATTTAGCACAGACTGGTGTAATATTTCCAGCTGTTCTTTAGTAAGAGAAATGTTTAAATCTTCATCTTGAAATGACAGGCCAAATGACTTTCTGTCACTTCATTATCATCATGTTGTTTTCTCTGCTGCTGGTGCTGCTGCTGGTCCTCACACAGCAGTCAGCATTTCTGCTGACAAAAATAAGTCTAACTGTGTAGATTTTGATAGCTCTTTGTCCCATTCATCCTACTGAGCTGGGATCAACATCTCTGGCAGATTTGTCATGGCAGAAATATCCAAACAGCCAGGCAGTGAGGGCAAGTGCCCCACGGGCCCCTGGGCAGCTGCCCAGCAGCCAATGCAGCCAGTAAAGAGCTGCCCTGGAAACTGCAAAATCTGCTTGGCTGAGGCTCCCAGCTGGGCTTGCAGGCACTGAGGGATCTCCAAAGCCACCATCAGGCTCCTGGAGCTGCAGTTTCTTCCCTGCCAACACCAACAGCACCTGAATGCGCAATTTCACAGATCAGATTATTTTCTTTAGTTTTAGCTTTAAGTTTAATTTCCTACCCACCCTGGAGCACAGCAGGCTGTGCCTTTGTGGGGGGTTGCTGCACAGCTGAGATGCTCTGGAGAGCCCCCTCTGGTGTCCCCAAAGGTCCCCGAGGCAGGCCAAGTCCCCAGCAGCAGCGTGCTGCTTGTCAGGTCGTGTTGCTCACACAGAGCACCCAGAGCTTGTCCCCACTGCCACCACATTTCCCCTGGCAGGAAGAGCATTGCTCCAGCACACTGTGCACAGGCACAGCATCCATCCCTGTGCCAGGGACAGTGCTGTCCACACTCACACACAGAGGAAAACAAGGACTAGCCTCCTCCATACCCTATGTGGCCCTGCAGCAGCAGCAGGGACCCTGCCCACAACGTGGATCTGCCATCCTACAGCTTCTGCAGCATCCCCATGCCAGTGCCAGGCTGGGGCAAGAGAGGTGCCCATTACAATGCCCTCCACAACGAGGCAAGCAGCTGAGGTGCTCCAAAAGCGGCTTCCTTTTGAAACCAGAATAAAAGCCAGCGAGCAGCCCCAGCTAATCCTTTCCTCATTGTGTGTGCTGCTTGTGTACATGCCTGGTTGGCTCTCCACGTGTGCACAGGGCAATGTTAAACCCAAGGGAAAAAAGAAGAAAGCAGCTCAGAAAACCAATCCCCCAAGGAGCACTGGGAATCAGTGAATGGGGTTTAGCTGTGCATTTTGTTACCCAAGAAAGGCGGCTTTGCAAAAGGGCTTTCTAACTCATCGTCTGGGCCCAAGACTTCCTTGTAAAACGCTCTTGGGCTTGTTGCAACATATTCCAGGTGTGTAAGTGATGCCCTGCCTTGTGCCTTTCACAGTGCAGAGCCTGGGGCCTTAAAGTGAGCAGGGAGGAGAAGGGAGGGAGAGGTGTGTGTGTTCAAATTAAATGAAGCAGAAAGAGAAAGCTGGAACCCACAGTGCCTGGGGCACCACTAATTTAACAGGTTGAACCTGATAGAAGTGCAAAGGAGGCAGCAGAAGGGATCCTCGAGCTCCTGGCTGGTGATAGAGAGCCAGAGCCAGCCATGGTTCATGAAGACATGCTTGAAAGAAAGGCTCAGGTGCTGGGAGAGGGGGGACAAAGTGATGAGGCAGCTTATTTGGGGCTGGAGAAGGGAGACTTTAAAAGAAAAATCTAATGCTTCATAAGCATGACACAGGGAGGCAAATGAAAGCAAGAACAGGCATACTCTTACTCCTACTCTGCTCGTTCCTGGGGTCCCCAGGTGCAGATCTCAGTGGGTGCCCCTCTCTGGGATCAGCTCTCTCTCACACATGGAGATGCAGAGATGTGCAGTGAATGAGCACAGAGCTGCTCAGCAGCCCCGTGCCCAGGGAACCTGGGGGCTCCTGCCTGGCCTCCTCCTCCTCCACAGATCCCAGATATCATTACATTCAGTCCATCCCATCCTCAGCAGTGCCCCAGTTGCAGGGATGTTGTCCAAAAGCCAGGGCACAGGCACGGCTGTATTCTCCTTCCTGATCTCAGAAGAAACAAAAAGCATTTCCTGTGCAAGGGCGCCCCATCACCACTCTCTGGCCTGTGAGGTTCTCCTTGGTGCTCTGTCTGTGTGGGTGCCAGTGGTGATGGGGCACTGAGAGGACCAAGCTCACACTGCTGGGATGCCCTCACGCCCATTCTCACTTTCTGCTCCTGTCTTGGCCCTGTTGGGAAAGAGAAAAGAATCCCTTGGCTCTCAGACTATGCAGTGATTTCAGGAGCTAGAAGATCATGCCATTTTGATTTTTTTCTTTTTCTTTCTTTGTTCCTTTCTTTTTTTTTACCTTCTTCTTCCTGTCTGTGGCCCCTGCATCACAGAACAATGAAAAACAGCCTGAAGGGAGAAAACATTGCACTGTGGAGATCTTTGTTACTGACTGCAACAGGAACAGGTAATGTGGCAGCCCAGTGTCCCTTCTGGACCTGGTTCCAGCCACTCTGTGAGCTCTGCAGGTCTCTCCCCACCCTGAGTCCCCAGTGGTGGCCTCATGGCAGAAGTGATCCAGCGTGGTCCTCAGGACACCCCTCTGATCCCTGCTGCCTGAAACAGCACAGTTCAGCTGCAGCTCAAGGAGAAAAGGACAGCTTTGTCGGGATGAAAAGCTAGCTTGAGGTCCTGCTGCTTTTGTGGGTTAGCTTTCAGGGCCTGGCCTCTGCCCACCTGGATGCTTGCTCTCTGGACAGTAGTGACTCCAGGCTGCTAATTCAGATCTGTAGGCATTACTGCAATATAAACTGCAAATAGCCATAATAGTAATTAATAAGCATGCCGAAACAAAGACATTCTCTGTTTAATTAACATCAGTCTTCAGCAGCTTTATCTTGGGCTGAGTGGCTACTTTACTGGCACTTTGCCTTCACACTGTGCCTTTCCCTCTGTGGCTGGGCAGGCAGGTCTTCACTGTGGAAATGGGAAAGTTTCTTTTCTGCTCAAGCTGCTGCCAAATGACTCTGAACCAGCACCTTGCAGATTGCTTCTCACCTGAAAGCAAGGCTACAGCCAAAGAAAGAGCAGCTAGAGAAGCCCAGCAGCTATTTTTACCTTGCTGTGGATAGTCTAAGTACATTCAGGGACAAACATTACAGTCAAAGGAAAACAAGAAGTGGAAGGGTTTTGAGTGATCAGGCTCAGAAAATAATCCATGGCTTGAAGTGAGGAGCTGGTAGCACCCTGGGACAAGGGAAATGTGTCCTGAAGGAACACAGCACTATATCTTCAGGAGCAGGGGTTACCTGCAGGCTGCAGAGCCTGCTCAGCACAAACCAGGCACTGGCTGCCAACATCCAACACCCTCAGGTACAGCTGGGGAGCCCGGCAATAGGTGCTGAGTGCCCAGCTGTGTCCCCTGGGTGACAGCCAGGTTCCAGATGAGTGCTGAGCAGCGCTTGGGTAAAGTGTCAGGAGCAGGAGCTCTGCGACTCAGCCACCTCCTGCACGTGTATCCCCAGCCAGGGACATGGCACTGGCCACACCAAGGGCCAAGCTGAGGCAGCTGGAAGCCAGCAGCGAGCTCCAGCCTTGCTCATGGCTCCCTCCCACCCCCCTTATCGTGGGGGCTGAAGGCTCAGCCCTTGACCCCTCCCAGGCAGATGGGGAGGAAAGGCATCCCCCATCCCCACGGGATCCCAGGGCCCTGGTGGGAGCAGGGTGGGCGTTTGCCTGCCCCATGCTCCACTCTCTGTTGCTTTGAAGAAGCACATCTGTAATCTTTATGAGGCCTTGGAGATAGCAGCATTCCATGTACATGTTAAACCACACTGGCCATCTGCTGCCCTCCGTCTCTGCTTCACCCCAAAGGATTTTGGGTCAGGAGAGGCCATGAGAGCTGGTGCCAGGATCCAGGTGAGTGTGTGACTTCAGGGCTTCTGTTGCTGCTGGTTCTGAAATGGATGTTAAACACACAGTGCACACCTCATGGAGGGCAAAACAGGGAGTAAAAGGGAAAACTGAGGGTTCTTGGCATCTGAGCTGCCTGGCCTAACTGGGCTCTTGGTGCAAGATGGACACTGGTGGCTGTGTTGCAGTCATGTTGCAGCAGAACTCAACCTGGGCAGCGCAAACAATCTGGGCTTGCCAAACGGGGCCAGGAGAGGGGTGCTCTGGCAGCCTGGTGTGGGCAGGCTCCACTGTGGGCCAGCCATGCCCTCTCCCTCCGCTGAGATGCAGGAGATAGGGCTGCTGCTGCCCATGTACACCAGGGATGAAGCGCTACATGCAGGCTCTTGCAGGATCAGGCTTCCTGATGGGGATCTGCTGTCCTCCTGGCTTGTTAATGAGCACTCCTTGTAATCAGCCCTGTAAAACTCAGGGTGGGGAGCTGTTACTGATTAACATCCGTGGTCTCCAGGGGAAGAGGAGCAGGGGATCTGCTGGCAAAATCAGCCTCAGAGGAGCTGCAGCACAGCATTGCATGGCAGAGGGACACAGCCCAGCACGTGTGTGTACCCACACACGTCCTCTGGCTGTCTGGGGTCATCACCAACCCATCCCTGCCACCACGTCCTTTGGTCCCTGTAGGTTCTCAAAGTTCTTTGCAGTTGCCTGCAGAGCGAGGATGATAGCAGAGGTGCAAAAGTCCTTTCTGGTGATTAATACATCATGTGTACAAAGAAGGTCTGTGGTAAACGGAGGCTGGAGCCGGGATTAATTGCATACCTTGAAGTGGAGAGATTTATGTAAGGAAACAGACTTGGCAGGCTGCCCTGCTCTGGGATGGGTTTACCTGCCTGTACCTCCCCACACCTGTTGTGCTGCAGCAGCAAAACATTATTTAATAACATTTGAAGGGAGATCTCAGTAGTCATGTGCCCTCCCTGCCTCGCCCCTCCTGCCTGAGAGCTGTGGCCAAGCTGGGCCTTGCTTTGTCAGGCTGCTGGGCAGCCAGTCTGCCCACTCCTCACCAGAGCTGTCCTGCAAGGGGCAGCCCCGTGGCACCCTTCAAGCACCCACAGTCTGGGATGAGGACACATGGGATGGCTGCAGAAGAAGATGAAACAGGCTAATGCTGGAGGCCAGCCCCTGAACTGGTGGCAACCCGAGTAGCTCCCTGCCAAATCCATGAGCAAAGCAAGGTTTCTTCCTCCTGAGCTTGAAAGCACTGGCTGGGCACACAAATACTGGCATGCATGCAGGACTGCATGTGTATGTGTGGGTATATAAATGTATGAACAACAGAGTTCAAAATGTTCATAATGACCATTCAAACGAGAGACAAATAATGGACAAAACCCTGTTCAGAAATGCTTGAGTATGAAGCTGTTTCTTTAAAGGGATTTGGCTATTAATTGAAGTTCGTTTGGTAATTTGCATCCTTATCTGCAAAGGAACAAGACTATAAAGGGCCGCATGGGCCTCTAAATGGGAGCCTGTGAAGCTTTATTTCTTACCAAGAAAGCCTCTTGGTGATTTTAGGCAAATGAGGGGGCACTAAGGACTTTTGGAGGAGGGAAAGCAGAAAGGTATCCCACCCGTTGGAGAATGACCTCATCACCAGAGCTTTCCTCCTGGAATTACACACCCTAAATTGATCTCTAGTTGTCTCTACTTGACGTGCTGGTTGTTTCACCTCCTCCCCTGCTGTCACAGCAGGTGTGTGACCCTTGGGGTGGTCACACCAAGCTGACAGCATTGCCTGCCTGAGAAATGCCAACCCCAGCAATGAGCCACTGCCATGAGCAAACCCTCTCACCCAGAGGCCTAAACTTTGCCCTTGAACACCTCCAAATCAAAACCACCCAGCATCAACTCACACTGTGGCACTGTGTTAAGTGCAGGTGCAGTTCAGATGGTGTCATTGGCTTTTCCTCCTCAGCCTGCTGCAATGTGCCAAACCACAGCACAAGGTGCACCCTGCTGCTTTGGGGAGAGCCACACTGCTGTTTGCAAGGATGTCAGTCTGCTCCAGCCAAGCAATCCCAAATATAAGCACTTGGCACAAGCAGAAATGGGAACACCCTCCCTTTCCACTCTCCTCCAATGGCAGGGATGAATAATCCGAATCCCACCTGAAGCCATGAAGAGGCATAATAAGAAACTAAGAAATCATTGCCATCACTTTTTGAAAGCAGGGACTCTAATCCATCCTGTGTCAGTACAGCCCTAGCAAAGCCAGGGTTTGCTGCACAGCCAGGAGAGAAAACAGAGGGAGGTCAAGTGAAACCCTGTCCCCTGTGAGCAGCTACTCCGTGGTTTTACACTTTCTCTTCTCCCACAAGGCAGGTGAAACAACTCTTTTGGCACCACTGTTGTCACTAACCCTGACTGTCCTAGTCCTGATTCCCTCTGCATTATTGAAGGAAAACACTGGGGTTTGCGTTTCTTTTTGCCCCTGCGAGCAAAGTTCAAAGGAGCGATTGAGAACTCTCCATTTCAATATGAAAAGAGCAGGGGACCTGTTTTCCAGAGCCCACCCCCCCGGTAGGAACTCATCCCGCCTCATTTCACCCGATAATCTCAGTGGGGGGCTCCGGAGGGGGATGGCCGGGGACAGGGGGACGAGGTTCTCCAAGGTTAATCGCAAACTGCTGCCGCATTCACCGCGGCCGTGCCTGATTGATGGGCACCATTAATCACTGCCCGGAGAGGCTGGAGGTGAGGCAGGAGCGGGGGACCAGGGAGGGGGAGGCTGGCTCTGGGGACAGGGAAACGGTGCCAGGACAGGAGCAGTGACACCAGATCAGCACGGGCTGGGAGACAGCATGGCCACATCTGTTCACCTACAGGAAACACACATGGTGGGGCTTCTTCCAAGGAGCAGAAGTGAACCTGCCCCCTCTCTTGCCGTGCCATAGATACATGTCCTCCTGCAAAGCAAAGGGCAGGAGCGGAGGCAGAGAGGAGAAGATCTCTCCAGCCTTTTAAAAGTGCCCCTGGCTTTCAGTGGGCAATAGGGACTGGGGATTCTGGCAAGGAGGAGGGCTCAGGGCAAGGTAAGGGTGGGCTTGTTTTGCAGCCATAAGGCAATTAATAGATTTTCCATCTTCTTTATGGACTGAAATGCCCCTGAGACTTTTACAGAAACAATGAAGGCAGTAAAAGCCACCCAAGTGAGGTCAGATGAGGAGCTTGTGTGGGCGAGTGACTCCATTTAGAGACAAGATACTGGCATATGCATTTTCTGTCGTTCCTGAAAATTTAATATACTCTTTCTTTCATACTGACCCAAGCTGTTGCTCATATTTCTAGGCAGGCTGAGGGTCTGCCTGTAGTGATGAAATGTGCAGCAGTGTTACCTACCTGGCTGCAAATGACAGCTGGGACTGGCAGCAGGGCTTGACACGCTGCAATGGGACCTGTTGCATTACAGAAGCTTCTTGTGCTTTGCACTACAGACGTATCAGCTTGGCTTGGGCAGCTGTGCCAGGAGGCTTGGGATGATTTGTTTGTCCCACTGTAATTGCTTCTGACATGGAACAACTGTGGAACAACTCATATTACTAAATAATGTGACATTTCTCTGTTGTCTTCCTCATCCCACCTTCTCCTGCTTCTTGCTTTGGATACAGAACTCAGTGCCTTGAGAGCATGTACACACACCTGTCCTTCTCCTAAACTTCTTGTGGCTCCTAATAGGAATATCCTACAAGTATACTTTTTTAATTGTGTCCCTTTGAACAGCTGGTGTGACAATTTCAGTTTTGCTCTTGCAATGTCAAAGGCAGTGTAACATTTGAAACTCATATGACTGCTAGGACACGATAAATATATCACCCAGATTTTGTGGGATGCATTTAGTGCCATTTTAAGATGAAGGGTTGATGCCCAGTGCACGAGGCTATGGGCTTTTTTCAGCCTGTCCCATGCTGATCTGGTGTGGTGACCACCAGGAGGGAGCTGGTGTCTGTTTCTGGTACTGTCTCAGAGGGTAATACAAAGGCCACTGGAACCTACAGCAACCTGGATTTCAGTGAACTTTGGGGTGAATAGGTGTTTGTTCAGAGATGACTTCTGGGATGGGGGAAGTGCTCCAGCCTCCATGAGCACCCAGGTATATAGGGCAAGAGCAACTCCTCAACCCATGACCACCTAAACCTGGCCACCACTGACGCATCTCCTCACCACAGACCCACCTCTGCGTGTTGGGAGGGCCAGGCTTCACCCAGGGGCGGCTGATCGCGTGTCAGACACTCATCCTAGGGCAAGCAGAATGAACTGCTCCCAGAAAATGCCTCTGTGTCCGTGGGCTGCTAGAGCAGATGAGTAGCCAAATGACTAACTTAAAGCAGACACCGCACTCCTAGATGGTGATGGGAGGTATTTGGGCTGGATTTTTATCCTCTCCCTTTATACCCGAGAGCGCCTCTTTCACCAGAGGCTGTTGACTTTCAAACAGAGTTTCTGCAATATCCAATGACAAATAAGAAGAAATAATCAGAAAATGTGGGTTTATTTGATTGTACATTATTCTTTCCATAACTAAGGCTGTCAGGCTTGTGTACAGGGTTGTTTTTTTTTAAGTATGGCCACCTCTGAGCCTCCAGCAGGGCTCTGTAAATCTGGGATTTCACTGAATTAATTTACTCTCTGACAGCTATCTCCTCCCAGCAGCACATCCTCCTTTCTCTGCTTCTGGCCTTGACTGCATTTAGTTCTTTCACAAAGAGCATCTCTCAGCGTAAGAGTTTCCCCTCAGAGAGTTAATCATCAATAAGTACATTACTTTAAATGTTTCTTTTAATCTGAATTACAGTCCCTGTAATGTTGACTAGCATTTTAAGAGATGTAAATCCCAGTTTAAGTAAGAGCCATCATTTCTCAGTTGCAGTGATTCTGGGCACTTCCAGCAGGCTCCACAGCTCTTGGAGACCTATGGAAAAATTCAGCTCCATCAGGAACCTGTGTTTAGGTAGCCTGGGCGAATACACATCCTTTGTCATCTCCACCCAACTTTTCCTTGGGGATCTTACTCGTGCCTAATGAAACCTGCCTGTTGATCTGCATAAACAGGGATGAGGGTGTGCCGGGCATCTCGGAGCGGGCGGCTTCTTTGTGTGAAGGGAGGCATGGTCCTTGGGTCTGGAAACATCTCTAAGTTGTTTTGCCATCCTTGGTGCATGTTCCAACGGCAACATTATTGTAAAACAGCTTGGTGTTTACTTTGTGTACAGAAAAGATAAAATCAGCATTTATATGCAAACATGAACCAACAAGGAATTTCAAAATCCTGCCATTTCACTCTCCCGAGAAGAAGAGCCAGAGTTATTGTGTAACCAGAAACATCTGAAAGCTGGGGATTTTCTGGGTCTAAATTCAATTTAGATTATAAGGGACTAATTTAGGATCTGACTGTATCACCTTGGGCAGCCAAAATAGGATCTGAAACACATGGAGACTAGGGCTTTGCCGTGGAGAGCTCTCCATTTGGGACAACCTGGGGCACTGTGTGGATCTGAGCTTTCTCTTCACGAAAAAAGCTGGAGTAAAAGGTGAAGTAACACAAGCCAGATGCTCAGCCAGGGAGAGCCACCTGAGCCCACTCTGATATCCTTGTCTGCCCTGGGGAATGGGGGTGTTCACGTGTCCATCCTAGACCTGCCTTTGCAGTGTGCACAGCTGGAGCAGAGCTCAGCACAGCCACATCTGCTTGAATGTCAAGGCCTGAAAGCATCAGGCATGCAGAATAAAGGCTTTCACTGGGATTTCATGGCTGGAGCACTGCACTGAGCCACAGTGCATTTATGGTTGCTCAGGAACATGTGCCAGGCTGGGGGCACTGGAGAGCATGGCAGAGAGCAGAGGTGAATCCCCATGCAGGACCAGAGCCCTGGCAGGTGACTGAGCTCTGCCAAAGAGAGCAGGGACTAATAAATATGGATAAACCGGCAGGAACTGAAGGGAAACATGCAGAGGGGAGAAAAGTCAGGAGAGAAGTGAGCAGCCCCAGCAACAACAGGATGGGCTGTGAGTAGGCTCATGCTGCACAGAGCCCAGGAAATGTTTTTCTCCTCCCCTGTGAACATCCCCAGTGCAGGCTGTGGCTGGACGTTTGCTCTTCAAAGGCCCATGTGTCCTGGCTCTGCCCATCCTATGGAGCTGGCTGACCTGGGCATTTAAATGAAGTGGAAAATAGGGATGCACTCTCTTTTGGGGTGAAATCTGCATCTCCAGCTCACTGTGGGATGCTGGGCAGGCTGAGCATCCCTGGTGCACAGTTCCTGATAGCTCCGTCGTGCTCATTCCCTGCTGTTACCCCTGCCCTGCTGGGGCTGCAGAAGGGAGCACCTGCCCCAGGGCCAGCTCTCCCCGTCCCAGCTTCTACCCATCCCTCGCCTCAGGGTTTATTTACCCGGGGGCGCAGGGATAATTGAGGATAAGAAGGTAGGAAAGGTCATCTGGGTGGTGGCCACAAAGGGGGACATTGTGCCTCCCAAAGGGCAGGGGGTGGAAACGCCCGAGGAGCCGGAGGCACGGGGGCACTTTGATGCAGGATGAAAGCGGGGAGGGAAGGGGAGGGAAGAGAGGAGGGGGAGCACAACAGGGGGAGGGGTCGACACCAAAACCCAAAAGGCGACAAAACCTCTCCCAGCTGGGACACAAGTCAAGATAGTCCCTTTATTTAGATGGATAGAGCCAAGCACAATGTGGGGCAGCCGGGGGCCACCCTGCCCCTGTCCCTCAGCAGCCCTTTCAAGCCCTTCCTCCCCGTCCTCCCCTCCCTCCTCAGTCTCTCACTTGCTTCCATATTTTCCATTTTCTTTTTTCTCCTTGCTCCCTGTGCTCCACCTCCCACTTCCAGCTTTTTCCCATGGTGAATGCACTGAGAAACAAAGTGGGTTGATGTCTGATGCAAAGTTAATTTTAAGTAGAGATGGGGAGGGGCAACCAAAGGCGCTGGAGACAAATGGGCTTGGAGAGGACCCTGTGGGAGAACCCCTCCCTCTCCATAAGCTGTGATGCCTGTGTCTCAGCAGTCTTCTGGTCCCCAGGCTGTGTGCTGCAAATCCTACAGCAGGGCTGGATCTTGGGCAAAGAGCACTCAGGGCTGTTAATGCCACACAGATTCTGCCCTCTGAGATGTTTTAGGAGCATATTTTGAACATCAAGGCTACCCCCGTGGCTGGAAGGGTTTGGGGACAAGCTGTCACACACATTTGTACCTCTGCTTTTTCCAACCTGCTGTTTTTCAGCTGGCCACCTGACTTTTTCTCATGCTGACTTGCTATCACTTTGTTAAGGAAGAAGCAGAGCCCAGAATTTTTTGTGGCGGCTCAAATGTTATCACCGTACTTTGATGTATCTAAGATTCAGAGGTACCTCAAAATGAAATTTTTAACTAAGTTGACCCAGAGGGAAGTCTTTTCTTCATCAAATGGTCTGCTGTACATTTTGACCATGAAGAAATTTGTCAATCTCAATAAAATGTTCGACATTTTGGAATGAGAAATCATTGCATTCAACAACTCCCAGAACGGGCCATTTTCTAATGCTAACACTTCACTTCTAAAACTCTTCTTATTCACTGCATCTGCTTTTTTACAAAGAACGGTCCCAAATCCTCTGTGTCCCCAACAGAGCAAAGAAAACATCTTGTAGGCAGCCTGTGAGGCCTCCTGCCCCAGTCTGTGTCCCATTTCATCTGCACCTTCTCCAGATTTCTGCTCCTCCCATGGTTTCTGCAATGTGCACAGTAAATGCAGCCTGTGTTCTGCACCCCAGATCCCACCAAGGAACATGACACTGCCCTCGCTTTCTCCAGCAGGTTTTACTGCACAGAGTAGGTTGGTTATGATTTCTGCTAGGCCTGAAAGAGTGCCCAGAGGTCCCTTTAACAAGTTGTGTGTTTCTGTTTAACAGCGAGACTTGCCTGCCGGCAACCATTAGCGCTCTTCAGCATCATAAACAATCAAATTCAGCTTGCACCACGTCTGAACTTGGCTTAGGCACCACTTTTTCTGCCAGTACATCACTGTTTTCAACTCCAGTCAGCACTGTTTTGAAGTTATTACTGTCTGGTGGCTGGGGTTTTTTTGGTGGTGTATGCATCCTAAATGAGCTTTGTGGTCTCCCCACTTCAAAAGCTTCTCTGCTCTCACCTCCCTTTACTGGCTGTCCTCTAGCAAGACCAGAGACCAAAGGGTATAAACTATCTCAGCAGCACTCTGGGTCCATGCAGGGATGCAGCCTGTGGGGCACTCCTGGGGTTGCTGGAGAGAGGGATGGGGAATCAGGCAAGGAGATGGTGCAGAGCTGTGCTGCTTCACCCAGACCCCATCCCCATCCCTGCCTCCATTCAAATCAGGCCCAAACAGAGTGTGCTGCAAACTTCAAGCTGCTTGAAGCACATCTCACCCTCTTCACTGCCCAGTTTCCTCTGGTGCCTCCTCGGTGAGAAGAGGACAAAGGAGCACCCTGGGCACTGAATCATGTGCAGGTGTTTCACTGAAGGGACCAGTTGCTTCCACTGACACCCTCTGGCTTTCCTTTGATAAAAACAAGCCCATGGTGAAAACAGGAAAATGGCAGTCAGCGGGCTGTGTAGAGGGCTTTCAGGTACTCTGCTAGTAAAGGGATGATGGTATTAACTAATACTTCTAAGCTAGGCTTTTATTCACCCAGTGGGTTTCACCTGCTTTTCCTTTTCCACAGTCCTGCTAAAGTGACTGTGGCTCCTTCGTGGAGCCTTGAAGGAATTGTACCTGGGAAACAGAGTGAAAGGGAAAATGTGTTGTAGTATTGCAACACTTCCTACTAGTATATAACATCCTGACAAAATTCATCTTTTCTACCAAAAAAAAAAAAATCTTGAAGTGCTTCATTCAAGGGAAAGATATTTGCTGTGTTATAAAAGTGTCAACATTTCACTTACAAATTGGTCATTCTTTTGGCAGCGACTTTAACAGAAAATTCCCCTTGGGGCTATCATGCCTCTTTGTTGGTTTCTCTTCCCTTAAAAAAAAAAAAAAAAAAAAAAAGGCAAAACCAAACAACTTGAAAAGCAAGCACAATTTACTGGGTCTGGTGACTGGATAACTGTTGTACTGCAGGCTGTGAGTGCTGGGGCTGAGGCCAGGAGATGAAAGGAGAGAACTGAGGCTTCTCCAGCAGCAAAGTGGATGCTCACAGGTCAAAGCCTGAAGCAGTGCCCTGGTCCCTGCAGCCTTACCACAAGTTTCTGCTTTTCTGATGTTTATGCTTCTGCTGTTATTAACATCTACCCATAAACAAAAGCATTTATGGGAGGGGAGGGAAGGGTGTCACAGACCAGTACTTGAAATAATTTCTCTGTGCTTCTTGCTCTGATTTAATGCACTATGCTCTCCACTGCTGACCACTTTCTTACACTTGCTTCTCCTTTCCATTTCTATGTTTCTCTACATGACTGTTTATTTCTCCTCTCTTTTACAACAACACTGATGGCTTTGGCAGATAACAAATGTGTGTCTAGTCTTGGGTTTTTCCTGCTCACCATGTGTGGATGCTGGTTTTGGAGCCTACCATCTGGCTGGGGTTTCTCTGAGTATCTCTCTCCTGCCTCACCTGCAGCACAGCCGTGACAGGACTTGTGGCCATCACTTCATTTACTCTTTTGCCACTTTCTTGTGCCTGGGGACAAAAGAAAGGTGACAGCAGGAGTAAGGGGGCAGGCAGTGACCTGCAGAAAATGAGAATTTAGCCATCCTGATCTGAACAATGATCTTTGTCTGGTTGTAGGCTCTCAAGAACAGGAGAGACTCTCAATTTAATTTACAGCAGAAATCTCAGTCTCTGATGTTTTTGCAACACTTCCCCTAAACTAAGGATGCTGATGCTCCCCTTCAATTTTCCCTTCTCAAAGATGATGACAGCAGAGGTGCAAACCAGCCTCTGTTACTGGGAAGGGCCTTAACCATGCCACCTCTCTCTTTTTTGTACCAGCTTTACCCTTATTCTGAGTAGATCTTTGCTATGGGAAAATAATGGGTGGAAGAAAGCACTCAAATATAATAAAGACTGAGAATCTGTAAGTGTAAAACTCCTCCATGTTCTCAGACTCAGCCACAGGGGCATCCACTCACTTCTCCAAAGAGCAAGCCCCAGGGACTAGCTTGAGAAGACCTGCAGTGAGTCCCGGGGCAGCTCTGAAAGCACCTGGCAGAGCTCCTCTGTTCCTGTGTGCACAAAGCTCCAAAGGAGCAGGGTGTGTGCGGTGTCCCCGGAATTCTCAGCCATTTGTTACAGCGCCCGATAGCCTCCTTAGGGTGTGACATTCCCTTGTGATCACACCTGGTGCTGCTTTCCTCTTGCTGGCCCCATTATTGCCAGGTGTGCCTTTGGCTGGTGCTTTGTTGGTGGCAGTTTCTGGGAAGCAAACCGAGCCCTCGTTGGCCAGTGCCCAAGCTGGGCAAAGCCGGGGCAGCTCTGCTGCCGTCAGCTGTGCAAGGGGCTGCCTTTCACTCCTGGCCATGCACCCTCCCAGCCTCCTGGCCCGCGTCCAATCCAGATAAGAAATGCCTGAAAATTGTTGCTGTTAGCCAGCTCTTCTGTGACCTGCATGAAAAGAGTGGAATGACCTCGGGACTAGTCTCGGCACACAGCCGTCTGCCCACAAGCCTCGGTGCTCAGACCAAAGGCTGGCAGGACAAGTATGTTCTTGGCGGCTGCTGCTCTCGGATGGGCAGGGAGGCAGCAACAAGCTGATTCGCAGGAGCTCCCTCGCTGCCTGCTGTCCATAACGAGATCTTTATGAGGTGTTAATGTAAATGGAGTTGTTTTACGTTGAAACCAATCGTGGGCTGTTTTCTGCACGATGGTCTGTAGCAAAGAGGGTATTTACTGGTGATATCTTGTGGTGTTAGGAAGCCTTTTCCCTTAGACTCTTATCTCCAAATGCTCTCTTTTCTGTGGTGCTGGGCTGTGCTCAAGCCACTTTGCCTGCAAGGAGGCCCAGCAATGCCATTCTGCCATGGGGATGCTGCAGGGCATCCTCCTGCCTGCTTCCTAGGTCTCCCTGTGGTGTACAAGCCTTCAAACAGGCTGCACAGGCCCTTCCTCCAAAATTATTTTCAGTAGTCTGTGGAGAAATCTGGAAGGAGTGTAGCCATGGAACCGAGGCTGAGGTTGCCCATGACGGACAACATCATCATTTAAACACCACCAGGCCGCAATGCATGGGACTATTTTTACCATGTACTGGGCTTTAAGTGCTTTGGGTAACAAGAAAAGCTTCAGTCTGAGCAACAAAAAAATGCCAAGGAGGGGACCATGGTTGAAAATGGAAGGGTTCTTTCTGCCTGGGGATGGGGGCAGCTAATCTTGACACCATCCTTCAACTTGTTTCTGCTTTGTTAGCATTGTCTGTGGCCTGTGAAGTGCTGCTTGGGAAAACGGGAACCCATGGGTGGATGGAGATGTGAGAGGTTGACAGAAGTGTGCTTTGCATCTGCACATTGATAAGCCCTGTGTGGCCCCTGGATTCCCCAGCCTTTTTTTTTCCTTAACTCTCAGAATTCCTCAGCATATCTTCTTCTGCCTGAATCTGACTACATGACTTTCCTGCAGCCCTGTACCTTAGGGCTGGGTTTTTGTCTTGCTGGGAGCTGGGGTTTCCATTTTAGGCAATGAGTTTCTAGTTGTACATCTAAAGAGAAATGATGTTCTCATCAGAGGCATTCCCCATCCTGGCCACAAGCATTTCCTGTAGCAGTTTAGGAGGCACCCAGGCTTTCTGGAATCCCTCAGGGGGGCTCGCAGCTAACCCAGACACTGAGGGTCCCATCAGCAAGTGTAGCTGGCTCCTCCAAGCAGGGGAAATACCTGGCTGAGAGACAGGTCTGCTGTTACCCTGGCTGCTGACAGGCGACTCTCATGGTCTGAGGGCTTTCATCTCCAAGTCTTTGAACTGGCAACTATTTTGCAGAAATGGAGTAGAGTTCTAAGTGTGAGTTTTTAGGGTCAGAAGACTTCTCAAGGAGGTCCAAGCAGTCTTCAGGTGGTGCTGAAGTTGAGTGAACAGGGCTGGCTGAAGGTACCTGCTGCAACTGCCACAGAACGTCCCTTGCATCCTCCCTAACGCTTCCCTTGGAGGCCACAAGGATTCAGTACCCTTCTCTGGTGTAGCACAGCTCTCTTCAGCAGGTTGATCTGAGAATCTGCTAGTGACTTGTCACCGCGACCATGGCTGGGGAAAGGCGTCCCTCTGTCCATCCTGTGTTTCTAAAACCCACATACATCCTTTTTCTTGCACCTTCTTCCCCCTCAGTTTTGGAAGACTCATGACCACTGTGGGGTTTTTAGAATAAAATTGTACCTTCCTGATTTCCCTGTAGCTCTGACTGAAGCACTGACTGGCAGCATTAAGTTAACTTGTGATGCTGACTAAGTTCTTTTCCCCCCTAATATTAGTATTGCTTAAGTGAAAATTGCTTACAGCCGATTTCTTGCCAATAGAGTTACAGCTGATACTGCCTCAAAGTTGCTGCAATGGTATCTTCGGTGATCAGATGAACATGGTAACAATGCTGGGAGTTACTTGACTGAGAGCCAAATACTGCTTTTGGAAATACTAAAATGATCAGTGCACCTAAGGAAGGAAAACAAACACCCTGCCCAGCAGTAGTAGCATGCTTTCAACAAATGCATTCTGCAATAATGGGACACTTGTGCAGACCAATGCAGCAGTCCCAATTTCTAAACTGCTTGGAAAAGATGACATGATGTTGGTTTAGACTGAGAATAAATATGTGAGAGTCTATATGAGTTTATGTTTGGCTAATTTTCTAGAGGTCATCTGTGAGGATGAAGCCCTCAAACTCTCTCTGGGGAAAGGAACCATGTTACTCCCTCATTCCACCAGCCCTCCCTGCTGCTGCTGAGCACAGCCCACATCAGCCCACAGCTCTTGCTCTTACCTGGGGTACTGCTGAAGAGCCACAAAGGGTATAAAACCTTTGCAAGACATTTATTAAGCACTTGAATTCTCTGTATCTTTCAAAGGGACGGTTTATTAGAGCAACTTTTATTAGGGAATGAACTTGAGGCACAGTAACTATTGCTCTTGATTGCAGGCTCCTAAATGCTGCTTGCTCTTAGAGCCTTCATTTTCCCATGGTTTGTTTTGGAGGTTTTTGTTTCTTCTTCAAATGGAATCATGTATGTGGAATACTCTTACAGATCTGGATTACAGAGTATCCACTGCAATTAGTGAATCTGGAATTGCTGAGTGACACTCCTGAAAAATTTTACCTTCACAGTAATAAGGCAGCAGAGATTACACAGAGGGTCCCTGTAAAGTAGGTCAATTTTAATAACCATTTCTACTTTGTGTTCATTCAGCATATTCTACAGGCCAGCCCATTTTGCTCCATTCAACTCCTAACATTCACTAGAGCTCTCTAAGGGAATTAACAGTCTCTGCCATAGTTTTTTATGCCATCAGCCCTGTGTTTCATTTCACAGCATTCTTACCCACACAGTTTTTACCTCTGGCTCACCTGCCCTGAAGCAGGTCTTCAGTATGAGCCCAAAAGTAATGGACAGAGCTTATGAGTCTGCCTATAATTTCCAAGGAGTGATCCACATTTGCTTATTGCCTTTAGATAAAGACTCTGTACACGCAGCTCAGGCTAGAGTAGGACAAGGTGGGACACGGTGGCTATGGGTGGTTTTTAAAGGACAACACTGTTCTCAGAGGTGCTGCTTCCCTGAATAAAGGCACCCCAACCTTCCTCCTGACAGGACAGGAGGACAAACAAACTGCTGCTGCCAGGACAAACAAACTTCAGATACCCACTTCCTCTTTACCTTCCCATGAGTCTCCCAGCATCCCAGGCAGGGGCAACACAGCCTCCTGCAGCTGCACTTTCTGCATGTTCAGGACAGGGGTTAGCAGCACCGAACCTGCCTTGTCTCCTACGCACATCTGCAGCTCCCCACATCTTCCTGGCAGGACCTGCTCCAAGAGCTGAATTTATAAAACTTGAATGGGGGAAAAAAGTAAACCTGGAGATTATGCTGTGCTGCTCCTTATTCCTTTTGGCACGTGAAACCTGGTCCAGGGAGAGCTGCCTCTCTACTGTACTGCTCCTTACTCCCCTCTCCCATCCCTTCAGGCCATAGTTAAGTCACCTTGGGCAATTCTGGCAAATACACACATACATTTTACAGTCCTGAAGCCATTTATAAATAGATTTTTATTTATAAAGTCAATTTACATAAAATATTATACTCTCTTAAAAACTGCATATGTACAACATACGAAACCCTAGCAAGTGCATACAAAAATGCCTTCAATACATTTTTTTAAAAAAACTTCAGTTTTCAGAGAGGTGAACCTTCACACAGGCAAACTCAGACATCACGTTAAAACACAAGTTTACAGTATTTTAGCAAAGTGTTTGGAGAGAATAATAATAATAAAAAAACAAACAAGTACTTTTGCATCTATAACATGTATGTTCCCACAACATTCCAGCTGGTAGTGTTCAAGAACAAGTGGATAGGACCTGCTAAAAATAGAACCATCTCATCCCTTTTCTCTAAGGTTTGTTGTACAAAAATAAGTCTTCATACACCAATGTCCCTATAGGCAGTTCAAGTTACATATAAAATAGAATCTGACATGATAAAAAATTCCCTCCCCCTACAGAAATAAGGAAGTATCAAGTGTTTCTAATGTCTTATTTTTTCCTTTTCCACCCCTCCAAAGCAACACCAGACAGCAGCGGCGGGGGAAAGCAGCTTCGCTCGGGCATCCTCTCCGTGGGTCAGCACTCCGGCGGGCAGGCGGAGCCGCTGTCCCCGCGCAAGGAGCGGGACCCCGCAGTTCAACTACCCCATTGCACTTTCCACAGCCACAAGACGACGGCTGAACCCGGCGAGAAGAGCAGCCAGCGGGGCCACGCCGGGGTGGAGGTCAGTACCTTCGGGGGATGCCGCCGCCGCCGCCGGGACCGCGGGTGCCGATGCGCTGCGGGCTGAGCGGAGAGACGTGAGGAGAGGCGCGGTGGGTTCGTGCCCCGCTGCCCCGAGCGCCGGGGCAGGAAGCGGCGCCCCGTCCCCTGCGCAGCCCCTCACCTCCCGCCGTGTCAGTAGCTCCCCAGCCAGCTGGTGAAGTCCAGCAGCTCCCGCTCCTCGGGGCTCAGCGCCACGTCGTAGCCGCTCTCCTCGGAGGAGCACGGCGAGCCGGGCGCGGAGGAGGCGAAGGAGGGCGAAGCGGAGGAGTAGCCGCCGCCGCCGCCAACTTCCCCGACGGGCACCCGCCCGCGGCCGTCGGGGAAAGAGGCGGCGGCGTCGTGCTCGTCGAGGAGCCGCTGCAGGGCGCGGATGTACTCGACGGCGGAGCGGAGGGTCTCCACCTTGCTCATCTTCTTGCTGGCGGCGCCGTGGGGGACGTGCTGGCGGAGAGCGGCGAAGCCCAGGTTGACGAGCCGCACGCGGTTGCGCTCCCGCTCGTTCCGACGGGCCACGGCGGCCGCCGCCGCCGCCCCGGTGCCCGGCAGGGCGGCGAAGGCCAGGCGGCGCTTGCAGCGCAGCAGCTCGGGGGAGGCGGGCCGCCGGCGGCCGCGGGCTGCGGCGGGGGGCAGCGGCGGCAGAGCCCCGCCGTTCATCGCCGGGCGGCCACGGTGGCGGCGGGCGGAAAAAAACCAAAAACAACCAACAAAAAACAAACCAACAACCAAAACTTCAAAACTAAAATAAAAATCTCAAAACTAGATTTAAAGCGAGGCAAAGGAGGCGGGGGTGGGCAGCGCGGGGCAGTTCACCCCCATGCCCGTGCTCTCCCGCCGCCGCTCCGCGCCTCTGCGGCGAGTCCCGCTGCCGGCCGGCCCCTTATCAACGCGCCGCCGCCGCCGCTCGCGGGCCCCCGCCGGCCGCACGCGCCGCGCACGCCGCGCCACGCGCGCCCGCCGCCGCCGCGCCCCCGCCCGCGCCCTCCCCCGCGCGCGCACCCGCCCCCGCGCGCGCCCGGCGCGTGGCGCCGCCGGCAGCCGGCAGCGGCCCCCCCCCTCCCCTCACACACACACACAAACACCCCCACACAAACACCCACACACACACACACCGCCGTCCGCGGCCCCGCTGCAACCCTCCCCTCAAATCACCGCCCCTGCCCGGGCAGTTTTTTAACATTTTATTTTAATTTAGTTTTTATTATTACTCGGGGGTGGGGCCGCACTCTCGCCCCGCCTCCCCAGCGCCTCACGGCGGGCGCTCGGGAGCAGCCGGGGCTCCCCGCTGCCCCAGGTGAGGCGGAGGCCCGGGTCCGGTCCCTTCAGGCGTGCCCGCAGCCCGCCCCCTGCCCAGGCCGCTGCCCCGCGGTGCCGGTGTGCGGATGGCGGCGGCCCGGCAGCCCCGCTGCTCCCAGGGCTGGCTTTCCCTGCGGAGCGCAGAGTGCCGCGCCTGGCCGCCGGTCGGTGCTTGCCTGACAAACAGACGGGACACACCGGGGCTCCGCTTTGGTACATCCACAAAAATGTACAGTAACAAAGATTTATAGTAATGGCGTGGGTCCTCTTGCCATAGCGGTTCTCCACAGACCGGCTTTTTGGGCTTCAATGGGAGTTTCAAGGATAAAGGCACGGGGGCAAGAAGGAAAATGCAAAGTTTTTGTAGCTCGGGGGTTGCAGTCCGGCTTCCCTCTGCCATGCCGGGCAATCCTCCTTGGCTCTCCACCAAGCAGGCCTTTCTTCCAGCTCCTGTGGGAAGAGCAGGAGGGTAAGGTGCGTTCTGATAGCTGGGAGAACAAAGGAGCGTCCCCTTGGAGTCCTGGGAACTCGTGGGAAGAAATAACTTGCATGGTGTTTTGCGAAATAAACGAGATGGATGGAGGGGGAGCTACGTGAACCCACTGCCCTGGCGCTGTGTCCACTCTCACAGCTTCAGGATGAGCTGTCCTTAGGGCTTTGCTCCCACCCAGCCTTTAAAAAAAAATAAATCCAACGGTGTGAGGCAGTTCAGTTTCAGGGCTTCACTTTTTGGGGGCGAACATAACCCAATGTCAGGAAAATGCTCCAAGCTGGTGTCTTTGGCACCAACTTGGTGGTGGGGATGTGTCATCACATGGACAGGTGCCAGCAAGGCTCTGCAGCGCGATTTGGATATCAAAGGGTCTGTATTCCCCTGGCTGCCCCGAACCACATTGCTCCTGGTGCTCAGGTGTATCTGAGCCAAAAATGGTAGTTCAAAAAGCCTATCCATTATTCCTTGATGTGACACAGAGGGGGCTTTTATTTGTACCTATGTGGGGTATCTGGGGAGCAGCAAGGCTCCACTATGTTCAAAGAGAAATATTTTCCCTGGGGATTGGTTGCAATGGCAGCGGCTTGAAGGAACCAGCCCCACTGCAGTGTCACAGGCAGCCGAGCTGAAATTCCTGACAGTAAGGATCCTGTGAGCACTTTGATTTTCTGGTAGTCAAACATGCAGGAGCCCTAGCACCCAAATCCAGCAGTTCCCGAGACATTCTTGGCTGTGCTGTAGACCTGGGGGCAAAGCAATGAGCAGCCCTACAGCTTCCCTGAAGGACTTGACCTGAGAGGAGCAGCTCATGGCACGCAGTGCAGGCAGGAGTGTTTTTCCTGGTGGATTCCCATCCCAGCAGTGCAAGCCTGTGCCTTGTTGGGAGTGCACAGGTTGCTTGCTCAGCTCAGGCCATGTCACGCATTTGTCTGCAGCATCTGCAAAACTGCCCTGGCTGGAGCAAGGGGCTTCCCTTGTGCTCGCTGTCAGATGTAGCTTAGTCAGTAGGAGCATCATTTCAGTGGAGTAATACTGATGTTCTTTTATTACCTCGTCTCTAATTTTCTGTTGAAAACCTTTCACACAGGAAAGGGGAAGCTTCTGCCCTTGAAACTTTTCAAGAGAAAGCCTTTTGTGTCGAAGTGCCACACTCAAGAGTAATAACTGGATTTTTATCATACAGAAATAGCTACAGGGAATTTTTTTCATTAGTAACGCACACCAGCACACCCAGTCTCAAGGGAGAGCAGGCAGCCTCCAGCCACAGAGATTCTACACTCAGCTCAGGGATGAGCTTAACTTGTCCAAATTGGCTTCAGGGCTGCTGATGTTTCTATCCAGATGTGGCCATCGGGTCTGGGCCTGAGCACAGCACACAGCGAGTGCTTGCACTTTCCTAGCAGTGCAGCTGGCTTCCCAACAGTCTGCAGGAAGGTAGGTGGGTAGGTACATCTTGTACTCAGACAAATGCAATCTCCTTCGAAATCTCTTTATAAAGTTAATGACTATGTAAGGATCCAGTAGAACAAGACATCATTAAACACTGTCTGTGTTCACAATCAACTTCCTGATCATAATCTGGGGAGAGAGAGCATCCAGCAAGGTGCTACCCATCCCCAGAGTCTGGGGAGAAGAAATTCTCCTCTCCTGGAGCAGGTGAGGCAAAAATGGTAACTACATGGTTGGTGTGGACACCTTTTAGCTCCATGTGGGTTCAGCCAGCGGGCTGCAAGGTGGCCAAATGATGCTCAGGGGAAAGGGAAAGGGCCTCTACACTACATGTTAGTTCTTGCATCTGCCAAAGGTGAGAGCAAAGCGCTGCCCCTGGCTTGGCACGTGTGTCAGCAGGAAGGCTGCAGGTGCGGTGCTGGGTCAGTCCTGGTGCCACCCATGCATTACAGCCAGCTGACATGAGATTTTTAGGGTATTTTACCAAAACTTTCAGGACTACAGTGGAAAGCAATGGAGGTCCAGTTGCAATAAAGCTTGAGAGGGTGAATGTGAGAAATAAAGGATGATGGGCAGTTAAGCAGCCCTGTTCTTGGTGAGCCTGTTTACCAGGCTGGGCTGTGCTCACACTGGTTCTGCCAGGAGCAGGGCTACATGGGGCAGGGCATTGTGTCTTCACACACAGCTGGCTCCTGGGCAGTTATTGTGTGCAATTAGATAGCATGTGAAAAAGAAAAAATAATTTAACTTGAGTAGAGCACTGTGCTTTAGAGCTATGAGTATGGTTCTTTCACTTTCAGTGGAGAAAGAAGTTCATTTGAGTTTATTCTTTGAAGGGAGCTCCCTGCCTTCAGCTTATGCTCTTTTCCAATGTAATATTTCCCTGTCTTGATGAACTATTTTTAATAACTATTCTGACATTTTATTTGTTCACCTACAATAATTTTAAATTGCCTGGGAATCACTAGAGGATTTCTGGGACACACTTTGAAAATAATAATAACTAAAGAAGTGCTTTGGAAATATTATGATTTCTCTCTGGTTTTGTGCCTTCCAATGAAGCCTCCAGCCAGCCCTGTTTCCATTCACAGTGGAGTTGTATGGTGCATCTGAAGCTTGGCAAAGCCCAGCATCCCCCCCTTTCCTCCTCTCTTTCCTTTCTTGAAAGGAGATGGCCCTGGGTTTAAAAGTTGATTTTTAGCTTTGATTGTGTGTCTGTGCTATATGAATGCTAAGCAGCCTTTACAATGCATCCTTGTGATGTGCCGGGAAGGCAGGCGCAGGCTGTGAGGTCTGCCTGGCCTCCCAGCATCCCCACGGCTGCGCTGCGCTTTGATACGGACATGTTTATTTACGAGCCAGCTCTAGGGTGAATCCAGCCGTGTTACGGGCAGTGGCTGAGGGACCAAATGGGCTGAGCCACTGACACTTGTAAATCTGACACATTTGGAGCTGTTTTCTGCTGTGGAGGAGAGGTATTTTCCCCAGTGGTGCTGTGGGCTGGAAAAAGAGGAGGCTTCTGAGAGGCAGCAGAGACCTGCACAGGTGTGTCCTGCCTGGATGATGGGTGTGACTTTGGCTCCTGGGGGAAATCCTCCTTCTTGCTTCCAGCCCATCCTTTCTCAGGAGCATGAGTAGCAGTGCCCCAAAGCCAAGGGGGAAATTTCTCTTCCCTGCTGCATTGACAGAGTTCAAGCAGCTGAGGCTGGGGTGCTGCTGTTCCATCACTGGTGGCTGCACTGATGGAACGAGAGCCAGAAAAGTGGATGGCAAGAAAGCATCAGGATGAATTCAGCTTCTTCTTCTCCATTCGTGTCTAGTGTCCCAAGTTCAACCCATGCAGCATTAACGCATCAAATCCCCCAGCACTTTCAGAACATCTCTCTGACAGGGTGGGCATAATTTCCCTCCAGCTTAGAAGAGGGTTGGGGGTTTATAGCTTTGCAAAAAAATATGATCTGGTTTTGTTCCCTTTTTAAAATCAACCCTTCCCTTCTGGATGAGATTGCACATCCCTCTGAGACCCATGCAGCTGGGGATGAGGTTTTTCGTAACAGAAATCTGCAAGCTGCCACAAGGCTAGAAAGAGAGCACCTGTGCTCCCTGGGGTATTTTCAGACTCACTACCATATTTCCATGCTCCAGCTGATAACCAGAGATAAGGGAGGAGGCCACAGGCAGGAGCTGTGGTCACCTGTGTTTTTTGCACCGCTTTTGGGAGTGATAAGTTGGGCTTTTGCAAAGGGAATCACTCAATGAAACCTGCCAGGGTGGGCAGGAGGCCGAGTCTTGCTGGAAAAGCCATGCTGCCATCCAGCCCGCATGCTGGCTGTGAGAGTGATTCCCTGGCATGCCACCAGCCTGCCTCTCTTCCCACTGGAATGAGGTTGAAGGGACAACCTGCTTCTCACTTCTCTGGGCAGTGAGGCAGGTGTGTGCCAGCTGAGGCAGGTGTCTGCCAACAACAGGCCACCCAGAAGAAGTTTAATCCCATAGAAGGTGTAGTGTTGCACAGTTCACCTTGTTGATGGGCACAGGTAGGATGAGCACACAGAGTCCCCTGTTCTCCCTTCAGCAGTGCCCTTCCATGTGCCAAATGTGCCTTCCTTAATCACAGCCCAACATCTTAATACCCCAGCTCTACTCATGTCCCTGCTTTCTTTTGGATGAGGGAGTGACTTTCTTTCTGGCTTTTATGAATGTGCGGTAGCAACTCCTTTTGCTCTTGTTATTTTTGTGATGTTAGAAATCCACATATGCTGTGCCCCAAACAGGAAACTTTCAAAGCATACCTGTATGGGATAGAAGGTAAGAGAGAGAAAAAAAGAACAGCAGAAAAGCCCTCCACGCCTGAGCCCAGCAGGCAGGGTGGGCACAAAGGCAGGCACCAAGCACTGCAGGTGGGAGAAGCATCAGAAGACATGGTCAAGCTACTCAGGAATAGTAATTTTCAACCAAAACAGAGGAAGGAGCTGTTTAAACACAGGCGTTTGAAGTTACAGACCTGCTTTCAGAGCTCCGTGAGTCTGTGAAAGTACCCGTTTTTATAGCTGGAGACAAAAGGAGGCAGAACATCTTTTGTGGGAAAACTAGCAGCCCTTGCAAGGCATGTAGAGGACGATTTGGGGACCTCTCAGGTGGACGTGAGGTGCGAGGCTTCTGCAGGAACGGGGGAGACTTTTATGGAACTGAGAAGGGAAATTCCCTTCAGAAAGCTCACGTCGATTATCTCGCCCTTCGGGAAAGGGTTCTGCTGGCCTGTGGGGACCTCTAGTGTGAGACTTGGCTTCGCACAGGTCTCTGCGGTGGCAGCTGTTTAGGATTGGGGAAGGAAGTGGGATCCAGGGGGAAACGGAGACGGGCTCCATGGTTTTTTTTTCCCGTGTCAGCCGCTGTGAAACAGACGCTGGGTGTGCTCAGGGCAGGTGACACGGTGACTGCCGCTCGTGGCTGGGCTGACGTGGCTTGGTGTTACACACAGACCTGTGCTCATACTTGCTTGCAGCCCTTCCAGATTTAACCTGAAACTCCACCGGTCGGCCAGCTCTTTTATTTTTGTACCAGGGATCCTTCCCCTTGAAAATGCCGGTGACAACACCCCTGTGTGTCCTCTGGTACCAGAAGAAGTGATGGGTGCCCACAGTTCTGAATTCTGATGCAATCCTAACTCTTACAGTGTTAAGGCATTTTCCCCACCTGGTCTGTTCCCAGGGGTCCAGCTCCTAAACGTGGGTGGCTTGGCATCAGCTGCCTCACCAGCCTGTTGTCCTCTCCCCAATGCCCTCCTGCCCTGCTGTCTATCCATTGGTTTTCCTCAGGTGGTCTCCAGCTGGTGGCCACAGGAGGAAGGTCTCTGTCTGCACATGGGTACCTCATGTCTCCTCCTGGGCAGCAGGGCAGGGACCCATGAGCCATGGGGATACCTGGTTTTGGCACTGGCTCTGGCAGCTCTCACTGGTGTCTGGGGAGGCTGCAACCAAGATGATCTGCAGGAAAACTTGCAAGAAAGCTAATGACATAGTCAGAAAATCATAACATGCTTTTCCCCATGCTCATGGCTTTGTGCAACTTGCTTTCTCTTCTCTTTGTTTTACAAAATTCATCTTCCTTCCTTTTTTCACTCCTCTCCTCCTTCTTTGTCATCTTCCTGTTACTGCAGTTACTGTTGTGGGATGGTTTTACTTTTTTACTCCCTTTGTTTGCCACCTGTCGGGAATGCAATTATTCACCTGTTCTCCACCAGTCTGGTTCCAAAAGGAAGGATAATTAAGGCAGTCAGTCATTCAGGCTCACTTTGGCCAGATCCTTCTTGAGATTTCTTTGCGATTTACTTTTATGAAATATGCATTCAGGAGACAGCTGGTTTTGAAGAAATCACCCGAGTCTTCTGCAGTCACAGGTCCATGGAGTCTTCAATGCTAGGAGAGGGGAAAAGAAAGGAAGAGTTAAAATGTCCACAGACAGTGAGGGCCTCCTGAGCTGGGGGTTATATGTCCATATAACCATTTTCCTGAATAAAATACTACCAAATGTGGTTTTTTCCCTTATCTGCAAATGCAAGTTCTAATAGGCTCAGCCAAAGGTTATTGCCATGTGGTGCTTTTACATGGGGAGAGAAGACTCTTACATAGATCTGTTTGGGGGTTTAATCTCTTCTTTAAACAGTAGGTTATTTTTTTAAATAGTGTTTTCTTGTATGTTTTTACAAAATATTATTTATATCTTTTATGAAAAAAAATGTTATGGACAATATTCATTACGCAAAACTGTATCCTAGTGAAAATCAAAATTGGAATATTTTGACACTGACTGTTGAATAATCAGTTTAATTATTTTTTAAAGGAGCTTTGCTCCAAACTCCATGAAAAGTTATTTCTCTGTATGCTTTTCCTTCTTCCCCAGCTGGCTGTGTGGGAGCTGACAGCAGCTAACTGAGGGCCTGTGCAGAAGGTGACTGCCCTGAAGAGGATTTAATAATCAGGCAGGAGGAGGTGCATCAGCACGTGGTGGGGACTCCACTTCCTGAGAGGCCCCACTGTGGCCATGCCTCCCTTTGGTGGAAACCCAGGCTTTATCACGAGCTGGAGGGACCAACGGCCTGCTCTCTCTGGGGACAAGCTGCCATGGAACTGAGGTGCAGGATGAGGACCACCAAGTGCCAGCTGCTGGTGACCAGCCTCTGTGTCATGGTGAGCAGGCAGGTTTGGGGGGATCTCTGCAGAACCGAGGTGAGCTGTTGCCTTTCACATCCCCACTCTGAGAGGGGATGGTTTTCCCACGTTCTGTTTGTGGCGGGTGGAGGGCAAGCACAGCCAACTGCCCGAGTTATCATTGCACCATGGGCGGTTATCACTGGCCACCAGCATCCCCCCTCCTCTGATAGACTTCTGGTTTCTCAAGGCTGTCACACCACTGCAGCTCTTTCACAACTCAGCAGCTTCCTCCAAGGAGAAAGAAAAGGTCACTGCTGGCAGAACGGGTGGGAGGTTGTCTCCTTGGAGCAAAAGAGAAAGGATGGACCTGCTGCAGTCACACTTGCTGCTGAGAGGGTGGTCGACTGCAGGTGGGATCAGTGAGGATGTGAAACCACAAGGCTTTGGTGGAAGTGTGTGTGAGAAACATGTGGATTGGCACTGCAAAGCAAAAGCAATTCCAGGGACTCTCTTTATCAGCTCTTGAAGCAAATTCAAGGGGAGTTTCTGGACATCTTCTGTTAGAGCTGATGGGAAATGTTAGAAACTGGAGAACACTTCTCGTGGATGCTTTGACTCGTATGTTCTTCTTGACTTTTCACTTCATCAAAACTTGCCAGCATAATAATAATAATAATAATAATAATAATAACAACAGTAATAGCAATAATCTGTATTTAGTTCAAAGAGGGTTGGTGGCTTGTTAAGGGTTATTAAAAGGTTTATTTTGGGCCACAAATTAGGTTTGTAGTTTTTCCAAATTTCAACATTCCAGGACTGCAGTGACTGTAAAGTGGTTGTCTCTTCCAAATAACACAATATGCCACTTGGAGGAAATGAAAGGAGGATTGGTACTAAGCATGTTTAGAGGAGACATTAAGGCACAGCTGCTGTGCATGGTTAGAATCACATTCTTGCTGTTGGGAGGATTTTAGACTGGTGTTTCTCAGAAATCTGAGCTAAGTGATGTTGCACTTAATATTTTGCTGGGCGTGGGTCAAGATATGCAGTAATGCACAGTCTGAATGATCAGAAGGTGCCACAAATTAGGCTAGAAAAAATGGTACATTTTGGATGGATTTAGTCTCTGTGACTGTAAGCCTGCAGCAAAAGCTATTAGAAAATGTCACACAGTGGGGATTATGTTGAGATCATATTGTCACATTTGACACAGGTATAGCTGCCTCATGTTTCTGTATTGTAAAGGCACAAAATGATGAAGCCTTATCTTCAGAGCTAGGAGTAGCCTTACATTTTGTATTTTCCTGGCTCAGTGCACTAGATTTGGAGTTCATTTTGCTGCTGGTGCCTTTGTCCCAGCTCTGCCACCAGTCATTCTGAAAGGAGCCCTGCCCTAGAGCCAGGTGCTATCAGAAATATTCCCTCTCCATCACCTGGAGAGGTATGGACATGCAAGTAGTTACCCCATGCCTCAGGCATACCGGTGCTCTCAGTGGTGGGACAGAAACAGACAACACCTTGAAGAGACAGAAACCACCATAGACAGCTTAGAGTAGTACAGGACTCAGATCTTTGTGCTCTGCCATAGGAAACAGAGCCAACAGCAGGCACTGAGACTATTGCAAAGAGCAGAGCAGAGAACTTCACCCTTGCTCAAAACCCCTATTGAAGCTGGCAGCCCTCACAGCCACACGTGCACAGAGTAGGGTGGCACTGCACAGGTGTGCTGCAAGAGCATCAATCCTCTCAGTTTTCTTCATGTGATGGGAATTTAATCCATAGGCACTGGCCAAGAGACCATGGGCTGCACAGTGACACATGCGCTCATTATGCAAGAGAGAAAAAACATCTTTAGTATTTTGAAGTGTCTGGGGTTTGTCCTTTTATGTGCATTTTGGGGTACATCTGGATGATGAGGCTCTCTGCGCTTGCATGGGGCTCAGAAAAATCCAGATACACTCAAACCTTTGTGTGCACCCAGCAAGAGTTGCTGCCTTGTAAATCCCATCCTGAAACCCTTCTTTTCCAGCTGCTGGGGCTCTCCATCGCCACGCTGAGCACAGTCGCCCACTATGGGCACCGTTTCACCCTCATCAGCAACATCTCCCTGGACAGCAACGCCTACAAGGTCATCCATCACTCAGGTATGTTGTGGTCACATCCCAGTGAGATCTTTGGTGATACCAGAGCTGCAAAATTCCTTAAAGCTGTAGAAGAAAATTCAGGGCTATCTCAAGAGGAGGAAGGAGTTGGGTTTTGGAAGATGCATCAGGACTTACACAGTCCCACAGGCACTTTCTTTCCCCATATGAGACCTTCATGCCAGTAACCAAAGGATACTGTGGGTATATGGGGTGCTCAGGTGCTTCTGTGTTTGCACCTGTTCCTCTATTCTCTGACCCCTGTGCTGTGGTAGAAGCTCGGGAGGAGCTCCTCAGCCACTAAAAGTGCACTGGGGCGGGCAGGAGACTGAGGAGAGGAACAACAGGAGTTGAAGCAGAACATAGAAAATTGAGGCTGGGAGGAGAAATGCATGGCAGCACCTTCAGCTTTTCTGAGGAAATATGTGGTATTTTTGCTTTCACAAGGGAGAAGTATAAAATGAGTCTTAGGTACAAGGCTAGAGCAAAGATAGCCCAGATACTAAAACACCCTGCTCACCACTGCTGCACTTGCATCTGCTGCTTCTCCCGAGCTGCACTCTGGTCTTAAACACACTGATATTCTCTCAAGATCTTGGTTCTCAATTTCAGTTTAACAAGGCTGGTGTAAAAACTGTATTAGCCCAAGGCTAAGGTATATTCTTTCCCTGTTCCTACACATATATATTGGCACTGACTGCAGCCTTGCAGGCTCTCCCATGCCAGTCACCCATCTCCAGCAACACTTCCACTTGCCTTGTTTACAGGCACTGCCTCTGTGTGGTTAGGCTAGCAAAGTCCTTTGCAGTGCTGTGGTCCCTGAGCCCTGCTCCAGGGTACTGGCTGTGATCCTGCCTGAGCCAGGAGGAAACCAGAGGATGAGTGTTGCACTAGATTAGCAGTGCCCAGAGTCCTGATAGAGGCTGTGGGACAGCTGCTGCACCAGCACCCCCCATTTGGGGGGGATCCTTATCAGAATGCTGAAATAATTGGCAGCTTCTGGTCTGTTGGGTGGACCAACACCGTTTTAGGCTGCTTCACTCTGCTGGAGCTGTGAGAACCCCTCAGAGGCTTACAGCCTTGCCAGACATACACAGAAAAGCACACACAGATGGGGGAGCATTGAATAAATTACAGAAAAATTTCAGTTCTGCAACTTGGTCATTTGGGCCAGCTCCCCAGAATACACTTTTTGGTCCCTCTCTGAGTGAAGCATCAGACTAGGCCTCTGGCATCTGACCACAACTCCCACGTCTGTCTTCCAGCTTTCTACTTTGGGATCTGCCTGAGCATGACCCTGATCCTGGCAGCCCTGTTGAGCTCCACTGCCACGGTGCGGGAATCGCGGTGCCTCACCGCCATGGTGCGTATCCTTACTGCAGGGACTGGCGGGGAGCGGCTTTCTGTCACCTGGGGCTGGCCCCCTACATGCCCCTACATGTCCAGTGCTGGGATCTGCATTGCCTTATGCCCAGGAGAATGCATGCCTGGGGAAGGAGGTCCCGTTGTTCCACTTTGCGCTACTAGGGGACATTTTTTAAAAAGCATCACCCTGCAAAGCTCTTAGGGCTGAGAATTGCATCATTCTGTGCTAAGTTTCTTTTGCCAAGGTCCTGCGTATGCAACTATCAGAGGGAATGTGTTTATCTGCCATGACAATACCCAGGGTATTTTTTTTTTCTCCTCATCAAGTCAACACATGGTTTGTGTGAGGAAACCTTAGCAGTGTGATTTTGAGTCTCACAAACTTCCCCCAAATTGTGACAGCAAAATTAGCCCCTCCTTCTCCCACCTCACTGCATGGCAGCAGGCATAGGGGATTTGTGTAGGACCCTGAATTTCAGCCTACAAGGAGAGGGTGGAGAAGCAGCATAAGTGTGGAAATCCCCCCTTTCTCCTCTCCATCAGCCTGTTTGGCCTGGACCATGTTGACAGTAGTAAACTGCACTGTGAGATAAGCTCCATTTCGAAACAGAGCCTGCATGTGGGGCCTAGCCTGCACAGAGCAGCTTCCAGCCTTGGAGCTGGAGGAATGAGTGGTAAAGTGCTGCTCAAGGTGTGTTTTCCCATATGAAGGGCAGGAGTTAACAGATAGGTTGTTGAGCATGAAATCTTGCTCAATATAAAATAACTGCATTGCTGTCTTACACTAAAGAGATTTATCTAATCTGTGTAATTGGGGGAAATGATACTGATGGCAGACATGAGAAGCTGACACCTGAAAATTCACTGCAAAGCAGCCACTGAAATTAATGTTTTCACCTTATCAATATACCATCTTCCTTTCTCTGAGATGCCCAAAGGGCCCTCAGTTCCATGAATTAAGCAGAATGTGTAACTCCCCTCTCTTTTCCTGAAGTGTCTTCAATGTGTGCCTGCAATTACCACATCTAAACCAACAGATGGGTATGTACAGATCAGTGGAGAATGTCTTGGCTGCCTGAAGATATAGCCAAACTTCTCTATAATGTTTATTTGTTGCCTTACTCTCTGGTATAGTTTGAAGCATGCCACTGCATAGAGCTGTTAAAAAGAGGCCAACATATACTGAGCGAATTCCAGAGCTCTGTCCAAAGAGCATTGTCCAAGGGCCACACAATGCTGCTCTCCCTTCCCATTTTAGTAAGGAAAGGAAGATCATTTTAGTAGGATCACACCCATGTGTGATCCTTTCCTTCAGCCACTCATCATCTCCCACAGCCTGGCTGGTTTGGGGTATCACAGCCAAGCTTCACCCACCAAAGCAACCCTCTAGTTGGCAGAACCCTCAAATTGGCTGTTTATTTTTGTGCCCCCTAGTGCACTCTGCTGGCTTGTCTTTAGCTTCCACAGTTTGGGCCTTCTGGGGGATGCGGCCGTCTGCATTTTGGGCCCCTGATGGACATATTTGTAGGGCGGTCACGGTGTCGCTGCCTTGCGGGGAGCAAGGAAAGGTGCGAGGCGCCTCCCCCGCAGCTGTGGCGGCGAGGCTTCATGGCACGCTGCTCTCAGCGGGGATAACGGGATGCCTCCTGGCTGTCTTTGCGCTCGGCTCCGTGCCGGGCCGTGGGGCGGGAGGCGAGCGGGCCCCGGCAGCCGCGCGGGGCCGCTCCAGCGCCGCGCTCCGACGCCAGCCCGCTGCCCGCCCGCTCCCGCTGCCCGCCCCGCTGCCGGGGGTGCCGCGGAACCGGAGCAGCCTCCGTGACCCCTGCGGGGTGGTGGCACGTCCCCGGCCCCAAGGAATAAACGGGAACCCTGGAAGGCGCTCAAGAGCTGGCCACTAGCAAGGGTATTCTCGGCTCCAAATTGTTCAAGGAGCTCATCGGCATCTTAAATCACTCAGGGAGGACGGGAGGACTTCGCCTATTATAAATTGTCCCCTCCCCTCCCAACCGTGTCATCCACCAAGGGCCAGCTCTCTGCTTGTTTTGCCCCCAGTTCCCACTCCAAAGGCACACATTTAATCTTTGATCTGCCAGCGGGAAGCGAGAGCAGGGAGAGCCAGCCCTGACAGCTGCAGTGACGTGTAATCACCGGCAGGAGTGGGGTTTGGCCCTGTGGGGCTCCAAAACTGGTCCTTGTGTTGTCCAGCCCTGCTGATCCCTGCTGTGCTGTAGCTCACAGGAGCGATCAGCCCTGCTACTTGGAGCTTTTTTCCTCCTTCTGCAAGAGAGAGAGAATCTTTCATCTTCCCCTGCTATTGATTCTAAAGGACTTTTCCTCCCTGCATAGAGTGTGTCTTATTTAGAAGACCATTTAATTCACTCTTTAATCAAAGAGGGAAAACACCAGACTATTTGCCTGACATCTGTGGCTGTCCAGGGAACCAAGCAATGCGTGAGGGATGTCTGCATCAATGTGGCTGGTCCACCACAATGCCACTTGGTAAACCAGCCACTCTAGGGAAAAGCTGACAAGGATCCAGACTGGGCTTACAGGAGCTTTTTTTTTTTTTTTTTTTTTTTTTGTCTGTTTGGATTATATATCGTCACGCTGCCTCGCTATCTGGAGGTTTGTGTGCCTACAGAGGAGGAGCCACTGTTCTTTGGAGGCCTCACTGGTGCTGTTCTAATAACAGTTATGGGTGCACAGTGGTTAGAAACCAGGACAGGTCAAACTGGTTTAAGCACACAGGTCTCAGGAGATTGTCTTCTAGCTGCATTAGCAGCATCATGAGAGCACACAGATGCTACTGTCCATCCAATGCTGCTTGTGAGGAAGCTGGTTCCAAGAAAGTAATTGAGAACTTAAGGATAAAAAATTATGTTCTAAAATCCAGCAATATTCCATATAAAGCTCCTCTTAAACAGAGAGAATAGCAACAGACTTATTCACTGTCCTCCAGCCCAGGCAAATTCTGCTTTCTTGTGATCCATGGCCCATCATGCAGTCAATCCCGAATGTAAATATCCTGCAGCTTTATAGCCCCTGGAGGCCATGTTGCTATTGAAGGGGAGGAAAAGGAAGGAAAACAGCAGCTTTCCTGTTTGCATAAAGGAAAGACTCTGGTATCAGTGGGGTTTAAAGCAGCATGTGTTGTTACTGGTCAGACAGAGTAAGGGAAAGAAAAGAAAAAAACACAGGGAGCAAATGCCAGCTGAAATTCTCACATCTGAACATTACAGTCTAAAACCTGACTAGTATAGAAGAAAATTTGTGATCAGGATGGAGCAGATGTTCCAAAAAAATGCAGTGGAAAAAGCCTCAGTGCATGCCCAATATAACCCAGGCTTTCATCAAGATTGATGAGCTAGTAGGGGCAGCACACAGCACAGGCTGTTTGCTTTATTATACCCAGGTGTAGGCCAGTGTGTAGAGGGTCCTTAATATCACTGCAGCACACTTCAGCATCTTCTTTCTAATTCAGTCTGCTTCCTGCGCTCTCCCTCGTGGTGCAACACTTCTGAGTGAGGCATCTGCGTGCCAGTGGCAGAGCTGGTACCAAGGACAGATTCCTCTTTCAGACTGATGTCACTGACTCGTGTTTGCTCTATGGAAGGGCAAAAACATTGCATGCTTTTAGATGAACTAAAAGGCAGAGAGGGACACAACCTGATGGATGCCATCTGAAATTTGCCCCTGCTTTTCCTGCCCCTGGGCTCTGCAGTCTGGCAGGGAGCTGGCCTTTGCAATGACCACAGCAGCACCAAAAAACAGCTGGAGAAGAGCATAGCAGGGCAGAGGTCTGCTCCTTCCCTGGAAGTGTAGGAGTTTGACAGAACACAGCTGCAGAGCACAGTATGAGCTAAAGGATCTGCCCCTCATCCAAAGCAGGCCCCCTTCACCAAAGGGGAAGCGTCAGAAAGGTGAATTAAAAGAAACACCAGCCAACAGACAGGGTGCTGTTCCTGTGGATTCTGCCGAGTCTGTCAAAGAGAAATTGTTCCTTGCAGCAAGGATGGAAGCAAGGTCATTCATAAAAGAGTAATTGATGTCTGCCTGGTGACAGCCCTCCACAGGGCTGATGTGGCTGTCTCTTGCAAAGGGAGCAGGCTGCAGCCTGTGGCTGGCTCTGAGGACCTCCAAGGATCTGGGAGATGGTGAACCAGCCTCAACTCTTCCACATTTTGTATGCAAACTGCACATTGCCTTTTTCTTTTTTGCTCCAAATGTCTTCTAATGTAATTAGAAAGTTGCTCTTCCAAAAGCCTTTTGGCTGGGAAGGGAAAAAGCAGGCTATAATTCATTTATAAGATGTTCTCGGAGCCATGTAATTGCTGTGCACCAGATGGATGGAGGGGGAGCTTCCCAAGGGGCTGCATCTTGGTATTCCCAGAGAAACCAGACAGAAATAAAGGGAGAGCTGATGCTGAAGGACTGAGATGTGGGGTGGAGCTGAGGAAAGGAAGATGAAAAGGAGGATTTTAATCTGCTGGGAGTTCTGGCCCCAGAGAGATGTTGTAAGTGCTGGAGCTGGTGGGGAAGGAAGGGAGAGCACAGGGGAAGGAATCTGGGCTGTCACTGGCATCCTGTTGTTCCCACTCTCCGCGTTCATGGTGGGTCACCTGAATTATAACTTTAATGGAATGATATGCAGAATAGTGGTCACATTGCTGTCAGTGCTGGTTTTTCCATCTGACTAATTTTCTTATTTTTAAGTTTTATTGTCTTTGAACTTGATTTTGGTGAAAATGCCATTTGTTTGGTGGGGAAGTTGTTCGAGGCAGTGCAAAATGCAGGGTCTGATCCTATTGAGGAGCATCCTGACATGCCTGTGTAACCTCACCTCCTCCCTCCAGTTTGTGCTGTACCTGCAGGGTTGAACTCCCCACTCCAGCTGGGATTTGGTCTGAGATATCTTGCCCTGCAAGCTCTTCCACATCTTCATGATTTGTAACCACCTTGTCGTGTCAGTGTTTGATCAGACTTTTCCTCTCATCTTCTTTAGGGTCTTGAGTAATCTCATTTTAGCTCCTAGCAAGGCAATGAATGATCTCATCAGCTATATGGCCAGGCAGCTGCCAAAAACTAAATGAAAGGAGAGACTGGACATACATAATTTAAGATTTTTCGTAAGAGCTGTATCAGGGTTTTCCCCAGTGTCTGATGCAGAGCCTGCAACAAGGCAGCCCCAAAAAAAGTGGTGAACACCAGTGGCAGTCTTGTTCCAAGAGCAAAGTCCCCAGGCAGAGCAGAGAAACAGAGCAGATGGACAACAGCCAGCAAAAGGATTTTACTGGCACATTCACTTTCATTTCCAGGATTTGAAGTAACACATTTTCCTTTCGTGCTTCTTATGCATGAGTTTGGAGCTTTTTTTTTTTTTTTAACTATATCTTTTAAGCAAGTTTTTTTTTTTTGTGAAGCAGAACTTGTAGAAACAATGTTCTTCTTCCTCTCTTAAGCTTGAATTTGGTAAAATTTCATGAAAGATTTAAACTTTTCCAAGTTATTTCAGCTATATCATACAATGAAAACAGTAATAGAAAAAAATTAGAAATCAAAATAAGATGCAGTCAGCTGGGTAAGTTTCCCACATAATGTTGTGTTGAAAGAGGCACAGTTTAATGGAAAAACTTGTAAGGGCGTTAATTTTCAACCGATGCTTATTCATCACCTTTTGTCATTCCAAGACTAAGCTGTGGATTCATATTGGATGAGCCCATTTAGCTTTCAAATGCTTTACAGGCACTTTTCCCTTCCTTTTTTTCTTTTAAATGTGAACGAGATCATTTGGTCCTGCTGTCACAGCAGGCAAGTGCTTTTTATATCACGGCGTGGGGGTTTTGGTCCAGGTTTGTTCAAATGAAAACACAAAGCATGTAACTTCCAGCTCTGCAAGCCTAAGGAAGAAGACAAAAGTCAAGCCATGTCCTGCATTGTTGCTATTATTGTTTAGACACTTCAGGGTCAGTTTCTGGCCTTGGTTATATTTCTGTCATCCTGTTGTCTAACTAGGATGGTGCTGATCTAAGGAAAGCAGCTCGGCCATACAGCTGCCACGTTGCTCACAGAATGAGTCCAGCTCTTCTTCCAGAGCAGGTTGATTTCTATCTCTATCCCAGTTATTTCCTTCTTTATGGACTATTTGTGTGGGTTTTCCCCTCTTTGAAGCCAATAGCCAAGTTTTAAATGCAGGGGATTGAATCTCATTATTATGGAGCACAGTCCTGCAGCAGAAGGGAAGCATACTGTAAATATAATGTTTTATATGTCCTTTTCTTTGTCCAAGAGGAATTTGGGCAGAATGGATTAACTGCTCTGCTGGAAGCGGCCTGGTTTTTTGGTCAAACTCTTCAATTGGCCACAGTGTAATTAGAGGGCTCCTGACGGAGAACCACATTATTGTCCATCTAATTTCTTTTAAGTAACTGACGTTATGAGGGATATTAAAAGAAGGTGATGTTTAAACTTTAATGAAACTTGCTCAAACAAGCATATTAAATATGTCCTGATTGTGTTTGCAAATGGGTATTTTTCTCCCCAGGCTGAATGTTGGTATTTTTCCTCTTTATCCTCAGGGATTTTTCTGTTTTGCTCTGGCCTTTTGTGGATTGATCCCAGCTGCCTGCTGGAGATACACACACAGCACGGAGGTAAGTGTTGGCTGCTAGGAAATACCACCAGCATCTCATCAGAGATTTTTTTCATAGCAACTATTCCTCCCATAAAAGGGACATCTGGCGTTAATTAAGCCATCCATATTGAGGTCTATCAGATCCATGCTCTGTTGCATCCGTCCTTTGGAAGAACAGGGTCACCTTCATCAGATGCCTCTTCAATGGGATCATCTGAAGGGAGAAGCCCGTGGAAAATCTCATGCAGGGCAAATGCTTTGTGCTGAAAGCAAAACAAAATGCAAGCCTCCTTAGCTTTGGGATTTTTTTCAGGGGATGTTTGCTTTGTTTTGTTTTGGTTTTTTTTCTTTTGTTTTAAATGAGATGCTTGACTTTTGAAAAGTCATTTCCAGCTGGTTCTAATTCCTGCTAACGTCAATTGGGAGCCTCTATTTGAAGGCAGTGTCCAGGAGAAGCACCCAGGAGATGTGTTTATTAACCTGCAGCAGTGGTACATGAAAAACACAAGAGTGAAAAATGGTATCTTGGGTCGCTATGATGCTGAACCAGAAAGAGAAGATTATAGGAGGCTGAATTTGGAAGAAAGTTGGGGTTTGAAGTTTTACCCCAGAGCTTGCTGGTGCTGGGGCAGATGGGTGATGTGAGAGATGCAAGATGCTGGGTAAGTTGGTCTTTATTCCCCCTTTTGCATCCCTGCACTCAAAAAAAATTAAGAGACTCGGGAGTGTAAAAAAATCATGACATCTTTCTTTTGAAAGCAGAACACTGGTATTTTTGGCAAGTACCTAAATAATTCAGAGAAGTGCTTGGGACTTTGATAGGTGTTTCATGCAGTGGCTCAGTCCTTGTCTCTATTTTGCTCCTCCCCAGACCTGAGCACGTGCCATAACCTGCATTGTTCTGGGCACCAATGAGGATGTAACGTGAAACATCATCCCAGTGAATTAAGGATTGATGCTGCCAGTTCATCGTTTTGGTTACACGTACTGGGGGTGATCAAAGACCAGTCTGAAGTGTCTGGCCTTGAGATTTCCTTCTCTCATGGAGGAGCACAACTCCATCAAAGTCCCAGAGACTCAGTCCACACTAGGACTGTGGCAATTGGTTTTGTAGGCACAAGGAGCCCTGCCCTGTAATGGTTTGGTGTCCTGTGCATAAATTAAATCCCAGTCTTTCTGAAAGTAGAAGTCAAGGTTAAGGAGAGGGATAAGGCCCTGCTTCTCTAGAAATTTTTCCCGGAGCTGGCCAGTGCCCAAAGTAGTTGAAAATCCTTTGAAATGTGCAGGTGGCTACACTGGACCAGGCTAAAGTTGTTGGCCAAGGAGCTTTTTGGCTGACCTACTGTTAGCCAAGGTAGCAGCATAAAAACCCAGCAAGCACAAAGCAATGCTTTTTCAGATGCCAGCAGCTTGTGGCCCAGTTGTCTGCTGGTGGCAACTGCTGGTGCCCTTTGCCTTTAATGTTCTCCCTGGGTTTTTCCTCTGTGAATTTGTCCAACTGCTTTTGGAAACATTAGGGTGAGTCCTGATGGCACAACAGCATCTTTTATCTGTATGCTTAACTGGCTGAAGTGCAATCCATCAGAGCTGAGGCATCCATGAAAATATGTCTTTCCATGGTCTTTTTATTTTTTTCCTTATTGTTTCAGGCAAAACTATCAACATTTATTACATTCCAACTAACAGTTTAATGTGGAAATAATTTGGTTTTCATGACCAACACAGAAGGGAGTTTCCTTCACTTTCCTCCTTCTTCTGCAGACATTAAATTGTAGATTGAAGCACAGGCTGTGTCAGTAAAGGAGAAATGGCACCAGAAACTCTCTGGTTGTCATTGTGAAATTGTGTTTTCTAAATAGACTGCTTAGTTTTACTGTTAATCCACATACATGGTGTAGGGCATAAGAAGACTGCAAGAAAAAGGTTCTATGTTGGGTTATGTAATACAGGGATGTGTCATGCCAAAAATATTTTGCTGAAAATATTTTAAGGAGTATTGCTTTGTATATCTCTTAATCAGTACATCTGGTTGTACTTCAAATTATTTTCGTGGGTTTCTTTGCTCTGAGTGCCCTGCCCACAAAAGCACCCATGGTTATGGTTAGCTTTGGTAATTGCTTGGGTTTCTGTAAGCAAAACAGCTTCCACTAGGCAAAATTAGGGGGTTATGTAAAAAGTTGACTTTCTGGGCAAAGAAAAACCAGCAGTGTTTCTGACAACAGAAAAAAATACCCTTAGATACCATCTTGTGTTTCTCTGCTTCCTAAAATCCAAGGAAAAGCAAGGAATATAAATGAGGAAGATTTAATTAGAAGTGTCACTTACAGAACGTGGGGAAATTTACTTTCTACTGAAAAGTAACCTGTCTCACTAGAGAGACAAATGCAGATGTGAGAGAAAAATACAGGTGACTGAAAGAAATGCAGATGTGTCTGCCCCTCCAGGACAGGAGCACAGTGATACAGAAAATTGAATGAAGTAAGGATAAGACTTGTGAAGTCTCATTATAGAGCTGGTTGTTCGCTTGTCTTTCTCAAAAGAAAGAACCATATTCAAGCAGGTGTCCTCTGCTGCCTACTGCATGTCAGTACTCTCAAAAATAGTTAATTGTGGTAATCTGGGGTGGGGGGAAATCAAACCCAGCCAAGCGGGTGGGTGTCTTGTAAGCCTGATGGGATGTACACAGCTATCAAGAAAAGAATGGAACTGAGGATGTAAAACTGAATATGGATGAATATGGCCATTACATGTGCCTGAATCACTAAGAGCACTGAGGGGTACTGCCCCCATGTTCAGGGCTAGAACAAAAATTTCAGTTTTTCTCATGAAAATTTTCCAGTGGAATGCCAGACAGAAAATTAGGCTGTTCATTTTGGAAATGCCAGCTGGGAGCTGGTGTGAGTAGTTCCTGTCCTCTCCCTCCCTGCTGGCAAGATTCCAAACCCAAGCAGCACTGAAAACAGAATCCTCCCCTCCCTTTGCAAGCTAGGTATGGGAGGTCTCCCCTGCCCTGATCCCTGGCAGATGCTTCAGTGGTTTACTCCTGCTGGTAAAAAAAAAAAAATATTAAAATACCCCTACATTTTCTTCATAAAGCAGAACCCTCTCATAGAAAATCACCTGAAACAGTAAACCCCAATACTCAGTTGAAAAATTGTTTTTGTAGTTATTATCAAGAGGCAATAGGTAGAAATGTAGTTTGAATATGATGAAAACAAGATGCCCTTTTTGCCTATGTGGCTCTTTTAGGGCCTTTTTTACAGTACTTCCTATAGAGAAGCTGGGCAGGGAGAAAGGAAGAGTTATTTGTAAATATTTGATATTCTCAGACCTGGGCACTGTAAACAAAATTAATCTTCTCATTTCCCATTCTTTTCTGCTTTCATGACTTTCTCTAGCTTCTGGACGAATTCTTTCAGACAGATGTTGAATGTTTTAATTTCAAGTTATGCGCATTCCAGATGGACTCAATGTCACCATAGTTTGTTTCCTTGTGATGTATGCCAGACATGCAGCAGTCATGAACCTTAGATTTCTCACGCTTTATCGTAAAAGGTTGCATCCCAATTGTTCCTCCTCTCAGTGGAAGATGTGGTCTTGGTAGGGAAGTGTTGCAAACCTGTCTGAGGAAGGACAGTGGCGCAATCAAAGTGAACAAGAGATCTACGTGCGTGGGAGGGCAGAGGGGATGGGATGACCTCTCTGCAAGGTCTTTGCTGGAACTGCTGTGGTAACCACAGAAATCATGATGTTTTCAAATGGTTTTCAGCCACATTAGCAACTCCTGCTTCCTGAAGCTGAAGAGCTGAGTCTTGTTTTCGATAAGTAATTTTTATGGCCACAAACTGCTGTCTGTTTAAGAGAGGTCCCTCTGTCATTCACAGCATGGCCAAAAAGAGTGGGGATGTGGAATGCAGGGATGTGGAATGCAGGAGAGACATGCCACATCTAGCACAGCTGGTGGGGAGGGCTGCTGCTTCCTCCTCCTGCTCCCCAGCTTCCTTTCTCTCCTCAGCCACTAACTGCTGCTGTAGAAACCTGTCTGCAGAAGCTGGAGCAAAGCTGTACTTGCAGCTGCCATAGAGAAGATTTTGTACCCTTACTAGCCAACACAAAACCAGAATCATTAAGGTTGGAAAGCTTTTAAGATCATTGAGTCCAACCTTTGACTGTCAACTACACTAGAGCACTTAATGCCGTGTCCGGTTATTTCTTGAACACTTCCAGGGACGGTGACTCCACCCCCACCTTGGGCAGCCCATTCCAATGCCTGACCACCCCTTCAGTGAAGAAATTCTTCCTGATGTCCAACCTGAACCTGGAACAGCTTGAGGCTCTTATGTTGTCACTTGTTGCCTAAGAAATGAGATGAACCCCCACCATGCTACAAGCTCCTTTTAGGTAGTTGCAGAGAGCAATAAGGTCTTCCTTGAGCCTCCTTTTCTCCAGGCTAAACTATCTCCAGCTCACTCTCACTGGATTTCCTGTGCAGACCCTTCACCAGCTCCATTTCCCCTCTCTGGACATGCTCCAGTACTTCAGTGTCTTTCTTGTACTGAGTGGCCCAGCACTGGGCACAGACATCCAGGGGCTGGGCCCAGTACAGAGGGACAATCCCTGCCCTAGCCCTGCTGGCCACGCTGTTTTTGATACAGGCCAGGATGCCCTAGGCCTTTTTGGCCACCTGGACACACGCTGGCTCATTGTCAGCTCTTACCCAGCACCCCCAGGTCCTTTTCCACTGGGCCCCTTTCCAGGCCCCTATCTAAGCCTGTAGTGCTGCATGAGGTTGTTGCCCTCATTTGACCAAAGTGCAGGACCTGGCACTTGGCCTTGCTGAGCCTGAGGTTTGGGGTTATGTTCTGGGCCCTGCTGTGAAAGAGGCCAGAGAGTTTCTATTCCACATCAACTTCTGCTGTTCCCTTTCTCTGAGCAGCTTCTTCCAGGAACCCTGTGGCCCTGGCCCCATAAGCCAGGATGGTAGGGTAGGTCAGTGACGCTAAAATTGCTGCAACATAAAAGGAGTTTTGCAACAGAATGAGCATTTTAATTACAGAGATTTATTCATAAGTAAAAGCTTAAAATGGATTAAATTACAATTTCCCAACTCAGGAATTTGAAACTGGTGCAAATAGTTGTCCATAGTTCTGTAAAGGCCTGATTCCCCATGTCCTCTGAATGAAGATGTTGTTTGAATTTGCACTAGCTGCAATGATATGGTAATCTCTTAATTATCAAGTGGTTTCTTAGGTTACTGGGTGATTTCAAAATGAGTTTCACCTGTGGCTTTTGGCTCCACATGAGTGGAAAGGCATTAGCCCTTCTGTGCTGCACTGCTTGTACTTCAAGAATAAATGCAAGGAGTTAGCTTTTTATGGGCAGGGAATTAATACAAGCCATTTGTCTACATTGTGATTCTCCTGCAGCCTTGCTCTGCTACCTTCAGAGGAACTTGTCTGGTCTCCCCTCCTTATGCTGGGAAGTGGAAATGGAGTCTTCCATGCTTTGCTTGCAAGCCAGGTGGTACCTTTTGAGATGGTGATTTTCTAACCTGTTAGAAAGCCTGGAGTACACAGCTGGAATTAACAGCTGCAGCTGTTAAATAACAAATGTTGCCACACCTGAGTCTTCTTAAACAAAGCAGCTTCCCTCCTCACTTCTCTGCCTGTGGAACCAACACTGGTCTTCTGTCTGTGGGTCTCCCTTCCATGCAGCACCTTTGCAAAGCCAGAGGCAGCATTGCCTGGGTCTCCAGGAGGGAATCATCTCTTGTCATGCGTAAAACCAGCACATGCATCTTTTTTCTGCAGGTATGTAAGGAACGGCCCATCACTTTCCGGTTAATTTCTTAAGTGGGACTGCAGAGGTCTTTTCTCTGTGGATTTCCTAGGGTCTGTGTGTATCTGCAACTGCTGCCTCTGGTCTGTGTTGGGGCAAAGTCTTGCAGGGACTTAAATTATTAAATGCGGGCTGAAATCCTAGAGATTTTAATGGGATTTAAATACAAGCTGAAAGTGTGCTCAGGTGTTTTCTGAAACCAGACCTGAAGCATACAGGTAGGTTCCTTTTGGGCTTTGATTCAGGGAGGCTGGATCAGGACTCTAGCTTCTCACAGGGGTCTTCCAAGACCATTTACAAAAGTCACTGATGTTGCTGTGAAAACTGTGAACTATCTGACATGCTCCTTGCTCTTAATCTAGGAGGCACAATCACTTTAAACCATGGAGCTTTTCCCAGTCTCTGAGGTCCATGGGAAAAAACAAAAATGGGGGGAAACCCCTCCCTCTTCCTTACCGTTTTTAAATACTGTGCCTCTTTCCCAGTGTTTATGTTCTCACCAGCCAGCGACAGCCCACTGCCCCCAGCGAGACAGTGCTCTCCTTTGTCTGAGCTCCACACAGGCATTTGCACTCACGGGTTCCATAATTTATGGCTGCCCCAGCGCTGAACCCACGCGGCCCCGTTTCTGCTGCTTTCTGTGGCGGAGCTGCAGCTCCAGCCTCCAGCAGCAGCCAGGGCACCTGAGGCCACTCAGACAGCTGCCATCGCTGCAGCACATCCAGCCTCCATGCACCTGTAGGGTGCTCACCACAGCAGGACAGCCACCACCCCTCAGAGGTGACAGGGCTGCCCTGGGACTGACTCTATTGCTGATACACTGGTTTATAAGCTAAAACTGCTTGTTTTCAGTGCTTTCTGTTGGGAAGCAAGTCTTGCCTGGAGCTGGTTGTAAGTGCTGCAGGTGAAGGCTCAGGGATGGCTGAGATAATTTGACCACAGTTTTGGGGAGAGGGTGTTCACAAATTGATGGGTTGAGTGTTTTGAAAGACAGGAACATTGTCATTGGGGGCCCTTGGCAGCTTGTTGGCTTTGCAGTTCTGTTATAAAATGGACTGAAAATTTATTTTTTTTTTACAAAAAAAAAAAAAAAAAAAAAAAAAAACAAAGAGCAAACATAAAAAAGCTAATCCAAAAAAATTCCAAGAGGACCTTGATATACTTGTGACATTCACCAATGTGCAGCCACAGATTAGAAGGATTTAGGGGGAAAAAAAATCCTTGTTGATATCGATTAACTGCCTGCCTGTGTTTTCTGTACTTCCCTATAAGGCAGCTGGTACTCTGTCACAGACACAGCAATGCTGCATCTGAGTAGCACAAAGGTGGCCTCTGGGTTTTATGGCTTGGCTGAGCATGAGGCTGTCCCCCTGCCCATGGGCCAAGAGGGATGTATAGCACCCACACAGCTAGAATCTGCTGTTCTTTTGGGGATATGGAGATAGGAAATGAGGAGGTGAGCAGTGTCACAGCTCAGCACCTTCTTATGTTTTAAGTGTTTTGTGCAAGAACAGGATGGAAGTGCTGAGGCTAGAGAGAAAGAGTTTTCTGAAATTTTTGTTCCACAGCAGTTTTTGGTCTGTCTCCTTCTGTGTATATAGCGGAAAGTAGAAGGAAGCCCATGTGGTTTGGTTTGGGGTTTTTTTAATGTATGTATGTATAGATAGACACAAAATCTGATCTGGGGGGGAAAAAGTGGCTAAAATCCTTATGTGGCTTGTGGCATCAGTGGTCTCCAGTGACCACTATCAGTCAGAGGGGGAACATTTCTTATCTTGCGCCATTTTCCACGGAAGACCTCAAAGGCTGCTCTAATTTGCAGCACTGGCTGGATTTCTGCATCTGGGAATGACTGGTTTAGAGGAAGGCTCTGAAGGAGAGAAGCTGATGGGCAGTGAAGGAAATTAAAAAAAAAAAGTCAGTTTTCCTCTTGAAGGAGGCAAGGTGGAAATTTGCTTTAGTTTTAATAGCCAAAGGCAAGAACTCCAATTGCTTAGAGTACATGTCTTCCTGCAGTCATACATTCTGCTTCTTGGGGGATAAAGGATTTAGAGGATGATAAATAATCTTAAAATTCGTTTTTTCTTTCACTTAAGGTGAAAAATGGTACTTACTGAGTCAGTTGGAGTCAGCTGCATTCATTTCAGTGGTGATTTTCCATTTGTTGTATCCAGAAACCCATCAATATCATTCCTAAATGAATATTTCATTAAGGAATGCAGACAGAAGCAGGAGGCAGCGATTATTTACCTGATTTAGAGCTGGAACATTTCACCCAGCTTCTTCCAGGAAAAGAATTACTTTAAGGTGTGACCTCCATATCACTCAAGCTGGAGATTTTTCTTAACCAAAGCCCAGCTGATGCTTTACCTTCAGCTCATGGTGTTTCTTACCGATGAGCACTGCAGGCTCAGTCTCCCTCCAAGGGAGAGCTTTGTCCAGCAGAACTCTTCCAGCAGTGGATCACAGCATGTCACTAGGAACAGGAAAATCCACTTGACTATTATGATGCTTATGTGTGGGAGGAGTGAAAGACCTTTTGAAAAACAGATGGACTTTCTCTTCTCCAGCTGTATCTGCCCATTGCATGCTAAGTACTGTTTAAGTGATGGGGCACAGCTCTTTATCTTAAAGGTCATTTTTAACAGCATCAGTGTAAGCACTCAAACTCAACAGTCATCCAGTTGCTTAAACGTGAGAGAAAGCACCCTGAGTATTTTTAATACTTTTTTCCTCCAACAACCAGAGGAAGAAAATTGTCTTGAGGTAATGGACTCAAAGTTGCCCATCAGGGGAGTGTGTGATAGGAATCTGTTGAGGATGGCAGTTAAGTACAAAGCAGTGCTGCAGTCTAGCTCTTCACTGTGTTAGGAGCTGGATCAATGGAAAATAGAGGGATGAACTTCTGCTGGATGTAGCAATGTTGCAAATAAGTCATGAAACCACCTGGTGACTGTCTCATGCTTTCGGCTTTAATTTTCACATCATCAGGCATGCATGAGTGAGCAGGATATTTTGGGCTAGATAGATGCTGCCGTGCATGACCCATGCTTCAGAGCTTGGCTGCAGCTCTGAGTACAAACATAATCCCATCCCAGGCAGCTGAGTGTGGTGTTTTGCTCTCCTATGTCTTCTCTTATTAAACCAGACCTCTTGTATGCTCTGTGGCAGTCTTCTGCACAGAAGGAAACAGCCATTGATAAATACTGAGATTTTCTACTATCTGTCTACCTCTGAAGTATTTAAATGAGAAAGCTGTCTGCAGTAGTCTTTGAAAACAGACCATTATGTTGTATGAAAACAGCAGTTTTTCCCTCCAAAATCAAATGATCCTAGCAAAAATCAGAAAGAGGATGTGGAGGAACTGCAAGCAATTTACTCTTTAAAAAATGGATTTAGAGTTTGATATTCCCTTACTAGGATCTGAATAGCCTATTCAGATAATGTCTGGATATAAATGCTAGATATAATTGCTAGATAGAAATGCTGAGAATGACTAATCAGCAAATTGTACTCTTAGGCTTGCCCAGACACACATTCTAAAAGGAAATTATTGCTATTAAACATTTTCCATTTAATGACTTGTGTTTTCAGCTCTTGGAGGCTGCTTGACAAAATGAGAATGAAAAAATCAGTAGGTAACTGAGAAGTCAGCTCACAAGCAAGCTCAAAAATGGTGCAGTTGAAGTCTTTAGTAGTCATTATGTACCCGGAGATTACCATTATCATTTCCATCACTGTAGCTGAGCTGGCTGTGAAATTATAACTGCTTGTGGTTTTTTCAATTATTGTTTCCAACAGCTGAAATAACTTTGAGCCACTGTTTTGTTACAGGCATTTTGTTCCTTCAGATCTTTCCTATCCACTCTTGTTCTTCAAACAGCTACCTCTCCCAGTATTCCTTGGCCCAGATTAAGAGACCTTTAGAAAACAGTTAAACTTCTGGATTGCTTTCACCCCTTGAACCCTTGCTTGAACATAGCCACTTGCTTGAACTCTTTCATTTTTTTTCTTTTTAAGTCATCCAAATTTAGGTCTTTTGGACAAAAGCTCAGCATCCTGACCCTCATGGTAAATATGAAAACACAAATATTGTGCATGCAGCACTGGTTTCCTTACCAAAACACATATATATGTTGTCACAGCACAAAATAGTTTTTATTCCTACATTTTAGACTGGGATCAGGATATTCAAAAGGTAATAATCGCTTATGTTAAGAAACCTGCTGTTCTGTTACTTTTTTCTCCACAAGAGGAGCTCAAATATTATTCTTTTTTTCATTATTCCTAATCCAATTCTTCAGTGGAAATGGATGTTCTTTTTATTGAATCCATTTATTTAATTGCTGCTTCTGGAAAGCTATTTCATGGCCCACAAGAAGTTAGAAAAGCTTGGAGATTTTCTTTTTTATTGGGTTATAAGGTTTGCTGTGGGGAAGGTTGGTGCAGAAGTCGTATAGAAATCTGGTCTTATTGTTGCACCCACCTTACTTTATGCACTCTGACACCCCAGGGGGACAAAAGGAGCATCCTCCTTCCTCACCTGCGTGGAACAGCTCAGTGTCACACATTTTGCTATGGAGTATCATAATATATGAGCTCTGTCTGTCACTGGTCACTCTTATGCCATGTTGATAGCCATAAAAAATCTTTTGATGCGTGCCTTCAAACTCTGTTCCTGGAGGCACAGAGCCAATCTGGATACATATAATCTTCTCAACCCCCCCACCTCCCTGGTTATCACCCTCTGTTGTTGCTTGTGTTTTGGACAGCTGGGCAGGACAGAGCAATCTTGCAGTAATAGATGCAACCACCTTGAATGATCCTGGTTTCACCCCTGAGCAGAGAGAGCTGGGGTTTTATTCCTCAGAGGAATTTCCAAGTGTGAACCCTCACACTGAGCTGCAAAGCCTCGCTGAGAGATGGCTCTGTTCCCAGAGATTTCCCTGTGTGGCCACCCACTCTGCCTGTCTCTGCCATCAATTTTCCCTCCTGAAAGACAAGCACTGACTGCAGGCCCACTCGGACCGGTGCTGCTGAGGAAGCAAGGCAAAATGAAAGGAAGACATAAGGTTTTGACTCCAGGCACTGAGGGCAACTGTCATATTTTTTTTTCTCTGACTTCCAAATGGGAGTTGGCTGAGATCTGTCAAGCTTCAAGTTCTCACACATTTGGTAAATATTTAGGGTCTGACTCACCACTGAATCACTCCCGTTATTTTTTTTGCTCTGCGCAGAGAAATGGCTCTGCCACTTAGATAACAGCAACCCTCTGAGGTTCTCTCACTTTTTGTATTCTAGCATGTCGTGGTCATGTGTGCCTGTCCTCACAGTACCACCTTCAGGATGGGGAGATGGCATCAGCCCTGGCTGGCAGAGGGATTCAGGCACACTGGTCACAGACACCCAAGTTCTTCTCTGACACAAAATCCAAAACTGGCCAAAAGCTCCAGCCATCAGCTGGTGAGACCCCAGCTCCTTAGCTGGTGGGTCACACACCTGCTCCTGCTGCCTGGGGGTCGTTTTAGTAGCTGCACTGCCTGTATTGCTGTACCTGCGAGAGCTTCTGTGGAAATCAAAAGAGCATAATTCCCCCCACAGACAACTGTGGTCTGTTTTGTATGTACAGACCTCTGCTTTCATTGCAGGTGGAAGACAGCATGATGGATGTGTATGATTTCGTGTATGAGGAGGTGAGGAGGAACACCTCCAGCTTCAGGAGACATGAACTGACTGCCATCCATGAAGCAGTAAGTTGTCTTTTACCTGCAGGAGGAAACCTTGCCCTGGGGTATCTTCCTGAGGGTTTTGGCAGGCTGGGGCTGACGCCTGTGCTCTGTCTCGTGAATGCTGCAATGCCATTTTTCCTCAAGAACTGAGTCCTCCAGGCTGCTGTGGAGTCTGCTCCTCCCTTCGTATTCTTCCTTTCTCGGATCTGACCAACCAGATTACCAACAGGAACAAAGGGTCACCTCTTTGGGCATCACTGTGGTGCAAGATCTACAAAGCTTCCGCCCTGCAGCTGCCATAGTATTTTCTGTCTCAGCAGCCACTGTGACTTGCTCCCTGTCTGTGGTACAAGAGTGTGGATCTGCACACTCTTGTAGAGTGGCATAGAGAGGAAGAGGCAGGAATTCCACATAGTCCAGCAGTAGTATTTGCACATGGTTATTCTTATTTATCCTCAAGTTTATGTCTGAGGAGAACTGGAGGCTACACAGCCTCTTACAGAACTGGAGACTGCTATCAGGCTCCCAAATACCACTACCCAGGGTGCTGTTGGTCTCTGTAGCTCAGCAGGTAGGCAAGGGTGGTTACCCAGAGCACAGGGAGGACACTTGCCCCCAAAGCCACAGGAGATGAGTGAGGATGTCCCCCACAGTGAGAAACTCCCAAGTCCCTGCTGAGTAAAGGAGATGCCATTCCCTCGCACAGCAGGGCTTGTTTGGGGAGTGAGTTCATGGCACACACAAGGCTGGATGGGGAGGTCAGCCCTGCTCAGCTGTTTCCAAACACCTCCCACACAACTCCCTGTATCCTTCTGTGTTTTTTTTAAATCATCATAACAAGTACTTTTCCAAGCTGTTTCTATCTGTGCTTCTCAAAACACAGAAGAGGTCAAATGTTCCTTTTTGCAGTGGTGGTGGTGGCCCTCAGAGTCATGCCCAGGCATGGAAGTGCTTGCTCTCAGGGCTGTGGAGCAGTATTCCCAGGGTCCCATTTGACAAGGAGAAGCAGGCACAATGCCTGGCTTCACCAGTTGCTTATTTTAGTTGCCTCTTGAATTGATGGAGAAGCAGTCTTTCTACTCCTGGGTTTTTTTTCCTTCTGCCAGAGCTCCAAACTGTCCAGTGCACCACAGCTACAGGAAACCAGCTCCCCAGTGGGTGTTGCTGGGGTTCCCCTCAGCCCATAACAATCACTGGAAACATGAGTCTGTGCATCCCTCGGCTTTCTGGAGCAGCCACTGAGCATTAATATGACCACAGAGGAAGGGCTCGGCCCCACTCCCAGGCAGCAGTCCTGGGGGAGCATGAGCACGTTTGAGGCCAGATCCATCCACCTCCCCTGAATTTAGCTTGCATTGCTGCAGTTGTTGATTCCTACGTGCTTTGCTCCTTGCCACCCTGGTTGGGTAGCCTTTCCTGAGGCAGCAGGGGCCCGCTGCCAGCACCTCCTGCTGCAGCAGCTGGTAGCAAGGGGAGAGCCTTGGCGAGCAGCTGGCCAACTTCTCCCTCTCTTGCAGTTCCTTTGCTGTGGGAAGCACTCTCCTTTTGGGGACACAACTGATGTCGAGAACAAGACATGCCCACCTGACCAAGTGCACAATGAAGGACAGGTAAGGAAAAGGATTCTCCCACACCATAGTGGGGTTGTGCCTCTACTTCCTAGCCATCAAAACCTCACTGGTGCTAAAGTGTTAATGAGAATTGTGCTTTTTGATGGTTTGGGGTTGAAACAGGTTGGGATTTGTTTTGTTTGGGTTTTGTTTTTTCAATAACACTGGACATGGTATGGGAGTAGTGCATTCAGCTCTGGGATCCAGCACAGGAAGGACCTGATGGAGCAAGACCAGAGGAGGCCACCAATATGATCAGAGGGATGGTGCATCTCTCCTATGAAGAATGGCTGAAAGGATTGCTTATGTTCAACCTGGAAAAGAGATGACATGGAGGTGATCTAATTGTGTCCTTCTAGAAAAGGAGAAAGATGCAAGAAAGCTGGAGAGGGACTTTTTGCAGGAGGATGTAATGACAGGACAAGGGGGAATGTCTTGAAACTGACAGTAATTTTAGATTAAATATTAGGAAAAAAATCTTTACTGTGAGGGTGGTGAGGTACTGGCACAAGTTGCCCAAAGAATTTAGGAATTCCCCATCCCTGGCAGTGTTTAATGCCAGGTGGGGTGGAGCTCTGAGCAACCTGGTCTAGGGAAAGGTGTCCCTGCTCATGGCTGGGGGGTTGGAACTGGACAGGATTTTTAAGGTCCCTTGCAACCCAAATCATTCTATGATTGTGTGAATCAGGAGGAAGAGCCCTGGCAGATCAGCAGGTCTCAGACCCACAGGTGCAGTTTCCTTCACTGCTCTAGAAAGCTTTCAAAATGCTTGTGTTTGCAGCCTGAAACTTCTCCAGCTTTCTGCTCATCTCCTGTGCTTGCAGAGAGTGTGAGATATCACAGGCATGTATCAGAGCACAAAAAAAGCTGTTTGACTTTTCCACATGACACTAATTTCTGACACTTCAAATGTGTTCCAGTTAACAGCAAATGTAGAATTTGATGTAATTCCTTTTTCTCCAGGGCATTAAATAGGTATTAAAATGAGAAGCTCATGGAGCAAGGTGATGATGCCCACCAGTAGCTTCCTCAAGTATGCTTCATTCTGACTCTTTCAAACATCTCAGTGGGGCTGCTGGAGAAGCCACCAGTATTAGACTGTTGTGCACTGAAGCTACAACCCTCTGAGCATATCTATTGCACGATGATGTTTCTTCCACCAGAGTAGCTAAAGCCACTAGCATCAACATTTGGTGTTTCTAGGAAAAACAAAACCACGTGACTGCAGGGATACAAACCCATTGTCAGGTGAAGAGGTCAAGTGCTAGCAGCACCCGTGATGCACAGGCGCACGTCAGCCCGCTGGGGCAGCGTTTCAAAGCACAGCCTCCAGGAGTGTCACATCCCAGGGCTGGGTGGAACTCGGCTCTAAGAGCAGGAAGGGAGAGCAGAACAAAGCTGGGCACCATATGGGCGATTCATTCCTCCCACTTAGTGGTCTGTTTCCCTCACTTGGGAGCCGGGGAAGTGAGTGGGAGGATGTGCTTTGTGTGACACAGGAAACCACAGAGTTTGGTGGCCACAGTCATTCTCTCCTGGCTTTGAATGCTCTTTCTTCCTTCTGCAAATCCCTTCATCAAGGGCGTGCTCTTGCATTTCTGAAATGGCTGTCTTGGCCAACACCTTGGGGATTTCTGTGGGGCCATTGGTATGCTTAAGGCTAATGTGTATTAATGCTTGCAGCACCTCGCAAAATTGAGCTGTTCAGTAGTAACCTTGGGGAATGCATTTGGCATCACGGTGTGCTCTGCTTTTCTGACTTTCCATTTCCTTCTTTCCATTTTTCAGTGAGTGAAAAGAAGAGAGCTTTGCTTGACCACACTTAAGCACACATCCTCCACAGTGCAAAATCATCACAACAATAAAACTCTAGGCGTGTTGTAGTAACAGAAAAGATACCACAGATGTTTGTCTTCCCAAGATGCAGCAGCAGCAGGAGGGAGAGCAGCCCAGCTGTGCAATGCTGCACCCCTTTCTTGCCTCCTTTCTTTCTGAGGCTGTGGAAGTGCTGTTGTGGGGATAAAGCCCCCCCACCAAGCTGCTGTTGTGCTGCAAGGGGTATTTGTTTCTCTCTTCCCAGGACTGCCTGCAAGAGATCCAGGACTTTCTGAAGAAGCACATGGATTTTGTCTTCTCGCTCCTGGGCATCGCCATTGGTTTCACGGTAACATTGTCTGTCCTTTCACATTTTGGCCCTGGAAGGCAGGATCCAGTCAGAAAAAGTATCTTAAATTAGCCCCCAGAAGCTAGAATTCTGGGTGATTTTGGATGCTAGCAGCAGAGAAACAAGCAGTGGTGGACTCCACTATGGAAATTGGGAAGGGGTCAGGAATCTGGACAGGCTGATTGGTGGAGGGGTTTTCCTGCAGGAGGAGGCTCGCTGCACGGTTTTTGTGCCCTAACAAGGCATGGCGTCTGGGAGTGGGGAGCAGGATGCAGCAGCAGTTGCATTTCATCCACTCAGGCTTGCCTGTCTGACTTCTCCTGTGAGTGAGAGACCGTGTCACCTCGCTGGGGGCTTGTGGATTACGTAGAAAGGGAGATGCACTAAAGCCTTCATATTTTAGGAAACTTGCTGCCTCTTAAATCACCTTGGGAAGTTGTGTGTGCAGCCAGAGCTGGAAGGTCTTGAAAGCTACTGAGCACCAGCAGTGGAGCTGGAGAGCTGTGCAGAAAGGGAAGGTCTCATCCTATTAATGACCACTATATGAATCTGATGAGGAACATCTCGGGCAATGTGGGTAACTCCCAGGCTCATAAAAAGCAGGCTGCAAAGGAAAGGGAAAGAGTGTGTTGTCTGGGCTCCAAGGTTCTGTCTTTGAAGGAGTAACATGCAGAGGAGGGGTGAAATCATCTTCAGATGATGGCTCTGAAGTTAATTTGGAGGAGAACAAAAGAGAAAATTAAATGCTGCAAGAGAAGCATATCTTTCCATGGTGAGGGGGCTCTGGGGCTGTGTGGGGGTGGTCTCTTGGGAGCTGGAGCAGGCCACTAATTAAAACCAGCTTTCTTGTTTGCCCACCCACTGCTTGGCAGAGGTGTCTCACTATAATTACCTGTACTCAAGGACTCTGAACAAGTGGTGATGCACACCAGAAAACAGCATGTGAATGGAGACTCCTTTCTCCACCATGAGGGCAGGTTTGGTCTACTATGATATCTCCATGCTGCTCCCCAGATGGGATGACCTTTCTTGATTGAAAGTGTATTTGGAGATTGTTTTATGCCTTGTGTCCACCTTGGCACATTTATAGATTAGAAGATTCTTCTCCATCTAAATAAAATCCAGAGGAGCAAACAATTTGTATTTTATAGCAGTAAATTAGGAAAACCATCAGGCATTGCTATGGAACTGTAAACGTAAAGTCATCTGTGAATATTTGGTGCCACTTTCCAATTTTTCTCCAGTATAAGGAGAATTTCACTGCAGCTATATTCAGATAAAAGCAGGAGCACTTTTATAACAGATACACTTTTTTCACAGCTTGATGCTGTAGCCAGATAAGGCAGCTGTCTTTGAAGCCTGTGCTAGAGGAAATCTCACCGCACAGTTCGCTATTGTGATGGCAGGATGCAAGGGAAGCACGTAAAGAGGGCTGTAGCTGCTCTGATGTCGCTGTCCCTCGGCCAACAATGCACACACATCCCCAGATCAAGCTGCAAGCAAAGGCATTAGCACATCAGGGCATACTTGAAGAAAGAGCACATTGTTACAGCCTCATTATCCTTCCCACAGCAGCCTTACCTTGGGTATGTTGCCTGTGTTAATCCCGATGTGTGATACACCAGGCAGAGTATCACAATAGAGAGGAAGTACACTGTCCTCTGCATTTATAACTATTTGGGGTTGGTTTAGGCATTTTGGTTTTTTTGGTTGGGTTTTTTTCTTCAAACAAGACATGGGTGTTGTGGTTTTTTCTCTTTAAAAAAGGCTGCTATTATGAGAGGTATGTTTGTTTGCATAGAGGAATGTTCTGTGGCAGGAATTAAATTTGAATTTTCTGGTTTCATTTTATTTCTTGGTATTTTTAGAGCCAGGTTTGAGCTGTGCTATGCTAACTCCAATCAGATGTTTTAACCATGTGTTGCTTTTTTAAAAAATTTCCATGTCAGAAATGGTGTTCAGCACTTCACTGAAAACCAGCTCTCATCAGCAAAATGTGACAACAGGCAATATTTATGATTGCTTATTTGCACAGATGGAGCATCATAATCAGTTACACACTTAATTGTATGCCTATCTCATTTATTTCCTTTTAGGTTTATGGGATGTTCCTAACTTCATTCCTTTGGTTCTCCATCCACTTCAGCAGTAACCTGTACCGGAAAGGGAAATACACCCTGCGGGAGAGGTAGAAACCTGATGCCTGGGCATCCCTACCAGGCAAAGCCAGCTCTTGGCACAGAAGATGTCTGAAGTCACCCACAAAATGCCCTGGGAAGGTATTGTGTGGGGTCAGGTGATGGGATATGTGTCCCACATTTCCCTTTCCTGCACTACAATTGGGCTCAGAGATGCACATTCCCTCAATGGGAGATGTACGGGCTGTGGCTCCACAAGAAGGACACAAGGAGTTCTTTACAACCAAATGGAGAGAAAAACCCAGCAAAAATCACAGCATTAAACTTCTCTCATGCTGTCAACTGAACAGTTCCCTGTGACCCCTAAAGATGCAATGTTTCTAGGAAGATGGCTTTGGATCACAGCCCAGGACCAATGTTGCACTATCAGTAAATAAATGACAGGAAGTGTGTCACCACTGATGTGAAATGTGCTCTCCCAGAGTGGAACTTGCAATGATTAGTTTTGGGCATTTTTCTGATCATGCTGAGGTATATAGGCATCCAATGACTGTCAGCTAGTTTTCTCACTTTCAAATGTTGCCAAATTTATAGAACTTTTGGTAGAAATCAGGACAAAAAGTCAGAAAGTAGAGAATGAGCTTTGGAACAACTGACCAACAGAAGAATGTATTTCTGTTGTTCCTCCTTGCTAATGCAATACAACATTTTTTTTTAATTCTTAGTATTTAGTCAGCCTCCTAAATCTTGATGCCACACTGATTTCTCAGGGGCTTGTTAAGCCACACCTGTGTCTAATTCTGGGCCCCTTAATTTAGGTAGGATGTTGACATACTCAAACACATTCAGAGAAGACCCAGAAGGCTGGTGAGGGGTCTAGAACACAAACCTGAGGGAGCTGGGGTTATTTAGCCTGGAAAAAAGGAGTCTTGGGGTGACCTTATCACTCTCTACAACTGCCTGAAAGGAGGGTGTAGCCAGGTGGTGGTTGGTCTCTTCTCCCAGGCAACAAGTGACAGGATGAGGGGACACAGTCTGAAGCTGTCCCAGGGGAAGTTTAAGCTAGACATTAAAGAAAATGTCTTCACAGAAGAAGGGATTGGGCACTGGAATGAGCTGCCCAGGGAGGTGGTGGAGTCACCATCCCTAGAGGTGTTTAAAAAGAGCCTGGATGTGGCACTCAGTGGCATGGTTTAGTTGATAAGGTGGTGTTAGGTCATAGGTTGAACTTGATCTCCAAGGTCTCTTCCAGCCTGGCTGGTTGTGTGATTCTGTAACTTCCAGCCCCAGCTGTGTGTTTATCAGGCTTTGCTAACCCACTGTGCTCTTGTGGTAAAAGGACTTTGATATTACACACACAGAAGTTTAAATCTATAAGAGAGCAGGACTGATCTGCAGCCAGGTCAAACAATACGATGTCCAACTCCACGTCCTTTTTACATCACTTTATCAATAATAAACAGAATTTGTAAAAGGCTGTCAGTCTAGCTGAAACAACAGCTCCCTGCTATGCTTTGCCCTCATGTCGAGTAGGCAGAGCCGCTTCTGAGCTGAAACCCATCATTGCCATATATGCAGCATCTGCTGTAAATTATACAGCTGTGTGAAATGTCTGTTGAACCAGCAACAGCTTTCACTTCTCTTGCACATAGTGGGTTTTAGGCATGAAAAATTGTAAGTAGCAGTTTTTTACTGAGATAAACATGGACAATCCTATGCTGATGTTCAGGACAAGTCCTGGCCCTCTGGCAGGGGCTGCTGCATGTACACGGACAGCACTATAGCACCTCGCTAGCATTTTAACCTGGGCTGCAAATACCTTGCATTGGAAAGAGTTGTGTTAGGGAGGGCTGTCCCTTCTCATTCCACACCCTTGGAACCAGCAGAGCTTCACTGTTGACTTCACTGGAAGCAGGATGAAGTTCAAACTGCCCCAGTGTGTATTCAGGCTACCTCCTGGCAGTCACCAACACACCTCAGTCTGGCAGGGAATTGGGTATGATATGCACTTTCTAGTGGGGAAGTATTCACTTATACATGTGTATATATATCATCACATATATTGATCTCTGGAAAGAGATAATCTCCCTTGTGAGCTCCAGCTGCTACTGTCAGGCTACTGCTACTGTTATTCCTCAGGCCAGCTGGCAGCTCATGTGACTCATGGTTGCTTCAATAAAGATGAATTTCTTGCAAAAGGCCATCATTGCTCCTCTTTTTTGTGCCACACATGAAGCTGCCTGCATTGCTTGGGGATTTACACCATGGGGGGGCTCAGTAATTCTTTCAGTGCTGGGAAGAGAGACTCCCCAGGCAGCTTGTGCTTGCCAGTCCCAGCAGTGTGCTGGAGAGAGAGGATGGCCTTGGTCCTTTGGAGGAAAAGGAGCAGCTCACCAGCCTCAGCCAGATGATGGGGCAGCAGGCTGGCACCTCTCAGGGAGTAAGGCAAGCAGGGGCAGGAAAAATGCTTAAGGATGTGTTTAAGCTGTAACTACCGGAGTGTTTATATGGAAGCAATGTCTGTGGTTTCGCTTTTTTAAGGATTAGGTAGTCAGGTCTTGCCCACTGCTCTGCATTGACTAGTTAACTGCTGATATTCTGCCATATCAAAAAACATCATGGACAAATTGGAGGAGTCAGTCATCAGTGTGGGTTACCTGCTCAAGTCTCATCAATGGGTACAAAAAATCTCTGTTAAAGCATCACCACCAGGACTGCAGAAGCTTTAGGTGCTCCACCTTCCCAGGTCAGTTTTTAATGTAAAGGCAAAGTTGTGGACAGGAGTATCATATATATGATGAAGGTATCTGCTTTTCTGCTCCTGAAAATTGCAGAGGGATGTCATTGCAGGGTGGCAGGAGCCCCTGCTGCTACACACAACACAAGCTCTGGGAGAAGAGTGTGTCCAGCCTCTGGCCATCTCGTGAGCTTTATTCCCATTTCACTGGATGCTGGAGCTCCCCTGCAAGGAGCAGCACCTTCAACAAGGAGCTGACAGAGCCATGCCCAGTTGGACGTGCTCTTCTCCCAGAGTTTGTGTTGTGTGTAGCAGCAGGGATGTGATGGCAGCCTGCTGTGATTTTCAGAAGCAGAAAAGCAGATGCCTTCAGCTCCTTGAGTTTTAGAAGCCCATTACATAAATGTGCAGTGTTAACATTTTGTTCACAGTTGTAGAAGTGGCAGCACCGAGGGACGGCTGGATGGAACCCACAGGGTGGGTGAGTGTTAAACAGTGTTTTTACACCTCTGCCAACAAAATATCCCTGTCCTACAATGAATGTTTTTGCACTTACTAGTCCCTAATTTTCTGCTGTCTAGAGGCAAATTACAGCTCTTGTGTGACCAGGGCAAAACCCCAGGAACTTATTGATAAGTGATGCAAAGATTTACACAGTGTTGAGAAGAGTGAGAGAGAGATTTTGCTGGGAGAAGAGCATGGAGCTGAGCATTGGGGATGCAAGCCAGCAGCCAGACAAGGAAACACCTGCAGAGCAGTGAGCCTTCCTGAGGCTTGCTCTAGAGGAAGCTGTTTGTTATAAGCATGTCAACACTCACACTCTGCTAGGAAAGAAATCCTATTTATGTAGGCATATATGGGAGGAAAAAAATGGAATTTTCAGACCAAAGGTGTGAAGTTAAATATTTAGTTGGGAATTGGCTCCAGCTACTTGTCAATTAAGTTGCAGCAATTATCAGTTTTTTCCACTAAGATCATCTGGGCACTTGCAGTCTGCCTCTCTCTGAGCATGCAGTAGCTTCTGCTCATGAATTACTTTTTCCCTTTTACTTTAGAGCACCCCCCAGTTCTATCTGAGGCCACAAGAAGAGGGACCAGCATAAGGTCAGATTGCTGTGGCCTGTGTGGTCACCTTTGGGGCTACCTATAAGCCTGTGGGGCTGAGGAGCATCAGCCCATAGGAGCAGCAAGCGCCTTTTGTGCTGCTCTCCACCTTTCACTGCCCCTGCACTGCTCAGGCACTGCTCTGCCAACAGGGCCATTAAATTCCATAGAGACCCTACATGGGGCTCACCATATGCTCATGGCTGGACTGACCACAGCTTGCTTATGAGCCAGATGAGCTTTTCCAGCTTTTCCACTCACTCTGATGGCAGTGAATGATGCTTAGAGCACTTGTGGAAGGCACTGGTTAAATAATACAGTAACTCTCTACAGAGATTTGGTCATGAGGAGAGTGAGAATCTTTCAACCTCGTGGTGTGCTGTCTTGACTCCAAACCAGTTTGCTATTTCTTGCCCTTTTGACCATGTGTTTGAGATTTCCTGCTGTCCTTGAAATACAACTTCCTCATGCAGCAGCCCCTTCACTATGCAGCTTGGATTGATGCCTGCAGCACGCTCCTAGAGGAGACACTGCTGAGCAAGTCCTTGCAAAGCCTTAGAAGCTGGCAAATCTGGGTGGACCCTTGCAGTGCTGGAGTGTAAGCAAGCCAAATCCTGCCAAGGTAAAGCTGTGTTTATAAGCTGCAGACACACAAAATATTTTTGGAAGTAACAGTTGTTAGACACCTAGTTTTTCTAACCAGGTGCAGAAGTATGTGTTTGGAAAAGCAGCTGGCTATAATTCTCCTCTAGAAATGCAGCCAAAGGGGGAAGATGCCCCACACAGATCTCGGCCAGCACAGCTGAAAGCAGTTGAGGTCAGAAGCTGCTGTGAATACACAGATCACACACATCCTGCAACTTTCTCATGAAGTGTCATTGCAGCTCTCTCTGTTGGTAAAATGCAGCTGGGGAGAAAAGTGATCTATTTCTTAACTCTGTAGTTCCTCTTCTTGGAGAAGGAGCAACTGGCAGCAAGAATCAAACCTGTCCACTTAGAGATTTAACAATGTGTGGGACAGAGGGAAGAACCTGGGGGTGAAGAGGGAGAGCTCTGGAGAAGTCTTGGAGGCTGTTTTGGAAAAACACAGGCTGTATGTGTTTTGCAGTTTTTGGCCAGAGCTATCAAACCCATAACTGACTGCAGGCCTGCTGGTGAACCCACTCCACTCCCCACCATGCCATCCCTCTCACCCCCAGCACAAAAGTGCTGCCTTCATCACCTGGCATTTGGGGGTCCCTCAAACAGATTTATACCTGGAGGCAACTTGCATATCCACCCCTGTCAGGAGGGTCAAGGGGAAAAATCCACCTCTTTATCTGGAAGGGATATATGTGGTGGTTGTTCAGTTTGCAAGGAAGTGACACTCCTTGGGAGAAATATGTTCAGACAAACCTGGAGGTGCCCACCAAGAACTAAAGCCCTCCTGTCTTCCAGTTTCTATTCCCTTAGACTCCAGCAAGCAAAGAAGAAAGGTCCCTCCCAGCATTTCTTGGAGGAAGATGCAAATGCCTGCATTGCTCACCCTGGAGTCACTGGCAGTCAGCTAGCTGGGTTGTTTATATTATCCCAAACCAGAATCCCATGTCTCCCCTCAGCATCACTGAGTGCTGTTGTTTAACCCCAGTGTGCAGCAGCTTGCTCACGGGCGTGCTTGGTTTCTTTTTAGCCCTGTTACATCAGCAATGAACTATTCCAGTCTTTATTCACCTACTAATGAATTATACATTGATTATACAATAAGAGCTCTCTGCATTGAAGGGCTGCGCTCTGGCACCTCCCAAAGCACAGCTCAGCCCAGCTGTGACTCAGTCTTCTCTGATGCCCTGAGAAAAATGAATGTTCACTTTCTGGGCTCATGAGCTAAGAGGAGAGAGCTTCTGCTTGGATAGGAAGCCTGCCTGGGTTTTCACTCCCTCAGCTGGAGCTCCAGCAGGAGCTGATGCTGTCCTTCCCCCACCACTTATATAACCTGACCTATCACCATAGATACATTGATATAAATATTTAAGGATGGCAGAGAGACAGGTCAGGCAGATGGGAACCATTTGTTGAGTTTATTAGAAACAGAAAGTTCAGGCTCAGCTACAGGTCTCTGCTTGCTGCATCCCTCTCCCCTGAGGCTGCAAGGCAAGAGCAACCTCCTGCACTGTCACAGAGCTTCGACTCAGCTTATAGACATGGGCATGGGGATTTTTGGATAAGCAGGCACCATCCTCTCCTGCTGGGGCACAGAAAAGGTATTCTGAAAATGTCCCCTTAGATTTGGGGATTAGATTCCTCATGTTGTTTTTTCTCTATTCAAAATGAAGGTGTTGGCTGGCTCCCCAAGGGTGTAGACAGGTCTCTTCTGAGGGGACAGAGCTCCATAGGCCAGTACATGCAATGCAGTTTGCCTTTGCTCAAGTCTCTGCCTTGAAAAACAGCATTGTGGGGTGTTGGCTGGCAAGGAAGTTACCCCTGGGTGCTCTGGGACTGTTAACCTCCCACGGAACAAATTTCTGAGTTTCTTATCATGCATCTCCAAAACGTCCTATTTAAAGATCTTTGATGATGTTGCTGTTGTTAGGGGTTTTGTGGTTTTTTTTTGTTTTTTTTTTTTTTTTTTTTACCACCAGAGGTAAATTGAAAATTCCGGCTATTTCTGCAGTATTTTGCAATAAAAATAAAAAGTGGTGGTTAAAAGCTAACTAGGACCTCACTAGCAAAATGATGTGCATTTTTCCCCCATGGTTTATCCATCAGTTTTGAGCTGGCTGAAGAGGGCAGGGGAATTGTCATGCAAGCCCGATGCATGCAGCCAGAGTATGACATCAGCAGTCATCCTGTGGATAAGGGATTCCCCTCTGCTCTGCCAGATCTCCTGGAGACCCTCAGTAGGTGTTTAGAGCCTGCCTTGATGGTCATCAGTTCATGTCCTGGTTGCCAGCTCCTCAGGCCCATGTAAGAGCAGGGGAGGATGTGTGTCTGTCCTCTCCCCTCATCCCCCTCCCTCACTTTTTATAAAACAAAAGGGGTTTTAAGGGGAAGCTGCTGGAAGGCAGGTGGGCATCAGGCAGATAATCAGGCAGAAAGCCCCAGGGGTTGGGTTTGCTGAGTCCCGCCGGTGAGGGATGTTCTGATAAACTGGGACTGGAGGCAGCATCTGCTCTAAAGGACCTGGTGAGTCACACCCAGAGGTGCCAAAACCCACAGGCGTGACACTGGCTTTTATAAACAGATTCACAAAAAACCCCTACAACCCAAGCCAAACAGACAGAAAAAACCATTGCAAGTGCCTCCTCTCTCACCTGCTTCACTCTGCCTGCAAACCCAATTGCAGAAGCACATTCAAATAGCCTCTTGGGGATGGGCTTATTTTTTTAATTTGGGGTTTGGGGAATTTTTTAAAAAACATTTTTAGAGTTTATTTTTTTTTTCTTTCAGAGCTGAAAAGCTTGGGGGGAGGTAGGTAGCTTCCTCACAGCCCTGCCTGCAGCTGGCTGCTCTGTGAACGACTTCACGCCCTGAGCACTTGAACCAGCTTTTCCTCCTGAAGAGGGAAGTCATCAGCCCTATTCATAGCACCCACACTCAATACTGGCATGTGACACCCAGACACAAACTGAATTTTTGCAAATTAGCTTTACTTATTTATAAAGAGCTGGTAAAGCCACTGAGAGCCTTGGAAAGGTAGTTGTGGTACTTTATAGGCTGTACAGTGAGTAATGCAGTGTGAGAGATGAGTATGAAATATGAGAAATGAGCGTGCAACACCTGAAATCACACATAGTCCTGGGAAACAGTGTCTGTTATCTTGTCACTGCTGTGGTGATGGCATTTTTCTTCCGGTACCTAAAGGCCAAAGTTTTCAAATATACCCAGCTGACCTGCTTAAAATAACAACAACAAGAAAAGACAAAGCTTGAAATACTTTTTTTTCCACTTACAACTTTTGGAGAAGACTCTTGGCATGGCCAGTTTAAACCCAGTGGGCTTCATGCTGGGAGCTTCTTGATGGTGGGACTGTGCCCCTGCCACAGCTGTCCTGAGCAACATGTGCTCCAACAGAACCTTAAGGAAGTTTCCAGAAACAGAACTCTGTTGGCTCCAAACCAAATTGTTGCCTAAGAGAATTTTTGGAGGATACAAAAAAGTTTATTTCTTGTTTTCCATTTTCCTTCACTCCCCAGCATAGGAGGAAAAAAGGGCAAAAAGCAAGAGAAGAAAAGCCACAGTGGGGGGGATAAAAACAACACAAAAAAAGCAATCCTAAGCTCCCTGGAAGCAGTTTCAATGCCACTCTTGTGGCAGTGATTGCACTTCTCTCCAGCGCACCAAAGTTGATTTGAGAGTCGTTTTCCCTCATAGGTGGTGGGGCTGCTGCTGCTAAAGGCCCTGCTGCTGGTTCCTTCCTGTCCCACTCACAGACTCTCCAAGCAGCATCTCTGAGAGTTGTTCTGGGAACAGCCTAAGTGCATGAGAGGCTTCTTTGTTCATATAGTCTCCTGTTTTCGACCTCTCTTTTCTTTTTCTTTTTCTTTTCTTTTCTTTTCTTTTCTTTTCTTTTCTTTTCTTTTCTTTTCTTTTCTTTTCTTTTCTTTTCTTTTCTTTTCTTTTCTTTTCTTTTCTTTTCTTTTCTTTTCTTTCTTCTTTTATCTTTTTTTTTTTTTCTGGGGTGGGGGTGTTTTACTATTTATAGCTGTAAAGGATGGAGGTGCAGAAAAGAAGATCTCACTGTGGGACACTGTGCTGGAGCAAGTGAGCAGCTCTGGGATCCTGCTGTTGTCATTTGGGCTGATGAGCAGGAGCCACACAGGATTACAGCTATTGCCGTGACCAGATGGGTCATGCTGATAATTCAGGACAGCAGTTACATGCATAAATAGCCTGGTGAACCTCCAGCTTTGTTGGTAAGTCTGGATGAGTGAATGTGGCTTAGAGACAAAGGGGTGATGAATCCATGGCAAGCCCACAATCAGGGACATACTCAGCATAAGTAATTAGGGAATGGAGCCAACTTCTATTCATTCCTGGTCCCTGCTGCCTTTGTAGGGCACAGGCTGTTACTGAGGGACACAGAAAGTTTTGATGAACATCACAAAGCCCTGGACCAACTCATCCCTGAGGGCAATGGGATGATTTTGCAAGAAGCTGACTTGATTTCTACATACATGTGCAGGAAATGTGTGATAGCCAACAGCTCATTCCCGACTATGGGATGCATGGCTGGGAAGACTCTATCAGAGTGTGCAAATACTTGGCTGAGATGCTGCTCCCTGTACTCCTTCAGTGGAGGGAAGTGCCCAGGCAGGAAGAGGGCAGGTTTCCCCACACAACGCTGTGGGTGGGTGCCAGGTTCATATTTAGCTCAGTGAGGTGCTGACCTTGGCTGGAGCTGCTCACTGATGCCTTTTCCAGGCATCCTCCTGTGCTCTGGTTGTGTCACTTACCACCCTGCCCCTGGAGAAGTGAATGAGCTTCCTGGAAGCACAACATGGGGTGAGAGCTATTTGTATTTCTAAGGATGAGAGAGTGGGCTGATGTGGGTTTCAGCTGAAAGCTTGGGAAATTTCATCCTGCTTCTACTGGTAGCTTTGAGGGGGGAGGGTTTTAACTAAAATTTCCAAGCCTATTGATATGTGTCACCCTGTTTGTTTTGTTTTGTTTTGTTTTGTTTTTACTTTTTTTTGGGAAAAAAAGGAAAGGATGAGTTAGGGGAAAAGTGGGGAAGGAGAAGGAAAAAAAGAAATAAAAAAAGAAGAAAAAAGGGGGGAATCTCTTTGGTGGACAGCCCTGAAGTCCTCCTGATGCTCTTGTTACCCAGTAACCAAAGGAAAACATCCTGAGTGGTTCTACTGAACTTGATGCAATTGCTTGCAGTACTGAAGCCACAAACTTAAGACAAAATTGTTCAGCAGAGCAGATTTAGATATAGAATAATAAGAGGAAATGAGGAAACGCTTCTCTGAATTTCAGACTGATGGTTTTAATGCAAAAGACCTTTGGTCTTTTTTTTTTTGAGGGGGAGGGGGAATCCCCTCAGGAATGCACCCTCAAACTTTGCTGTACAGAAATACAAAACCTCCTGCAACCTATTCACAGAGGTTTCTCCCTGCACCCCAGGCTGCCTGGTGATATTGAGGAGGAGGCAGCAAGTTTTAAGGGATGGTGGTCAGGTTTGGGAGGTTCCTACAGCCCCCTAACACCTGCCCCTGTGGCTCCTACCTGTGTGTAGGAAATTTTGTTGTGAGCTGCCCCTGGAGGGTGAGAAGAAGGGAAAAACAAAGAAATAAATAAGAGCACATATAAAAAGGGGGAAAAAAGAAAAACGGGGGGAAGAGAGAAAAAATGAGTGAAGATGAAAGAAGGGAAGGGAAGGGAAGGGAAGGGAAGGGAAGGGAAGGGAAGGGAAGGGAAGGGAAGGGAAGGGAAGGGAAGGGAAGGGAAGGGAAGGGAAGGGAAGGGAAGGGAAGGGAAGGGAAGGGAAGGGAAGGGAAGGGAAGAGAAGAGAAGAGAAGAGAAGAGAAGAGAAGAGAAGAGAAGAGAAGAGAAGAGAAGAGAAGAGAAGAGAAGAGAAGAGAAGAGAGAAATTAAATAAGGGGGAAGGAAGGGAGAATTCAAAAGACGAAGAAAAAATAAAAAAATAAAAAATAAGGCGGATAATAGAAAAAGGAGGGGAAAGCAAAAAGGGAAAGAGGAATTAGGAAAAAAACAGAAACTGGGGAAAGTGGGGAAGAAAAGAAAGAGGGGAAAAAAGGAAGAAAAATCCGGGGAAACAGTAAACGACCCCCAGTCTCGGGAAGGCGAGGGGGGTGCCTGTGCCAGCCCCGCTCCTGGGGCGTGTCCAGGGGCGTGTCCTGGGCGTGTCCCAGAGGCGTTTCCGGGGCGGGGCGCGGGGACGGGCGCGGGGCGGGTTTTGTGCGCCCGCCGCCGCCCCGGTCAGCCAGGCAGCACAGATTTGGGAGAGCCGTCGCCATGGGAGTGGAAGGCTGCACCAAGTGCATCAAATACCTCCTTTTCGTCTTCAACTTCATCTTCTGGGTGAGCACAGGGGCGGCGGAAAGTCCCCCAGCCTTTAAATAAGGGGGCTGCAGTATGGCCCGTCTGCCTGCGCCTGGGTTTAGCCTCCTTCTTGCGCCCCAGCACTGAGACTTGCTGTCTGGGATGTGCCTTAGGGGCTGCTTATTTTTCTTGTCTTTATTTTTTCTTTTTTTTGGAGGGCGGAGGGGCAGATCAACCTTTGCTTTTTTATTTTAATACATGCATATGTATCTAATTGTACTTGTATATTTCGTGTATATTTTAAAAATAGGTATATAGTGGGGAAGGTAGAATCGTAGGATGGTTTGAGGTTGGAAAGGACCTTTAAGATGCTCGCGTCCAGCCGCTGCAGATGTTTATGGGCGCCTTTCGGGGCGGGGGGCAGAGCCGGGGGGGGCTCCCGCTGCCCCTCTTGCTGCGGGTCTGCGCTGGGGAAAGCGGCGCTCCCGGGAAGCAGGGAGAGAGGGAGGGAGGGAGGGAGGGAGGGAGGGAGAGATGCAGGGATGCTGCCAGGCGGAGGGAGGGAGGGAAGGGGAGGGGAGGTGCCGGCCGTGCCGCCCGCCGCAGAGGAGGGGGCGTTCGGCACTCACGGGCGCCGTGGGGCTGGCCAGGGGTGTTCAGCAGAGCACACACGGGCGGTGTGGGGCTGGCCAGGGGCACTCGGCACACACGGGCGGTGTGGGGCTGGCCAGGGGCACTCGGCACACACGGGCGCTGTGGGGCTGGCCAGGGGTGTTCAGCAGAGCACACACGGGCGGTGTGGGGCTGGCAAGGAGCGCTCGGCACACACGGGCGGTGTGGGGCTGGCCAGGGGTGTTCAGCAGAGCACACACGGGCGCTGTGGGGCTGGCCAGGGGCGCTCAGCACACACGGGCGGTGTGGGGCCGGCCAGGGGCACTCGGCACACACGGGCGGTGTGGGGCTGGCCAGGGGTGTTCAGCAGAGCACACACGGGCGGTGTGGGGCTGGCCAGGGGTGTTCAGCAGAGCACACACGGGCGGTGTGGGGCTGGCCAGGGGCACTCGGCACACACAAGCGGTGTGGGGCTGGCCAGGGGTGTTCAGCAGAGCACACACGGGCGCTGTGGGGCTGGCCAGGGGCACTCGGCACACACGGGCGGTGTGGGGCCGGCCCAGCGCCCCCCGGCCCAGGCGGACCCGGCCTCCTGGCCCCGCGCCGGGCACCGCTGCCTCCGCCACCCGAGAAATTATTTTAGGATGCAAATTCTATCCAGGCTGGAGAGGCTGCCTTTCCTGAGAAAGTTTTTCTTGAAATAATCCATGCAGACATGCGGCTAATTTAGCGAAAGGCGACGTATCCCGGTTTCCCTGCAAACCAGGTTCGTCCCGGTTAGAAACAGCCTCCGGCAGCGCGAGGTTGGCTGGCAGGAGTCTCTCTGCTGCTCCTGCGCTCGGGGGCAACGAGATATGCCCGAGCAGGCTGCTGGTTTCGTGTTTTAAATACTCTGCTTTCCATTCCACGGAATGCGTTTTTGTCTTGGAAGTGAGTCCAGCCCCACCCTGGCAGGCAAGGCACCGCTTGGATGCCCCTTGTCCAGTGCCCTGTGCCCCTTATCTGACATCCCGCTCTGTTGCCGGGGATTTGGGATTTGTTTTTCTCAGTGCTTGCTTAGACAGCGAATGTATCAAGGGGGGCTTGAGAAGTAGGAAGGGGACCGATGGCTTCCAGAGCAAACCCTGCGTTGGCACCTGGAGTGGCACTGCCTGGCTGGAGCCTCTGCCTGCGGATCCTCCCTGGGGTGCCCGGGGAAGCTCTTTTGGGGGTCCCCATCCCTGGGGGTGTAGGGCTTAACCAAGGGGGTGCTCACTTCAGGCCTGTTCGCCTTGTGTCTGGGTATAACACTGGCCAAGGGGGAGGTGACAAGCTCTGATAACAGCGGTGTTAATTGGTACCTGATGTGTTGCCAGCTGTGTGAATAAGAGATGATTCCGCGTTGGTTTTTTTTAACCTTTTCCTCCACCCTTAAAATGGCCGGATGGAGGCGGGTATGGCTGTCTGTGAAGTGTTGTTTCTTCCGAGTTACTGTGCTTATCCCAGTTTTTTTTCCTTGCCTTCTGGTCTCGATTTCCTGCCATTCTTGTCGAAGAAGCTGCCGGCTGTGCTTGCGAGGAAGGGTCTCCTGGGTGGCAGGAAGGATGCTGGGGGCTCTGCACAGCCTCCACTTCTCAGCAGGATCAGTTGCTCACCTCGAAGTTTTGCAAAAGAGCTGATCTTTTATAAATGGGCATTTTGCTTCCAAGAGGGATTGCCAATCTGTATAATTGCCCCGTTATGACCTCTGGTGCCTCGGCCCACCCTTTTGGAGGGTGCTGCTCCCTGTCAGTGGGAATAGATGCTTCAGTTCCTCCCCAGGAGGGATGCCTGTGAGCTGGGACCCACTGGCTCCCCAAAACAGCTCCCAGTGCTGGACTTGCTGGTGCCCTTGCACTGTCTCCTGTGCAGGCTGGGAGCCTGGACTTCATTAGAATTAACAATGCTTCCTGTGGGGCTGGCCAGCTGAAGGGTGGTTGAATACCAGATCTTGGAGTTTTCGTGCCCTTTTGCATTGCTCTTTTAACTAGTAGGTGAGGGGAATTTTAGGTTTACCACCGAGGCAGGTTAGCTGCCAACCTGGCACCCCCAGCTGGGGAGGGATTCTGTGGTTAACAGCAAAGTGTGATGATCCCTTTTGCGGGGTGACATTCAAGGACAGAACTGGTGCTGCTGAGCACCCCTTGCTGCAGGCTGGCTGTGTTGGGAAACCACCTCTAAGCACAGGGAGGTGTGAGACAGGGCACCTGCAGCCCTTCAGTCCCGCCAGCTGGTTATTATGCAAGGGCCAGTGGGCTCCCCGTGCTTATTTGCTTATGATTTGCCTTGCGTGCAACTGCTGCTCGGTGCTGTTGATGAAAACAAGCCAGAATCAGAGCCCAAAGTTTGGCAGGCACCATGCTGAGCTGCACAGGAGCTTATTCTAGTGCCCAAGAGGAAGAAGGAAGCAATTCTCAGCCTTAGTTACTCTGATAACTTTTTTATCTAGCCCCGCTATCCTGCTGGAGTGTAAATAAACTGACACCCCTCTGGCTTCCTCCCCCTGCCTTCCCCCGGCAGCACAGGGGGAATTTCACAAAGCTGCTGTGTTGAAAAAGCAAAAGGAAAAGGTGACCCTGCTGCCAGCTTGTTCATTGAACCTGAGATGTTTCAGTTTTATTTGATTTTTGGGATTGCTTTTCCTTTGTGCCTGCATTCTTGAGAAGAAGATGCCAAGATTGTGTTTGCTCCAAGGTGGCTCTCGAGGGAGCAGCAGCTGCTGCATGGACCACATGTACAAACGAGTGTCTGTCCCAGGAGAGAGGTCCCCACGTGTTTCACAGTGCACCCACCTACTGGAGTGGTGGAGGAGGCCGTGGTCAGCACCTGCAGGCTTCACCTGGTTAGCAGAACACAGGGCTGGAGAGACACAAGTTCTTCTGTGCTGCCAAGTTGCCCTGAAACCTTGGGTGGCTAATGGCGGGTGGGCACTGCCCTGTGCGAGGGAGCAGTAGCTGTTAGTGGGCAGTTTGGCTGGTGTGGTGGGCAGCCTGAGCAGGAGCTGCTTCTCCATCCATCCCATCCCTAGAACTGGGGTGGCCGGACTTTGGCTGCTCTCCTGCATTTTCCAGGCCTGATAGCAGAGCTCAGTGTGTGGGGCTAAGCCGACCACTGCTGCAAAGGGTCCCTGGGGAGGCTGAAGCTATTTTAAAATATAATTAAACATAACCAAGGAGGAATTGACTTGCTTGGAGAAGGATCACTCAAGCTTATTAGCTAATACAGCCCATGGCAGCCTTCCAGGTGGAGAGCACCACTGGCTGCCCTAGCAGAGAGGTGTCTAATTAAAAGGAAGGGCTTGCTCCTAATGCCATTTTCCAGGCACCGTCTAACTCTCCTGTGTGTTGAGGGGATGCCGTACAGCCTGGGTGCAAAGGGAAGGAAGGGCAAGAGCAGAGGGAAGGTGGAAGTGAGAGTCTGTCTCAACAGGGGTGATGGAAAGGGAAGAGGTGGAGGGGCTGCGTATTTTCTTGTGCAACACCGGAAGATCTGTTAACTGTAGCCTGGAGTCTGCAAAGGCTGCCCAGAGACACTTGGTGTTGGTGATGAGGGGTGACAGTGTGGGGAGGTGGCAGGTCTCGGTGGCAGTTGTCCCATGGTAACGCTTTTGCTGGGTGACACATGACCCTCCCATTGTGGTGAGGAAGGTGGCTGTGTACCACTGTTTTAAACGAAGAATGGAAATCTCAGGGTTCCTGTAGCTCTGAAACGCGGGTTTGAGATAACTGTGGGCTAACAAAGCAGCTTGGAACTTGCTGTGGGTGCAGGGGTGGGCCGAGCACTGCTCCAGTGCCACTGGTGGCAGTGCCTGGCTCCTTGGCTGCTGGTCTCCCTGGGAATGCAGAGAGCTGGTGAGCAGCAAGGACCTCGTGCTGGTCTAGCATCGTGTTCTACAGGTTTTGTTTGGAATCCTGGGACAGTGTACAGGGAAGCATATTTCTGTGTGTTTGACCCTGCAGCTGCTTAATACCTGTCTTTGAAGGGCAAGGGAGAGGTGTCCTTAGCAGGCACAGGACCTACACTCAAGTTTTGTTGCTGGTGTCTCTCTGGGATGTTTTAGGGCGCTCTGTTAGGTGAGCGCAGCCCTTCCATCACCTCCAAAACCTCTTCTGAAGTTTCTGTGTGCAGAAGGTTGCCCTATGGGGGTACCTGATTGCACTTAATGGGCTGGGCTGCAGCTGAGAGGAGGGAGCTGCTGGCTGGAATGAGGATTGCTCTGTTTCCTCACGTGTTTCTGCTATCAGCCACTGTAATACTTATCTTCTGCAAGAGCATTAACAGTGAGAAACACTTTGATCCTGCACTGTGGAAGTGCCTTTCACTGTACTGTTAAGAAGGGAAAGCAGTTGTATCCCCATTGTAGTTAAATGCTTATGTACAGGGCCAAATTAATTTTAAAGCAGTATCTCAAATTGTTTTCCTCTCTGCTGAGGGCAGTTAGACCCTGGGAAGTGCTGCTTCTGTCTGCAGCAGGGATTAGGCTGGGGCAGGCTGGCAGCAGCCTGTGGGCACGGTGCTCGCCATCGTAGGACCCCGCTCCTGGATTTTGCTGCTGGATTCCCATTCTCCTGCCATCCATCAAGCTTTATTTGGCCTCTGGCATGCTGCTCCTCTGGGAGTGTTCCTCTGGAGCTTGTTTTGAAAAGCTCTGCAGTGTTGTAGGGCTGGTAACTATAGGCACCAGTGGAGAATTCCTCTCCGGCAGGCAGCTCTATTAATAGCTGCTGCTGGAAGGTGTGCTGCTGGGAGCGGGGCTGCAGGCTGCTCTCCTCCTCCTGCAGGGCATGGTGCTCTTCCCAAATGCCTTGCCTGCAGTTCCTGGGCAGGCCTTGCCTGCAAACTTTCAGCCTGACCTTTGGTGGCTGTGGAGCACCATGGCTGTGGAAGGCAGCGGAAAGCCCTCGCCTGTGCTGTCACAGAGCCCTATCTGCTGCCTGTGAGTGCCTGTGCCAAGATAACCTTCTGGGTCGTGTGCCTCTCAAACTGCAGCTCTGTGTCTTACTGAAGTCCCTTCCCCTGCTTACACCGTCCCAAGGGGCTCCAAGGCATCCCACAGTACACCCCACCATGCAGCCCAGCAGTGATCTCTTGCACATCTCGCCTTAAAATTTCAACTGACTCTTGGGTGTGAAGCCTTGACATGGCAACATGGAGATGGTCTCAGCGTGGAACCCAAGCTCCCAGGTTCCTGGGCCAGCATTCAGCTGTCAGCCCTTTGCTGCACCCCACGCCCTGTCAGCAGCTCCATGAGGTGCAGCTGTTGCAGTAGGAAAGAAGTTAATCCTCTGCTTTTCAGGAGGGGAGGTGCAGGCCTGGGAAGGTGTGGTGCTGCTTGGGCACATTCCATGTGTCCCTCTCTTTCCTGACTCAGTCCTCAGGCTGGTGGTGCAGGACCTGTGATGTGCTAGCAGGGATCTTGCAGGGGCTTGTACTGCCCTTCCAAAGGTAGTTTCCATCAAGTTATGAGTCTCTATCTCCTTGCTTTTTCTCTAGTCATGCTGCTTCACCTAGAGACCCACAAATTACTTGGGAGTAAAGCAGTTTGTTCCTGGCCATATGAGGGGCTTCTTGCATATTTCAGCCTTGGCAAGGCACTTGACTTTTCTGCATCCTGGTTCCCCACATCCGAAAGGAGGGGCATTCATTGTCACTCCATCTCAGCTGCTTTGCAGGTAGTGTTGGAGAGGAGCCATGGGGAGCCCTGGTTGGGCTTCTCTGGGTGCTGCCCTCACAAAGGGCTCTGCTTCCAGTTGATTTAAGGGAAATTGCAAACCTCTGCCGCATGAGAAGAACCTGTTAAAAATCTCCAGTCGTCTGCCTTAATCATAAACCAGCTAAAATTCATTAAGCTTTCTTGGCAGCATCCTGCTTCTTGTTAGTAACTGTGGTATTTCCCAGGCACGGTGGCGCGAGCTCTGCCAGCAGCGTTTTTCCAAAGGCGAGCGCCTCTCCCAGCCCCTGGGCTCGCACAGGTTGGGAAGCAGGAGCTGGAGGCAGGGCCAGCCATGGCTGTGGGAAGCGGCATTGCTAAATACAGCATCGTCAAACTGCTGGCACCTCCACAGGATGTCTGTCTGCTTAGCTTTGGCATGCCCAGCAAGCTGCCCTATAGGCAGAACTTCTTTCTTGTCCCCCTCCCTTCCAGGAAGTCTGTTTCACAGAAGGGTGGAGGGAAGGGAGCAGGAGGAAAAAGGCTGAGGGCAGCGGAAAGGAATGGGGAGGTGATGCACATCCTGGCATATGTGAGTTTTAGGGAGCAACAGGTTAAGGTGGGGGAAACTGAGAAGTGGGGTACTCCACATTAAAAGGGGTATGGGGCTATTCCTTGCACCCCCAATTCATAAGAATTTCTTGTGGAGAGGAGTGACTGAGCTGTGAAAAATGGGCTTGTTCCCAGCTGGATCTGGAAATTTTAGGGTGAGCACCATGTGCATTGGTGAGGCTCAGTCCAGGAAGGAGCCTCACTATGTGCACCGTGGATTGGGCAACAAACCAGGACAGCACACTGTTCTTTTATCGTGGTGTTTATCTGGTGATAACCTCCTGTCATGGGCTGCCATCCCATCACCCCCTGGGGACACAAGGCATGCCTCTTCCTGGCCCTAGGCAGCATTCCATGGAGACTTTCTCCCCGCTGTGTCAACCAGGAGCAGCATTCCTGAAGAAACAAGCCTTGGGCAGGGAGGATCCAGCTGGAAAAGTCTGGCTGTCTGTGGAAGAAGCAATAAATCTCTGGAAGCTGGAAAATAGCAGTAAAGCGGAAACGTCGGAGCCTGCAGCACCACCTCTGCTGTGCCGGGAAGCTGCTCGGGGTGGGAGCTCTGGGGCCAGCCCCAGCCTGGAGCACCACTGGTGTGCCTGCTGTGGTGCTGGCAGCAGAACAGCAGGCTGGGCAGGTCGGATTTTGGAAAGCAGGTCAAAGTCCGACACGCTGCTGGCATGGCTGAATTTGCAGCTTTTGGATTTTTGCAGTCCCCAAAAATTTAAATGGAGAGCTGTGCTGGGCACTGACACCATATCATGATCAGTGATGGCCCCAGCCTCTGCAACACTGCTGTCTGACAAGCTGGGAACAGAAAGATCAGTGGGATAACCTGTGTGAGATTACAGATATCCACAGCAGAAAAAACCACTGATATGTATGAGGATGTGCAGCCTAGAGCGTGACACTGCCATCAGTGGTTGGAGCTCTTGTGCTGGCAAGCAGCAGTTGTAGGATGGAAGGGGGAGAAAACATCAAGCTTTTATCTGGAACAAGTTGTTCTATTAAAAATGAGATTATCCCAAGCAAGGTACGGTGGAAGGCAGAGTTACCGTGGCAAGCTGACAATGTTTTCTCCCTGTTGTTTTCTTTGCTTTGGGAAGAAAGAGCCTTAATTCTGTTTTGGGCTTCTTGGTGGTGGGAGGATGTATGGTTCTCATGGAAAAAGTTACTCATCATAGCCCAAAAGCTGTTTTCATTAGTAAGTGCATGTCATCTTCTCTTAAGAAATACAGCTGCTGTTGGATTAAAGCTTCCATTCAGAGGTCTTCTATGCTCTGTTAAAAATGCAAATGGAGTCAGGCGGTGCGGGATGGATGTGTGATGTTCCTGGGGTGCATTCAGGATGGAACCAGGAACATCTGGAGCTGGTTCAGCTGGCTGTCTCAGGCAGACCTCACTGCTGGGGTGGGTGTGATGAGTTAGAAGAGGCTCCATCCCTCTAGCTGGTGTTCCCAAATGATTAAAAAATATCTTGAGGACCACTTGCAGCTTGCTTTCAGTTCTGTCAGGCATTTTAAGGCAAATTTGGTTGGAAAGGAGCTGCTGGTGTCACCCCAACCTCACCATGGGTGGCAGGGCAGGGTGTGCTGGGGTGGCACTGCTGGGTGTGGAGGGCAGAGCAATGTGTCCTTACAGAGAAAAGACCAAAAAGGCGGCAGCCTTTTTTCTTTACCTCTTCCAGCCAGAGAAATCCAAACCTTCCTTGGGATGTCTTCTCTCCTAGCAGCTACCAAGAGAGCTTTACTTTGAGTGGCATGGATTAATTAGGGGGCATATTCCTTCCTGTGAGAGTAAAACCACAAACTTTGTTATGCCCTCAGACAATGAACGAGGCACTCCAGGCTGGATTTGGGTAACTTTGTGCAAAGCCACAACCTGCCTTATTTGGAGCTGGACTTGAGCACAGACTGGCTTTCGTGACTTTTCTCCATAGGCAGTGTTTGGAGAACCTCAGGCTGGCCTCAGTGCAGGAGGGATGAGGGACTGTGCCAGCAGGGAAGTTGCACTGGTTGCTGTGGGAGAAGTGTTAAAAGCCTATTACTTTGGCAGACTGGGAAAAAGCAAAGATTTCCCTTCTTCTCCAGGAGCTGGTGGGGATTTTCTCCCTCTGATAGTGGAAAAGCCCTGAGAGCAGTTTGTCTTGTGAGTTTGGAGATGGTGTGGGTTTGCCCCAGCTTCTGTGGCATTTCTGGAAAAATCCTGTGGCTGGGATTTGTAGAAATGAGCAAGGAGGAAACCAGCAGAGCTCCCAAGGGGGAAAACCAGGCTCCCATCAACAGCCTGTCTTGCAGATCCCAGTCCTCCTGTGTTCCTTGTTGAACTTGCACAACTGGAGACTTTCCGCCTTTCCTGAAAAAGCCCTGCTTTTGTTTCTCTTTTTTTCTTTTTGTTTTAATGTGACTTTCATGGTTTCAGTCATGCCTGTAGCTGACCTGATTCAGACTCTTTTATAAGTAGCATATTTCCACTTCTATACTCTTTGGTAGTTTTCTTCCCTTTTTTAAGGTAAATGGCTTCAAGGATTTACGACACTCAAAATTGAATTGGCATTTGAACAGGTGATTTCAGCATTTCACAGCAGTGATATTGAAATTCTTAAGGCTTTGGGTTTTTTTCCAGATGTTTGTATTTTTTCCCTTATACTTTTAAATGGAAGGGGGTTGTCACAGAGGACAGACACAGTGAGTTGTGCTGGGAAAGCTCTCCCTTGGGTTCCTCCCTGTGACACCTTCCCTGCTGTAGTGCCCCATATCCACTCCCACCTCCCAGGCCATTCCCAGCCCCTCCCTGAAAGAGAAAACAGCAAGGAAGTCAGTCATAGAACTTCCCATTGTTTGTACATAAATATCCCAGTGGCTGAGTTGATGTCCCATGTGCAGAATGTCTCCTCCCACATCTGGAGTGTGTTTTTGTCCTTGCCCTGGTCAGTGCTGCGTGTTGCTGTGCACACGTGGGTGTGGGTGCACTGCTCTTCTGCTGTTTCACTGCATGGGCAGGCAGCAGCCTTGGCCTGGAGCCCCCCCAAAAATGCTGTGGTGGGGCTTTGGCCTGACCCCCCAGGCCTTGCTCCATTTCAATTCCTGTATTAGGACATTGAGGAAAGCTTTGTGTGCCTGAGGAGCACTAGGTGTGTTTGACTGGAAGCCTGACCCTGGATGGGAAGCAAAACTTGGGGGGAGAAGGGAAAAATGGACCCTTTCCCAGCTTTGTTTGTACCTCACAGAGAAATGAAATGGGGTGATAACATCCCAGTTATCAGCTGGGGCTGATTGCAACTTCTGTTGAAAAGCTCTCCTAAAAACCTTAGTGGCATATCTCCTCCTGCTTGCTTCCACTGAAAATCATAATAAATCATAATAAAGCATAATAAAATTCCTCTTGGGAAAGAAATCTCCTGTAGGAACTGGAAGGGGCTTTGCACATCCCCAGAATGAGAGGGTCTTCTCATAAAGCAAGGAAGATCATATGGCTCATGATCTGTGGGGCACAAAGCATGTTCCAGGGCTGATGGTTAGAAAGGACGTTGTTGTATGTTTGTGGGAGGATGAAAAGCAGAGCTCCTGGCTGAAAGCTGCCAGTCTGGGTCTGGTGTGGCTGGAGCAGTGGATAACCCTTGCTTCCCTCTGTTTTCTCCCCAGCTGGCAGGAGGCATCATCCTGGGAGTGGCCCTGTGGCTCCGCCATGACTCGCAGACCACGAATATCCTGTACCTGCAGCTGGGGGAAAAGCAGGCCCCCAACACCTTCTATGTTGGTGAGTAGCTCTGGGGGTGCTGCTCTTGCTCATGGCTGTGTGCCCCAAAGCACGCCAGAAAGCTCCAGGTGAGCACCAAGGAGGTCACAATAAAAATATTCCTGCTGTCCTTGTACTCTCCAAAATATCCCCTGCTGTGCCAGCCAGAGCCTTTGATAAATGTTGGCTGTGGCCCAAGAGCAGAGTCCAAATCCCCAGCAGCTAAAAATGCACGGGGACGTGTTGTGGTGTCGTGGGTGTTCTCCAGAGCACGTTTGGGAAGAGGGGGGACTTCTTGGAAGTGTGTCTTGTTTCCTGTCCAAAGGGACGTAAAAGTAGCAGAGTGGCTGGCAGTGGAGGGAAGCGTGGTGAGCGTGTGACTCATGTCCTCCAGGAGGGGCAGGTGGAGCCTCTGTGCACTACAGTTAAGCTGAGCATGATTTTTGTTAATTTGACAGCGTGCTGGAAGCTGAAGCCCCCTGTTTTTCCCCTGTTCTCCAATGATCCCTCTCAGACGAGGGGGAGAGGCTTGCTGGAGGGGCTGGCTGCCAGTCCGGGGCTGGCTTGGAGCACAGGCTAACGGGGCTGGGAACATCGTCTGATCCCATGTCCTGTTCTCACCTGTGGCTAAAATTACTTTCTGGAAAGGGTTTTCCTTCTCATTTCCCTGCTTGCCCATGGAACAGCATGCCTGAGCCCTCTCCCTGGCTGTCTCTGGCTACAGAAGATGCTCCTGCTGTAGATAGGCTTTTTCTCTCTTGCTGTCTGTCTCTTCTCCTGCCTCACACCCAGAGCTCTATTTGCCGCATTTCCCCTTTGTAGAGCTCATATTTAAAAACAGAAAAGGGAGCTCACAAGAAGTTAAACACTCTCCTTTCCAGGAACCAGTCCAAACCTCTCGTTCTTTTGGGGGGCTAACAACTGATACCTCCCTAGGTAACATGTTCTCTCCAAACCTGGGGGACCTGGAGCATGGGGCAGAGTCCCTCCCTCCTGCCTGTTGAGCATCTTTTACTCTTCCACCCTCATTTTGTCTTTGTCCTCAGCCTTTGCTGTTTAGAAGGCACTGGGGAAGGACTGTGGATCCCACTACCACGCTGACTTTCCAACACCCGTGAGCAGCCCATGATTTGAGGCTGGCTGTCTTTTTAAAGTTATATTCAGCAACAGATTGGCCTGGATTCCTTCTGGCAGCTGTAATTTCCATGCAGTAATAACAGCAGAGCATTTCTTTCAGTTGCTGCCTTTCCCAGCCAGACCTCTGGAGTCTGAAGATTGGGATTTCTTTTTGCTCCCCCCCCACCCCTGCTCCCCCCCATTTTTCCTCTCCCTTACAACTGATACTCCCTCCCTTTTCTTCTCTGACATGCAGTATACACATGCACACAATGTTCCTGCTTTTGGGAACGGGAACCTCTTTGGGCTTGGCCTCCAGAGCTCTGTTGGTTTTTTTTTTTTTTTTCCTTTGCAAATACCACTTTTTGGTGTCTGGCACAGGCTGCTGGTCCCGGGATTTGTCAGGAGGCTTTTAAAGGCCAGCCAGGCTTTGCTGCAGGATAGGGGGAAGCAATAAACACTGTCAGAGGAGGAACACTTCCATCATAGGGTGTGTACTGAGCGAGAAGGGAAGTAGGAAAGCAGGCATTTGGTGTCTCCTGGTTTCTTTGTGTGTCCTTTTCTTTACCCCAAAGCTGGAGCTGTTTGTTAAAAGCTGTGTCTGTGTGTTATGGGAGGGGAAAAATAATGGATTTGAGGGCAACAGGGAAGTGGGAGAAGGAAGCTGTGGGGAACAGCAAAGCTGCAGAGTACCAGGCATGATTCTTCAGGCTGCAGCAGGAGCAGGACAGGAGCAGTCCTTGCCCTCGTCTCCCAGACCAGAAGATGACAGCAACCCCCCTGCAGCCCCAGGGCACAGGCAGCTGTTCCCTGCTGCCCTTTCCAGCCCCAGGGAAGGGGCTCCTGGGGCTGGGGTTTCCCACAAGCACCATCCCCCTCCCCAGCAGCTTGGCACTGCCTGCACAAGTTGTCTTGTGGGCTGGCCTGGGGGGTCATTAAACAGGCCCTTGTTCATGGGCTTCTCCTCAGCACGGCGTGCAAACCATCTGATCCCCTAACCACTTGTTGCAGTCTTGGCTTTTGACACTTCCATTTTGGCTCTGGATCCAATGCCCCAGCAAATGCTTTAACTGCTTCAGCACTGTAAAGACCAAGCAGGACCAGGGACGGGGATAGCTGGAGCACCTTCGTTCCATGCTTTTATAGCTATAGAGGAAAATACTTCTTCTTCATCTGAGCTTGTTTTAAGGTCTGGTAGGCATTTATTTCCTTTATTTGAAGTTCAGAAATCAAAATCCTTCTTGCTCTTGGATAACACTGTGTCTGGAATGCTTTGTCTGTCTGGAGGCTGGGAAGATGTTGGTCACAAGGCCAAAAACATCCTCCAGGATAGCTAGAGGCATTGATAAGTTGCTATCAACTGGCTAACCACTTCTCACATATTTACTGATCCTACACATAAAGTACCATGGAAAAAAACCCAAGCAAATAACAAAACTGTGATTCAGGGTGTTATGAGAGCCTGTAGAAGGCTGAGCTGGTCTCTCTGCAGATATCAGTACAAATTGGAACAGTTCTGATCTCTCCAGAATAAATTAGTGCTGTGGTGTCACTGCTTTTGAGAGCACCTGGGGATCTTGAAAAAGCAAGTGACCCTGGACTTACTACTTTTGCCCTTTCTTGGTAGGATGAAAAAGCCAGGTTCGCCATCCTTCAAAGATTTGGTTATGTGATGCCTGGAGATGGTGTTGTGGATGAAATGCTTTGAGGAGGGCAGGAACGAAAACCTCAGCTCTTGTTTGCCTTAAATCCACACCCCAGGATCTCGCACCTGCCCCTTGCTGGGGTGCCTGTGTGCTGGAGCATCCCTGGGTGCTGGTCCCTGCTGCTGCCCTTCCTGTGCTCTCCCCAGGCTGCCCGGGAAGGAATGGAGCACAGCAGCCGGACGGACTCAGCTTCACTCTCTGCTGCCAGATCCAAAATAGGCAATGTGCCTCCAGCTGCTCACAGCAAGTGGCAGGGCAGCACGACCTGTGCCTCTAATTAGCTCGGCCCTGGGAGCGGGGCCAGCCAGGATGGGGAGTGCAAAACCCTCCTGAGCCGGGCTGTGGTTTTCCACATAGCTTTTGGGATGCAGAAGGAGTTTGCTTTGCCTGTGTCTAGGTTTTGTGTGTTTTAGTAGTAAATCCTCTGCTGGGCAGTGTCTCCTCCCTGGAGCATGGTGGCACAGGGCAGGAGTGTGAGGTTTTGGGCAGGCATACAGTGGTGGGGTAAACTTGGCCACTGAGGCTGCTGCCACTGCTGCCTCTCCCTGTCATCCTGGTGGGTGTCACTGTCCCAGCAGAAAGGCAAGAGGGTTATTTTGGTGGAGGAGTTCCTTAGGTAATGTTTATCCACCTCCCAAGCCAGTCAGGCCGCAAAGCCTGGGGGAGGCAGGTGGGGGACAGCTGAGGGCAGTGATGGCTTGGGGCTAAGGTGGTGAGTGTCCCTGTGAGTGCTGCTGAGGTGTGGAAGGGACATGGGCTAATGGGCACACAGGCCTCCTTAAGAGGTGAATCAGACTGTCTTCACCATCCTCCTCGGAACAAACACAGCCCAGGATAATGATTTCTGCCCTGGAAAGAAGTTCAAGCTGCTTTTCACGCAGACTGGTCTAGAATAAATGGGCCAGAAAGCACAGGGAGGCTTTGAAGTCTTCCTTACAAATGAGTACATATCTGAGCTGAACTGCAGCTGCTCACAAGCTTTCATGGGTGTCTTTAACATTTTGGAAGTCCTGTCATGAGATTGTGCTGGGCTCAGGGAAATCTGCCCCTTGCAGAGAGGAGGGACTGCTATAGGGTAGGGATGGGGACATCTCTCTGAGCTCTCCCCAGGTTTGCCCATTGTCCTTAGAGCATGTGAGGATGCCCTGGCCACCCTTGTCATGGGTCCCAGATGTGACCAGCAGTGCAGAGCATGCCAGCCTATCACCCAGACAGACCTGTGTTGGCTAAGTGGTTGTGGAGAAGCTATCCCTTCTATCCATAACTTAATTAGCCTTTTTAGCTAATTTAGCCTAATTAGCCTTTTCAGGACTGCCTTGGATGAGAAGCAGTGATTTCTGGGAGGTTTTCATTGCAGGGAGCACTCAGCAGAGATCCAGTGCAAAGGTTCTAGAGGTCAGCAGTGCTACAATGGCTGTGGGCCCACCATGAGCAATGAGAAGGTCTGGGTTTCTGTTCCCACTCCCATCCTTGTCCCCATCCCTCTGGAAATGTTAGGCATGTTCTAGAGATGGTGCCAACTTCCATACATTGTGGGGTTAGACTCAACAGCACATCTTTTGCTAGACTTGCTGTGAAAGGCCAGAGAAGAGCCTGAGGCTCCTGCTCTGTAGGTTCTGTAAAAAGCACCAGTCAAAAACCACCTTCAGTCTTGGCATGAGGCGCTGCAGGGATCCCTGTGGATACACAGAACTGGTTCAGGACCGGTTTCCTCTCTCACCCATTTGTGCTCTACTTTGTCAAGGCCCCCTGTGTTGGAGATTTTCCACCAGACACATGAGCTGTGGTCAGGCTTGCGTGCTTGGCAGTGGAAACCAAGGTTTGCATTTGGCCTTGAACCACACTGAGCAAAATGGATTATTTAAAAAATAATATATGTGGATTTTTAAAAATAGAAGTACATGCATTTTTCTGTCTTGGAAATAAACTTACTTACAGTTAAGGACAACAATGTAATTATTTAGTCCCTTAAAGGGAAAAAAACCAAAACCTGAGTTTTACTTGTTCTAGAATTTCCTCTAATCACTGTCAGATCAACTCCTTCAATAATACTGGAATTATTTTTAAAATAGTTTTAAGGCAAAACACTTTTGTTTTACTTTCTTTTCTGGCTTAAACCATGTATCTGACAGTATAGGGGATTTTTTTTTGTATTCTTATCACAGAATTCAGTTTCTATTAAGAAAGCAACATGTTATTTCATTGCATTTCCATTTAATTGTAATTCATTCTGCCTTGGTCATGACCAACTCCTGTGTTTCATTTACTCTGCAGACTAAAACTGGTTATGTCTTTAAAAATACACAGATAGCATCAGGTTATTTTGGGTTCGGATCTATCCAACTACAACTAATGTAGTTATTTTTCTTTGTCCCTTCCCATTGGCTTGGCTGCCCTGGACCTGTGCTAGAGGTGGCGCTTTGCTCTTCAGAGCTGTTTAAACCTGTAGCTTGGACAGTTTTCTGTAGAAAACCTGCACTGTGCTCGAAGCATGCAAAACCCACCAGGAATCCTCCAGTGGGATTTGTGCTTTTCTTGTGGGTGAGATCCCAGGGCACATAGAAATGCCCAGAAGTGCACTTGGCTGGAGCAGGAGAGGGTGGGCCAGCATATTCCAGCCTGGCTCACCTGTGCTGTGCCACCCTTGTCCACCCCAGCCCTGGGGATGTGCCATGGACTTCCTCCCAGCTCTTGCAGGCGTGCTGAAGTTACAAAGCTTGATTCTCCTTCAGTGTTTCCTGGGTAGGCTGAGGAGAAGAATCCTGACTGTGGCATCTGTGTGGAGTGGATTTGGGTACAATGTGTGCACATGAGGACGTTCTTTGGGGCCTTCCCCACCACCCCTTGGTGTTTCTGACAGAGGGGTGCTCGTGGTTTCTTCTTGCCTTGTTCTTGCACATGAGGGCAGCATGTCCAGGCTTTCATCTCCCCGTGAGAGCTCTCCATGCTTTGTGACCCTGTTGCTCCATCTGGAAGTCATTAGCAGCTACAGAGCAGCAATGTTTTCCTTGGGAAACGGGGTGGAGAGGAATGGAGGGGCTTCCCACTTGTCATCTTCCAGCAAACCCTCTCTTTTTCCAGCCCCCCTCTCTCTCACCCCAGCTCTGCTGGGCCAGTTCCACCGGGCAGCTGGACAAAAATGTCTGGGAGACCCTGCTTTGCTGGCTGGCTCACACAGCCATCTTTTTCCTGCCCCAACCCTGCCCTGGAGGGACTTTCCACTGTGTGTAACTGCTCCCGAGCTGCCAGGAGGAACATCGTGGTCATTTCTTTGGCTGCTGGGAAGGGTGTTCTTCCACAGTGGGGGGTGTGGGGCAGGAGGGAGTCTGCCTGCCAGGGAAGGGTGATGGTTCCACCCTTCCCTGCAGCAGCAGTGGTGATAAGCCAGTGGAGTTGAGCATCTCCAAGCCAGGAGCACCAGCAGGGTGGCACTGAAGCCTCCCTCCTTTCCTCAGAGGCTTGCAAAACTCTTGGATGTGCAGAGTCTCCCCGCAGGAACCTGTTGGGAGAATAAACATCTCTCTTTGTCTGTTCTCAGCCCCTTTTTAGAGCCCACCCCATGGGAAGGGCAGGCACTGCTTGGAGAGCTGCCTGGCCTTCCCAGGAAGCATGGTGTCATGCTGGGGGGGGGGATTTCTTATTTGATTTCTTTTTTGTCTTTTGGAAATACTGCTGTGGTGACCTGGAGGCAGTGGCTGGCTTCCATTTAGCCAAATGAGTTAAGGATGCTGGGAAAGGATTTAAATGAGGGGAGAAGTAGGGTGCTGTCCAAGAAAGCCCATGCCTGGAGCTGCACAGCATCTCTGATGGCTGTGGTGGGGCATGAGAGGAGAGCTAGCCAGGGCTGGACTGCTCCCTGCTTGTTTTAGAGGGACACTCTGGTGCTTGTTCCTTCTTTTATTTGTTTTTTCATCGTGTCCTTTTTTAAAGACTGTTTATTTCTTCCTGTTTTTTTTTTTTATTTCTCAGCAGGGACAGAACATGGGTTTTACAACCCTGCAGGCACCAGCTATGCTGCTTTAATGCCAAAGCAAGTACTGACACTGAATACTGCCTTTTTTGCTCCCTTCCCTGCTCCCAGAACTGAGCATCCTGCTTCCTACCTGCCCTGCAGGTAGAGGGCCCTTCATAGAGGCATCTTCTGCTTGAGCTGGGAGCTAAGCTGGCCTCTTGGCTGCTTTTTTTTCCTCTTTCCCACCTAGCATCAAACCAAGAGAAGTGCTCAATTACTATCAGTTTCCTGTCTCTGATGTTTAGGGGCTTTCCTAAAGATTTACAAAATCCCTGCAGCCTAAAGCGGCGCATGCCCTGGTTGTACTGGGGAAAGAGGGATGGTGTTTGGCCCACTGCTGCTGCTTTTTCTGATCATCATGTCCTGTCATGATGCTCTTGAGGGAGGAGATCATATCATGGCTCCTGTGCTCCTGCTCTGAATTCAGATGAGGAGGTGAAGCTGAGAGTGGTTGGTCTCTCTCCTAAAGCTTTCTGCTCGAAGGCTTCATCTCAAAAGGAGATAGAGGACTCCAGTATTGACACCCCTCCTCTGACTTCTCCAACTCCCAGATACAGGTCCTGAGGCTCACAGCTTGCTTTGGTGTGGGGCTGGTTATGTGTGGCAGTTGTAGCAATCTTTCTTGCTGCTGCCTTATCAGAGAACCGTGCCATAGGGTCAGAAATCACAGTGTAGTGCTGCTCAGGGATGTGGAGGTGCCTTGGTACCATCAACACCTGTGCATGATTTGCTCACTGTCCCTGTGGCTGCAGCTCCAGCTGTTCTCTCATGCACTGCTGCTGAGTGAGGGGGCAGCGTGGCTGTAGGCGCTGCAGTTTATACCTCTCTCATTTTACTTTTTGTTTACAGCAAACAGCACTGCTTGTTGTAAAACCCCGGAGAAAGCTGCAGTAAAAATGAGGTGGGAAGTGGCATGTGAAAGGCAGATGGAGCCTTGCTCTTGCCAAATTGTGCCAGTGGGGTGGAGCCCTGAAGGAGCAAATAACCATTGTAGTCATGAGTTCCTCACCCGGGAGAGGATTTAGGGGTTAACCCTAAATGCTTACACAGAGGAGGGAGAGGCTTGTGAGGAGTCTCCTCTGACTGTGAGGAGGATAATGTGTCATCCCAGGATGGGATGACAGGTGCCTTGCTCACAGACGGAGCCCAAAACCGCAGTCGGCGTCATGGTCCCTGTGTGCCAGGAATGAAAGCTAAGATGTGTCAGGCTGCTTTCTGGGAAAAGGGCTTGGTCGTTCCAGTCTGCACCGTGACTGCTGTGAAATAGTCCCCCAGCTGCCTGGCACCCAGTCTGAAAGTGGAGACCCTCCCACCAGCCCCATTCCTTTAGGGGAAGGATGAGTGTGGGAAAACAAACACCATCCAAAGCATGTGGTTGGACACTTGGATTGGCTTCCTTTGCTTTCTCAGCCTTCAGCATGGCATTTCTGTGGCGAAACACCGCTGGCATTCCTCATTGCACATGCTATTTTTGCAGTAAATACTTTGTGCTTGTTTTTAAATAAGCTCCAGCTCAGAGTCCTGCTCTGCTGCCTCCTGGGAGAGGCTGCTGTGATCTGGCCCTCGGTAACAAAAGGCAACTCCATAACAGCCGCTTGTTTGTGCCTGGGAATGAAGCTGGCCTTTATTCCAGAAACCTTCCAGGGGCTTTTTGTGGTTTGTCGAGCTCAGGCCAGGCACTGCTGCCCTCTCCCCTGCCTGGCTGCACATCCCTGCTGCTCCCAGCGCACCGGCCGCATCCGCTGCGCTCCGCTCAGGAAGCTGCACGTGGTGCACATCTTCCCTCCCCTCCCCTCCTTTCCTTCTTGCTGTTTCCTCACTTGATAGCCGGGCTGGCTCTGATGAGGAGCTGGTGAAGTGAGAGTAGGGAGAGAAGTGGGAAGCCAGGATGTCACTTGACAGTCCAAGGTCTGCACAGCCTGCCTGGGGTGGGAGTTCAGCAGGTCAGGATTGGTTTTGTTTTTTTGAAGCTGCCAGAAATCCCAGCAAGAAGCAAGTACAGAGGTCACTGGAAAACTTCTCTAAAACAGCAAATGTCTGTATTTCCTCTTAGTCTCCTTCATCAGTTGAGGGTCTCACTGGGCTTTCATTTCCTAGCTTTCAGAGCAAAACCTTTCTGGCCACTCGTGGGTCCTGTGTTTTCCTGATGATCTCAATATCAGAAAAATATCTTTTACAGTGAGAGCAATCATTCACTGGAAAAACCTCCCCAGGGACACAATAGAGTCCCTATCACTGTAGGTTGTCAAGATATAATTGGGCAGAGTTCTGCATAGTCTCTCCTAAGGTTCCCAGTCTCACAAAAGGTTTGACCAGGTGATCATTTGAGGTCCCTTCAACCTGGGCTGCCCTGTGACTGTGATCTCCTGGCAATATTTGCTCAGCCCAGAAGGTGCCTTCAGTGTTTATTTAAAAAAAATTTAGAACAAAACCTTCTGTCTGTGATGACCTTGTTGTTGGGGTCTCAGCATCATGCTGCTAGGTCTTCAAATGTGCTGCATGTACTTGTTACCTGTATACTGGGGTGGTTAGCATGAATAGTGACCTGTCAGATGTGGAAAGGACTTGCCCCTAGCACAGCTCTGTCTTCTCTCTACTGTCCTAATGGGCGAAGAAGTCAGAAACTGCTGCACTTAGGGATGAGGAAAGTTGATTTTCTGACTTGTGAGGAAGACTTGTCAGTTGAATGCCCAGCGCTTAAAACAGAAAAATCTGCCATGGTTTGGGTTGAAAACCCAAGCCAGCAGCTTCACTGGTAGGTACAGGCTGGAGTGGTGAGGGCTGATTCTTGAGCATTAGCAGCTTCTGGTGACAGTGAGCAGACCGTTTTGGGACACCACTGCTGGTATGTTGTTCTTTGTGAGACAGCACTTATGCAGTGTCTGACAGCCTCCATCAGTCTGTCTAGGGCTTGGCAGGTGTCCAGCAGACTGCCTTCTTTGTACAGGGCTTATTAATGCCTTCCCACCACCTCCAAGCCCTTTGGGGCCCCTCTGTCCTGCACACAGCCCAGCCCACTGTTTGCCGTGCTGTCTCCCTGCCCAGCTGCTCCACCTCATCCTATCTCCATCAACTGGCACAAAACCATTTCCTTTCCCTTCAGACAGGCCTACACACCTTCATCTGCTGGCCTGTCCTTTCCAAGGAGCTCTCCTGGGACGTTTCTTTTGCATGTTTTTCCTTTCTTTGCGCACCTGCACTCAGGAGGTGTCTCATCCCCACTTGGGGAGCTTTTTATTTGCCTGTTGTTTTTCCATGGCTGCCGGGCGCTGCCGAAACCCTTCAGAACCCCTCAGGAGGCGCAGCTCGCGCCTCCGGCCCCTTCGCTGACGGTGCTGTCGCGAGGATGTTGGTGTCTCCGGCCACGGCTCCCGTCAGATTTTGTGAAGAGGGGCTTCCTGCGGGGTCAGCATGCTCCATTGTGGCACTTCCCCTGCAGCTGGCTTCCTCCCTCCTGCAGGGCCTAAAAATAGAGCGAGCGCCGTGCTGCTGGGACACACCGGAGAGCGCTGGAGCCGCTGGGGCGGCGTCTCCGTCACCGCCACTCGCCAGGCCGGCCCTGGCACTGGTGCTTGTGCTTTTGGCGTGCTGGTGGGCTTTGTTTCAAAGAGGGAAGAAGCAGGAGCCAAAGTCCAGCCTTTCCCAAGTTTGAAGGATCTGTAAGGGAATGTTAAACAAGTGGAGACTGTTATTATTTCAGCCTGGAGAAAAGGAGACTCAGAGGTGACCTTATCACTCTCTTCAACTTCCTGAAGGGTGGCTCTGGTGAGCTGGGGGTCGGTCTCTTTCTCCGGGCAACAACAGACAGAACAAGAGGACACAGTCTCAAGCTGCGCCAAGGGGGATACAGGCTAGAATTAAGGAGGAAGTTTTTTACAGAAAGAGTGGTCAAATACTGGAATCATCTACCCAGGGAGGTGGTGGAGTCACCGTCCCTCAATGTGTTTAAAAAAAGACTGGATGTGGCACTTGGTGCCATGATCTAGTTGAGGTGTTAGAACATGGGTTGGACTCGATGATCTTAAAGGTCTCTTCCAACCTAGAAATTCTGTGATTCTGTGATTGTGTATCTGGTGTTTTAGAGAAGGGTTTTGCCTTCACTCTGCTCTCGGTGCGTGGCCTTTAGACTTTGCACTTGAATTATCAGAAAATTGTTTAAAAGCTGCAGAGATAAGAAAAACCTTAAACATCACAAGCATGTACAAACAATTTTAATCTTGAGGTCTGTTTATATGTTAGGGCTGTTCCTAAAGGAGAGCTGACAGTCTGATTAATAACTGTGAAACATTTTCACTCATAGCAGAAGAAAACATTTCATTGAAGGGATGTGTCTCCCAACCACTAGTAAGATTCACTGTGTTGCTGTTACCTCTGGGATGTTTCATGTTCTTTCATCCTCATCATGATTATTTTGTTTTCTTCACTGTCAATTAGAAATAGTGACTGCAGTCTTACCTGATTTGTAATTTTTACATGTATGAAATTGCTTTTGAATGGGAAATAAGATTCACTTAGAGAGTAGTAGAACCACAATACTTGAGAACATTAGTTTACCAAAAATGCACTAAATATAAGGGATACACCAGCAAAAAGCTGTGTCAGATTTAACTGAGCTGGTAGTGTTTGGCTGAGTAATCACTATGGCTTCACCAGTCTCGTGGTTGGTGAGACCATGGTGATTACTCATGGCAGCAGACTTGAGATAAGCTCTTGTTTCCTGAATGAATAAACTTTTATTCTTCTGTTTTCTGAACCACTCCCAATGCCTCATTTCAAGCTTTGAACTAGTTATGGTGCAAGTTGCCTGTGTAAATTCAATAAGTTAAAGTAAAAAATGTTGTATTCTCTCTGGAAGAACCTATAACAAAAAAAAAGCACCAGATTTTAAGTGAGATGCTTAAGCAGTACTTTCCCTTTGGTTTAATGGTTCATCTGCCTTTAAAATGTTAGCCAGATAAATATTTGTATGATGTTTAATATAAATAAACCATGTGCTTTACTGTTTATTTTACAAGATATGCTAACTAATAATTTCCATCTCTGCTTAAATATTTAAAACACTGTGCCAGGGTAACTCCTGCTACAGCTGTGAGGATGCTGTAGAGCTCTTGTCATGCCTCCTACATCCTCTGCCTAGTGCTACTCTGTGTTTCCTCTCATTTTGGAGGTGATGGAGTTATTAAAGCTCCAGTGTTGGCAGCTTCAAACACTTTGAGACCCAACTCATGTACGTTGTCTGCTGCCATCACACCTCCTGAGCCTTAATTCTGCACACCCATAATTATCCACCCCAGGAGCCAGAATGTCCAGCCAGGCATGAGGGTGCTGCTGGACAGAGCTGTGCAGTAATGTGTCTGCCTCTCACTTTGCCTTGCAGGAATCTACATCCTGATCGCAGTCGGGGCTGTCATGATGTTCGTGGGATTCCTGGGATGCTACGGCGCCATTCAGGAGTCTCAGTGTCTTCTGGGAACGGTAGGAGACGCAAAGTTTGGAGTCACTGGGCACCCTGATCTCCCTGCTGGATGGCCCATGGTTGTGCTTCCCTTGCTGGGGTCTTTCCCAGTGAGAGGGGCTGGGAGGATGTGTGAGCACAGAGGTGGGAGCTGGGTGACCTCTGCAAGGAGCAAGGCAGTGCAGTGTGGCTGAGGGCATCTCTGCCCAGCCTGTGGAGCTCTGGCTGAGCTGGCAGGTGAGCTGCAATGTCCTTTCAGTGCCTGGCTGCCGGGCAGAAGGGCTGAGATCAGCAATATTCTTAGAGACTCTTTCTGTGTTACATGTGAACCCCCACCTTGCAGTTATCCCTTCATGGTCTGACTGTCTTACCAAGCACCCACTAAACCTTCTTTCTTAGCTGGTGTCCCCTACAGCATCCCCTCTCACTGTTTCAAGGCTGCCTGTAACAATTCTAGTTCTTTTAAGGAATCATCTACTATTTTTATCTGTCTGGACAAGGAAACTGCAAAGACTTTCCATAATTTCTTAGTGAGAACATCTAGGTATATCCTGGAAAATCCATTACTGAAGTGCTACAGGCGTCCTTGATGTGAGGCAGCAGCTCAGGATTCCTGGCACAGGATGAGCCTAATTGGATAAACTGTAGCCACACCAAAAGCCTTTACCTTGGGAGCAAGGGAGACCCATTTATTTAAAGCAAGTTCTCACATGTGGTTCAGTTTAAACTTGATGCATAAAAAGTAAAACTGGAAGGGTAAAACATAATTTTTTTGAATTCAAATGACTTTCCAGCACTTGGCTTCATTGGGCTGGAGGGTTCTTGGTAGTGGTGTAGCAACTCATGGGTGTGGGCTCAGCTGGGACAGAGGGAAATGGAGCTGCTTTGCCTCACTCTTGCAGATGACTTCACCTCGGGTTGATGCTGATCCCCAATAATAAGGGGATGCTTTTGCCCAGTGTTGATAAAACACTTCTGAATGTGGTGGATGGGAGCTCCAGTAGGAGTTTGGAGGCATTATCCCAGCTGCTGGGAATACAAGGAGCCTGCACACAAATCTGACAGGGGTTATTGGAGCACAGTTTGGCAGCTTTGGGTTTTTATTTTGCTTTGTTAATGCAAGTGATGACAGACACTGAAGTACCTCTCTCTCCCTCCTGAAGCTGGAGGATTGGAAGGGCAGATGGTACAAGGTACCCGAGGTCCAACAGGGAAACCGGCTGCTCTGGCTGAAATTAGCAGCTCTAGCTGCTGTGCACTGCCCGTGTTTGCTCACACCTTGGCTTGCCAAGACAAGTCTGGAGATGCCCCATGAGGATGCTTTCTGCTGGGAAGGCTCCCACTGTGTTCCAAGGACATTTCCAGGCCGCATCCTTGGGGTGTTTTAGGGAAGCAGCCATGCTCCCCTTTCTTCCACCTAGCTGAGGGAGTGACTTTGGGATTACTGCAGAAGGGAGAAGTACAGGAAGCTCCATGCTATTAAAATCTTGTGCCAAAGGTGGCATGGAAGCTGAGCAGCAAGACCTAAGGAGACTTGGCATGGAGCAGGCTCTGCTCCCTGGAAAGGGGCTGCCTGGCCAGGACCACCACTATATTCCCATAGCATCAAGCTGCATCTCCTGGTGTTCTGGAGCTGGCTTACAGAACCACTGAATCTGCAGGAAGTTGTACCTCCACATCTGGGATAAATGAACCATCCTTCACTGAAGGGTAACCACTGCAGGAGTGAGCCCTAGTGCTTAACCAGACTTACAGTGGCATTGCACCCAAGGTTTAGGGTGGTGGGAGTCCTTTGGGGGGGATGTGGGACCTAGTCTTTCAAAGATGCTCCTACAAAATTAGGTGTTCACATAGGAGTTGATTGTTCAGGAACTGTACAAGGATGTTGGAAGTCCCTTCCTGCTGTCAGGTTAATAGTTTTGTTTTCATTTTGCTGATAACCCTTTGCTTTTGCATGTGAGAGCCAGGTCATAGCTCCTGTTTCATCTGTTGTTGGAGAAAATGTGCTGAATGTGTTTTGAGCAGAGTCTGCTCAGGAGCCAGGGGCTGTTTTCCCACGCTGTACTGTAATTTTGTCTGTCCTTGACTGCATTCACCTCTTTTGCTTCTTGACTTCTCCCACTTTGGGGCTTTTCCCAGGAAGAAGTCACTGAGTGATGTTGTCACAGAGGTGATGTTGGCTGCCTATGGAGCATGCCTCTCTGTGCCTTCTCATGTGATCCTGATGTATGAGTTTACAGCTTCCCATTCCCAGTCCAACTGACCAACAACCATCACAATGTGTTCCTGGGATCTGAACAAAAAGGGAGGGTGGCAGAGAGGAATGCTGGAATTGCACAAACAGGGTGGGACTGTGGGAAAACGTCAGTGTTAGTATTTATGCAAAAAACTGCAGTAGCCTTGCAGGGCTGTGGATGCCAGAGCTGGCCATAAATCACACCCTGACATCCCCAGCTCCTCAGCAGCTGAAATGTGCTTTTAACCCTGCACTGGCAATTCCACTCCTCAGAGCATTTGTGGCAGAGCAGAAACCTTGTCTGGATTGTCCTGCAGGTGCATGAAGCAGAGCAATGTATCTTGTGGCATCTTCATCCCTGCCGGTCCCTTTGTGGGAAAGGTTTTGTTAATCCCTGCTCAACAACCTGGACATGGGTGGCATGTGATGAGTTACAGGAAAATGTGTTTGGGCTCAGTGCATGTATGAGAGAGAAAATGGTTTGAAGTCAGATGACACCTTGCTCTGATTTGTCAGTGGAAGTACTGCTCCACACCTCTCCCCACCTAATTGCTGCAGATATGTTAAGGATCCCTCTCTTGATTTGTCTTTGCAGTTCTTCACTTGCCTGGTGATCCTGTTTGCCTGTGAAGTTGCGGCTGGAATTTGGGGTTTTGTCAACAAAGACCAAGTAAGACTCTAAAACCTGTATTTGTGGGACTGGGAGGCTGGGGCAGAACGGCAGCCGATCCCAGCATGAGCTGTTTTGCTCACAAACTGCTCCCAGATTGGGTAACAGGGGCTTGGGTTAGCAGTGTGACCTGGGCAGGCCACCTCACTGCTCTTGGCCGGGCTGATGAACTTTAAATATGAGCGCTTGACGGGAGCAGCTGCCCTTAGGGTGTGTGGTGCGATGTCTGCAGTAAAAATAGCCCGTCTCACTTGGGTCCCCTCCGAGCTGCCACGCTGTCAGTCACAGGGGGAGTGGATTCGTGCATGGAGTTGTGAAGGAAAGCCATCTGCACGTCCTCAGTGCCAGGGAACAGCAGTGAGCCCGGGCGGGAAGTGCCAAAGGGCGGGAATGCCGTTCAGGGAGAGCCTGCAGTAACGGCATTGCTTGGTGCTTCCTGCCCTTCCCCAGTGCCATAGAACCTGCTTCAGCCGTTTGTCTGTCAGCGCTGAGCTTGCTGTGATCCGTGTGCTGTGCACCCATTAGGGGTCCAAGTCCTGTGTCTGTCCTGCTAGGCACCCTCCTAGGGACTGCTCAGATAAGGTTCCCTGGCTGGAGGAGCTGAACGGAAGGGTAGAACTGGAAATTGCAGCTTTTCCCCTTCTGTTTCTGCTCACCTTCACTTCCCTTCACCTTCCCACATGTGGTCACATGTGCTCACACACACAGGTTTGGTCTCAAAATGCAGAACTGCCTGTGCATGGTGGCTGTGCTGCAGCAAGCAGCAGCCTGGGTGCTGATCTTTGGGCTGCAGGGGTTTGGAGGAGAGAAGGGGACTGCTTGTGCTCAAAGCCAAGGTTACACTCTCTGGCAGAGTAGGAAATGTGTTTACTTTCCTGAGATGTTAGCCAGCTGAGTAAGTAGGTGCTGGCCTGCTCAGCTTTCTCATGCATGTGAGCAGTGGCTCCCAGGCTCCGTGTGAATGGGAACTTCCTTGCAGTCATTCGGGAGAGAGCACGACTTCACTGGAATAAACTCTTCTGTGGCTCAACATTATTATGCAGGCACAGTGCTGTTTCCTAGCAACTTTAGTGAACTAATTAACCTCTGCAAAGGGGCTGTGCCTCCTGCAGATGTTAGTTTGTGAATCCTGAAGAGTCCAAGATGTGCAACTGCAACCGACAGCAAAAAAAAGTGAAGGCTGAGTAAGGAGGGACCCCACGGCTGTTGTGTCCCATCCTGGGGAGAAAGAGCTTGGCCACTAGCTGAGGATTTCCCAGTACAGAACTGATGACCTCAGCCCCCAAAATTAATTTTGCAGTTTAAAATGAAGGGTGGCAGTCTGTTGGCATCAGCTAGTTTTGCAGCCTTGATGATGAATGGGCTATTTTGAAATCCCTGCTCACAAAGCAGGCTTGCTTCTCCCTGCCTTGGTTGGGAGCAGCACAGGCTGGGAGGGAAGCACTGAATCACCCCAGCCACCAAGAAATGCTTCCAGAAGGGACACTTTTTCTCAAAGCTGAAGGCAGTCTCTCCCTCAGCTTGCCTTCTTGGAGATGCTGTAAATTCAGAATGGGGAGGCAATAAATAGGATTTTTTTTTTAATTTTTATTTTTATTTTTATGTACCAGATTGAAATGGTTTGGTTGGAGAATATCATCCTCCAAAGCAAGCTTTTTTGAGTAGTGATGAAAGAGTTCTGGGATAATTGATTGAAATTGTGCATCATCTTGCTGCAGCTTCTTTTTTCGTATGCTAATCCAGCCTGTGCTGCCAAGAGCAGATGTTCCAGAAAGCATTTTCCCTTCCTTGCTTTTATGTTTTTCTTTTGCTTCTCTTGCATGGCCTTCTTTCACCTCTCTCTCTCAAATTATTGAAAGGTGTTAGAGGAGAAGTCGCAAGGCCGGTTCCCTAAAAGTTAGGAGATTTCTGCACTGTGGAGCAGGCCCTCATGGGTGGCTGCAGTTCACCAGCCAGGCGGCAGGGTTAGAGTCTGGATAAGGTGTCTCACATAACCACTTACAGGACAGCAGTGTCTGTAGGGATCTAGCAAGGGTTTTAAATCCATGTAAATGCACCTAAACATCCTGACCCAAATGAGCTGTCTGACCAGGCTTTAGTGTGCAATCTCTCCCAAATTCCTGCCATCCCCTCCAAGCCACTCAGTAAGCTGAGGTGCCTGTATTTACAGACAGCCTTGCCTGTGCACCCCACCTCCTCCTGACTTTTCCAGCATGTCCAGCTTCTGCAGCCTCAGTGGGACTTGTGTTGCCTGCCTGCTTTATTTATGTGTGGTTCAAAATGAGATGTTTCTGCCTTCCTGAGCCCAGCAGCACATCCACATGGGCTGAAGGTTATCTCAACTTCTGGCTCGCCCTCCTGGCCTTGGCTGTCTTTATCTCCTAGACAGAGCCTGTGGAGGCCTTGGATAGTGTTGTCTGAAATTTGCTGGCTCGTGGATGGGATTCTTAATATTTGTGACAGCTGGAGCCCTATGAAAGACATGCTTTTTTACACGTGCAAACAAATGGTGTCCAAATCTATTCAAAAACTTCTCATCTTACTGCAAGTGCTATTATTGGGAACCTGTTCTTCAGGCACATCTGCTGGGTAGATTTTCTCCTCCTCCTCCTCCTCTTCCTCTGGCTGAAAAGGAGTTTTCCTGTGTCCTTCCTAGATAGCCAAAGACGTGAAGCAGTTCTACGACCAAGCGCTTCAACAGACGCTCATGGGAGAGCCAGATGCAAGCAACGCCAAAGCTGTAGTGAAGACCTTCCATGAAACGGTAAGGTGGTGGTGCTTGTGCTGGAGAACTAATAATGGAAGTCAGGAAAAGGGGTGGGAAAAGCAGAGTCTAAAGTGCAGATACTATGTGCAGGTCTTAGCCTATCAAGTTTGTTGTTGTTACATTTTAAGAAGCAGAGTTGTGCTCTCTTCAGTATTCTCTCCATCACATGGTGCTGGGAAGTCTGGACCAAACTTTGATTAAGTTGCCTTTCATTTATCTCAGCATCCCTGTTTAAGTAAAATTGAATGGAAGAAGAATGTAGCTCTGAGGATATAGGATCAGGATATTAATCCTGATACTTGGTCCATTCAGCAGGAAACAAAATCCCCGGGAAGAGCTGGGTTCACTCTCCTCCAGAAAATCTATGCCAGATCTGTCTGGGACTATTGTAGGAAGCAGCTGCATTGCATCGAAATAAAAAAGTCAGTTTGGTGACTTATTCCCCACCCTTGTTTTCCCCTCCAAGATGCCTCCTCAATCTTGGGTGACTTCAAGAATGTGTAATGGTGGGGAGAGCATTGCCTAAGTGTTTGCTGTCTGCTGATGTTGGCTTTCCATTGTTTCTCTTTTCCTCTCTCCATGTAGCTGGACTGCTGTGGTTCTGATATTATGACAGCGACTTTCACTCCTGTGTGGAGGGATGACCTCTGCAGAAAGGACGCCCTGAAAAGCTTTTTTGAGGTAGGCACAGCTGCTCTTCAATCAGCACAGCTGCTTCAGGAAACCTTTGCTACCAAGGAAATTTGGGGATTTATTGGAAAATAGATAAAGGGTAGAGATTTCATTTATTTGGGAGTGGTGTAGAAGGATGTTAAAGGTTCCCATTTGGTTCTTCCTTTGCTGTTCCTGCTTGAGGGGACTGACAGGTGCAGAGGGGTGAAGTCTGGTTGGAAGTCCTGGGGCCAGGACCTGGGGACATAAGTGAGACCAGGGGGAAGCTGACCTGCCATTTTGGTGCTGGGGGGGCTGTGGGGAAAGCAGGCTGACTGACCGGTGTGCTTGTCTGCCTCAGAACTCCAACTGTCACAAAAAAATCGATGAGCTCTTCTCCGGGAAGCTCTACCTGATCGGTATCGCTGCTGTCGTGGTTGCTGTGATCATGGTAAGTGTGGCAGCCTGGTGGGACAGGGAAAAGCCACCTCAGGGCAACCTGGTCCTCTTCCAGCTGGGCTGGATCTGTCCCTCTCCTCTGGATGCCCCTGGAACTCTGCATGCATCACCAGCCTTATGCACCACAGGGCTCTGGAGCATGGCAAGACCAAGGGCTTCATCATCCCTCTGGGGAGCCAGGATGTTAGGGGAGGCACCTGGCAAGCTCAGTAGAGCAATAGCACCTGCAAACCCAGCCAAAAGGGCAGAGCACCACTGAAACCTCCTTCAAAACCACTTGTTCTACAGGCTGCCATGTTTTGTTGCTGGGGTCTGCAGTGGGAAGGGATTTGCTTGCTTTGTTCTGTTGGGTTTGCTCCCTAGTGAGGCCGGGTGTTGTGGGGGTGTAACATGGCATCTGTGCAAAAGCTGGGCTGTAGTGCTGGAGGGATTTCGAGGCATTTTCTGTGTAGCTGGCAGCCAAAAAGTTTGTCAGGTACTACCACTGCTGCCAGTGAGAGATGGGAGGATAGCTCCTTATCTCAAATTGGCCAACTCCATGTGAAAACAGCAACAAAGGTGTAGCATCCCTGCCCTTACCTCTGGCAGAGAGTGTTAATGTGGAGTGGGGCACCTTAGGATGGAGGGAACTCTTGCATCGTGCTGGTTGTTGTCTCAGTGGTGCCCCTGTGTCTCTCAACAGATCTTTGAGATGATCCTGAGCATGGTGCTGTGCTGTGGCATAAGGAACAGCTCCGTCTACTGAGCCGTGAGAGCCGGGCAGGGGAAGGGGGGATCAGGGCGGACGGCGCTAGAGGGGACCCCAAGTGCCACCGAGTGACCAGGAGACATTTCAACAACAGACAAAGAAAATTGTGTATATAAATGCTTCCAATATTACCATACAGTACTTATAATTTTTATTTTGAAGTACTTTTTTTTTTTTTTTTTTAATAAATAAAACTTTCCCGTATCTTTGTGGCTGAGTTAGTTACACATCAGTTTTGTGTGATGGGAAAGCTGCTGTAGCAGGAGATCAAGTCCTTCCTCCTCCTTCCCCACCCCCAGTAACTCAGAAGTAACACTGGTGGAAGATGTGTGGAGGAGAAGGGTGCAGCCTGGTCTCAGAAAACTTTGCCTTGGTTTTACCAACTTTTTTGATTGGATGCTGAAGCAGAATTCAGTATTTTTGTTAATTTGTACTCATCTTTTCCAGCCATCACCCCACCTCCCTGGTGTTTCCAAGCTGTCCATAGGGAAGCCTGGCTGACTGTCCAAAGCCTGGGAGAGAGGAGGGGAAAGGATGCACACTTCATTGCCTGGGTGCAATGTATCCCAGGGGAAACACAGGCATTGTTCCTCTCCAGCCTGTTTCCATTCGTAGGTCAATCCTTAACAGAAGTCATGCTGAAACTATTTTACTCTCTAATGAGTAAAAATGTTTTATGGTTTTGTGATTTCTTTTTTTCTTGGGGCTATAATTTTATAAATTGGCTCAGTTGCATTAATTCATTGCATTAAAAGGTCAGTGGCTGGGGGTGAATTTTAGTCCCAGTTTTTCAAATATAACAAACTGAAAATTAAATTACTTTTTTAATGTCCTTCAGTGTTTCATTATAGACATATGTTTCAAGGAGAATCTAGTCCTATACCAAGTTTCCATTGTTAAGCTAATGCTCGCATAGAAATGATATTGGAAAAAGAAGAAAACATTAAAAAAAGTCCTTGACTTTAGAAATCCTGCTTTTATGTACTGCAGGATGATGCTTGGGTGTTCCCAACCATATGTGTACATGCTTAAAATTTCATCTTTGCATCACTCTCTTGTTCAGTGAAATTATTCTTGATTATAGCATATTGTCACACACTGTAGTATTGCTGAGAAATTGTCATAATCTGATTGTGAAAAAAAGGTTATTTTTAAGACCTTCCAGTTATATTAACAGCAGATCAGCTTATAAAATCAAGGTAATTTAGCATGTTAGATCACACCAGTTGAAACACATTCTTGTGATCTGGTAACTTTGGTTATCACTTTGATGTCTGTGGCTTCTTTTATATGCCACTCTGTCACCATGTAGATAGAGGGGGAGAGTGACCCAGGAGCTATGTAATAAAATCAGAGTGTCACTAAAAAGATGATCTATATGTATAGTTCTATAGATATATATTTTTAAGCAAAGCCTTTTCCTTAGCCGTACAGGCACTTGAGCTGGAAATTATAGTATCTCAGCTCTTTTGCCACCTTGAAGCAGGTGGGGGAGGAGTTTAAATTAGTGATCACTTTCCCCACTTCAGGAGTATTTCTATTTCTTAAAGTTTTTCTCCCCCCTTGTCACAACAGAGAGCTTCAGATCTGATAGGGAGGGAGGCCTGTGACCATCAGTCATTTTCAAACTAGTACCTTGTTCACTGCACGTGGCTGTCATGGCTGTTGCCATTACAGGATAGAAGATTCCTGCACTGGGGCAAATTGATCCATTCCGAAGTTTTTCTTCCCTTCTACTCCCCCCTTTCCTCTTCCTGCCTTTTAGTATATAGGGCCTTTAAAAAGTATATAGGTAAATATATATAGATATATATATATATATCAAGTTGTGCTGGGTAAAGAGGAGGAAGTGCTTCAACAGATCTTCATATTGAGAGGTTGGACAAGAAAAGATCCAGCCTTAGAAATAGCCTTAAAGCAACACTGCCCTGAATGTCCATGTTGTGCACATTGAGAATGAGGTGAGGTTTTGCAGTAGGTAACCCCTTCCCCTGCTCCCCAGCGTAGCTCCTTCAGGTCATCTACTCTGTTCCGTGGCCATATGTATATGCATCATCCAAGCATGTGTGTTTACATCTATGTGCATCAGGATTGTCAGCATACAGAATGGATGTGTAACTTGCCACCTTTTTTGTTGACTGTTGGTAAATGTGTATAAATATGCCATTAAGCATTTCAATTCTGTTTTCTTTTCCTTATACCGTATTTTTGATATTGTTCAGTATTCAGTTGATGCTGTGTACATAGCTGGAGCTCTGTTTGAAGACAGACTGGGTCTCGATGCAGGTCAAGTGTGTCCTCAGACATTGTACTTTAAGGGTTTGAGCTGTCCCAGGCAGGAGCAATTGGGAGAAAATGGTACTTGGAGAGAGAATTTGAGAGCTGTGAGAGGAGGAAGAGCAGGAATTTTGCTCAGAGTGTGTCCCACATGGGGTACAATTCTCTGGCTCATTTCCAAGGTGGCTTACCATTGTGGAGAGTTCCAGAGGCAGCTTCCTGAGCCATCTCCTGTTTCTGTGGCTGCTGCAGGAAAGGTGCTCAAGGCTAGAGAAGCTAGAGAAGGGGGATGGGAGCAGAGACAGAAGGATGCTTGCAGAGAGGACAATACTTTCTTTAGTTACCAGCTGAGTCCCCACACTTGATGGAATGGTCCTCAGCTGGAGGAGTCAGCCCTGAGAGAACAGGGACAGAGAGGAACCATCATGCTTAAGAACAATGAAGTCGTTGAGAAACCCTCTCTGAAAAAAACTACTCACTTGGGTCTCCTGTGAAGCTGGACCTGAGTTAACACAAACTAGAAAGGGAGCAATGAAGGGCTGAGGGGACTCGTCCCATTGCAAGCCCTCAGGATCCAAAAGCCACAGGGTTCTTCTGCCAGTTGGTCAGCCCCAAAGCTGGCTTAGGTGAATGGGGAAAACCCTCTAGGCAGGACCCCTGCTCTGCCCAGTGCCTCTCCTGCATACTGTGCCTTTGTGTGTGCAGCATGGCAGCCTGTACTGCTCCTCTCCACAGCCCCGGGGAAGAAAAGGATGGAATTGCAGGCTGTAAATACAGACCCCTCCCTCTCCATGGAAGCATCCCTCCTGGAGCTAGTGGCAGCTGAGAAAAGGGCTGTGAGCTGAGGTGGGGATGAGGAGTGTCAACTGTCCAGGTCTGAGTTCAAAGACCACATCCAAAGGTCAAACAGAGCCGCTGACAGCTTAACTGAATACTTGGGATTTTTTTCATACTGTGGAGCATGCCACAAAGCAGTGTGTTTAACTTCTTTCTGCCTTTTTTTTTTTAAAGAAATGAAACAAAAATCAATTTAATAAACATTTCTCATAGTGTGCATAGTGTGATGAACTGCTGCAATTTTACAACCAGTTAACCTTAACACCAGGATGCTTTGTGAACCAGGCTTTGACAGCATGGGATTTTACAGCCTCTGGGAGGGGGGCCTGCAGGCAGGCTGAGTATGCATCTGGACTGGTGCTGAGGGAAGGCAAAAAGGTTGCTTGCCTGAAATGATGCCTGCTGTAGTTGTGCCCCTCGCCAAGGGAAGGGGGGCACAGCTGTAGGGGAGGCTAATATGGATTGCAGAAAGAGTGACTGTGCTGAAATTCGGCACAGGCTGGAGGGGGGTGTGGTGGTAGTCCTGTGCACACTTGAGGGGCTCCTCCTAAAGTGACCAGAAATTGCCCAAAATGTCTTGTGCTGCCATCTGGATGGGGACTGGGCTGTTAATGCCACTGCTGCTGCTCCCACCTGCCCCTCCACACCATCAGGGGAAAGTCTGGCTGGGAGCGAGGTGGGCAGCCAGGTGCTGTGATCCCTCAACTGCCTGCCTTCCTCTGTCCTGTCCTGGACTTTGCACTGTGTTTGAAGCACGAATGTCCTGCAGCAGCTGCCAGCCATCGCCTGTGCTGGTACAGAGAGGGAGGGGATGCAGGGTGAGGGAGGGCATGGAGGGAACACAACGTTGAGCTGCTGCAAAGAAAGGCAAGCCCTGCTCCCAGCGGCTGTGCCTGTGCTTCGAGATCATGCCCATCTGCTGTTCTTTCACTTGTTTACCTGAATGTTAATGGAGTCGGACATAATGACTTCTGGAAAGAAAAAAAAAAAGTGATATTTAAAAACAATAAACAAAAAAATAAACAAAGCAATTCCCCCTTGTTAGTAGATTTTTAATGATGTGTTGTCAGATCTTGTTTCCTTCCATCGCGTACTGATTTCTGCCACGTCTTCCAAGGGAACGGGCATGTCTCATTCTTGTATTCAAGCAAAATTTGGGCTGCAGGGAAGATTGTCCTCAGCTGACCCTCTAGGTGGTTTCCTATGAATGTGATGCTCTTTGCTTCATGCCTTAAAACGTTTGGATTGTGACACTGCATTGTTGCTCCAGATGGGGATAAAATTATTCCAGCCTCTGGAGCTAGGATTAAGCTGATGTGAGTCACTGTCAGACCCAGGCTGGTGTTTGAGGGGGAGAAACAATAGTGGAGACTAACTGGCAAAGCACAGCATGTATCTGGCATCCAGGGTGTGTGCCTTGGGACCTCAGCCTGCAGTTATAGCTGGGATCTTAAACCTTCCTTAGCCAAGTGGGAAGGTCCCCTTTGTTTGCACTTCAGTCCCCTTTATTTGCTCTTCAGGTTTGAGTACGAGCATTGATCTGCTTGAAACAGATGAGCTGAATATGATAGTGGGAGAGGACTGGGTAAAACAGGCCCCTTTAAGGTTGTGTGAAGATATGGGTTATCCTTGGAGAACAGCAGTCCTGCCACGTGAGGCCACGGGGATAAGCGAGTGTGAGGGGAAGGGTGGGTGCAGTGCTTGCAGCTTGTTTGTGCTCATATTGCACAGACAACTCTGGCTTACACTTCTCTTTAACATTTTTTTCCAGAGGTCTGAAGGACCTGGAAAGTCACTGGAGACCTTAATGTGGAATTCCACTGCCTAGGAATGTGACTGTGGAATCTTTTTATTTTTCTTGTGAAACAAGATTTTTCAGGAATTAAAAATAAAAACATGAATTTTTCTAAACTAGACCATGCCAGGATTTTTTCCAGTGGAAATTCTTTTCCTCCTCCCTCCCAAACTGTTGTTTTTTTTTCTTTTTAAAACCTCCTAGAGTGTTTCTAATGAGAAGTTATGGAGGTATTTTTTGCTTTGGCAATCTCTGTTTCGTAAGCTTCATCTGGGCTGTTTGTTTTCTAAGCAGCAATAAGCCTAATTGTCTGGTACTAAGACTACTGTGATTAACATGCATTTTTGGCTCATGGCATTTCCTAATCAGAGGTTGTCAAAGCTGTAACCAAGAGTTGCAATATTGTCTCAGGAGGGAATAAATCCCGCCAGCTCTCTCATGCCAGAGCTGTTGTTGGTGGAGGTTTCTGCAGAGGAAAGCACCCTCAGTGCTGGATGTGGCTGCACCCTCCTCTGCCTGCCAGCTCTGCCTGCCGGGCTCAGGGATGAAGGATGTGTTGGTGGCTGTGCTCACATTCCTGCTCTGAACCACTGCTTCCTTTGCTGGGCATGACAGCACAGCCCTTCCAGGTAGGGGAGGAAAAAAGGTGACCATTTCAACAACCTCATTCACTGTCAGGGCTGTGGAAGGGCTGGGAACTGTGGCTGCACCAGGGAGTCGGCAACAGTGAAATTACAGCCCCCAGGGAGGAACCATCTGCCACCAGTGGGTACTGAAGGGGAGAGAGAAACATATACGCACATGACCAGCTCTTGAGCAAGTGGTACACACAGGCTGGGAACTCCAAGTCCTGTAAGTACCACACTGTGCACCTGAACTAGATAGAGGCTGCATATTTTTCCTGACCACTCCCCAGTTTCAGCCTGGGGAGAATCACATTGCCTTGCACAGGGCATAACCCAAGCAATGGGGTGCAGAACATCCCACTGCCTTGCACAGGGCATAACCCAAGCAATGGGGTGCAGAAATGCTGTTCGGGGCAACGCCTTGAGCTGACCTCTGGTGGCCTGATGCTTTCACTTCAGTGCTCAGGGACCTGGAGCAAACAGAAAATACCTCCCAGGTGCTAAAAGTCCTGCATAACCGAAAGCAACGTTGTTTTCACACTTGCAAACACATTAGAGGGTATAAAAACTGTGCAACCATTGTGGTGTGCCCGGTGTTTCTCACTGGATTTAGATGACCCAGCTCAAGTGCCAATGGTTGCAAGTAACACTTCTAATTACAGTTTAATCACACCTTTTACTTTTTTCTTTTTTTTGAAAAAAGTGTATCTTGGCCCTGCTTTGCTAGGGCATTCCCTCATGCCAGAACACAGCTTTGCTGACTACTGAGAGGTGTTGGTGTTGGGCCAGGAGAGATGGCATGCACACAACACCCTGCCTGCTGGCTGCAAGCAAACTGCTGAGATTTCCTCCAGCAAGGATTCGTGCTGTTAATGCAAGGCTCAGTGTTGGTTGATGGCGCTCCCACAGGTCTTGTTAGAACAAGAGATCTGGGGAGTTTTAGGGTTCTGTGGGGTTTTTTTGTTAATGTTAACTTCAAGGCCACTCAGCTGGTTCCAGTGACCTTTTTCAGCCTTTCGTTATGCCTTTTTTTTTTTGTTGTTGTTTTTTTTTTTTTAGTATCAGGCACTTTGGGGCAGGGATAGGAAAAAGGAAAAAGCAGGAAGATTGGGAAAAGGGTTTTCTTGGTGCAAATATTCTGTAGTTAAATCAAAATGAACAGACACCCCCAACTGTTTTTGTTTCTTTTAAACAACTAGAGTAATTGCAGAGAGTATTAATTTTGCTCATAAAGGACTTCCCTCCCACACATGCCATGTCTCTAACAAAAAAAAAGAGGTTGTGGTGTCTCCCTGCAGGTCCTCTATAGGCTGGCAGTAACATTGTATTTGAAGAACAGAGTTGATAAAGACCTTCATAGCCTGCCTGCATTAAAACTCACTCCACAGGAACTAATTTCATGTAGTTACCTTAGGGGAAAATAGCACCAACATGGGTAAACAGCACTGGAATAAATCTAATCTGTTGCAGGATCAAATGAAAGTACAAAGGAAAACAGGTAAGCTCAATGTAGAAGAGAGGTGGTATCAAGCACTTGAATTCTGAAAACCCACCCCACAAGGGATTTCAAGGCCATTTGTAGGATTTCAAGGCCATTTATAGGATTTCATTCTGGCAAATGGGAGAGGACAATTCATTTATTTCCTTCAGGCTGTACCAGTCTGGCTTGGTGTGACTGCATTCTTCCAGCAGAGAAGGCTGCGGCAGTCATGACTCCACTTTTCCTTTTTGCCTGCAGGAAAATAGTCCTTTCCCACCCCACCTCCCCTCAAGAACTGCATGTGGCCACATCTGAGGAACATCCCTTCCAGATGCAGGAGATGTTGAAAAATGCATCATATTGCTCTGTCTGACTTTCAGGATCTGGGTGGCTGTTGGGGAACGGCCTGCTGTTTTCCTACGGCCACGGGAAGGGGGACCAGTGGTCTCTGCCCCAGGCTCCGAGGGAAGGAGCAGCAGCAGGAGCCTGCCAGGGAGCAGCGGAAACAGCTACTGGATGGGGCCAAAAGACAGATTTATTTGCAGGAAAGGAGTGGAGGCGCCAGAGATGGGGCTGAGGCTGCTGTGCATTTTCACATGCCACTCCCACGCACAGGGACGCGCTGGCTTCCTGCAGACACGTGGAGCCATCCCCGCAAATGAGCGGCCCCTCGGAGCCTGGATGCAGCCCGCTCATTTGGATGATGGCCTGTCCTGCAGCCCAGTTCCACCTTCCAGCCCCCTCTTCAAGCCACTCAGATCAGGCCAGCAAGGGGAAAACACTTTCCTATCTGTTGGTCTTCAGACTCTGACTCATTATTTTTATTTCAGCTGTCGCCAAGCAATAGCGAAAGTCCCAACACACCAACATTTCCACTGCTGCAAGCTGCCTTGCCCTCAGCCACCAGAGAATGAGCAGCTCAGCCTCAGTTCTCCTTCTCTTCTCTCACAGATTCTGTCACAGAATAGGCTGAGCTGGAAGGGATCCACCCAGATCATCAAGTCCAACTCTAAAGTGAATGGCCTGTATGCACCATGCTCTAAACAGTTGAGCTAATTTCATGAATAAAAAACCACAAAGGAGGAAAAGGGTACATTCAGGTTCCTTAGCCATCAATACAGCATCCGGACAAAAAGTGAGAACTTGTAGCCCCTGGAAAGGGAGATATGGGGCTTGTCCCTGAAGGCACCCACACCCACAGGTGACAGGGACACTGGAGATGGTGTTGCCCTCGCCTGCTCCTTTGAGCCCCTCATCTAACAAAGAACCACGGCTCAAAACAAGACTGTGCCATTGTCTGCATCACTCTGTTGTACCCTGCTTGTCTCCACTCTTACAAAAATGGGACATGACTCCACATCCTTTTTTCTGCCTGCTCCTTATTAAGCTCAGAGACTCTCCTGCTGTCTCCCCAACACCCTAGACTGTGTTACACAGCACCAGCAGCCTGTTTTACCCAGGTTTACTCTTCCTTTTGTTTGTCCATTTACTGCTCTTCTCCTTTCCATTCCTGCTCACCTACTTCTTGTTTTCCTTTCCTCCCTCCATCTGGATACCCATTTAGATGCCTGTGACCGTACTACCATATGTGTACACATAACAAAAAATAAAAATAGGATCACCAAATGGGGAAACACCTCTAGAGCTGTTCTAAAACTACAGCATGACTCCAGCTAGACAGAAGACATTTTGCAATAACCTCATTGCTGCTGCCAAGTGTGTTCCGAACACAGACCTCGTGTCATAAATTACTGTAATTAGCAACACTCCAGCAGGCAAAAGTATGTATTTAAAAACTGAGGATGCATATGAAGTGGCTGCAGTTTATATTACGGGTGAGTCACAGAGAGGCCCAGCTTGAAGGGAGCCAGTGAAGCCTCTGCAGCCACAGCACTGTCTGGCACAACCCACCTGGCACAGCAAACCTTTCCCTAAACATAGGGAAAACAAGCTGAATATTGAAGCCTCTTGGGAAATGTATTTGTGCTGAAAATTTGAACTTTTTGCTGAAATAAGGGGAAAAACAAAAATCGAGCCTCTTTGGCCAGCACCAATAAAACATTTTGAGACAAGCTCCGCTTCTTGACACACGCGCAAAAAATGTTCTTCAGGGACGGCAAATGGAAACTTTTTTATTTGGATGGATAGTGGTTTTATGCCTCAAGCGACTTGGGGTTTTCTGGTTTGAGAATAAACACGTAAGAGAAAAAAAAAAAAAAAAAAGAAAAGAAACAAAACAAACAGAAAACTTCGGATGTGTTCGTGGTGGCCAAGCCCTGCTTTTCCGATGAGAACAAAAGCTGTGACATGGGGTTTTTTTTTCCCCAGACTGCGACTGCGGAAGGCGGCGGCGGTGCCGTGCCTGCCCCTCACGGCGCCGGGCAGCGCCGCGGCGGCACCGCGGCTCTCGGGGGAGCCCGGGGGAGCCCCGCACCGAGCCCCTCACCCGGCCGGGCACCGAGCCCCAGGCACGGCCCGCACAGGCTGCGAAATGTCGGCGCTGCGGTGCGCCCTGGGAGCTGTAGTCCCGCCGCCCAGCACAGCTTCGCCCTGCTCCCCGGCTCGCAAAATGTCCTCCGCCGAGGCAAGGCGGCCGCCTACAACTCCCAGGAGCCCCGAGAGAGGCGGAGAGCGGAGGCGCCGGCCCTTTCCTCGCCGCTCTCCCCGCCGGGAGTTGTGGTCCTGCCGCCGTTGTGGCCCGTCCGCGGAGCCTGGCAGGGACTCGGTGTCCCGACGAGCCGCGGGCTGAGGGGCAGAGGTAGGAAAGGCGGGCAAGGCGTGCGGCTGCTGTGGAACGTGTTGGGGCTGTGCGGTGTCGGGGTACGGGGGCTCCCCCTTCCATTTTCCCCTCTCCCGTCCCTTACCCGGCGGTTTGCGTTCTGTGCCCGGGCGGGTGGCGGTGCCCGGGGTGCAGCGCCAGCGAGGGCCGCGTGTGGAGCGGGCCGTTCGTATCCAGCAGCATCCCGGGCCGCGAAGGGCGCTGGGGCCGGGGCAGCACGGCTGGGGCTGCACCGTGACCTTGCCCTGCGCGGGGCGAGTGCCCAGAGGCCTATGTTCTTTTCCCTGTTCCTTGGCGCGGGTCTCTGTCCCGAGGGACTGTGTGGGCTTCGGTGCGGTGCTCTGTGCGCCGTGAGAGCGGGCCCGTGGCCGTGGTTTGCGGTGACTGAGGTGTCCGTCCCCCTCACAGGAGGCAGCAGGAAGACGCACCGAGTCTGTCTGAGCAGCGCCAGGATGGAGGAGCCCACTGGGAACCTTCCTTTCCGGAGAAACATCCTTGCCGAGTCGTGCTGTGGTCACGTCACCGTAACAAACCTGTGAGTGAGGCTGGGGTGTGTGAGGGCCAGCATGTTTGGCCACTAACTTTGTTAAGGCTAAAACATTTCCTTAGGAGCAGAATTTCTCCTTTCTGTGTAGGAGCCCTCAGACAAGAGATGGCCCTGATGGCCCTATTGCCATCTGAAAACAGGCCTTTATTCAAGGCCTTTTCTGAGTAGTTGTCATTACTTTTCATGTGTTGCAAAACTGAGCAGAAGACTCAGTTTTAAGATTATTTCCTGCTATGGTTACATGGAGAGCAGTGTTTTCAAAAGTAGCTATCAGATCCTTTCTGTCAAAGACAGCCAGACTTGACATGGAACCTAGCACTCCTCAGAAGGTTCTCTGTGTTTTGTGCTTCATAACAATCTGGCCCTAACTTTGAACATGACCTTTCTTTGAAAACACAAGCCTGTGTTACCCATGGTCTTACTACTTAGCAGCACTTAATGTTTACAATACATAACTATTATTATTGTATCTTCTCAGCTGCATTTAATACTGTTTATTTAATCCTTTGCACATGCAAATTACAGCTTGATTTTTTTTTAAAAACCTCCCTTCTGTTCTACAGGATAAAGTTGGCAGTGTGAATGTGGAGGCTGGGTAAATATAGTGGTGCCTGCGTTATTAGGCTGTGTGCTGTTCTTCTGCCAAAAATTCAATAATATCTACAGATTTTTATACCACCATGAGTTTCTGTCAGAATTAGAACCCAGTTTGCAGCTTTGGATGATTCAGGGGGACAGAATTATTTTTAAAACTACATTTCCAGTATCATGATGGAAATGTTTGTTTTCTAGGGTGGAAGTGCTGAGATCTTTGGTGGCTTTAACTGACCCTCAGGAGGGGAAGCTGACTCAGTCTCAAGAGAAAGTGAGTGACTAACAGACTTTCCATGTCTGTTTACTGCATCGTTTCAGAAGAGCCTATAATTAGGTAGTCAAGCTTATTCTAATAATATGTTAGAGCTCTTTCCATAAGTCATGTGAGCTGAACCAAAATGTGTGTGAGCACCAGCTCTGTTTCCAGTTGCCCAGCAAGTGGTAGCTTCATCATCAACCACCTGAATTCAGCGAGGTTCCCTTCAAGCAGGTGGCACTGGCAGGTATTCCAGCTGCTCCTGGTAGTCAGGCTTCAAATCACGCTGTCATTCACTGACTGAAGGGCCAGCTCTTGCAGGCCTGTGATTGCAGTCTCTCCTCATTTCCATGTGTGAACATGGCATGAGTGATTAGTTTTCTTAATCCAGTGGGATTGATTTCTTGAGCTGGCTGGTTTTCCAGTTCCTGGAATCTAGCAATGACTTGAGAGCATGAAGCCAGAGGAGGGAGTGGAGCTTGTACTTTATGCCGCATTAAAGCAGATTTGAAACAGTGGCCCTGATATTTTTGTGGGTTTTCTGTCACTGATATGGATCAGTGATAGTGACCTTTGTGATAGGCACAACATGATGGCTGTTGGGACAGCAGGTACAGAGCTAGTGCAGTAAGGGCTGTACTGGCCAAATCAAAGTGTGAGAAATTGGATGTGTTTTGTGGATGTTTACAGTGTGAATAAACACAGGGTGTAATATGCAGAGCTCATTGCTGTCTCCTGGAAGATGTAATAAGACAGCTTTGGGGGATTCAGATTAACTCAAGAGCTTTATCTTCATCTTTTAGTAATTGGACCTGATGTTACCTGTAAAGAAATTTGGTAGCATTACTTTCAATTACTTCATATTCTTGTATTCGGTCCTGTGTAAATCTTTAATTTTAATGTGCATTCATTCCTTAAATAATGCTTTAATTTGAAGCAAAATTGCTTGGGAATCCCTAAAGCACAGCTAACTGTTATATTGCAGTTATAATTACTTTGCATGACACAGAGTGATGGTTTCATTCTTGGTTCTCATTTCACAGTTAAGTTTTTATGTTCCTTTGTATTGTAGGCACTAAACTTGCTGGGCATTTGGAAAAGTGTATTTAGAGTTGTTCCTGGGCCTACATCAAAGACCTCAGAGGAGTGACAGCTTGAAGATGGGAGAGCAGGAGGCAGGTGAACCTTTTCTGGGGATAGTGGCTGATGGTGGCAGAGACTTTGAAGGAGCTCTGCCCTCAGACACGGTGTCGCTCAGCGATTCTGACTCTGATGACTTGGGGCTGGCGGATGAAGCAGAAGTTGATACAATATCTCCCGAGGAGCCATCTGTAGATGAAGGGGATTCCAGATCAGGAGAGACACCTGACTCATCAAACAGCAGATCTCCTGTGCAGCCATTCCATCTGAAGGGCATGAGTTCTACATTCTCTCTCCGTAGCCAGAGCATTTTTGATTGCCTGGAAGAGGCAGCCAAGCTGTCTGTGCCCTCTATGCCTGAAGATAATGTTGTTGATGGGAGGTTCAAGCGCCCATTGCCTCCAACCACAGTTTCAGGTAACCTGGTCCCAGAAAACATGGGAAGGCAAGCCAGAGCAGTACAGGCTCCCAGAACCTCTCCTGCAGTGCCTGACTACGTGGCACACCCGGAGCGCTGGACCAAGTACAGCCTGGAGGGAGTTTCAGAGTGCAGTGACAAGACTAACAGGGCAGTGGCCATGGAATTTCTAGGTGGTTTGAAGAAAAGAGGGGAGCAACAGAGCTCGGCTACTCAAGACAGCTACACCCAGTCCTTCAACCAGGACCCTTCCAGCTGTGGAGCTGGGAGGATTGTCTTCACCAAACCAACCAAAAGAGGTGTTGATGGACTGGAAAAGAAAACATCTACAGGGGAGGATGATAAAAAACAGGTGAAGACAGATCTGAAAGGAAAATCTCTTAAGAAGGCTGATGACTTGAGGGAAGAAGATAAGGTTGAGCTGGGGCACTTAGACAGTGACAGTGGAAAGGCAGCAGAGGAGGAGGAGTGCACGATGGAAGGGGACCAGAACACAGAACATAAACCTGATGCAAGGCTTAGTGGTGCAGGTGAAGAGCCATCGCTGGGAACAGTTGGATTCCACTGCAGTAAGAAGAAGAGCAGGAAAAATTTCCGACCTAAAGTAGATGATGAAGGGGAGGAAGAAGAGTCCTGAAGGATGAAGCACATTGGAGACATCCCAGGACTTGTCTTGGTCATTTTTTTCCTTCTCGGTTTTTTTTTTTTTTCCCCCTTTCTGGTCTGAAAACCACATGATAGCTTTTTGTCCAACAGTTTGCATCATAGCCACCAAAAATGTTTTATATTGTTAGAAATTAAGCAACCTAAAATAACCTCCAGCCTTTTTGTTTATGAGAACTCCATGGCACAGGATAGTTGCATCCTGGCAGAATAGAATAAAGTGTGATACTCCAGAGCTGAAGTATCCAAAGAAACAGAAGTGTTAGCTAAACGGTTGCAGGGCTTCCTAGTAACTCCCAGTTTTGGAATTGTTCCCAAATCCTGTGGAATCCTGGAGAAAAGGTGATGAGCTCATTATGTAGAGATTTTTGAACTATGAAAATAAAACCTAGTCTTCCACTGGATGTGATTTCTTCTGGCCCTGTCCCAGGGAGGAAAACCTTTTAACTTTTTTGTTTAAAAACATCTTTCTGTCATTGCCATTGAGGGTGAAAGCACAGCAGTGCCCAGTTACATGATGTGAAGATCTGCACCTTTGTATGTCCTTTCCAGGAGGTGCTGCTTCCATACTGATTCTATATGTGGATTGGGGCATTTGTGGGAATCAGCTATTTATACCAGAACTGGAGACATTTTTTTTTTTTTCTATGTGATACAATAAACTTTTGGTTGTAACTTGATTTCTTGTCTGAACCACACTGAGTAATGCAGCTGCAGGAGTTTTACCAAACATTTTATTTGATTCCTAAACTGCCTTGAAAACTTCTTAAAGTGTTACTCTAACTTTGCCATCTTGTTAACTTTTCCCTCAAGTGTTAGAGATTCTAAACCTCACATTTTTAACATTTTCAATCATTTTACAATGTATAATCCCCTCATAGGATGAGTCATCTCATACAATGAATCACATTGTAGGGAATGTCAAATAGAGTGGGTTTTTTCCATAGTGCTAGTAAATTTAATAACTAAGGTTGAAAGATTAAATTCTTTGAAAGGTTACATGATTTGAGACTCAAATTAGTTCAGGTCACTTTGGACTGACATTTTTTTGGTCATTATTCTAAATGAACCAATCCCAAGAGTAGTATTTACAATTGTGTAGTGAAAGATTAATTTTTAAGAGTTTGTGATATTTCTTGGTAGATTGTGCTTGCTCAAACTCTGAAGGGTGTTTGAGGGGGTGACTTCATTTTAACAGTTATTAACTGGGAGGCCCAAATCACTTGGGCTTTGTGTTTGAACTGATGCATCATTGGGTAGAAGAAGCAGAAAACAGTGTAAAAGGAGCAGTTGTGCTCCATTTTTCTAAAGTCACCTTTTAGTTTTCAGAGCAGAATGTATGTTCTCATGAGTGTGCAGTTGGATGCACATTGCTTAGTGGGTCATTGGTAAATGCCTTGGTTGTTCCAGTGCATGTGAGTGGACACACACAGCAGGTCCCAATGGATAGATTTTGGGTTCCAGTGGATAATTTGTGTGCTGATCACATTAAAATAGTAGCCATTTCAAAATGGAAACTGCTACCAAGAGCAAGGAATGCTTGTTGTGAGATATCTGTTATTTCTTAACAAAGAAATGCAGCTCAGTTACTCAAACTTACTGGGTTTATGAGTTCTGCTTGCCCAGGGTGAGGAACAGGTAGGACTATCAAAATTCCATCGCTGCTAATGGAGTCACAGGTCTGGGGCACAGCTGAATAAACTGGACAAATGCCTGTTTCATTAAGCCATCATAACAAGATTAATATCTGGTAATAAAAGGCTCATTTTTGTCAGAGCTGAGATTTATTTTTTTTTCCACCTCTGGTAACAGAAAGCTTGTACAATCTACAATTACATTGCATAGAGACAATATTATACATGTGAGGAAATGCAGTTAAAGTTTGTATCAGAGTCAGACACAGCCCAATACTTCCCCCTTCTGATGCTGTTTATATTATTCCAAGGAAATTTCCCCTCAGAGAATGGTATTGATATTTTTGTGGTATATCTTGCAAAATTCAAATAAAGCCAGTGAATTTTTATATGCTAAAAATGTACAAGCCAGTTTAAGTAATGGAAAAAGCCACAAACAGCCCAAATTCTTAGACTGCACGATAATTCTTGGTACACATTCTTGTCTTAAAGTCTCTTAGGTGATTTCTTTTTCCCTGACCCTTGAGAAAGAAAAGTAGAATGAAATCAGATGCTTAGATGTAGAGGAGGTATTCCATGTGGTGTGATACATGGAGGCAAAGGCTCCTTTTCAGCAGGGAACTGGCAGCAGCTGTGATGGGCCATGGGCCCAACAAAAACCAGGTGATTCCACTCTCTGAGGGTGAGTGAGGAGCCCTTTAGAAGGAATACCAGCAAAGGAATATCAGCAAAGGAATGCGTCACAGGAGCCAGTGTGGGAAGAGAAGCCGGTGAGTGCAATTGTTTGAGAGTTGTAGGAACTCCAGGAACTGTATGTTTTGTAATGTTTCAGTGTTCAGCCCTTTCCTTGGAAACTTTTTCTTGATTTCCTTTTTTTAAGCAGCTCAGGAGTACAAGCTTGATGTCTTGGCCAAGGAAGGAGCTTGTTTTTAAGTGCGTAAGCAACTGCCCTTCCAAAGGGAGACTCCCTAGAACAGGGAGGTGTGGAATTTGGCAGCGCTGATGGTGAATTGAGGGTGTGGTATCTGGAGAACAAATGGTATTTAGAAAATAAGGTGGTAGAGTCACCCTGGAGGAGAAAGTTTTAATGCTATTTGTGGAATGGTTTTGGAGAAAGGATCGAGTGCTTCGGGAGCAGCAGGAAACAAAGCCCAGGAAATTGAAGGAGAAAGACCAAGAAATCCTTAGGAATGTCAGGCACTGATAGTGCTTAGCATAGGAAGCTTGTTGCCCTTAGGCCTTCAAGAGATTAGGATTTTACTTCTACAGTAGTTCAGTAGGACAAAAGGTTTAATGTGAAGAAATAGAATAAAATTTAGTTATCAATGTATTCAATGTCAGTCTCAAACTGATCTGCACACTCTTCTCTTTCCCTTCTTTGTGGCAAAGGCACTTCTGTGTTGGCGCTCTTCACACCTATTAGGATTGGCAAAGTCATGTACTCGTTTAAAAGCCTTAGCACAAGGGGCACATAGTAGTAATTGCTTAAGAAACTTCAAAATGTTGAAAAAAAGACACTGTAGATTGTATTACTTTGCATTTGCTCAGTAAATGATAAACACGGTTATTTTTCAGCTGTTTAAATTTCTGGTCTTTTATGCAGTTACAGTATCAAAATGTCTGGGAAGCCTGCTATGGGATGGAGTTGTTTTATTGGAATACTGATAATGAAGCAACTCACATAAGTGTTATATTAACTTTTAACAGAATTAAATAAAGCTTGAGGTTAGCTCACATTTGTGTGACTTGAGGTCCTGTCATGTTGTGACTTTGAGTTTTCCAGCTACTTTTTCCCATGTAGTATATATGCTCAATTTATGGGTTTTGGAGGCTGTTTTGTGTGGTAGCATTAGGTTGATATTGAAATAGGTCATTAAGAAGGGTATCCAAAGTCTTTATTGTGTTGGATATCCTGCAGTGGCTGAGAACTAGCTTGTTCCTGTCTCTAATGATTAAAACTCCATGCAGTGGAGCCCTGGGACACAGGACACGATTCTTAACTGACAGAAATGGGTGCAGCTCTAAAGGCAAATGAATTCTGTCAACTAAAAAAAATAATAGGAGACTTGCTCAGTTTTGATTTTTAATGATTATTGTTATGCATTTTAAATACTTTTGTAATAATTCTGTAGAATTATCTCATGGACTCAAGAAACGCCCAAGGGAATCCTCTGTTGCAAATAGATACTTGTTCACGTGTTTGAACTGGGTGAGATTATTCTAACTCACCCTGAGTGACAGTCCTTGCCCAAGGCTTGTAAATGTATTTTACAAAAGGTAATTTTTTCATTCTGAACTAAGAATATTCTGTTCCCTGATTATATTCCCATAACCTCTAGGAAGCTCCTTATAGGGTAGTTTTCCAATCTTATTTTTCCACCTTGCATTTTTAAACTACATTGTTCAGCTGTATTAATTACCTTTTCCATGATTGTTTTCAGTACTTACATGTGTAGTTTGGAGCTGGTTGAGTGCACAAGAGGTTGGTTTTGGTTAAAACTTCTGCCATGGAGGAGATAACAGCTGTACAGTAGCAAATCTACAAAATAGGCAGTGATTAAATACCTGCCCTCTTTTGTGAGGATATTGCAAGACCTCAGGCTGGCACAAACTTAATAAAGCATTCCTTGTGTGTTTCTGTTGGACCTGTATAGCCTGACTTTTTTCAGGAAGCTATAAAAGGGATAAGAAGGGAGCAGGAAACTGTATCAGGAGTATTAAGATAAAGAATTTTCAGCGAGGCCAGAATTATACAGGAGAGTGGCAGAGATAAAGAAAACAATAAGAGTTGTGCTACATAGCAGGTGGTTTAACATTTTCAGGCTGTGTAAGAAATGTTGTTTGTTTATATTGTGAGAGTTTGTCATCAAAAGCTCGAGACAGAATTTCCTGCTATTATTTGGATTTCATAATTGCATGTTGGACACTTCCCTTTTGAGTGTTGGTACTTGGTATCTTAAGAAAATTAGATGTACAAGATGATTAGGTCAGATCAGACAGAATGTGTCTTTTCCAAGCTGACATTAAAAAAAAAAAAAGAAAATATTAGGAGAAGGACAAGAAGGGGGGGGAGGGGAGGAGATGAAGCATTTCATTCCAGAAGCATCCTTAACAGAGGAAATAAACACTCTCAAGTGAACTACCAAAGAAAGCAAGAAATGTTGAATTCCCTTTTCTCCTTTCTACAGGAGTTTAGACATTTTTCTTTACATACATTTATCACCAAAAAGCAATAAGGAAAGTGAAACCATAATATAGATCTGTTTTTCTGTCCCTTTATCCCTAAGTGGGGTCTGCCAAACCACCATTAAATGAGAGAAAGATGATGAAATTCTAAAGCTGATATAAATGCCTAGAAAATACTACTTACCTGGGCTTCCAGAACTTTAAATCGTTTTTCTTGTTCTTTCAATCCACTAAAATACTTGGACAAATTATCCACCCTGTGGAAACAAAGCAAACACCTTGAGCAAAAAGGAGAGGCTTCAGAAGAAATCATAAAACACAAACCATGTCCAACTTTACTATACCCATGGCCCTTCACTGCAGCTCTGTGCTGCTTAGACATCCCACAGCCCCCTAAAAGTTTTGTCCTTTTAAGGTGTTCACAGAAGTATTTTTTTGGGCAGAACAGCATCCCTGGAACACTCTCATGCACCTGCTGCCCAAGGACTCACAACTGACAGGTCAGGGCAGCTATTCAGCTTCTGGTGAGGGCCACGTAGCCTCAGTTGCTGTGGCAATCAAGGGCAGTAGAAAGGAGCTGCTCTGTCTTTAGAGCACTTGTCTTTCGTACCTGGAAACATCAGTACCCAATGGAAACTGGTTCTGGTGTGAGAACGGAGGCCACAACAGAGAACAGCCACTTAAAATTTATGCAAACTTTCATTTCTGGAAGCTGGCTTGACAGTCAAATCCCTTTTTCCCTGCAGTCCACAGGGATTGCTTAAGGAGCTTCCACATGGTGCCTCCAAATCGCTGAATTATCCCCATGCTTTCTGCATCCTTCACCTGTTCTCCCATCAGTTCCTTATTCCTAGCATCTGATTCCTCATAGGGTTGGCAAATCCCTCTCTGGTTTCTCCCAGCTACTCTTTCAAAGTTTCCCTCTCACAGGCAATGTTCCAATCCCACCTGCTGCTGGGTGGGTCTAATGCATTTTGACATTGGTTCAGTGCAGCCAAAGTTCAAAGAATCAATTCCTGAGGGTTTCCTAAGATTTCAAAACCGCATGGCTACCACCTAAGAGCAAAAATAAAAACCACTGGGGGTTGTGGTGTTTATCTGAATCTCTTCCAGTGTTTCTCTGGCTCTGCTATACCTGAAATATTGTGAAGCCAGATGAATTCTCACTTTTGCCCTCCAGCAACTTCACCTACAATGTACCATCTTTATTATATAAGGATATAGTACCCTTTGTTTGGAAGAATTGCACATAGATTTATTGCATTTTCTCAACTTGAGCTCTCACTCCTGGGGTTTGTCAGTGATCTGCTTATGAGAATCAAGTTTAAACCTATATAGCCATTCTAAATTATTATGAATTAAGGTCTATGTGAATTAGAGGGAGAGGAGTATTTTCCAAGAATGGAAGTATGCTGTTCTGGTTTCCAGCTATTCTGTGAGTTGGAGGTTTATTTTGAAAAAAAGCAGACAGCACAGGAACATTTCCATGGAATTTTCTTATTATGGTACCTTTCACACCCATTGTGCCTCTGTTTGAAGTCTGTTTTATTGTAGGAGAAAACAGCTGGAATATGTATTAAAAGCTTCTTAAAGGAGTGTTTTTCTGTCTTAGATGTTTCTGTTCTCCCTGCATATGACTACTTTGTATCTCACTTAAAGGTTTAAACCTCTGAATAATAATCTAGGACTTATACTTTATCAGACTAAACCAATTCAAGTGATATTCCTAGTGGGGAAGTATAGAGAGGTATACAAATGGAGACTCAGTCCCATGCCCTAAAAGCATAAGTATTTGTTCTTTTGCATCTGTGGTTAATTCAAGGTATCTTAAACTTCCATTCAGAAGTCTGTGTTGTATTCCTACAGGGGAAGTAATTACGTGTGCTGCAGTCTAGCAAACAAACTGGTTTTCCACCATTTTCTTCCTGAATAAGATTTTCTTTGAGCTTGGCCACAGATTTGGCTGGAACTTGCAGGTCTATAATTGTACATACTTCAGGAGTGACAAACACTCTAACATTGTAGTGATGCTGGCCTCACATTTTTTCATGGCTCTGTGTTTCCTAACTGCATTCCAGCTGGACCCTTTATGTAAGCTTTACAAGAACATCAATGCTGAACTCAATGAAAGCTCTTCAGCTTGCAAGTTACTTTTACTGTGGGTCAGAATAACTTACTTATTAGATGTGGCCTTCAGCCTTTCTTCGTTGCTTTCTTTCTTTTCTTGCTCAAGGTTTACGAGATAATGTTCTTTTTGCACCAGCTCCCATGTTATGATTTTTTGATCGAGGCCCACTGGAAGATCTCTTTCTGTAGGAAAAATAAAATAAGAATTATATTTTATCCCTTTTTCTCTGATACTAGTAGTGAAAAGTTGTTATGCTAAAGGAAAGGGTCTTTTTAGGGTTAATAATTGGTAAAACTCAGAAGCAAATGAAACAACTATTCCTTAAACCTATAAATTGTTAAATCTTCAGAAATCAAATCCCTATAAACCATTTTATATTGCTACCTTTGTTGTAATAACTATGATGCATCAAGAAATGCACTGTGGGAAAGTGTTCATAGTTTAAATTATAAACCTTAATTTTTTGTTTGTATTCTCCTGGCACTCTTTGTTAAAACTAAATTGTGACTCTCAGCTTAAGGAAATCCACCTAGCTCTGTGTTTTGTGTATGCACCATGTCCTTGGAGAGAGTCAGGCTCTACAGTTGCTTGATCACATTTGTTAATAACTCACCCAGGTGTTTTTTCTTGTGTTCCATTTTGTTGAAGAGCCTTCTGAGAACCAGAATAATGTGGTTGATAATGATAAATGGTGGTGCTAAGGCAGGCCGGCCATGGTATTCAACAATCAGGTTGTAGCGCTGCACTTTCCAGAAGATGTCTGTGTTGCCCTGGACAACTTGAAAAGTGTAACTGTAATTTGAGGGGGGAGGAATAAAACATGTAACTCTTTTCACCACAAGAAGCTAAAGATGAATATAACAAAATTTAGTCCTGTATTTACTTTAAAAAAAGAACAGCAAGGTCAGCAAGTAGTGTTAATTTAATCTAAAGTTTACGCGAATTCTTAGCTATTACAAGAATTGCAGTTGCAGTCTTCAAATGTTAAAAGATACATTTGTTTTGTTTGGCATTTTTGATTTTTTTTTTTTTTTTTTTTTTTTTTTTTTAGGAAAGATAATTCTACTTTTCTCAGGAAAGATCAGCAAACATGCCACATCAGTTCTTCAACCAAATGAATCATTACTAACTGTGTTGACAACAAGCATTTCCCTGATGTGCAAATCATCCACTGTAAAGCCTGCCAAGTTTAAGGCTGCTGTGCACCTGCAGATTTGTGGCTCCACACAGCCAGGGACTCGGACCCTTCTGTGCATGTTTAATTGAATTTTTAGCAGTAAAAGAGGCTTCTTTTCTCCTTGTCTCCCATCCGACCAGAGTAAGGATGATGAAAACTTTAGAGCTGTCTGATCACAGGATTCTGCCTATCAACCCCCGAGTAATATTCATTAGGAAAATTACAAGTGTATTTTAAAAGGAATAGCCAACAGTGAGGTAGAAAATGTGGACATCCACTTAAGGCTTTGCAGCCTCTGTCCTGATAGGTAGTGAAATCCCTCTTGCCTGAACATTGCAATGAGGAGGTTCATGAGGAGGACGTTTGTGACCAGCAGGAAGATGACCAGCAGGAGTATGACAAGCCAGTTGGCGTAGCTGTTGGGGCAGGATGGAGTGTTCTCCTGCAGGATCTGCAGGGGGTTAAACGTGCAGTTCCTGGGATATGTTCGTGATGCTGAAAGGGAAGTTGGAGGAAAAAAATGAGTTATGGCAAATCCTAATGCTGTGTTTTCTTTCTTTGGTTGTGTGGAAGTGTAATCATGTTGTGTACATAAAAACACATTGGATTGTTGTGCAAGGTATTTGCAGCCCTAGGACACTGCAGATCTCAACAGCTTGGCTGCTCATTTAGGGGCAAGATGTCTGTCACATCTGGCTTTGTAGTAGTGTTTATCATTAAAGGGATTATATTGAAAGGGCTGTATCCTTCTTAGACTGGTTTTGAATTTTCAAAATCAAACCTCCTCTGAGTTTGTGTTCCCCCACATCCTTGTGTCCTCATGCCTGGCACATAGGTGGGAAGAGGAAACTCTGTAAAACTGGCAAGGGGATTGGTTCCTTGTTCTAAATTTAAAGTGCTTTGTGTATCTGAGGTTGAGGTTAGGAAGGTCTGGTTCTACTGCATCAGACTAGAAGCCTAGTGCTGTATTCTGTCTCTAGCTGTGAATTAAACCCACAAGTTTAGAGTAGCATAATAATATTTACTTTTTTCCCTCTATTTTTTCCCTGTAATCCTTTTCCCTGGTGCTATAGATAACCCCCTGGTTACATTCTTTAGAGCACGTGGTTATATCAAAGCTCACCAAGCTGGGATTTCTTTTACCAAGGGCACTAGCTTATACTTGTCTACACTGAATTTCATTTGATGACTCAGCACTCATGAGGCTCCTCTACCTCTCTTAGGTGTCAGTTTTTGTCTTTGCTACCCAGTGATGTAGTTTTGTCAGCAAATTTTGTCCTCCTCATTTCCCCTCTTCCTTTGCATATATTTCATAAAGATGTTAAACAGAATAAACCCCAGAGGGCCCTAGGACTAATTAATCCCTTCTGGAATTTGCCCATGTAATTGGTTCTTTTTTCCTCTGTTACTCTTAACCAGTTATTTACCCAGGTAGACACACCCACTGGAGTTCCAGTGGCAAGAAACACACATTTCTAGGGAGTGCTATGCCTGACATTTTGGCAAATGAGTTGAATTATATTCCAGAAATATTTGTTTCTTTCCAATTACTTTAAAGGAAATAAGAGTGACTGATTGTGTTGTACGTGCTTACATCATAGATATTTAAAATGGACATGAATCACTTTCCTCTCTCTTGTGTCATTCAGGTGTTTTGGCTTTTCAAAGACATGTTTTTTCTTACTAAGCACAGTGAGCATGAGAGAATGCTTGCTAGTTTGCTTGTATGTATAGCTTTTTTGGGTTCTAGTTTATGTTGCTCCAAGTTTGACTCCCACTTCATTATTGCTGTGAGATTTAGCACTGGCTAAATGCTGTGGTGTTACTGCAGGCTTCCCTGGGAGGTGGGTGACCTCCCAGGGAAGGTCTGTATTTTACCTGCTTACCTATCAGAAATGTTGCCTTTGAACTTCTATGTCTAATTATTTCAGTGTCTTGTGATTATTTTAATGTTGTTTTCTTTGCCATGCTGCACATAAGCAATTACTAGCTTTATTTGATTTGGGCAGCTTTATCTCCAGAGTAAATAAATGCTCTGGAGTAATTTTATTTTAAAACGTGTTTGCTTATGGGCAGAGCAGTACTGCTTTAACACTGTTGCATTAAACTACTGCCAAAATGTGTGGAGGTGCTGTTATTTATTATTTGAGTTTACAGAGGGTTATCTGGGTCTAGGTTAAACTGAAAGGAAATGGATTGAAATGAAAGCAGGTATGCCAGCCTTTAAAACTGCAAGTCCTTGTGTATTTCTGAGAGCTTATCTAAACAGGGCCAGCCCTTACACTCTAATGTAGCTCCATAATGCCCTTTATCTCTTTGCAAATACACTATTTGTGTGACAGTAATGTGTAAGCTTTGGCCTGTAGGACAGAGATTTTAAAACAGCAAAATTTAAAAAGGGCAATACTTGGAAGGAACTCCATGCTCTCATCAGAAGTGTACATTCAAAAATGGCCAAGTTAGGGGGAAAGAAGTTTCCTCACTGTCTATTTCATCCAGTGGAATCTGGCCAAATATCTGAAGGTAGGGACGATAAAGAACCCTTCTGAATATCCATTCCACTCGGCTGTCATTGGGATGGAGCAGAGCTTGAGTTGTCACACCGTAGGCAATGAGCCACACGCTCAAGAAAAACAGAAAGAAGAAAACATCCTTCATCTACAAAACAGAGGGGGAGGGGAGAAAAGGAGGGGCAGTGACTGTGATAGCATAGTCAAGGAACAGTAGTCTTCTGTATGAATATGGCTCAAATAATTCTGTTTCTTTATAAGCTTGTTTAGGTTAAAGGAGGTGGAATAGGATACAGTTCCATGCACAGAATTCCTTGTCTGACCTTGCTGTTACCATATTGTCCTTGGCCTGTAGTAAGCATTCTTTGATAGCTCATTTAGATAAAGACACATTTTAAACTAAAAATCTTGCTTTCCAATAATCAAACATTTAAAAATGAAACACATTTTTATCTTTTAAGTGACTGTCACATTTTATCTTTTAAGTGCCTATTTTCTGTGAGCTATCTCAGTACCATGGACTGCTTTCCTGTGAATTACAAGAGTTCTGCTGCAGCAGAGAATCCTGGTAGCAGTCAATGCTCATTGATGAGTACTGAGCCACTGATACAGCAGGCAGTGAAGGCTGCAAGGATCAGGTTCCTTCTGTCTTCAGTTTTCAAGCTAAGTGATGCATCTGAAAGATTCTTTTTGGGGCTTCCTGCTTTTAAACATTCTGTTTCTCTACAGAAGCAGAAGTAATTGAATCCTAAAACACTTACTTAAAAAAAAATCTAATATGAATATCAAGTGCAATAATTTTTCCCTGGTGGAAGAGGAACACTTCATCCTCTCCCCATCTGATCTGACAGAGTTCATTAGAGACTGTAGATTCCTTTCAATTAGATTGTTGGATTGTACAGTTACCCAAAAGCATAGGCATTTCAGAGCTCCAGGATGTTATTTGGAGTTCTCATAAGAAACATCATCTCCAAGCCAGACAAGACAGAGTTGATGTCTGACTTCCATTAATCTTTTTTGTTTTCTGGATGATCTAAAATTTAGGAATGCTGCAGGGCTGTAATGGTATCATGGTGATGGGAGAGTGGTGACAAGTCTGGAACTATTTTTTCCAATCTGCAGTCTCTCTGGAAATGAGTATTTTTCTGGAATTTTAGCAATTACCAGAGCTGTTTCAGCAAATCTGTAGCAAGGGTATGAAGGGGAAAGACAGTAAGAGATCATCTGGGATTGCTTCTCTCTAAAGTAAGGGAGATGTTTTTGCTAGAACACCCTTGAACCCTTCAGGCAGGTTTCATTTACTGAGGTAACCTTCACTGTTTCTTCCTTTGATGTAAGATTCAACACTGAAATACCAAAGCTGAGCATTGTGTTGGCTTGGGCAGGGCAAAGATGAAAGGTCCCTGGTAGGGCTTTTTCTAGGCTGCTGTTTGTGTTCTCATTTGCATCTTCCCAACCCCAGTGTTATCTTGCAGGACTTCAGGTGCCTGCAGAGTGGGCACAGGTAGGACTGTTCAAGGCCCTGGTTTAGCCTGGCAGGCAGCAAAGGAAGGGTTAGGAGCTGTAGCTCTGACTTCTCTCACAATACAGGTCTGCTAATGCCATAAGCTAGATAACGAACAAGAACAAATATTTATTTGCCATCTACCCTTTTGCTAGTCCAACCAAATGTCATCTTAGAGTTCCAGGTATTGCATTTGTAGACAAATCCAAATAGCTTGGTAGTTATGTTTATTCAATGTATAGGCTTGTTTAGACTGTAGAGCTTTTACTGAGTTCTGCTGTGAGTCACAAATCAAGTATTTGTAGATTCTGTAATGGTACTTACAATTAGATGAACTCTATTAATCAGTTAGCATGAGCTAATTGACCTGGAGGATTAACATGCCTAAATAAAAAGCTTTTTCAACATACTAATGCATACCCAGGCACAGTGACTGTAATCCTTGTTTTTTGCAGGAGAGCAGTAATAAATAAAAATATTTCATCAACATCTTCCAACATCTGCTCACAAAGTACTAATATTTTTTCATTGTAACAGGAAGCTAAAAAGTACAAGTAAGAATAACTCCTGTAGGGAACTTGTAACTATCCTTTTTCATTGATATTTTTTTCCCCCCACACTTGCTGAAAAAAACATGATTTGTTTCCCCAAGTCATTTATTGGAAGCCCTGCCCTTCTGTACATGGTCTGTCATCTGCCTGAGGTCTTTGCCCTGGATGCACACAGCTTAGCAAGTAGGAGGAATAGCAGTAAGGCAAAGACTGCTCTTGGTTAGCCAGATCTGAGGATAAATTATTAGGTAAGATACAAGGATCTTGATACAAGGATCCCAAGTAAATTGGGACCAGTTTACTGCACTGCAGAGGTGTGTGAAAGGATCTACTTCAAACATTCCATCTATAATAGAATACAGGAATATGCAAAATGACAGGCCTTAAAAGTGTACAGATAAAGACAGATTATAAAGCTATTTCCTTTCTAAAGACAAGGTTTCCTACTCTTCATTTCTTAGAAGGCAAAAGTATTTATCTGAGACAAACTGCACACTTACCATCCTTTCCACAATTATGATCTTTGGTCCAAGTTGTTTGTGAATTGCAAAAATATGGATAAGTCTAAGTGTAAACACCATAAAATCAATGGCGAGTATTGTACGGCCAGCTTGGAAAGTTGAGTTCAGCATCCTGCAGAAGACATGGAATGAAATATCAACTCTCAGCAAGTACTGCTCATATTTGTGCAGTGAAGAGAAATAACCAAAAGATGCAGGAACACTCTTTTCTCTCTCTTGGCTTCAATAAGACTTATTAACAAATAATGGAAAATAAGATACTTTCAGTAAAAGGGATTTCAGAAAACAAACAAAGAAGAGCTTTTCAGTACATGTGTTTGAATATATCAATTTTAGAGGCTCCTACTGCAGAAGTACATCTCAAAGCCTGTAAAAATGAATGTTAGAGCCTGTCCTCTCATGCACATGAGACTCAGCTGTCAGTTGACATACACAGCCCTTGCTACTGATGCAAATACATACCTGCAGATTACCCCAATTATAAAGAGGAATATGGTCACCATATCACATTTATTCCAGTTATCCTCCACATACAGTTTAAACTTTTTCATTAAATTTGTGTCTTCATCTGTATAGAAACTCTGAAAAAGAGAAATAACCATTGGTATTGATAGCTTTCCACTTTCACTATTTCCTCCTGAGTTTTAACAGAATACATGTTGCCTTTTTCTCTTTCATTGCAAAGAACAAAAACAAATTATGAGTGTAATAAGGGGGGAAAAAAGCAATACCGCTTCCAGTTAGAGTTGAGTTTCCAGGCACTGCTATGAACAGCATGAACAGATTTTGCATTTCTGTGCTGGAATTGTCAGTGAAGGCAATTTGGTTATCTAGGCAAGGAGTTGGCTTGCTTAATTGGGTTTTAGCCTGGCAGTCTTCATGTTTTACAGGTTTATAATGAAATGTTCTTTGATCCAGATATTTTCCATGTTCTTCTCTCTTAATGGTCTTGCTGCATAATTTCAAGTAAATTGTGACAAACTTTCCTGTCTCTTTTGCTTAAATAATGAACACCTACTGGTTCTTCCAGAGTAAATGATTCCAACTGCTTTTTTTGTATCTAAAGAGAAGAGCTTTGTGCAACCCACAGTTGCAACACACTTGCACCACTGTTATTGTTTCAGTTTGTAAACTGAGGACTTTCCAAAACCAGTAGTAGGAGACTAATGGAGGAGGGCTTTTGGGGGTTGGTGGTTTTGTTTGGTTGAGTGTTTTTTAAGAAAAGCAAGCCCAAAAGAGATCTGCTAATATTTTGAGTTGAAAATTATTTTAGGAAAAGCCACAAATAATCTGAATTTCTTTACTTGTGATTTTTTAAACAGTCTCCAGCAGGGAAGAATCTCCTAAAAGGATGTAGAGCTGTCTGCTGTGTTTCCAGGTGTAGACTATAACTTCCAACTTATATTATTTGTGGTGGGAAGACCTAGTTCTGTGGAGTGAAATCAGAGAGAGACTTTACCAAGCAGAGAATATCTGAATGCTGGCAGCCCACTTGACTTGGCTAAGGCTGCAGTAGGATGGAAAGGATGGCTAAGGATGGAAAAACAGCGGTAGAGATGTAGGTTTATATGGTGGAGGAAGAGCTTGCTCTGGGGGAGAGAGGGGAGATGTTCAGGATAAGGTGAGTTCTGTGTTGTTCTGTGCACCTGACACTTGAAATGTCCAAGCCTGTACAGCTGTACAGATTGTAAATCTATTGCAAATATTGCTGGAGCTTTTGCTGTGTTGGCACTGAGGTGATGCAGGTTACTCACCTGTCGGATCTCTTCCAAGACAAGGGTAAACACCCAGAAGTAGAGCACAATTTCTTTAACAGATGGACCCTGAGGTGGAGGTGGTTTAAAGTCCAGTAAAAGGACATAAGTAAATAGAAAGAGAAAAGCAAAGTACATGATAACATTCCCCATAAACACAGTTACAGGGGCACTCCAGAATTTTCTCCACCGGGTAAATACGAATGTTGCCCATGCTGTGTTTGCAGAAGGGTTCTGTTTTTCCAATGTGTCATTTCCTCTGCAAACCAAAAAGAATACATGCTTGGTGACAATCTCCTAAAATTAGTTCATGGGAATAGGCTCAATATTATTCTATATAAAGCTTCTTGTAAGATAGTAAGAGGCAGATGCTGGGGCTGGCCAAGGGGGAAGGCTGTAGAAGTCAGAGCAATCATATTACCATAGCAGAAATACTTCAAATCAAAAAGAAGGTTTTGAAAAACAAAGTCACATCAGAATTATGTGAGCATTTTTGTTATTACAGTTTAGTTGTATTAATTTTCTTTTGTAAGCTTCATTGTGTTCTGCATGGACAGAAAATGCACAAGGAGAGGAGGAAGGCTAATTGGCCTTTATAAATCTAAATAATAGAAAAGAAAAATGCCAATGAATTTTTGTGAGTCAGCTCTTAATTATTTTGGCTTTAAAATTTCTTGCAGTATTTGTCTGTGGAAGTTCTTGTTGTTGCTGTGACTTTGAACTTCTGACCCAGTCTCTAAGTGCTGGATCGTGTTAAGCCTGTGTTTCTTGACTATCCCTGCTGGAATCTGATAGACCCACTGAAGAATACCTCTCTGCTCTGCATAACTGGCATCTTGCCCTATGTGATTAAATTAGAGTAAGTTGCAAAATAACAATATAGAAGCCTTTTAGCAAAAAGAGTTGACCTCATAAAACATGTACTAAGGTAGCCTTTGAGCGGTGTGCAATGACACAAGTATTTTGGTAACTGAAGGGAAATTTGACCTGTACACTTACAGCTGTTTTGCTGTGTTTTGGAACATGAGGTGGTATTTATTGGCAATGGAAAATATCCTGTGCAGAAAATGCAAGTTTGATAGCAATTTGATCTTTGTGTGAGGATTTGTTTCCACATAAAATGCTCTCCTGTGTAAGCTAGGAATGTTATTGGACCTTTAATTTTGTGATTCTTACTCTGAGAAGTTTGATCTCCAACAAAGGATGTGCACACTAGGGTATGTTTTCAATTTCACCTCACAGAAAATAAACAATGACTCGTCTCTGGTTTTTAATTTCCTCCGACAATCTTGCTAATTATTAAATACATTTGTTATAAGGGAGAAGTTCTCTTTGTGGCCAATCTTTTCTATATGCCTGATTCTGTACGACCTCTCAATTTACAACATCATGAGATACATTCCCATGGTAACAGGCTAATATCATAAACAGATAATTGCAGCTTTACTGTAAGATGCTGAAATAGATCTGGGATGGAGAGAGCCTCTTTGTTAAAATAAATTGCTAGGATAATAGCAATTGGAACATGGAATATAATGACCAAACCATGCTGCACTCACGATATGGAAGTGCTTTATGATATTGCTTACAAATAGCTCCCAAGAGGCAGATGCTTTTACACCTATTTTATAGGTTAGGGAGGGAGAGAGAAGAACTAATGATTTTCTCCAATATACTAGCAGTTAAATGCCAGAGGTAAAAATAGAACCTAATAACTCTGACTTGGTCCAGGACTTTGTACTGCTGCTGATGCTTCCTCTCTACCACTGGTCACACATTTCTGGAGTTCTCTTTAAATCATGGAAAAGCTAAGTGGCTATATAGCCATTAAGAGGACTTTATGCCAATCAAAAGTCTACTTATCCCGAGTTAAGTCCTTGTGGTCTCCCAGGTTTTGGTGATAAGTGTGTGGTAGAGGTATAGGGAGGATTCTGTTCTGAATCAAAGATCTGACTGACCACAAGCAACTGACAAAACCTTTGTGCTCAGTTACCCATTTATGTGATGCTCCCTCTAACTCATAAGGTTTTTGGGGCTCATCTGTTAAATATAAATTAAGAGTGTGAGAAGCTGACTCGATGTAAAATTCCCTGGTACTGATGGGTGCAAGTGCATCCTTGTAAGAATGTATGCAGTGATGCAAGGTTTTGCTGAGAACCTTCTTTGTCCTCAGCTCAATAATCTGATAACTTCCTAAAATCCATTGGGTATTAATCATCATGAGCTGATGGGAATGTCTAGGAAATACTATGTGATTCCCAAGTAAATTCCTTGTTCTTTGTTCTTAATTTCTTGTAGAAATTTACCTGCTCAGAAAAACTAAACTGGTATCTCCCTAAAGCAGTGCTATATCCCTGTTTATTTTCCTGTACTCCTTTTAGAGAGCAGAAACAGCAGTAATCAAAAGGGCACTTCCTGAGGAGTAATGACTTTCTTGGCCCTTCAGCTGCTCCTTAGAGCATTAACTGATGATCTAAGGATGATGGTCACTAATACACAAGAAGTGTCCTGTTCTGGGGCTGTTCTCATAAAAGCTACATTAGCTGATGATTTTAAACTTACCTATCTTCTTCCTTGGAGAAGAACAGAGTCCTCTCTGAATCCAAACTGTCCAGCTCTCTGAATGGCTCTGGCTGGTTCTTTGATTGTTTTTCCTCACTGTAAGGGAATAAACTCATTAGTTAAAAGATGGTGCTTAGCCATTTTTCACTACTGAATTGACATCGATACAGAGCTGCTAGCATGTACTTATCTTGGATCTGCTCTGCTGGGAGCTATTAAATAGGGTATAAACTTTATCTTTACAAATTCTGTTTATTTTTAAGGAGGAGGCTGAAGTCACCCGCAAGATTCAGAGAGGTGACAATTGGTGTGCTTCACAAAAATGGAGCACAATGCTCAGTTTCCTCAAACTAGTTAGGATTTGAGCAGAAGCAAACTCCTCAATCAGTCTTAGAAGAGAATTGCTCAATGCTCCATTCCTAGTTACTCTTAGTAGCACTTAAGAAGAGAGAAGCCAGAAGCAGTGGGGGACATTTGACAGTTCTTGCATTTCCAGGGAAAGGAAGCAAAAATATGGAAATTTGGAAAGAATTGCTTTGATCATGTATAATAATTCAAACCTTTCCATGAAAACTTTGACAAAATATCACATTAAATGAATTTGAATTTGAGAGCCAGAAGATCATCTTTAGTGACATTAGCAGAAGGCAAATCTTAAATCAGCATTGCCAAACAAGTTTTCCTCTTGCTTTTTATGTAGCTTAAGAGTTAAGAAACATGTATTTCATAATAACATGTCATTTCATATTGCTAATTCTTATGATTTGTTTATGATTCTCTGAATATTTGAGGTTTTCCTAAAGTTTCAGATCCATAATTTTTATGACCACCTGAGCAGATTGGCTGCTCTTTTTTTCTTTTCTGTTTTTTAATTTTATTTAGTTGGTTGATTTTTGTAGTGCAGGGTGTTTTGTTTTGTTTTCTTGATGTTTATAGTGCATGGACTCTTTTTCAAGAAAACCTAAGATTGTAAGGCACTGAATTTGAAAATCTTAATTGATTTTGATTGAAAATTTAATGTCAGTCTCATGTTTTTAAGCTTGACTTATGATTATCAAGGCTTGTGGCTGATAGCAGTGCTTTGTGATGGCTGTTTTCCTTGGATAAGATACTGAGGTTTGAGCCAGGCATCTCCAAATCTAAAAACAAATGGTTCTAAAGCTGCAGATATTCTACACATTGCTGTGTAGAATCTGGAGCTGACAGAATTCCAGCTGGCTTTCCTGTGGACTGTGCAAAATAGAATGATCTCTGTGAAACCATGGCATTGATCTTTTAAGTATGTAACAGGACACACAAACCACTCAGCCCCATAGAAAAATTATTTGGTTAGGTGATGCTACTGTTTTAATCACTTCAGGGAGAAATTTTGAGTCTGAATATTTTTATGGCTTATTTTTCATCACTTACTTATTTATCTCTTGCACCCACATAGTTATGTTTATACCTGAATGATATGAAATTGGTGTAGATTAGGAAGGGACACCAGAATGCACAGATTAACTTGAGGATCTGTGTGCTTGTAGACATGTCTCCCCACCATATTTTTGTCAGGAAGGCCTGAAAGTCAAGAAGAGAAGAGATGGCTTTAATACCACAAAAAGATACTTGCAGATGAAGCACACCTATGTTCAGTGACTCCTAAAACAGTGAATGCTCTGGAAACCTCACAGCTTCAGAGCAAACAGGTTCTCTGTGTGTCCTTCTGCAGATGTGGAGTATGCAAAGAGTTATTTGGAGACCAGTGGAAAGAGCAGCAAGCCAAATGGAATTAAGCAACATCTGTAGTACTGAGGAAGCCCAAGTCAGGCACTGGGAGATAAAAGCAGCATCACTCTTAATTTAGCTTTGTGTATGCAGAGAGAAGGCAGGTTGTGAGAGCAAAGCTAAATAGTAATTTAATTTAACTTTTATCAGTGAGCTCTCTCTTGAATCTGAACAAAGAGTTACCTCACATCTTGGAGCAGCTTCATTATGCCCCAGGCAGATTTATAGTGCTTTTCTGATGCTTCTCTGCGAGCAAGAAAGGAATAAAAAGCAAAAAAGCACACGATGGATTAAGGGCTAAACCTTCTCCTCAGCACACTGGTCTGTGTGCCAGCTGGATGAGAGGTGAGGAAAGGGGAATTGTGCTGCTTTGGCAAGGACATGGTATAATGTCCTTTTTGTCTGTTGCTAGGGGGAGAGAAGAGTCCCTTCACTGAAAAATGGTTCTCAGGGGAATACTTTCATTGGGTTTGTTCAGTTCCTGTATTGCCCTCTCCTGTGGCCAACTTAAGGGCCCGGGGGTGTGTAAAACTTACCTGGACACCATCATGTGCAAAGAAAGACTTTGCATCTGCTTCTGTGGCCAGCTGAAGGCACGTGGTTTTGCTCCAGTACTGATTTTTCCTCACCAACAGAGCAAATGCTCTCTCCTCACTGTTGTGGTAGCACTCACTAAACAGTTCTGCCATATGAAGGAAACACAGACAAAAAATACATCTCTTGGGTGATCTTCTTACTCTTTGAAGGATGAGTTGTCATGCTGTCCTCACTTTCCTGAACAGACTAAAGAAGATAAGCAGCCCAGCTTTGTCTTGTAGACAACAAATTCTTCATTTTGAGACAGAGCTACTTGACATAAAATAATATTAGACTTGGTGGAGTGTTATGGCATAATTGTTTCCAGAGAAACTGGTCCTGGAGCTTAGAAACCAGGATAAATTTAATGAGTCAAAAAAAAATAATCAAGATGTTCTCATTAGACAAGTTCTGACTTCTCATGTCTGTTCCATTCTACTGATTCACTTGATTATCTCAGTACCTTTCCCAAGCCAGCCTACACCTTGCTACACTGTGAGGCTGGGCAAGAAGGTCAAGTGCACTTAAAATTGTTGATGTGGTTGATGTGGTATTAATCATTCTTAAAGAAAGTTTGCTTTGCATAATCCAGGCCAGAAATTAAAACTGAGGATCTGATCTAATACTTATCAAAGCTGAGAAGCAGAAGTTCTGTGTATTGGATTAGGCCTCATAATTCCATGACTAAATTACTCGAGCCCTGTGATTATATGAGAACTTAATTTTTAATTTTTGTAAATAACAATGGCCCTGTAAGAAGAAGGGAAAATGTGATCTCTGTGTAAATAATGCAGCAATGCCCGCATGAGCCTTCAGCTACTTGATGAACTGTCTCAAAGGAAGAGGAGCCCTTGTGTTTGTTTCCACGTGGGGCACATTTTAAAGCCCTCTCCTCACAGCAGTGAAGGTGAGGATTGGGCTGAAGTCAGGTCAGCAGAGGAGCTTGTGTGCAGACATCTGTTCCTGCAGCGAGCAGAGGGGCGAGGGCTCAGCGTTCCAGCATTGCGGATGCCTGATCTGACTGCTGTAGGGAGGGGCATCTCCTCTGCTGCAAAACCAGCCTGAGCCTCCCTGCAGATTGCAGTGCATTTGGCCCTTTCTGGGTGAGGTAATCTCAAGTTATTTTTAGCTGCAATGACAAAACTTAAAACTTGTTGCTCTAGTGGCCCTTACAGAGCAAGCTTGATATTGCAGGAAGAGCAGGCTGCTGTGAGCCTGGAAGTGTTTTGGCTATTCTATCTTTCACATCACTGTAACACACCTTGTACTAAGATCAGACAATTAAAATACCAACAAGCAGCAGGAGAGTATCTGTGCATCCCAGGGGGCCTGTCTTGGAACAGAGATTTTTCCAAAATGAGTGGGTTTTTAATCTTTCCTCTGTATCTGAATGTTTGGGACTGCCTGTGCTGCAAGGCTGTTAAATTATTCATGACAGCTGACCTTTTACAACTGAAACTGTATTTTTTTTCACTTGCTTGCCTTCCAATGGCAGTTCCTTCATAAATTTTCAATGCCATTCAAAAAGTGCCATTACTTACCCACAGCGAGCTGCTCATACTTGGCCTCTTTCATTATGCAAGCTGCTTTGGTCTCCGTCTCCAGGCGGGACATCTCTTTCAGGATCTTGCAGGCTGCCAGAGCTGAAGCTACACCCTCCTGACCCTGTGGAATTGAAAGGGGCACTGCTGCCACCCTCCACTGGAGGGCATTCCCGAATGGGGAAATGCAACACTATGATGCACGTTCGATGTGTTGCACTGTGCAACACAACAAACAGCAAAAAGTTCATGCCTTTCAAGAAAAATCTTCCCTCCAAAACAGACTTGAAAGCCAAAAATGATGATCATATTGACATATTGACATATTTGAGAATTAAAACCACATGTTGTGGATGCCTCATCCCTGCAGTGTTTGAGGCCAGACTGGATGGGGCAAACCTGTCTAGTGGGAGGTGTCCCTGCAAACCTGTCTAGTGGGAGGTGTCCCTTCCCGTTGCTGGGATTTGGAGCTGGATGATCTTTAAGGTCACTTCCAACCCAAACTATTCCATGATTCTTTATTGGTAGTTCTTGTGCTTTGTAAGGCTGGAGACTTCTGGGCCCAGGCTCTTAGAGGGACCTGATTTGGGATAGCAATCGAGCTCAGAAAGGAGAACAATATGCCTTGGAAATAGAGTAACACATTCTCCCTGTGTTGAGATAGCTCCAGCATGGCTGTGCTGGGGCAGGGATGCAGGAGAGAGGAGGAAGCCCAGCTGGCAGAGGCCCAGCCCTGGCCCGCAGCAGATGCCAATGTGCACGCACACAGCCTGGCAGCCTCTGGCCAGATGTGCCACTCTGCAAGGCCAGGGATGGAGCTGAGAGCTCTCTCTCTCTCTCTGTATGGGGGCAGGGAGGCTCCCAGATGCGGGGGACAGGGCTGGCTTGTGAGACAGGAGCCGATTATGCCAGCCCGAAGCACAGCCTTGGAGCGCGTCATGCTGCTCCCTACGCGTCCAGCACGTAAGCTGGAGATGCTTCCCTGCTCCCACTTCCCTCGGGTCACGCTCAGGGCCAAACAATCGCCGACTGTTGGAGGCACAAACCCTGCTCCTGGGACCTGGGACCCAGCGGGAGCAGGGCTGATTTACACCTGCTCCTGCTCCCCCTGGCCCCGCGGGCAGGAGCCACGCAGAGATGAAAGGGCCCATAAATGCCACCTCTCGTGTTTTGGAAACTAACCCATCAGTCATCTGAGTGCAAGGCTGAGCAAAAAAACATCTCGTAAACTTGAAATATGGCATTACTTCACCTGAAGCAGCTCCAGCTCGCAGCTTACCATAGCCCAGAAATAGTTTGCCATCTTGTGCCGGTTTTGAAGTACTGCCCATACAAACAAATCCCTCCAAGGATTTTCACTTTTCTGGTTCATGTCCAAGGGCCCAGGTAATCCCTTTGTGTTCGTTTTGTCCTGAAATATGGTTTGAAGAATTCAAAATCTGGTTGGCAGTCTCACTCCATGCAGATGACACAATCTAAGATGCTTTCAGCCTCACTGGCTACTTCATATTTCTTTGACTTTTCAGTAGGACCAAAAGGTAATTAGCTCATTCTGTACCAAGTTAAAGGATCCTTGTGTCCCCAATATAACCCAATATGTGTGAGAACATTCTGGATCAAATGGTGGCTCCATTGAAGCCAATGCTAAAGGTTTCATTGGCTTTATTGAATCTGGGGTTTCACCACTGGTGTGTAATATCAGACAAGACAAACCTGTGATTAACGAATCTGAGCTTGCCTTCAATTATATCTGCCTCTGCTCTGCTGCCACAGAGGACAAGGCTTCAGAGAAAAGGGAACAAAAGGCATTTCATTTCATCAGAAATAAATCTCGCCCAGGCCTGTACAGGACAAGAATAGAGTACGTCAATACCCCTTTTTAGTCCTTCCTTTGAGAAACCTTTCCCTCATGCAGAGAGCAGTTTAAGTAGAACAGTGCTTATTCCTTTAGCACTTGATAATAAAATAGTCTTGAGGAAGTGTAGCCACTTAGGTCAAGTTCTGAATTTTAAGTATATTTTAAAATAACTACCTTTTTATCTATTGTGTTGGTTAGAAGCAGCCAGGGTATATTTATTTTCATTTAAACAGGGTTTTGTGAGAATATATTTTTAAAAAATTTAAATGATGGGATTCTGTTAAAATGTATTTTAATGGCACTTTTGGGGATTTTTTTTTGGGGGGGTGGGGTGTTTCTTCAGTTTGTAGTGAGCTATTGAATCAATTAAATTGCATTGAAAGCCTTGCAGGAGACAAAGCCTAAAAGCCTCATCTGATTTTGTAACCACTAGTTCCTAACTTGAAAAAAGACACACAATTTGGCAGCAGTGATGCTAGTTTCCCAGTACTGTGATGCTTTTTCTGTTGCCAGTGGTAATGGAATTCAGCCATGGGAAGAAGCTTTAAAAGGAAAAAGCAAGTAGGCAGCAGGAACTGATCTCTGACCTGGGCCTTATCTACAGCACTGGGCTTTAGCTCACTTGTGCCAAATGCCAGAAAGGCTAAGTGAGGTTCTGGGGGCAAAATTTTATTTCTGGCAAGTTTGTAAGTCTGGAGTACGCTTGGTGACTTCAGAGATATTGTCTCAAGTTCTTCATCCTTGTGAATGAAGAAACATTGAGTAGATTCTAACTTAGCTTTTCATACTACTAATTAATTTAGCTAGGTTTTATCAAAGCAAAAGTAATTGAACTCAAATAAGATTTTTTTTGAAAATTGGTTTCTAGTTTTAACAGTTTTTTAGGTGTAATTAGAACTTGGCAAATACCAAAAGGCTTAATTTGTTTAGTTTGTCTGAAACTGAACTCTAATGAAAGTTCTTTATACATCTTTGTTTTGAAACCTTGCACCCAAAATTATATTCAATGCTTTTGCAAGCACTTTGGTACTTAGGTGTTTTAATGTTAAATCACCTGTCAAAATGCAAAAATGACAGTGCATCTATTGCCCCACTGTGGATTATAAACATTCCACACTGGTACCCCCATCACAAATTCTCCTTGTCATATGTTGGCCAGCATGCTTGCCAGGGCCACATCACATAATTGTGCCTATTTCTTGCTCTGTGTTCTGGCACTCCTTAAAAAGACTAAAATTATCTAAAGGCAAATATCAAATACTGGATATTACTGAATATCAATATCTGAATTCAGTCTACTTGTACAGAGTATAAATCTGAGAATAGTTTTGTTTACAAAGGTGACCATTTTTAGACCTGGGATTGAAAATCTCCATTGCCTGCTTTTCCTTCTCCTAAAAAGAAAATTGCCTTTCCAGTACTACTTCTTGAAATTCTGTACAAGAAAAGCAGACCACTATTTTTATGTCTAATTACTCCCTAGTAAATGTAAATCTTATTTGTATTCCCCATACTCCTTTAACTAAAGCTGTTCCCTGCCCCACCCCAAAGACTAGACCTGGTTAAGACTGTACAAATTCTAAACTGGAGGGGAGCAATGATGCAGAGTTGTGACTCACAGATTTCTTCTTGCCTTCATGTCTGAGGTCTTGATAGAAACCTTTGCATGCGTCATCAAGAAAATCCTTGAGAACTCTGGAGACCTCAGTGAGAGTGAAGAGGGGGCAGGTGCTCTTCTGGTCACTTTGCTGCTGACCAGTGTGCCCTGCCAAGGTCAGTTTGCTTTCTTCATGCTTCTTCAGGAGAAGTTCATAGAGCAGACATTTCTGAGAAATGGAACAGTAGAGTCTCTGCAACCGACTGTAGGTCAGGAATTCATATATGTTAGCCCCATTGTCAATAAATAACTTCACAAATTCTGGTTTGTTGTTGACTAGAGCATCCATCATCACTTCCTCCAGGTCACAGGACTAGATTGATGAAAGAGAAAAAAAAAAACAAACCAAAAAAGGAAATTTTGAGGGTTAATAATGGATGGATGATGAGAGAGGTTAGATTTAACATGAGGACAGGCACGTTTTGTCTTCCACCAGTCAACAGTGAGTACAATGAGAAAGAGGTGGAACTCTCTTCATTTTTCTCTGACAAAATGTGCCAGCATTAATGTTACAGCATCAACATAAATTGTGTGCTGTAGGACTCAGTGTGAGGTACCTACCACACTGGGTATTTATACAGCAACTGAAAACAGTGACATTCTTCATGTCACCTTCTAACAGTAATATTTCCCTGCTTCTTGTGCTTTGGTTTGTTTGCTTTAAAGGTCTGTATAGAAGGGGAGAAAGATTGTTGCTCTCAAACAGCTCAAGAAAGGGATGATGACCACTGAGTTATTCCTCTGTCTTTAGCCATTATCATACAGGGGCCCAGAAAGACAAACAGCCTCAGGAAGTATAAACCCCTGCCCAATCTCTCAGTAGAGTGTTCAGGTAGTGGTAAAAACTGAAGCCGTATTTTGGGATGCTCCAGTGTCCTGTACACAGTGGAACATACACTGAGTGTCCTCTAAGACAAAAAAGCCTGGTACCTTCCACTCCACGTCACCATTGAATATTTCACTTTTAGCAATGTCGACCCTATTCCAGGCCACTGCCAGTTTCAGTTCATCCAGATATTCCTGAGCCTCCTGACTCTGACTTTTACAGGCTGGAAAAAAAAATAGGAAATGCAAATAAAGTCAGTACTTTACAGTTATGTTTCAACTTTACAGTTATGGTTGAGTTTAATATAGTATTGGTACTTCGATTAGCAATGCAAACTCTCCTTCAGCTGTCACAAATCTGTGGATTGCTTAATCAGAAACCCTTCACAGCAATGTCTTCCTAAATTAAGAAGCATTAATATTCAAAAATGTTATTTTTTTCTAGATGAACCCTATAAACAGCATTAAGCATTAATGGCTGTTGGATATTAAGAGGGACTCTGGCCTGCATAAAGCAGGGGACAGGTCTGGCTGTTGGTTTTGCTTTGTGTCAATTAGCACATCAGGAACGGAATGTCTTTTTTCTTTTTTTGCTCCCATGCTAAGTTTAAGCTAACACAAACCATAAAGTTAACAGAAACTGAAATAAATGGCAGCACAAGTAATGTATTCTTTCAGAAGATATAGCGGAGATTTCTTATAGGAGAAATTGATTGATTGTTTCTGAAACAAAGGTAGTTTTGGTCACTTGTGTGTTTTGGTTTTGTTTTCATTGAGGTTTCTTTTGTGGTTTAATTGGAATAATATACTGCTCCAGTATATTTCAGTTCTTTTACAGCCTGTGTTATTAAGAGAAGCAATTAGTGAAATAAAGGAGTGGCTGAAATAGAACCATACAATAGCATGAAATTTAAAAGCAAACACTAGTTTAAAGGAAGCTCACAAGAGTTACAGTAACTGCCACAGTTAATTTGTCAATAAACAAGCAAAAGAACAGAGCATCAGAAATTATATCTGATCCAACTGTCAACTGAATTTGCACTGGAAAAATAGGAAATATATTTATAGCATAGAAGTCAAGTAAGACAAACATTACAATGTTTGCTTATTGTATCTCACCTTTTACTAAGGCTTTCAAAATGACTGTGTCTAGTTCTTCTGAACCATCTTGCTCAAAGTTGTGCACAGTTAGAAGATGCTGGTGTGAAATAATATTCTGAATCTGTTTGGAGTCGAAACAAAAGTCATTTTACACAATGTCCTTTGGATGCACAATAGTGCCCAAATGCCCAGGAGAGATCACCCAGATGGTATTTCCCAAAAATTTACATTCTAGTTGTAAAGCTGAGGTTTGGGAAGCAGGCCAATATTACTTGTTTCCCATATATAAATAACTCCTGAGGCAAGGGGGGGAGTTTTACTGCCTTTTCTGAGTGACCTACCAGGATAGGAGGAATAGAATTTGGATATTCTGAGAACCAGTGCTTTAATTAAAAGATCCTTCCTTAACTTACATTCTTATTTTACTCCAAGTCACGTTATAGCCAGCATAACATTAGTTTCATTTTACCTCATCCTGCTTTGACATTTAAGTTTTGCTCTCTGAGTTGTTTATTCAAAAGCATAGTCTCTAACTCTTCTCTGAGTAGAAGTCCTCAAATATTGATATATATACAGTACTCTCATCTTTCCTTCTGCTTCTCTATTTATTGAGTTTTCTTTCTTGCAGTGCAGCTGCACTGAGACTTTGTGAGCCTCTGGCAATATTGCTTCCAGGTGCTTTTCATCCCCTTTTGTTAGTGATTGGTAAAGTTCTTCCTAATGGAATTAATATGAGGATCTTTTAAAGCTGAGGATTGTGGCAGGGAATGCAAAGAACAAGTGGTGAGCCAGGTCAGGAGGACTTGGTTTATCTCAGAGGCACCCAGTGCTCTTCAATCTTCACACAAGGACAATCTCAGAGTGGGCATTTGTTCCTAAAAGGCTTGTGCAACTGTACCCCAAGACAAAGAGTAAAGAAGATCTCTGAATCTGTTTTGTCTCTCTGTTTTAAGAACAATGATACTTAAAGAACAAGTAACTGATAATAACAGTTATCCCATAACAATAGATAGGATCATTTCTAAGCACGCTTCATTCTACTTAATTTATTCATGCTTATCCACAGCCCGGTTTCCATTTAACAGCTGTAGGTCATGAATTAGGTCTCTTCTGCCACAGCTGCACAAGCTGCACAGCTGTGGATATAAATAATGCTTGGTGTCCCACAGGAGGACTGTCGGGTTCCTGGGTGCTGGCTGTTACTTGAGGAAGTAATTGAGGAAGGACAGAGCCCTCAGTGTTCAGTGAATTCCTGGGGCAACAAAGCAGTTTCCATGATCAAATGACCACTTGATTTTTAATGCTAGAGAGGCATTCTATGGCACCAGCGTCAAAGCACTGGAGTTCCCAAAATTTCTGAGCAGCTTCTTGCCAAACCTGTACTGAAGGGGCTACCAAAGCTACAAGTGTTAGGGGATGGCCTTGTAAACATGATGGCTTATCAAACTGTGAACTCACCGTCACTGTCCACTGGAGAATGTCCTTCCACGAGAAGCTCTCTGCAGGGAATTTCTCCTTAAATTGCTTTTCAACAGCTTCTGGCATGATAAGCTGTGGGTCATTCATGAATGCTGCTAGGATGTCTGCTGTACCTCCAGACCCTGCTAAGATAAGCCAGGGAGCAGAATTTTCCAACCCGCTGCAAATTCTCTGTAGTTCAAAATAAGATGTTTTTAAAATTCATAAGTGGAAAGAAGATGTTTTTCAAGAGAAGAACTTCTAGCAAACGAGGAATAAATGTGTACCTAAATCAGATTCACTATGGAATCAGTCCAGACTCCTCTAAGCTATTAGGATTTTTTGAATTCTGTAGCAGGTCATCCATGTATGGCCTCTGACTATGCTTCTTTTCATGACACATCTGCTGAGTAGCTAAGCAACCCAATTTGGACAAACAATACATAAAATTTCATTGACCCTGACATTTTTTTTCCCTGAAGTCTCTGTTTCAGCATAGTCAAGTGCAAGGGAGTAACCCTGTACAGAAATTACCAGGCTTTTTTTTCTGTCTGCTGAACCAGGCAATATGTTCTGAAAATCAGGAATTTGCCTCTGGGATTACAACATTGAGCTACAGGAAAAAAACACTGAATCATAGCAACTACAAGAGTTAAAGGCTACTAATTCTATTACTTGTGCAATTAGAATGAGTCAGGCAGGTTGTTGAGAGAGGAGAGCAGAGGCTATGGCATCATAATTGCAAAAATGTCTCTTTGCTGCCAGTCTGTTTCTTCCTCTGGAGTTGTACAAGACTGCATTGATTCAATTGTGATGCAAGGGTTTTTTTTCTTTAGTTTAGATATTGAGGTTTTTTTTTTTAAACTGTTTGTAGTCTCTGGTGTGTATTATCCATTTTAAGAAATCCATTTAAGAAGTTGGTATTCTAAAAAAGTGTGGCCAGTCATCCATTCCCAGCACATATCAGTTTAGAGGATCTCCAGCCATTCACTTTTTGTCTTCCAGTCACACTGTTCTGTAAAACTTTGAAAAGAGGATTTAGATGTCATAACATGGGATTTTTCTAAACCAAAGATACAGGAAACACTGCAATATTTAGCTTCTCATGAAAGAAATGAAGCAAGCTCATGAGGTGATGTAATCTTTGTTTAAGCAGAGAGATTTCTAATATGATATGACTGCATGTTTTAATCCAGCTGACAAAAGTTATGACAAGATACAAGAAATTGAAACTAGAAAACATCCCCAGAAAGGAGTCATTATTCTGGAAAGTGGTTACCAGCTTGCATGTCACAGTCTCAGCACCTGGAAACCTTAAATTATAGTCAAATTACATCTCTCTAAAGGTTTTCTAGACCCAGAGTACCATAAAAAAGATAAGTAAAGTAGAATAAAAGTCAAAGACTATTTCCTTGTTAACAAGTTCTTTAAGATGTAGAACCACTCAGGAAAAAAAATCAAAACTGATCCTTTACTGAAGAAGATTTGGGATTATTATCAGACAACACTCCAGTCTTCAATCCTACCATGTAGTTTTGCTCAGTGGAACCAGGACACCCTTTCTAAATGGCACATCCAGCAAACCTGGTCTTGTGCTTCCTCTGAGCTCTGGGGCTGAACAGCACTAAAAGATTCCTCTTTTTTTTCCTTTTTTTTTTTTTTTTCCCCTCAAGTTATAACAGAGTATTTCTGTTTCCCTAGATCTGGACCTGGTTTCTGTGGGTTTGTTTTGGGTTTGGATTCTTTCATCCCACTGGACAAGCTAGCAATGGAAGTTTTAATGATCAGTTGGTGCCTATTCAAAAGTAAATATTTCTCCCAAACAAATACTCTCAAATTTAATACAAACAGAATTCAGTTCTTAATGGCGTATAGATGTGAGTTTTGACTTCATGTAAAGTGCCAATAGATGTGTTTGTCATACAGCCAAATTTTCCATTAATTACTTGGCACCAGTTAATTTATTTTTCCAAAGCTGAAAACAGCTTCTTACCTCAAGTGTGTCTGGTCCTCCATTTACCAGCAAGCACAGCACGGGGATCTCGATGCTACCTGTTCCTGCGAAACAGAAGGTTTAATTTTTAAAAAGTAGCAGCTTTTTAAACAGCCTATTGCTGTTTTGTTGACCCCTTGAAAATATTTCTCCTCTTATGTGCTGTTTTGGTCTCTACATGAACCTGCAGAAGGATGTGGCAAGGGAAGAGAACAACACTGACCTAACAGAGGGGTCCTGGCCTAGGATTCAGGACAAAGGCACCTTTGCCTTGGAAATTTTGTGTGATCCCTGGCAAGCAGTCCAGGTTGTTCTGACCTCAGCTGCAAAATATGGATATTGGCACCTCTGTGTGTCATGCCACTGCTGGCTTTTAAAGTTATTTATTTACTGCAGGGGTGTCAGGCTGGGGAGCAAGGGAGCTGCACTAGGGTGCAGCCCAGGGCTGGTGGGTTTCCAGAGAACCATCTTCCAGCAAGACACAGTGAGGTGAAAAGCTCTCAGCTTGTCCTGGGTGTTATGCATGTGCCCAGTGTGTGCTGGAAGGGGGACTGGAATCCAGGACAAAAGCCTTCTGAAAGGAGGATTTAAGAATATGAGGAGGCTGACTGTGTAGACTGGGCAGGATGAGTCAGATAAAAGTTGATAGGAACCATCTATTTTTTATTCTGCTTAAACAGCTTAAAGTTTCATTCAGTACAGCCCGGTGTGGTGATTAATAACAATAACACAGTCTGATACTTTTAAAAGAAATGCTAATGAAATATTTAACATGTCATGGTACTGGGGAAAGAAAGGAGGTCAGGGTCCCTGTCCTAAGCCATCCTCCTACAGGGGCCCACAGAGTTTTGGATGGCTTTTACTGCAAATGCTGAATTCTGCAATGCAAAGGTGACTATAGATTGGCCTGAAGGAGCTCAATCAAAACAGTAATATCAAGAGATTAATGCCTCTTTCAGATGGAAGATAAAAGGCATTTGGTTCAAACAATTTTTTGATGTTTCCCTTTGTAGATCTCCCAAAATTCAGTACAGATCTCTACTTGCTATTTTTTGTATTTCTTTTGAGATGACTACAGAGATATGGTTGGACTGAGCTGTAGCCAGGATATGTTTGGCAAGAAATTTAATTTGTTTTACTGAATGGCATGGCATTGTCACACCTCTCTAACGTGATGCTCTTTGAAGAGTGACCTCTGGGACTACAGGCTCCTCAAGTATGTTTCAGGCTACAAATATTCTTCGTTTGCCATAGATTTAGTTAAAATTTAGCCAGAGGAGAGTCATGTGGATTCTGACTTTACGCTGTGAATTTGGAAAGTCCTCAATTGTAAAAAATATTCAGTAAATGTAAATATAGATAAAATAATTATTCTTAAAGACTTCTAGTTGGTGTTTTTTTAAACAGGGAAATTCCACATGACCTTATTAAAATGTTGCACTATAGTAAAGCCACATAGCTTTTCTCAGTCTGTTTATAAATGAGCTTAAAGGAATGACGTTGGTTTTGTCAATAGAAGATAACACTGAATTCAGTATGTTCCAGCAAAGTATTTGTCATATGAATCAGCATTGTTTGTCAGAATTCTGTTCCCCTGAGATTTGTTCAATCAGATTTGGCTGGTGAGCAGAAAGAGGCTGCTTTGTAACTCTCAGCACTGCAACCTCAGGCTACCCTTACAGCCTGCCTGTGGTTGTTCCCATCTGAGTCACCAGGTAAGGATTCTTCAGGTGTGTTTGTGCTCTCAGGTGCCTCTGTGCTACCACCCCATGGGCTGTGAAAGTGGATATTCCATTGATGCACACAGCTGTGAACAAGTGAGCTGTCTCTCCTGTTTCAGCTGCGCTAGCACTGCATGTATGGCACAAACAAAGCAAAAGTAAAAGTCTCTCAACCACTGAGTTTTTTCCACAAATACTAGACCTGCCCATAACTCAGTTCTTATTACATAAAAGATCACAGATTCAAATGGGCATTAGATGCTACAGTGTTTACCCAGGATAAGATGTTATCCCTAAACAAATATGGCTTAAAATATTTCAGAGGGCTTTGGAACAAGTCTTTTCTTCCAGTGTGGGAGCAATTCAAGACCCTGTGTGTGAGAGGCGATGAAAGTATTCAACAGTGACTATCAATCTCTTAGAACCACCGGTAAAGGCACTTGAAGCTGGATTTATTTTCCATATGTTGTCTTTTAAGGCAATCTGAGCTGTGCTTTGAAGGCTAGCTTTGAGCTACATTTAAGGAGATGCAATAAAAGCCTGGATTTTTGCTTCAAAGAGCACCTTTCCCAACGTCAGACATTACTGTCGTTGTGCCTCTCACACGATGACAACAGTCTTGACTTGGTCTTGCCTCTGTAGGCCCATCTGAGGCTGGAGCCACCTTTGGGGGTGACTAGGGCTAGGACTGCGCTGTCAGCTGAGAGCTGGAGTCCCCTTCGGGGTGTAACTAGGGCTAGGACCGTGCTGTCAGCCTGGCTCAGGCTGGATGTGCCAGAGGCTGCTCACCCCCGTGTCCCGTGCGCTGCTCCGAGATGTGCCTCTCCAAGGCCAGGCGCAGCTTGGCGGTTCCGTCCGGCTCCTCTGCCGTGCCGTGCTCCACCAAAATGAAGTGGGAGTGGTTGTGGTCCAGGGAATACAGTGGGCCTTGGGTGCTGTCATCTGACTGGTAGTGTACAAGGCTTTCACTCTAGAGGGAGGAGGGGAGATGTCAGTGCTCTCTGCAAAGCCCAGCCCGTGTGTCAATGTCCTTCCTCTCCGTTTCTGTGCTGTCTGCACCCTGACACAGCTCACCACTTGGGAGACACTTTGATAGACCCTTAAAAAAGGGTGAAGATAGAAAATCTGTTCCTTCTGGAAGCAGCCAGATTTGGCAGGACTGATAGCTGGAGTCCCTGGAGTTTCCCTCTTGGCCTCTGCAAAATACAGTGATATCAATCATCATCTCTGGAATGCGGGTTTTGGAATGGTTTATTGTATGAATGGAAAGGGGCCATGGGACCTGATAATTGTGTATGGAGATGTGAAGCCTCAGCTGGGGTGAAGAGGGGCAGACTATTAATTTCATAAGTGTTTTGTCCATGTTTGGGCCAGTGAATGAGTTAGCCTGCTCCATGTCCCTGTCAATTTATACACAGCTTTGCTCAATTGACAGGGTTGTATGAAATCTGATGGTTATTCTCAGTTTGGAAATTGTGTTCTAAAAGAGAGAGCGGCAGACAGACTGTAGAAATGGGAATCCTCTTTTATTTTGGGTGAGTGGTGTTATACCTTTAAATTATTTATGATTTTTTTTTTTGGCACAAACTCATCTTCTAGGTAAAACAGAACCCCTGCTACAGTCTTTTGTTCTAAATATTGCACTACACATAGGTTTCTATGTGTACACTTTTTCAAACTCCCCTTTCTTTCTTAATAAATCTTTATAAATCTTTCTATGTTGCCCATCCACTTTGGTACAGCATTCCAGGCTGTGAATGTCTGATTATTCATTTTCATTTTCCTAATCATTGTCCTCTTGCAAGCAGATAGATTAACACAATTTTAAATCTTGTTTAAAATCTTGGCAGTTGTCACTGTGTATTGCGTTTTCCCCCCACACTAAAAAGCAGTAAACTTGCATGTTTCTTTCACTTTCTTCTCTCTGTCTCTCCTTCCTTGGGGAAACCTCCTTCACATAAATATTTTCTTTCAGATTTTGCTTTGACAGAGGGTGTGCCTCTATTCTGCTGCCATGTAACATTAATCCTCCTCACCAAAGATCTGGCCTTTGATTAGGACCCCGAGACACAACAACCAATTGAAAAAAGCCTTTGGGGATTTTCCTCTCTATTCCCTGAAAACGTGGATGTCATCTTTCAATGATGTTTGAAGCATACCATTAACACAGAAGAGATAGGAGGGTGTTGTATATAAGTAATGATATTATAAAAGTTTTATAAAATTAGGCTTTGTTCTGTTGAATTACCAACTTAGCCTATAAGTTACCATAAGAAAGAATCAAAGGAATAAAAAGTCAGTTAAAAAAACAAACTATTCTAGTAACAGAGCTGTTCACACCTACAAAAACAAGAAATCTGCCCCATGAGAATCTGTAAAAAATTATGTAAACTATCCAAGAATAGAGAAATTTGATAAACACACAAAATGCCATTTACTAACCAGTAAATTAAGTAGCAAAAAACTACTAACCAATTAGAGTTGAATACAAGAGCTATGAAAACTATATAAAAATTAGTTATGTAAATAAAAAATTAGGTTTTCCTACATAAAGAAACTAAATCCCATCTGCTTTACTACAACATGAGCAATCCGCTGATTTCAGGTCTTGTTTTTCTCCTTGCTAGTGGGGGTTGTTAGCCCTATTTTATACAACAAGCTGCTTGTGTTAGTGCCAAATATAGAGAGAGTTGGGTTTAGATCAACATCCCTGTCTGTAGTTCCTTTGTCTTTAAGTTACTGACTAAAAACCAAAATATCTTTGGGTGTAAGCTGTGCCAGAAGTCATAGGGTCAAGAATGCTCTTTGCAAAATATCCCTTGACAAAAAATTTGGGATTTAGTTGAAGGGGAGAAAATAAAAAGAGCATGCACTTGTTTTGTAGCTGCTGATAGGAAAAGATCCAGATGCATTTTCATCACTTGGCCTAGAAGGGAGGTGAAATAGTTTGCATTTGCAAACTTTCCTGAACCAAATTCACAAACACGATGAACCAAATTCTTTCCTTTGAGGCCTTTTTGGCCCGGTTGCCACACAAATAGGTTAAAGTCTTCCAGCTAAAGAGTCCCACCTGGTAGAGCACACAGGTAGCTGTCATTGGCAAAAAAAAAAAAAAAAAAAAAAAAGACCAATGCCAATAAGTTGCTGGTATGGTCTGGCTAGGTGTCTCAGCCTCTAGCTGGTACTTTCAGGCCTGTGTGAGAGAACAACTAAGCATGAATTCAAAGGGCTATCTTTGTCATTTGTTTCTTGGCTTCTGCAGGGTATAAATAGTACCGAGAAACTGTCATTCACTGTCATTAAACACCTATTTTGTTGTTATAATATTCCACTTAGGACAGACTGTATATCCAGTGACAGAAGGGAATGCTATTTCTTTTTTTTCTCTCCACTTTTGTGTCCATTCAGCAGCAACGCTTTCAGCAACAGTTTTGTTGGGTGAGGTTATTTATTTGTTGGTGTGTTGTTTCTGTTTTCTTCCCAAGAACTTTGATCCCCCTGACCCAGTTTGAGGATTCCCTATAACTAGGTGAAATCCTGCATGGCTGGTATTTTTAGCCTGTTGTATTGAGCAAGTTTTTGTGTATTAAATAACAATTCATTGGCTACTTAAAGAAAAATTTGTCCTGGAATATTTACGTCTGGTGTCTCATAATAGAAAATATGCTTTTTGCAGTGTTTATGTAATAGCTAGGAGTAAGTGCTTCTGCAGTAAGTGGACAAGGGAGAAATCCATGCAAAGTCCCTTATTCTGGGACATTTTCTTGACGTTCAAACCTGTGCTGCTCGCTTTTCTGATGCCTAATGCTGCCACCCGCTGGGCACGAAGGGCACAGAATCATCCAACAATCCTTGAGCTCTGTTTCTGCATCCTCCCAAAACACAGCTGTTTGTTTGTTTGTTTCTTTAAAGTTACATCAAAGTTGTTCTGTCAATGAGTTACAAATTCTGTAAGGGTGTGGCTTCCATCCGAACAACGGACTAAGAGAGCAGTACCTTTGTGTTTTCCAGGATTTCTCTGTGCTGGATTTCCCTGAGTGAAGCTATTCCTATGGCAATCACACTCAGGGTGGACGAGGTGCTGGCCAGGGCAAGGTCTCGCACTGCTTGCACCAAGTGCCTTGTCACTCCCACACGCAGAGCACTGGTGAAAATCCAGGCGCCTGAAATGGTGTTTAAAAAGCTGTCAGGGAATTTCTTTGTATTGCAATGTGTTTGTGTGTCAAGTAGCATTACTTACAGTACTGGATTTAAGGGGTTTTTTAAAAATAGATAAAGTGAAGGCAGGTCTTGATGGAATATAGCTTTTAGAATTAAAATACATGCAAAGTAAATAAGACTTTAATAAGGGAAACAAGAAGAAATTGTGAGCTCAAGCAAACATTCTTCGTATATCATGTGATGCAACGTGGCCATCTTTACTCTGATGTTAATATGCTCATCAAGAATGCTGTGTCCACTCTGGAGTTACTCACCGGCTACATGTGAGCAGAAACATCCCTGTACCAGGTTTACAAGGGAGAGGAAAGGGGCAGAGTCAGGGAAGTTGTTGACTTGAATTGAGGCCTAAAAAGTCCCATGCAGTCACCTCTTAGCAGAAGAGCTCAGGTGTAACCTGCCTAAACTGGAGTTCTTCTGTTTTAGTGGAGCATGAATTCTTCAGGATAATAGAATTTAGAGCAGTGTTGTTACAGTGACAAGGAATTTGGAGAACCCTAGGTAAAAAGCAAGCTGACCATTTTCAAATAAGTAACATAAAAAAATTGGGAATCCTGATGCTGCCCAGTCTGAAGTACAGAAAGATGGAGGTAGAGAATATCTGTGTGGCACAAAAGTACCAAAAAGAGCTCTGGTACTGGGCTGTCTCATTACAAAAAGCAAAACTGGTACAATCTTGTCTGGAGCACTGAAGTTAACCAAGAGCTTGCTGTGAAATGCTCACAGATATTTTCACTGTATTTTGCAAGTGAGAATGCAGAAATTCTTTTTTTTAACTTAAGTTCACTCTTGTTGAAGTCAAATTGTTCTGCTCTCCTCAGAATTATCTTGTTATGGCACAAAAGAGGGGCAGTTGTATTTGGTCCCATTTTGATGCTATATTTCTAGTGTCACCTCTGAGGGAATAATATCAGGTAATTTCACATTTCAGAAATGGTTACCTAGAGTGATTTGCTTTGAAAGAACTTATTTTTGCTACTGTAATACAATAATTTTCACTTTCAAAGGCATTTACATGTAGGTTGCATTCAGCAAAGTCTTGAATTTTCAAAAATAATTGTGTGAGCAGGCCCATTGTAATTTCCAGATCACTGGGGTCTAGGTGTGAGAATATCCATCAGGAATACAAATTTCTTCTTTGAAGCCTAAAGCACTCACCTGTGCTTTCAGCTGCCTTTATAAATCCTTTCTTTAAGGTGTCCCGTAGCCAAGGCTTCATCTGAAAATCTTCTTCTCCCCCTACTAAAGAGATAACCAAATTGGGGGCCGGTAGATTCCATTTGTTGAGCATAACTTCAAATATAATTCCAGGGTGAATGGTACTCTGGACCTTCATAAACTTCAACAAATACAAGAAAAACCCAATGAATAACAACAGCATGGAAAAATACAGTAAAGGGTCTGTTCATGGTAAATGCAGAGGGAAATTATCATCAACTTGGATATTTAAGAAAAAAATATTTGAGCAAGATTTGACGGAGAACTGAATAGTTGAATTAACTTAGCAGACTTTTGTATAATTGCTACCTCACTAATTGGGTCAGTTCCATGGGTTAGTCCTGTGTTGCAGACTGACAAATCACAGTCTCCCTTACAGCTTTCTCTTGAATTGCCTTCAGTTTCATGGCAGCCTAGGAAAGCCAACAAATTCTGTAGGTGTTTTTTGTTTCTGCAAAAGCTGAAGTATTTACCTGATTTCATATCTGTTTTTTGAGGACACGTTACATGAATCTACTGCTCCTTCCAATTCTGTATATATTTCGCTTTTCTGCTTAAGACTCAATGCTGAAACTATGGTGAAACCTTGGGGTAGACTTTAGGAATTCCTAGGAATTCCTTCTGCTCTAGTACTAACTTGTGCATGGGACTAGTGAGGAGGTGGGTTAGTCCACATACATCCCTCTCTGCATATCAGCAGAACAGAGAGAGAGCTTTAAGGAAAACCTTTAAACAGCTCAAAAGAATGTTTAAAATGTCAAAATCCATAGTGTTTAATTTTTGGTGGGTTCAACCAGGGAAAGATACAAAATGAAGGAAGCAGGGCACAAAACTGATTTTTCTTTTAAAGAGAAAAGTGATCACCTGTACTTGTGTCATGTAATTGCAAATCAGGTGATTGATTTCTGAATATTAAAAGGCCATGGTTTAGATCACATTAATGTTCAGGAAGGCATGGTCCTCACTTGGGGCATAATGTGGTGTCTCATTCTGTGGCACATCGACCCTCACTGTTGCAGACTCTGCATTTACTGCTAAGAGCAGCAGTACTGTAAAAGGGTTAAAACTCCTCAGTGCCCGTACCTTTCCATGGTTCTTCCCAGAAGCTGTGAAGTCTATTTCTCCTATACAGTAAGGGAATTCTCTTTTGAAGGCTTCCTCTTTGTCACTGCTGCAGAGCTTGGTTTCCATTTCCACCATTGAATTCATAAGGTGATGGAGCACCAGAGGACCAAGATGTTCACTGACATGACAGAAAGTTGACAAATGAAAAGTCATGTAAACTGGGGAGGCCACAAAATCCATTAAAACATATCTAGATGAGGTTTTAGCCAAATGTTTTACTTTTTTTACTATCATGCCTGTAATGGTTAGCTAATATTGGAGGTCTTTTTACCAAATGTCAGATGCTGCATACAGAAGGCAGATTCCCCACCAGCACTGTGTAACCAAAGGTCTAAAAAGGCACAAAGAAATAGGGCTTCCTGAGCTCTCATTCAGCAGACAGAAAGCTGAGATGCAAAGTGCAAGATCCTGCAATCGCAAGGCCAAAGGTGGCCCTGATTCTACAAAAGAGGAAGAGGAGTCTCAGCCAGCAGCTCTTTCAAGCAAGAGCGGAGCAGTGTCAGTGGCTGTGTCATGGTTTCTTGCTGTCACTGTGCCTCAGGCTGCTCTGACCCATCTCACCTGAGTGCTCAATGCCCCAGTGGTGACGTTGTGTTTGTCTGGAGATGCTTTGGGAGAGGTTTGCTCTCTGCCTCCTGCAGGAATAGGCTGTTTATTGTGAGCCCAAGTGTTTAAGGCCAGGCTGTCCTGGAGCAAAGGTCATACAGCCAGAGCTGCTCTTCTGCATTGCATGAGACACTGGAAAGGTCTGCCTGCTTTTCCTGTGTTCCAGTTTGACTGAACTGACAGAATTATGATCTGAAAAATACAGATTTTAATTTGTATGCCTTATTTTGATTCTTTTCAAAACAAAAGCAATGAAATAGCTCTCTCCCCTCTGCCTTCAGCTGCGTGTTGAGCTACATAGTCTTTTAAAAAAATTCTTGTGGCACTAAGCCAGCAATGGTAATCAAGACTGCATTAATTTTTATTTATTTCCTAGTCTGAGAGCTTTGCTGTGGGATTGAGAGCATGTCAAACCAGCATGTCTCTTGTGGGTCTATTAGGATGCTCCAGCAGAGGGAGCAAGCCCTCTAGCCATTCCCTTGGGCTGGGAAGCTCTTGGGATCCTGAATCCTGGCTGCTTCACCTGTTCCCTTGGGCTGGGAAGCCTTGGGACCCTGAATCCCGGCTGCTTCACCACAGCTGCCTCTGTATTCTCTTCTGTCTGCTGTGAAAACGTTGTTTTTTCCTATGAGTTGCTTTTCCCCTATGAAGAGAGGCTAAGGTCCCTCTCACGATTTGCTTCCCCTGCAGCTATGTCACACTTTTGTATCCAGCCCCAAACTCCTGTCAGAGATCACTGCTTGAAAGAGTCTTGTTCTCATTCTCCCTGCCTGCGTGCTGCTCCCTTCTGGAGAGAACAGTGGTTACTGTGAACACTCAGATGCCAGACCAGTCAGGTTAAGTCTTACCTAAGAGAATTTCTCTTGGCTCTTCAATAGGGGTAGTCACAGCAGAGCCCACCTTCTTGTCTGTGTCCAGTTTTCCACAGGAGAACTGGCTTTATCTCTTAAGACCATTGAAAAGAATATTATGGGAAAAATAGTTAATATTAGAGTAATAATAACATATTACTTATTATTTATTGCTTATTATTATTATTTATGTAGAAATCAATTTCTGGAACTTGATGACAGAACAGAGGATTTGATTAGAAACAAAACTGCTCAGTACTGAATTTCCAGGGTACTTCAGTCACTGTTCATCACTGTCCTAGATAGCACACATTTATTTATAGCAACACACAAGCAATGAACTTGAAATAGACAGCTATTTACAAAATAATCCAATGGTTAATTTGTCCTCAAGTGATTCATTTTAAGTCCAGTTATCCATGACTTCTCTTCTGGAATGAAGACACTGGGCTGCTGAGGTTTTTAGGGCACATTCTTGTGTTTGGGTAATTAATTATTTTTTTCCCCAGAAATAGCACATTATTATTGTATTTTCAGTTTAGGGATTCTGGTTCTCAGTGGTAGTGAAAAGGAGTGTAGGAGGCAAAAATAGGTAAAGTGCAGAAACAGAAGCTTTGTTCACAAGCTTTTATAAGTCTGGAAAGTGAGGAAAGCACCTGTTAACTGGCAGCTACATGAGGAAGAATTTCTTTACTCTGCAGGTGGCTGAGCACTGGACAGATTGTCCAGAGAGGGTGTGGGGTCTCCCTCAGTGGAGACACTCAAGGACCATCTGGACACAGTCCTGTACCATGTGCTCTGGGATGACCCTGCCTGAGCAGGGAGGTTGGACCAGATGTCCCACCGTGGTCCCTTCCAGCCTGACTGTTCTGTGATTCTGTTTTATTATGAACAGTGCAAAATCCTTGGTGCATAAGATGTGTCCATGGGGTTCTCAAACACAGAGTGACCATGTCTGGTGTTTCGTTTCCTCCCGCTATGAGCTGTCTCAGCTTCTGCAGTGTAACCCCTCCCTGTCAGGGGCAGGATCATCAAGGATCTGCCTGGGGGCTGCCTCTCACCTTGCCCCCACTTTGCTCTGCAGTGCAGCTTCGGTCCCCACCCATCAGTCAGCTCATGGATTGTGTTGTGTCCCTGGTGGGTGCTCAGGGCAGGATATCACCAGCCCTGTCATTTCCTCCTGGATTGTCAACACTGCTGTTCTTAAAAAGCATGTGGGTATCTCACCCAAAGTCCTCCAACAAGCAAAGTAAGCATGGATCAGCAAACTGTGTGATGTAATCATGGTTAATCAGAACATCTGTCTCCTGGGTTTAATTCAGTCTTGTTTGGCTTGGTTTCAGCTTTCACATGGGACTCTGGTGGTTTCAGGGGCTATTGCTCAGAGACTTGAGGCAGTACTAGACTGCAAGTGTGTCAGGTCACAGTAATTGGGTTGGATCTCTGTGCTGGAAGTCACAGCATACCACTGCAGCCAGCTCAGCCACTGATGTCACTGCAACGTCACACGGGGGTTAACTGTGAGGGGCTGGATAAACCTGTGCCTTGGGACAGAATAGACAGAAGGAGGAGGAGAGTCCAAGCACTTTTTGGATGAAAACCAATGGGGGATGATATTTCATCATTTTCTCACTTTTACGTGTACAATTTTTGATCAAACTTTTTAGAGATTTCCAGCATTTCTTTTATCCTGTTATTTAAAGGTTTTTCCTCTGCATTATCTAAGAGAATGCCATTGTATTAAATTTAATTAAAGGATTGTTTAAATGTAAGTAACCTGAAAAACTTCAGAGGTAAGGGAAAAAAAAAAAGCCCTCACAAAAATCTTGTCTGTCGCAACATGTGCATTCATATTTTAAATTTTGTGTATATATCAAGAAATCTTTAGTTCTGGTTCAGATTTAAGTACATGTATTTCTGTTTAGGCTGCTGCTACATATCTAAGTTTGTAGGTCAAATTCTGTCCTAGATGTTCCATCAACTACAAATACAAACATCTATGGGAAGAATGTACCTCTAATGATTACCAGATTTGAAATATAATCTAGGAAACTATTTCTAACTAGCAAAGCAAGTTAAGACAATTATGAGGAAAAGACAATTGCCAGTTGCACCTACATATGGAAATGTGAGTCAATGTCATTTACATTAGGGATGGCCTGCTTAAATCATTCCAGGTGACAGCCAGCCTTGTGATTCATTATTTTTTTAACCTCATAAACAGGAGTTGTAAGAGTTGTAACATTATATGAACCAGTGACGCTGGAGCTTGCAAGTCCTAATGCTCTTCATTCCTTCCTTTTGTATGGTCCTGAGTTGATTTCAGCACTCGAGATTTCTGGGATGTAGGAAATTGCCAGGGAGGCATCACTCCAGGGGGCAGTTGTGATGGCTCTGGGGAAGCTCCACAAGGAGAATCCTTGCAGAGATTCCTTTCTAAAGGATTTATTCAGAAAAAGTGTTGAGAACAGGGCTACAGGGAAACATTTTGATTCCTGTGTTCCCCCTTTTCTCTACTTTCCTCCCTCCTGTCTCTGCTTCCTCTGGCCTTCCCCTGCCATGCCTTTCTCCTACAGCTTCTCTCAGTGTGTCCCCCAGCTTTCCACTGTCTCTTTCACCCTACTCCACTGTGAGTGTGCATCCCTACTTCCTTGTGTGGTAACACAGGACAGGTTGTTCCCCTCCAGAGGGTGAGAAGAATGTGGGTCTGCTTCACCCTCCCTTTAGATTTTACCCAGGATTAGGCTATGTCCATGGGAGGAAGAGAGGTCAAATTTGAGGCTTGCAAACATGTCTCTTGAAAATGGGCCCAGCCAAGGGATGGTTTGACCTCAGTTGTTGTCTTCCAGGGCAATGGTTCCATTAAGAGAGTAGGTGTGTGGCAGTCATTAGCTCTCCTGACTTAGAAGCACTAAGAATTCTCCTTCATACCTGAATGCTGATCAGCAGGCTGGGACACACCCTGACTGAATCACAGCAGATTCCTTCACCCACTCACGGTGTACATCTGAATAATTAGGTGAAATGATTAAATATAGTAATGCAGTATTGTTAATGCTAAACCGGTCACAAACCCTGCCCTTAGCTTCAGTGGCAGATGAGGCAAACCTATTGATTTATAAACTTGCAAGTCTGCTCTCATGTGCAGCAAAAGAGAACTACACCAGTTCCTGTGTCCTTGCTGGAGCAGGGTGAGCTAGCAATCCCAGCAAAAAAGAAGCCTCAATTATTGGTCAGAAAAGAAGAGGGCTCACACAAATTGAAGTGGGTGGTAAGGGGGAAAACTCCATGAAGACCAGTGCAAGGAACTTCACTTGGGCAGGAACAGTCAGCTTCCAGCCCAGGTAACGGGATCCCTTCTGCTGAACTGCAGCCCTGATGGGAAGGACCTGAGGGTTACAGGCAGAGCAGATGTGAGTAATGCTGCGCTGGTCCTGCAAGAGAGAAATGACACCTGGGAGAGCTTAAACAGCCTGTGTGAAGTGACTCAGCTGCTCATCAGAACAGCTTTTTAACTGCAATATCATGTGTGGATTTGGGTGCCAGGCCTCAGGGGAATTACAGACCAGGTGGAGGAGGTTTGAGCTAGGGCAAAGAGCAGCTGAGAACTTGTGCTAAAAGAGAAGGAAAGCTTGGACAAATTAGAATTGTGCTACCAAAAGCAGGGAAAAATAGAGGGAGACAATAGAGAATTTAATGGTCTGCCAGTGCAAAAGGATGATAGAGAAAATTTGTTGTTTGTATTTGTGGTTAGGATAGCAAGGAGCCGGCTCAAGGGAAGAATGGTGTCAGGGCTGTGCAGGGGTACAGCAGTTACCACACTCTGAGAAAGACTTCCTTGGAAAGGATGAAAGCCTTTCTCTGCTGGGTAGGGAACAAGGAGAGCAACCAGGCAGCAGCTCTTGATTGCAATGGCATCTCTCTGTTGTGACCCAAAGAACTTGACCTTAAACCCTCAGAGCTGGATCTGCAGCTCTGATCCTTGAGATACACATACACTTATGTAACTTTTCCAGTGGAAATGCTCCTGCTGATTTTATTGCAAGTACTCACTCCAGGAAAACTACATCAGTGAGTTCACTGGGCCAGCACCAGCAACAGTGTAATGGAATTATTTGCTTCCAGTAGTAGCTGCATTTTCATTCCTGATTTGAATTAAAACTTACTAAATATGAAGAACAAAGCTGATGCAGAGGATCAGAATAAAGAATACCAGAGAAGTGATGGGCACAGTAAAGACTGCAAATGTCATATACAGTTCCAGCATGTGCTTGAAAAGTGAATTGGATGGACTTTACCTGGTGTGCACATATAAGTGTGAAGAAACAAAACCAGTACTTAAATCAGGGTTAAATGCAGTGAAGAAAGGGAGGTATAGCAAGGTATTAACTAGGATCCAGGAAGGGAAAAATATCTGTAATTGTTGTGGGAATATAAAAATATAAAATAAATGCATATATATCTGTGTGAGAAACTGATGTACATACATCTGTGTGCAATTACAAACATTATCTTACTTATTTTGCAGCTTTGGAAAATGTTTCTCAGGAATTAGCACATTCAAATTCCAGTAGAATGCATGAAACATTTCTGCCTAATGACAAAGCAGAATCATGTGCCATGATTGCCAAGGAATTGCTAAATAAAGTGTAAAGACCTGGGGGTGGTGAAACACACCAGCAGAAATCATGGCCAGCTGTCCTGCACAGGGCTTCGTCATGCCTGTAGCAAATAAATCTCTGAGCATGGCACAAATACAACAAGAGGACAAAAGAAACATGACTGTCAAGGCAAGTCCAGCTTGAATTATGCTGTGCTACACCTCTCTCACATTCAGACAGGAGGGCTAAGGAAAGCCAGCCAGAGATGAGACCTGGAGGGATACAAAAATGACCTATGGGAAGGTTTCTCCATAGTTTGGCTAGGACAGAGACAGAGAGAGGCTAGTTCAGGTAGATAACCTTGGGAATGTGTTCAGTAACCAGAGCTTTTATGAGTTTGCAGACACAGGGCCAGACAGGAAATCAGGAACTTGAATTAAAACCGTGGGGAGAAGTGAAGCATTGAGGTATCCTAGTAAAACAGAGAGGGTTTAAGTATGTTTATGTGAATTGACCCCATCAGGGTTGTCAGTTTCCTTTCTAGAACTGCATTTGCTAAAGAACGTTCTATCAAGTAATTCCTCTTTTCTGTGTCTGTGCATAGTCAAAAATCAGAACAACTGAATGAAGAGGGAAAGAATGATTTAAAAATCTTGATCAACAGAAGCAATCTATAAATAAATGTGTGGGAAGAGAGTCTTGTTACTGAAGCAGTGTAGGCTTTGTTTGAACATTTCAAGGGTATGGCTCTGGAGCAGGATCCTTCCTGCAATTGCCAGGACACGAGGATGTGAAGCAAACCAAGCATTCAAAGGAGCCTTCCCACTGTTTTCTAGGAAAGTGGTAGTGCTTTGGTTTGGGTAGGGTTAGCACTGAGTCTTTAACAAATTAATGTACAAAATGCTAATGCAAATATAGGTTCTCAGTCTTTTTTGTTTCTGTCTTCATTTGTTTAACAAAGTAAAGAGGACTGGAGGCTATTTGAATAATGTACTTTCAGTGAATCCGCAGAAATTTGCATATGGATGTCAGCCAGCAAATTTCATAGAAGTGGATTTCTTCTGGGGAGAAAACCTGAGAGGGTGGAGAGGTGATGAAAGGGAAACGTAGATCCGGGGAAGAGAACAATGTAAGGAGCAGATGGATCTGAGGAGGGACAGCGCACAGCAAGGCTGCTGGATGGAAACAAAGGAATTGGCAGGGCTTGCACAGCACGATGTGCATGGGCTGTGGGGGAAGGCTGACACGGCTTCAAATGCTCCTGGACCTTCCCTGCTCTGTTCCCACAGCATGGCATGGTACTTTGAAGCTGTGCCAGCACAGCTCCTTGTGTGGCCTCACAGTGAATCAGACTGAGTTCACATAAAAAGAACTCGATTTTGCCAGGTCATTTTTCAGCAAAATCGGTTCACTGATGTGGTGTACAGCACGCTACACAACTCTCTGGAAATAATGTGTTGAGAAACCACAGCCATAGTTCATGCTGAAAGAAAATACAAGAAATTTGGGGTAGTTCCAATTCAAAACAAGTGCTTCAGGAAGGGCAATGCATAAGGCGGACAAAACTAGACCTGAACATTTTAGTTGAAACTGGATTGTGCATGGACATGGGTAAATAAATACTGTTAAAAGCAAAAGATGCAAAAATACAATTGAAAGCCAAAACATTAGAAAATAAAAAGGACTGCCACTTGGGAAATGGAAAGACTTGAAACAACTTAGAGTGGTTTCCCCCAGTTCAGCTTGTTAGGATCTTAATATATCATACTTGGAGAATCTGCAAAAGTTCACAAATGTTTCTCTTCATGCCAACAGCTGACTTCACAAAATTAACTCCTACCATTAAGCTCATACCAATGTTTACAAGCTATGCTAAAATAATCTCTTTACTTTTTTTCCAGTTTGTCATCTGTGCAGTTTTTTTTTTCAATTTCGTGCCTGCAGATATGCATTCTTGTATGGAGAAGAGCAGTTTTTACAGTGGAAAAACCCCTTTGCTGTGTTTCCTTGTGTGGCTACTTTCATGGTCTCATGTTTACAAGAGCTTGCTCAGTGCTTCAGGCAAATTTTGTGAGCTCGAAGGGGAAGTATATTCAAAACTAAGAAGCTCTTTTGCATAAGCTGTATACAAAATATACATTGAGAATTCAAAGCCTTAGGAAAATAACTTAGTTTGCTTTTTCTCTTAAATATAACAACACTGCAGACACAGTTCTGAAGTTAGTACATTGTGCACAAACAGTATTGGCAAAATGGTTTATCAAATGTTCTAAGTTTTCCCTTTATTAAATACAAATACTCTCTCTGTCTTTTCCAATAACTGCACAACTGAAATTGCATTTGGATGTGTCTGGGACTTGCAGGAAACCTTGGACCTCAGCACCTGAGTTCACTGGGTGTGTTGTACCTTTAGAAATCAGACCCACTGAATGCCCTATGATTTTTCTTTTAATCGTTTCAGGTTTCCTGCATATAGCAGAAATTCAGGTTTTCTGCATATAGCAAGCCTGCCAACCCTACATTTTTAAGTGTATGCCTATTTCCCACTACAAGGAAGCCTGTTTTTCTTTTTTCTTGTGAATAGTAGTGATGTTTAACCCACAGCTGCAGCAAATCACAGTCAATTTGCTCTTTGGCTGTCTGTTAAAAAAAAAGAGCAAAATCCACAAGGATGAACATGTAACCTCTAGCTAATGACAGAATGCAAGCAAAAAAAAAATAAAAAATTAAGAAGTCACTTTCTCACTTGCTGCACCTCTTGTAAAACAACTAAAAACAACAACTATATAGAATTATGCAAACTTAATCCAAATTAATACAAGGTTAAAAAGTAGCTATAGAGATGTGTAATTTCTGCTATTGCTATCAGTAGTCCTGCTTCCTATTCCACATTGACTATGATTCTAATATTGATGAAACTAAAAGATATGTATCTGCATAATAGTAAATATAAAACTGAAATAGGTTACATACTCACCTGGGGTGGTACTAATTGCCAGGTAGTGTTTACTTTTAAGAAGATCTTTAAAAGCCTGTTTTGAAGACAATAGACTTAGTACTCTGAGAATGCGTGTAACTCATTCTATTGACATGAGCAGCTCCCTTGAGCTGCCCCTTAGAACAAAAAAGAAACACAAAGTTGAAATAATTTACCAAAAACCAGCATGGTTTTGACTGTTATAATTTATTGACTTTATTTTTCAAATTCACTGGGCTTTCCAAGATGAAGAATTAATGAAGAACAAATTTAGCCAAGCTCTGGTTTAGCAGCATTTTTGGCTGTGTTCCCTGTGATCCTGACTGAATATAGAATCTTTACAGACATTTACTGCCTTTTATCAGAGACCATCAAATAAAGGGGGCTTTTTCTACCTTAATTCTCTCATCCAGCATTTAGATAATCTGCTGTTCTGAATGCAATCTTATAAAATCAAAATTGCATGAAAAATTTAGAAAAGCAAATATTAGAACAAACACAGAACTGCAGACATCATTTGCACCCCAAGATACTGCTGAGTATCTGGGTATACTGCAAGGATCAGCTAAATACCTGAGCCTGTTAAGATTATTCCTAGTGCAAGCTAAAAATTACCTGAACAGTGGAGAGTGCACTAGCGGAATGCTGCTGGTGTCTAATAGAAGAGCAGGGCAAACACAGTAAGTCAGCTACCATTTATCTGAGGTAACCAAATTACTGAACAGAAAAAACACTGCTGAAAGTGATTGTGGACAAAGGATAGCAACAACTAACTTGTGAAATTACTGCCAGATATTCTTAAAATTTACATGTACTTCATTATTCAGGGGGAAGAGAGAGTGGCAATGATTTGTGTATGCTGCAGATGATTACTGAAAAATTATAAAGGGGGGAGAAAATGTGGATTAAGCAATGATCCCTTCTTGGGTGAATCACAAGCATCTCTTAACATACACAGAATATTTTGTGATCCTACCTGCTGGCTGTCCTCTGCAGCAGGCATGGCCATCCATCTGCAGGGCTGGAGATGCTCTGAGGTGGCTTTTATTTGCTGCTGCTCCCTTTTCCTGTTTGGGAAGATGAAGATGTTGCCAGTTTACCTATCACACTGGTCCCTATGACAATGAAAGTAAACGTTGCTGCTGTAGAATGGTATCCACAGCTCTTTGGGATGGAAATAAGCTCTGTGAAATGGATGGAGATGCAAATAATTAGCACTTCTCTCCAGCAGTGGAGGAGCATAGAGGTATCAGGAGCAAACAAGCAGGAGTAGACTTAACTGTGAATGTATTTTCTAAATTACTTTCCAAATTTTTGCAATAATTGAATGTTGAGTAAATGCACCAGTAACTATTCCTTCATTCCCTTTGAGAAGAGTCGTGTGCTTTCCCAAGCTACAGAAATCTTGAACAAATTTCCCAAAGCACAGGTTTGCAGTCAAGGTCCTCTCTTAATGATTTAGGTTTCCAAAGCAACTTATCCTCACTGATAACTTCACTTGAAAGTGAATTTGTTTAAGGATTTATTCTGTATTTAGAGTACAAAATTATATCACAATGCTTCCTTAGGTAACTTGCCTGTGGGCCTTTCTTGATATGTAACAGACCACATTTGGTATGAATTATTGCAACTCAGTGGACTGCTGTGAATAAAAGACACTTTGAAGAAATCAAAGATATGCCCAACTCTTTCATGATTATAGTAATGTGTTTCTTCAAATATTTTTGTCCTTCACTATTAAAATGAATGGTATGATTCCTATATGTTTGTACTGGGGCTTTGGGTTTTATTGTATATATGCCATAAATATTATCAGTCCTTAGAACAGATTTTGCTGTTTTCATAGTCTTTAAATTCACCTTTCTTCTGCGAGTGTGCACTCCTTTGTGCTTTTGTTTCTAAAACACTTTTAAAATGTACCTCTGATACATCCCTTTGATGAGACTATAAAATGACATGAAGCAGTAAGATATCCAAATTCTATCTGTTCAAGAGAGCAGCAGATTTCATTTTTCTCACAATAAGCCATGTAATAATTCTGAATTGCTTAAAAATTTCCTTTGTACCTCTATATGTCAGTATTTTTAACTATCCATATTTCTGTAAATGCTTGTATTTCTAGGAATATAATTGTGATAAGTTCCATAACATTACCGTCATAAAAAGTCTTTGATCTTTGTTACAGCAGAGACAGTTGCTTGAAGTGTAAAACCCTGAAATTAAGCAGGACCTTAATCAAGAAATGTTCTCTGAAAGTGCTGAAGTTAGTGGCTGTTTTTGTCCAGGCTTGAGTAATGGTTTGTCAGAAAGCAGGAGGTGCAGGGACTGTGGAAGTCACATCCCAAGCAGAAGTTTCCCTCCAATTTAGACATGAGTGGTTTCCTTATTTTAATCTGCAGTTAATGTGCATTTCTGGGTCTGAGGATAAACTGTACCAGATTAAGACCATCTCAGTCCCTCCTGGGCTATGACTCTGCAAGTGCCTCTGTTGAAATCCTGCATGTTTTTATCATTCTAAGTACTATTTAAACATCAGGATGCTGCCAGGTTAGTTTTTATTTGTGTCTTCTCCCTTCTGCTCAAAACAGGTGTGTTTATTATTAACCCATTATTAAAAAAAAACAAAACATTCCCCAGACAGTTCCATTAACTTTTCTGGAGAATCCTAGTAGGATTTACTGGCCACTCTGATCCATCATGACACCTGTACATCTATCTCCCTTCCTGGTAGCCTTCCAGCCTTAGTGCCAATCTGCTAAGAGGGAAATAATTCTTGAGTGTGAAGATTCATAATTAATTACTATCTTACAGATGCTTCAGATTAAAAATCTTGTAAGCTGCTACATGCACCTGCAAATTCATGACGCTGTTTATTCAGCTCTTTCCACTGCCTTGCTCACTCTGCCACTGTATGTGCAATGAATTATTCCTTTATCTTATAGGGTGGAACTTTCATTGGAATGTTAGTTGCATTAAACTGTGTCTTCTAACATAAAATTTGATGTTTTGCATCCTCAGCAGATTCCCACTTCTCCCCTTCTGATTATCAAAACCAGCCATGGATGTGGTGATGGGCTGTATTTGGGGGAGGGAGTGGAAGAGGGGGTGTGTGCAATGGCTGGCCTCCAACTCCAAAAATCAGGGTTATCAGTGACACTGAAGTATTTTACTATGTAGCTGATAAGCCAGGTAATGCTCCTTTCCAAATCTGTTCAGGTGGTGAAGTTTCACCAAGAGCAAATGCAAGAAAGAATCTCTGTATATATGGCATAGTTTTATATATATATATATATATATATATATATATATATATATATATATATGTAATATACTATAAATATATGATAATATACGATAATATACAATACTATAATATAATATAATATATATTACATAATCTCTATATATGCCAACAGTTAAAGCACTCATTCAAGTCCGTCTTTCCATTCAAAACATGTCTTGATTAAGAATTCCAGTGTTCTATTTGCACACCAGAATTTTGTGCAGTTTTCCAAAGAATCCCTGCCTTTATAGTGATTGCTGCTGCTTCTCTTCTTCCCCAGCAAATCCGAGTGCTTGACCTGCAATCACGTTTATCATCGCAGCTACAAAGGAGGACAGTGCCATTATCCCATTTACAAAGTGACAACCTGAGGCACAAATAAGAACAGTGTCACAAGAGAGGTCACACAGGAAGTCTGTGGGAGAACTGGCTGCTGAACTCTGGCCATCCAAGTCCGAGGTCAGAGACTGCAGCTTTTCTCTTTGATGGGGGACTGAAAATGCTTTCATAAATTCAATGTATTTACAAGAGTTTGATCCTTTCTTTGCCAGCTTCCTATTATTCATTATTCAAATATGGATAATGTATCAAGTTAGTACAATTATTCTTTCTTTTTTGTAATGTGAAAAATATTTTTATTTAATTTGACATTTATTTAGTAGGAGGAATTATAAGCGTTAGGAAAATCTTTGTCTATTACGAGGAATAGCTACCAAAGAAAATGAGGCAAAACATTTGTGGCCTTTTAAGCCAGACCAGATGAACTTGACACTTTAGCCACTAGAGGGAACTCCAGGAATAGAATATATAGAAACAAACTACAAAAAACATTTGAAGCATTAGGTGTCTTTAAAGAAAAACAAAAAAGCTCTGCAGACCAAAGTGTTTGCTTATAATGAGGTCTGAAATAATTGCAAACATGAGTTAACTAATTATTTTTAAAATTTGGTCAAGAAAAAACAACTTTTCTGCTGGTAAGATATGACTTCGGTGGGTTGTTTCCTCTTCACCTGACTTAGTGAGGTTAGCACATCAGCTTTGAAGATTTGAAGATGTAGATGAAGTAATTTACCAGTAAGGTTATGGATTGTTCTTTTGGGCAGTACAAAGCAAATGCAGCTATTCTCTTTCCAGAGTTTCTGAGAAGAAAGTGATTTGGACGTGGTGCAGAGAGTCTGAAATCAGTAACCTCCTTTCCCACTGGGTGGTACTTGAGCAGAGCCCTCGAGTGATGTCAAATTTTAACAGCAGTTTAATAGCCCAGTTAACAAATGTTAATGCCTTGCTATGCATGCAAATGGTCGCTAAAAAGTAATTGTGCTACAGCCTGGGTCACTGGATTTGTGATTAGCCATCAAACAGGGAGATGATGAGGGTGCTCTAATGTTCCCTTTTCCACTTCCACAAAAATACAGAGGGAGCTGTGGTGTTCTTCACACACAAAGTTTTGGGGCTCCACAAGCTCAGCAAGCTTCAGCTTTAGCATTTGCACTGTAAAACACAAAATCCAACTGGGCTTTTGAGACACTGGAGATGAGGACACTGAGATAAGAATTGCAATTAACCCAATTAGAAAAAGGTCAGGCATATCTCTAGAATTTGGCATTAAATCACAATTATGGAACAGGTTAAAACAATTTTTGCAAGACTTTAAATTATGTTCCATTGTTTAGCTTTACCTATTAGAATGGTCCTAGCGAAGTGAAAACTTATTTTGTGAGATGAAAGCAACCTGAAATTCCAGTTTGGCAGAGCTGATTGTTGCACAGGTCTCCTGTGGTCTGTCCACTGAGTTTTATAGTTTCCAATTTGTTTGCCTTGAGAGGTTACTTGTGTAAAAAAAGGTGCAGTGGGAGGGGAGGGGACATTGCTGGTATTTGTTCTTTGCTTGTGGTTGGGGTTTTTTAAGCATTAGAAAGCTTTTTGATGGATTACTGTTTGAAAAACCTTTGATTCTCCCATAGAGTTGGCATTAAATTCTTTGCATTGCACAAGACCTCCCAGTGAACTACCTGCAATTAAGACATTCAGCTGCAGGCTTTACTGTCAGACAGATGATGCTTGACATCACAAGTGGGTTGGCAAGTGGGTCCTGCTGAAGAAGAATGATTATCTGTCCCATGCCATTCCTTACACGTGAGGTAGGATATTATATGTTACAGATTAACGTGGTCACAGGCAGGAAGTGTTCCTGGACCAGGAAGAGATTTGGTGATACCCAGTGATTTCTTTCTCAGCTGCTGAGAGTGAAACCCTTTCTGAAATGCCAGGACATCCTTTCATGAAGAGCAGTCCTCTCCATAAGCAACCATGGGGCAAAAAAATTGGGGGTTATTTCAGAATCTCAGTTAACTCATTTGGAGCTTGCTCAGCAGTGTTATTTGGTGCTGATTTTAGCCTAACAGAGAGAAGGTTTGCGACTAATGTGAGGAGGAGAATTTGCTTTTGATGCAAGAAAGTGATGTAACAATCTCTTCATTTGGAGAATGCTGTTAGTCACTCTGCCCTCAGACGTGCTGGCCTGGGTAAGAATGTGCACTCAGGATCCTGTGTGGCATCGGTGAGCAAGCAAACCCTTCTGAGTCTCACCTGCTCCTGAGACTGAAATACACCACCTCTGAAACAACGGTGAAAATGAATGTTCCAAGGTGTTGTCAGCCTCTTTAGCTTTCTCTTTTGGAGTAGTACATAAAAGAATCTTTTTCAGTTACAAAAATTGCTGGAAAATTATCTACATTAAAGAACTCAGGAGGACAGGACACTATGGGCAACTGCTGAAACAGACTGGATCCATGTATGGATCTACAAGTGTGTCTGGAGCAAGATCTCCTAAAGCTATTCTCTCTTAGCTTTCCCAAGTTCTAGATTTTTATTTTTCCTACTGCTGCTTTGTTGAAGAATGCAAGTAGGTTGGTGGCAGGAAGAAAATGTTGCGAGGGACTTTTCAAGCTGTGATGCACCAACATAGTTCAGTTACAATTCTAGCACCACTTTCTTATTTTTTTTCTTAATGCCTGTGAGCCATTCAAGGGCTCTGCCCTGAAGTCCTGTTCCTAAACAAGTAAACTTTTAGAGCCTGAATTCTTCAGACTCACACGTGGAAGATTTTGGTCAGCCAGAAAGCAGATAAGAGAGGCAAACACTGTAGAAAAAATTTTTATTTTTAGTGATGGAAACCAAAATTCCATTTGGCTGGTTCTAGCCTTTTGTATAAATTAATGTTCCTTAACAAAAGAAATTAAGAGTCTACCAAGGTTTTTACCTCAGTCTTTAATGGCAACCTCTCTTCTCACAGCTCTCGAGTGGATGGACAGCAGGATGGGGACTGGGGGAGCAAAGTCCCTCCCACTGCAATAAAGATCAGGTTCTGGACCACCAGAGGAACCTGAATATACAGAAGCCCATGGGACCTGATGAGATGCATGCCAGGGAATGAGGGAATTGGCTGACACAGCTGCCAAGCCCCTCTCTGTGATACTGGGATAGTCCTGGCTGTCAGGTGAAGTGTCATGTGGCTGGAAAAAGGGAAATATTGCACACATCTGGGAGGACCTGTTTTCCTCACCTTTGTGCTTGGGAAGATCCTGGAACAGATCCTCATAAAAGCTCTGCTAAGGCAGGGAGGTGATGTGAGGCAGCCAGCAAGGCTTCACCCAGGGCTGATCCTGCCTGACCAGCCTTCTGTGATGGAATGCCAACGTCAGTGGACAAGGCAAGGGAAACAGGAATATCATTTGACAGGAAGGAATGTCATTTATCTGGATTTCTGTAGAGCCTTTGGCATGGTCCCTCCCAACATCCTTCTCTCTAAATTGGAGACTGATTCAATGGCTAGTCTGTGAGGTGAATAAGGAATTGTCTGGATAGCTGCATCCAGAGGGTAGAGATCAATGGCTCAGAGTTCCCAATGTGTTTGAAAACAAAACAGAAAGTGTTTGTGAGGCATAAGCCTAAATAAATATTCTCAGAGTCTTTCTTTGCTTTACAACTTCAAACCTGAGCATTGGTGGACAGTAAATTCTTTCCCAGAACAGCAGCAATATGCTTTAAAATCCCATGGAGCAATGTAAACACATGAAGTAAATGTAGCCATAACCCTGCACTCAGCTAGCATTCACAGAGATAATGCTAATCAGGGATGTCAGCAGGGCTGCATGGCCTCCATACGCCAGATATCTGGTGCATGCCACTCGCTATCTCCTGCAGGGCTGCTTCTCTCTGCTGCCCAGATTCCTGAGCAGACTGCATCCACTGCTCAAAATAACCCATCAGTAAAGGAGGGAAGGAATTAAAGGACACTTCAAACTTTCTGAGTAGAATATCTGCTCTTTTCTGTCTGCTCCATCTGTTTGAAAGTGGCTGGCAGGAAAGCAGACTGCATAAACACCTGCTGGAAGTGTGTCTTTTTGGCAGTGATTAGTCTACTAAGGAAGTGATTAATTAATGTGATCTCTGACTTATGAAAAGTTGATGGTCAGTGTTTTGGGACATACTGCAGTTTGGAATACACTCTCTGTACCTGGAGTTTCTGCTGGTGTGCTGAGTTCTTTGACTAGCAATGCCTGCCAACAGGGAAAATCTGCAGGATTTGCACAGGGGAAGGAAGCATGGATGTATTCAAGAGCCTGTAGCAAAGATTTTGCTTAAACTTAAAACCTGAAGTTAATTTGCATAAAGGCACACAAGTTGTATATTAATAGATTTAGAATTATTATAAATAATGATAAATGAAATTACCAAGGTGTCCAATGGAAAATGTCTACACGTACTCATAAAATTATTCTTATTGGAAATTTGATGAATGAATGAAAACCTACATATGTCTCTCCATCTACCTAGTGAACTGGCTAAGCCATAGTCTTCCCAGGATTTAGAAAGTGAAGCAAACCCTTGTGTCTCTTTCCCTTGCTTTTGTTTTGAATCTTAAGGCTGAGGTTTATTGGTCTACCATGTTATTGTTGTGGTTTCAAACTGTTGTTTTTGTCTGAGGTCTAAGTACTTAGTTATTTTATAGCTTTTAATAGAAATGTTTTTAAAGTAATGACAAGTCTGTGAGCAGAATTTTTAAATTTAATTTAATTTAAATTTTTTAATTGATACCTTGCTATATGAAAATATATAAACAATCTAGAACTTTATTAGTTCAAGTGACAATTACCTTCACCATTGACTGTGTTTTATAATGATCTACTCAATCAAAATGTGGATTCTCCAGGAAACTGAACACAACCAAATATTTACTCTACTCCAAGAAAAAGAGTTAAAAAATTGAGACAACACAACTCTCTCTTTCCTTTCCTTGAAAGCTGATATTTAACATGTCTCCTACTGTAGCTGGGCAGAAATTGAAGTGGCATTAGAAAAAAACACCCAAAGGTAATTCAAACAAAAACCATCCCACAAAGTAATCTAACAGCAAACAAGAAGATTCCCATGCCAGAAGTGGTGAAACCTGTAATTGCAACGTGCTAAAGGCTTTCAGAGGACAGAGAACATTCAGACACAAACTCTTTGAGTCTAAGCTTCCACAGGGGAGAAATCAGCCAAAAGATCAAGGTGCCTCTAACTGGCTGCAGCCATTCCTGCCTGTAAACCTTCATCAGTGACTGAGCAGTGTGGTGCTGCATGGTGCTCTGGCAGGCACAAAGTGAAAATGCAGCGTGTCAGGGGCACACCTGTCACTGCAGGCAGATATTGCTCATAACTTGGTACAGGATGACACAAAGAGGCCCAGGATGGTACAAGCGTTTTTGATCAAAAAAGCCTTTAACTAATAATTTACTAGTCTTGCTCCAATTAAATTTCTAAAATTGGGAGCTTTGCCACCAGTTTCACTGTATTATCATCATTCTATAGTGACTTGTGATATCTCATGTTTAGAATCACCGCCCTCTTAAAGACATAAGGATTTAAAACAGTTCTTGCAAACTTGAATTAAAATATACTGGGTGTTACTAATTTCACTGCAGTTGTGTAAATACTCAAAGTAGACTATTACTATTACTATTATTCCAAGAAACAATTCAACACAGTAGTTCCGCCTTAATATTTATAACCCACATCCTCTTTATTCAACATATCTTCCTACCTTCTTCACTATCAAAGCCTAGATACCAAGCTCCATAAATATATTTGAACACTCATCTCCCTCTTCTTCCCATTTTTAACTCTTTCATATATACACCACACTCATTTTTTTCTTTTCTTCCACTTAATATAATTCTGTTGTTTTATAAAATAAACATGATTAAGATCAAGAAGATCAAGACAAGGCAACTTAAGAAGGGGAAAAAAAGGGAATTTCCATTACTATGTTAAAATATGCATCTTGAAAACGTTGCAAATTAATATACAATTTTAGCAACTTAATATACATTAAAGATAATTGTACCCTGGATTCTCATCACTAAGTAGTCATTTATTTGACACTTCTATTTAAGTATGCTCTTGCTTTCACCTGTGCCAGACATGTTTTACCATTTAGTACCTTGAACAAGCTGGCAATCATCTAACAATATGATTTTTTGCTACATAAAACAAATTATATCATTTATCATCAACACACTTAAAATGTAAATTTTGATTAATTCCTTGACTCTGGGAAAAGGTCTTGAAATATTACCTAAATCCTAATTTTAAATACTTCAACATTCCTTTATTTGTGACAATTCTTTGAAATATTTAGCCAGCATTGGAATTCCAACCTAAAACCTTAGGAAAATATTTCTGTCCTGAAAAACAATTCAATATATTAGGATGTGGAATATATTTGAGATTTTTTTTCTTTTAAAGTAAAAAAAATATTGAAACAAATTTTGGTTCTTTGGAACAGTTTCTCACTGACCACTGAAGATCAAATTTAGATCTTCCCAATTTTCCTCCCTGTTCAGTCATTTAAGTATATAGTACCCCATAACTTTTCTTTTGCAAGGACACTGCATAAGTAATGCAGAAATTCCATTTTCCTAGGTTCAGATAGAGTGAAGTTTCTGTTCTCTGTTTTGTTAATCAGTGGATAAATAACAACATTATGCCACAATATTTTTTAAAGATTTTGACAAGTTTTATGAAGAAAACATCATTTTTGTATGAACATACAGCCTCTTGTTTGGCTGAACTCTGTGTGTTATATTTTGCAGCTTGCTCCAGGATAACCCAGACAATGTTATGTTGGTCTATAAAACAAAGCGGAACACTTACATAAAGAAACACATTTGTTAGCTTTATTATCAAGACTTTATCAGGCTGGCCCTCAAACAGTGAACCTTCAAGGGTAGTGGTGACATTCTTTCTTCCATTAGCCATTTTTCTTGCAGGAAAGAACAGTTCCTCAAAATAGAAGAATCAGGCTCTATTTTAACCTGGTGCAGGAAATTTTTCCTCTGAAATGCTGTTTTTATTGAGCTGGTTTGTTCTTCATGCTCTGGTGGAGGGGGGGAAAACCTGGTTAGGACATTGTTGGTTTAGAAACAAGTTTTTCAAAGTCTCATTTTAACACTTCTGGTTTTGTATTCCTAAGATGGAGCCAGATCCCTCAGGGTTGTAAATAAGTACAAGAGCCCACTGGTTTTTCTTGTTTACACTGGTGGAGGATCTTGCCTGGTTCCCCTACAATTCTCCCCTACAATTTGTGCAGCCTGACATTTGAATGGAGCTGCAATTAGAAGGGTTGTTTTCGTTTAACTTTATTTAGCACCTTATCTCCCTGTAACATTCTTGTCCGGGTACCAGTATCAACCATGAACTCAACATAGCTCTTACTAGTGCTGTTCTATTTTGAGCTGGAAGAAAAAACCCACCAGTCCAGATCAAAGAGCACCTTTCCCTTCTCTCTGGGAATAGGAATTGTTAACTAATTGGCGCACCAAAGTCACAGTAGATTGATTCACAGCACAGTTATGGGAGGCGTAACTAACTCCACCACACAGGAAAGTTATCCAGGGCCTCAGAATGACCTGGTCTCGATGGCCAAACATATGCAACTTTCCACAAAAGCCAGAACGATGCTGGTGAGGGACCCAGCTTGTAGAGGATGCAGTTCTGCAGGACTGCGTTTGCTGAGTTCTACTGTTTCCCCAGTCCTTCAGGTATTCACTGCCTTTGGTTAAAATAACACAAAGGACTGCGAGACCAGTTCTTTTGGCTCATCGTTCTTGTTACTCATTTTAAAAAGAGCCTCCTCGAGAATTCAAACTCTGGCAGAGCTCTGCTGCTCCCAGGTGCTGAAATTCTGCAAAAAGGAGTGGAGCGGCAGGTGCAGAAGGCTTCAGAGGTCCTAAATCTGAAGTGAGGGGTTGTACCCCAGCATCTCAAGCCACCCACTGCCACAGCTCTGGGAAACACTGGAGCGGCAGAGAAGGCAGGGAAGTCTGCTGGGCTGCTGGAAGGCTGTTCCCTGCCCTCTGCCCTGGCAGCTCCTCACACAGGTGAGAGGCGGCCTGCACGCAGCCATAGCGGTGACAGGCACAGGCGCTGCAGGCGAAGGTCAGCAGCGAGGACAGCGACACTCGCAGCGCAGCCCGGGGATGCTCCGGCCGCGGCCGGGCAGGGGAGCGGCAGCCGCGGGCAGCGCCTCCCGCCGGGCGGCTCCGGGACTGCGCCGGGCCCGCCCCCGCCTCCCGCACCTTTCCCGGCCGGAGCCGCCCCGCGGGGGCCGGGCCAGCGGTGTCGGCGGCGGGACGGGGCGCCCGTGGCCGCCCGCAGCTCCCGGGGCACCGCCGCGCCGCCCCAGCCATGTCCTCCAGCTCCCCGCCGGGCGAGCCCAAGGGCCGCAGCCTGGGCCGGCTCTCGCTGCCCAGGAGAGGCAGCATGACGCCCGGCAAGAAGCTGGCGGCGCTGGAGCTGGCCGAGAGCGCCCCGAACGCCCACTACGCCCCGCTGGCTGCCGCGCAGGGCGGGCAGGCGCCCGCGGGATGCGGCCCCACGCCGGAGCGGGAGCGGGAGCGGGCGCCGCGCCTGCGGAGCGAGGTGCTGGTGGTGAGCGCCGACTGCCCGCGGCCCCCCGTCAGCCTGGACCCCCGCGTCTCCATCTACAGCCTCCGCAAGCCCCTGCTCAGCCGCAGCAGCGTCCAGGGCAGGGTCTACAACTTCTTGGAGCGGCCCACGGGATGGAAGTGCTTCGTGTACCACTTCACCGTGTGAGTAGCGCCCCGCTGCCGCCGGGCACCTGCTCCGCGCTCCCGTTACCGCTGCAGCGCTGCCCGTGCCCTGAGCGGCCGCGGCTGCCGAGCGCCCTCTCCTCCCCGGCGGCTCCCCGGGCACCGAGCCGCCCAGACCTACCCGGTGCTCCGCGCTTACACATCGGGCAGATACAGTCCTTTGGGCTGTGCGTGGTTTGGTGGTTTTTTTGTTGTGGTTTTTTTTTTTTTTTTTTCCCTGCAGGTGTGAAGTAAAACAAAAGTCACCCTCCAGGGGAAAGTTTGCCTTTTTAGTTAAGAGAAATGCTGTATCTCAGTTCAGGAGCCCTTGGGTGTATTTATCAAATAGTGCAGGAACTGGTTTCAGGCAATTTTCTTCGGAAGGCTACCTAGGGAGCCTTGTTCATACTGATCGTAGAAATGAAGTAGGTAGCAGTGTCACCCGTTCTTTATTACTTTTTGATGCATGGCTCCTGATTTCAAGCAGTGACACCTGTGTGATGCCGATGCTCGCTGCATAGCAGCAGGTTCTAATTGAACAGGTGCTGTCAATTATCAGTGCTGCAGTCTTGTCAGAGGAGGATGAGAAACAGGTGATGCTCGTTTTCCTTACCTCTTTTATTGCTCCGGCTCTACCTCCTTGTGCTATCCATTAGGATGGGGAGGAGGTGGTGGTCGGAGGGTGCTGTTGAGCCGCAGGTAGGTTGAAAGTTGCTTTTTCTGTAGTACTGTCTGTAGAGTGCAGTGTCAAACCCAGCCAGCAGGTCTGTGCAGCACGAGCATCCCAACAGGTGTCTCTGTGAGGTATAAGCTTTTCCATCGAGGTGTTGCTGAAGGCTTGTGTGGCCCTTGGGCATTTGGCGTGTGTTAAATGTAGGTGAGAAGGTCAGGTAGGAATGTGGCGTGTGTTTATTGTATTCATGCACAAACATATATATGTGTGTGTGTGTGTATCCATTATACGAATACATGCTCATTCCAATAGCTAGAGTTAAAGATGTTTTGTGGTCAAAATCCTAAGACAAATCACACCAAAGTCAGTTTTTATGACTTTGTTACTGTATTCTGATTTTAAGTTCAATTTCTAAATAACTGTTATCTAAAGTTAGTGCAGGATTTTGTGCTTCTGTTCCACACTTGAGGATTCTGGAGTGTTTAGGTCAACAGGTTAAGTGGTACCAACTTTTTTTTAGTGCAGGGGAAACAGCTGTCATCTGAGTGTATGTAATTGGGAGATGACTGGATACAACTGATGAGATAATTGTGGGCTCCATTCTCTTTGGCCTTATGATAATGCTATGAGATGAGAAAATGAGTAATGACTGTAACGATGAAGTGCCTAATAGCTGTCGTTGAACAATGTAAAACAGTTTTGGGAATTGGAGCCCCCCCCCCCCCCTTTTTTTTTCTCTCTCCCTAACCAGGAGTTTTAGGTAGCTATCTTGTATGGTTTCTGACCTTCCAGGTGTCTCAAATTATGCTTGGATGGTGCAGCAAACTGTTTTCAATATCTTAACTAATCTTCTCTAAATCTTAACAGCAAGTCTAGGAAAACTCTGAAAAACAAAAACCAAGCTTATAGCCCTTTCACTACTTAAAGGGTCTAGCACAACTTTTAACTGTTTTTTTTTTTCAAGTATTTGCAGTGTGGATTAATCCTGTTTGCGCAAGAATTAAGATTCTGTAATTTGTGTAAGTCACTACGTGTTTCCCCCTCAACACACACCCATGGTGTAAGCATTAGCCCCAGCATTTCCCTTCTTTCCAGAACTCTTCTGATGCAATGACGAATGACAGCGGCAGTAAATATTCTCAAGCCTCTTACCGAGCATTGTTCAAATTCCTTAGGGCACTGAAGAGACAGAAGAGGGTACTGACACCCTTGTATGTTTCTCACAAGGCGATCTGCAAGTACCATTTAGGCAGCCTAACTCTGATTCCCACCAGCAGAGGGAATTGAGACTTTACTGTTCTCAGCCCAGCTTCCCAGCTTTTTTTTTTTTTTTTTTTTTTTTCCTTCTCTTGTAGTATATAAGCTTTTTGTGCCCATTAAATCATGGTGTAAGGTACTGGTCTTTGGTCCATACTTCTCCAGCTCTTTCTGAGCTCCCAAAGCAAGTTTCTGCTGTGCAAAGGAATGCTCTGGAGTACAATGCCTGCCAGCCAGGTGCTGAGTATTGGCAGATGAATTGCTGCTAAAATGAACTGCTGAGGCAGATTTGTCTGATTCAGAGAAGCTGCTGGGCACTAGTGTCTCCTCGGGAGGAGGCACAGGACCTGCTTTGTGCAGGCAGCTGGATACAAGGGATGAGGTGCAGAGCTGGAAAGGACTTGGAGTCATCAGGCACACACAGAGGTGTGCATGTGCTCCTTTCCCACTGGAGGAAGTACTCGATTGTTCTCTTGTCAGCATGCAAACAGTCATTCATAGAATGCTAAGCCTGGTTTTACCTTGGGGAGTCCCAGGACCCTGGTGTTAGTCTCTCCTGCCCAAACGAGTTTAAGGAACTGAACTCATTTTGCCTGTTGTGTTTTTGACTCCCCTTGCAGTCTGCCTGCTGCTCTATTCCAGGGGCTTTCAGCTGCCTGAGAGGTCTCAGTGGCTGTCCTAAATGTTTAGAGGGGAAGGAGAGGAAACGGGAGTGGTGTTAAATCAGGGCATAAAGCCCTAAGCTGAGTAGAGAGCCCTGGCCAAGATCTAGCCCAGTGATGGGAGCAACAACCACTGGAGGCTTAATTTTCTGTTTTCTGCGTGGTGTGGAGTGTGTGGCTGTGTTCTTAATTATGTGCTGTAATTATTACAGTTAGAAACAACTCCTGGAATAGCCCATGTAGCTTACTCCGTAGAGTACTCCTGTATCTCTGGCTGCTTGTTAAAACACTGTTTATCAAGCGGTAAGAGCTACATCTACTGATTGCCTGTCACACCCTTTTCCTGCTCAGGAATCTTAGTCAGTGCTATGTAGAATACTAATAGCTAAGAACTGATACTCAGGATTGATTTTCCTTGGTTTTGTGCTATATTGTTTAGAAAAGGGAAGTTGGACACCAAGCTTTAATCCACAGATTCTAGGTTGTTTTGTTTGTTTCATATTATTTTGATTGCTGCTTGTTCTAGTGAGTAAGGCCCTTGTGTACCCTTGACTTAAAGGATGGAATCTGGCTGTCTTGCACAGGTCAGGCCATGACCTGTTTTCTTCTGAATTATTTCTTTTATAAGGTGTCAGAAATACCTATTTTCCACTATGCAAAATGTGTATTATCTCTTGTTGATATTTTCAATCTCCAGGGCAATTTGACACCCCAGTCTCTGATTAAATTAATTTAATTCTAGACAGGTCTTTTCTAAGAGTTTTTCTTATTTGCTTAAACCAAAGTGAGCAGAATAGAGAATGAATTATTGTCCCTCACTTGTACTTGATTTTTGAAGGCTGAGGAAATGGTCTCTGTGGGGAGAAAGAATGGCTAATCAACCATTAATTGATTAACTCAAAAAACCTGCCTAAATTTACTTGTGGAGATGCTAGAACCTCTTAGTTCAGCTACTTGACTTGGTTTGATTTTGTAATAAATTTCATGTAAGTAGATGAAGCATACGGTGTACATACACCTGATTTTACCAGGGCAAGTAAATTGTGTTTGGTGTCTGAGGATCTACCTGCATGGCTTCTGCAGACACAGTTGGTGGTTGCTTGGAGACTCAGACTTTGCAGGCTTTGCTTGCCCTGTGGCCTGGCTGTGTGGGTGGCAATGTCCAGCCAGGGCCACCAAATCTGCCTTGGCTGTCAGAGCAGGGGAATGACTGAGTGCCTCTGTTCTCAGTGACCTTCCAGGCTAGGGCATCTTATCACACTTACCATAGCAGTGCACCTTGAGAGGGCAGCTGTGAGAGGTGAAATGTTCTGTGGCCTGAACAAATCAAATTTTCAGCCTCTGAGAAGAGGTGGAAAAAGAAACTCTGCCCTCATAGTGGCCTGCTGAAACTCTTGGGTGCTGTCCCACAGTTGGAAATGACTGTCCAGAGTAAGTGAAGTTGTCAGATGTTAAAAAGAATTATTTTAGGTTTAGGTGCTCAACAGAAGAGGTTCTTCTTACCCTCTTAATTTTAAAATAAGCATCTTGAAATGTGCCTGAAGAAACTAAAGTTATGAACTGATTTATCTTGTTCTTGGTGTGGGAAATAATGACTTCTGGCAGTGTTGACTCCCTGTGTTCTTTGAAGTGTTGGCTGTAACCAGAGGGAGCAATTTGGAAACTGATGGACCGTTGGTTTGTTCCATTGTGGCACCTCTCCTTTGTTGCCATGTGAGATAATCTGTCTTATCTTTGCATGCCTGTACCTGGTTCAATTTACTTTGCCTTTGTATAGGTTTGGTTTAATCAGCAATGATTGTCATTGAGTTTGTTTGAATCCCAAGTTGTTTACATAAGCCTGGACTGGCCAGTGGCTGGGGTTTGGAAAACTGTGGAAACAGGCAGACTGAGCAGCATGGCTGCATGTGTGTGCACACAGAGATAGGGAGTGAGGGTAGATAGAATATTCCAGTTGCCTGAATCAGGACTCACAGTATTCAGTTACTAAAGGCAATGCAGTGTTTACACCGTGCTCTTTAGCGTGAAGAAAAAGCATAACTCCAATTTACAATCCCATTTTTGCCATGTTTCCAGACTTGGTGCAAACATACTTCCAAACCTACTGGTTCATACTTGTTGTGTAAAATGTTGAGGAGGAAAAAAGATCCATAAAACAATTAGTGTGTGCATGTGCTCACACATGACTTTTCTTTCAGACTGAAGGATGTTGCAAACTGAAATGCTGTGGTTTTGACATGAACATTTGTATGTTTAGAAATTTTTGTGGCTTGAAATCAGACTTCCAGATTCTGTTTAAAACAAAAAAAGGAGACATAAATCCTCCAAGGTAAGCACAGCTTTTCCAAGTGGAAAGAAAGAAGTATGACTTGCTCAGGGTCATATTCCCTGCTGTCAATAGCAGGAAGACCCAGATTTAACTTTTTTTGTCTCATCATGATCGAGGTAGTTTAGTTGAGGCCAGTTTGCAGCAGAGCAGACACCTTTGCAACTGGACACTATCTATCTATCTATCTATCTATCTATCTGCTTGGTAAAGTGTTACCTGAGGGGAAAAGGCATTGGAAAGCTGACTTTTAAGTGCTCCCAGAGAGGAGGGAAGACAATTTGCCTGCGCTATGTAAGAAGGTTGCTCATGTTTAGGAGTTGCTGCTGCAGAGGCACCCCTGTTTGCTGATCAGCCTGATGGTGAAGCTTGGGCTCTTGGCAGGTTTTTGGAGGCAGGTGAGAGTGGCTAAAGGGTTTTGTTGTTCCCTCTGTACTCTCTGCATGCTGCAGTGCAGCCCCTTAGCCACAATATTGTGTGGGGGGATAGAATGTAAGAAAATAAAGATAGTGCAGAAGGTAATCTCACACCTGAGGAGTTGCAGCTGTACTAATCACCAAAGATTAGGAACAGGCCTGCCCTTAACAGGCCACAGCTGTGCCCAATAAGAAAAAGAGTGCTACAAAAGAGTGGGGTAGCTAGTTAGGGAGAGAGTTGGAGTTTGTTGGCTGTGCTGTGAGGAGCCATACATGGGGAATCACTGAGAAGGTATGGAACCTTTGCAATAAGATGATGACAATCAACAATATTGCACTACAGTAGTGCTTCTTTGGGAGCATGTAATTGACGTACTATCTTTTGGGTTGGCTAGTACAGAGCTCCCTCCTCTTGTCCCGTTTCCCAATTTGTAACCTGTCAGAAGTTTCTTGTGGCTGGTTGTCTTGTGGCTGAGACCAGCCCAAGTTTGTGCCATGAAGAGCTCAAGTCTCATTCTAGTTACAGATCAGAAGGGCTCCCCATTTCTCTATCCAAGTGGGACAGTAGACGTTCTTAGGTTAAGAAATGCAAATACAAATAACTGTGTAATTGACTAGAAAAAAAGCATGTTTACTTAGTAATTGACTGTCATCAGAAAGAAAAGCAGTAAGAGAAACCAAATCCTCTCAATGCCAATGCTTGTAGATAATGCCTGGAAGCCACTTTGATGAAATCGCCATCTTTGCATTATTTGTTGCATTCAGTGATTGCTGCATCATGAAAATTATTGTGGAACTGTATTGATTGTTGAAGGGGAAGGAAGGTGAAAATCTAGATAACTTCTAGTTAAAATGCCTTTTGAAGACACTTTTAGCAATAATTGGGAAAATCCAGTTTCTGTTCTGAAATGCATAGTGGGATATGGTTGGCTACTTGGAAAAAAATTCATTGGGTCAAGGAAGTTTTGTAGAGAGAAAAAAGATTTTGTAATTGTGTTGATGTTTAGGTTTTCTAAAAACAAATGGAAGTAGAAGAGTGTAAACTGGCAAAAATTAGTGCTCAGTAAAGATAGGTTGTGTGCAGTGGGGAAATAAAGAACTGTGAAATGCACAGATAGAAGTTATGCATTTTTTCATTTTAGGCAGGCTTTCCTAGGATAGGCCTTCTCTCTTTTCCCATCATCCTTCCAGTATGACATTTTAGTCCTTCTCTCATCTTTGCTTTTAAAGGTAGGAAAAGAATTATCCTACCTTTAAAAGTTGCACATGAATGGTCTTAAAAAAACCAGTAAGTGCAGCATTCACATTTCTGTGTCTCTGTCAAATGGTTGGTTGGGCAATTCTGGCACACTTGCTTGCCCTGGTTCCTCAAGTGCCAGGGAGAAAACATGCAAGGCTGTGTAGATAGGCCTCTTTCAAAACTTCCATTGCAGCTGAATCAGGGCTAGAGTTGAGATTCAATTGCAGGGAGCTAATTAGGCTGAGCTCCAAATGCCTGAGTGCTGGATGTGTTACAAACAGCGGTGCCAACATATGCTGCAGGGAGCTATGCGCAGGCACAGGGCTTAGCTGACTTCAGACTTGGCACTACCTCATTAATTTGGTCTGTTAATAGATTGTTTAATGTGTGTTAGTGGCTGAGCACAAAAGCTGTGAACACTTGCCCATTCAGTTCCAGATGGAAAACAGTGTCTTGTTGGGGGCAAGGTGTTTTTCTGCCTGCCAACGAGAGGGCCAACATGTTTCAGATGCCTTGGAGAGCTGCCAGATGCAAATCAGCCCGGTGGGGAGGCTGAGTTACAGCAGGATGCCAAGGCTGGGGAGGCTTTAGGTGGGGTACTCGGCCTCCTCTGCAGTCATGCTTCATCTGGCATAATGGCCTGGGAGAGCCATTGTAGCACCGAGCATGGTAATGGGAGAGCGCAGGCCTTTGCCAGGCTCTGCTACAGGAGGAGTTGAGGTGTGGAGTTCTTGCCGCCTACCAGGAAGATATGCATGTGAGAGTGTTTTATATCTCTGTTTATAATGGGTAGGAGCATTCAATGCTGTAGCAATCAAATCTAATATTAATTTTATTGTACATTTTTAGGTAGTTGGTTTTTGTTTGGTTTTTTTTTTGGTGTTTTTTTTTTTGGGTTGGTGGTTGTTGTTGTTTTTTTAAATAGAAAATGCGAAAGCTGCTCTCAATGAAGAGTCTTTCTGGCCTCCAGGCTGTGCATATCTGGAGGACTATAGAGGTGCTTGGTGTGAGCTTTTCCTTTGTCTCACATGACCAGTTTTTGAGGATATATGGACTTTGTTCTTATTTTTATTTTTTTTTTGCTACTTTGTGGTACAGCTTTTCCTCAATTTTTGAGGATATATAGACTTTCTTCTTTTTTTTTCCTACTCTCTGGTACAGGATATTAAAATAACAGCCATTTTCTATGTTCAAGGAACTGTAAGAAGTTGCACACAGTGCAAAGCAGGGCCTGAGTAAGTGTGTAAATGCACTGTAAGTAGTTTAAAATACAAAAAAAAAAAAAAAAACACACCAAAACCCAATCAAAACCCCAAAAATATTGTCCCACCTTTCCTCAATGGAAGTCGCTTATTTAACAGCCACGTTTTATAACAGAGAATGTGACTGCTGGAAACATTACAATAAAACCTAGGCACAGGGGAAGCTAGTGTTTTACTAAAGCTTAGTACAACCACCATGACAAATGCCAGGTTTGTTTTCTCTGAACTGCTTCAGTGTCAGAACTTCCAGTTGTGTGAGATAATGAGCACACATTTGCTCAAAACTGACTGAATCCTTTTTGAGTTTAAGAAAAAAATGTCTGGTACTTTTCACAAGGAATACATCAAGCACCAAGTCTGCAGCCTTGGGATTTCATCATTTTAAAAGCAATAAATTCCCAAAAATAAGAAATTATGCTGTAGGTTGTTCAGTGTTAAATATTTTTATATTTTTTCTTGTTCTTCACAATCACTGTGATTCAATATTTTATGAAAAATGTCATTCAAAGTCAAAATTAACCTTGGACAGGGCTTCTGGATCCTTTTAAGTTTCTTCTGCTTCTGCACATATTGATGTGAATCTTTGAATTTCATATTAAAGCTCTCACTAGAAACATACATCTCACATGTTTTGCTAATGCCAGTGGACTTATGAGACCTCATTTGACAACACAGTTTTGTCCCATTTGTAATAGAGAACTGATTTTTTTACTCTCAACTCTAAAATCCCTGTGCAATCTGCTGAGGTTTTTTAAAAAGTAAATGCTTTGTATATAACTACACTAGTATTTACTTCAAATGAGAAATATACTGTTTTTAGTGAACTGAGATCACAGAATAGTAGAAAAATCTTTGTTTATGCTAAGAAATTGTGCTCTTGATAATAACCTATTATTTTTACTATTACCCCAGAAATAGAGCATACATTTTCTTTTACAATAATAGGAAATATAATGCCTTTGTTGGAGTAATGCTTGTTTTGATTCTTCAGAAGTTATTATCATGTGTTTAACTTAACTGTGTGGACAGCTGTTTGCTTCCTACTGGGAGCAATTTGTAGAGGTAAAAGGTAGGGACCAACTAGTGAAGACAAAAACTTGCATCTACTCATCTCCATAATTAGGGCAATTATAACTACTTGCAAGGCATTGTGCACCAGATGTGTAGAAATATTTTAATATTATTTTATTTATAGTAAGGCTGTTTTTTCTTTAACACTAAGCATCTTACAGTGCTAATTCTGTATGAACTTTGTCCAAGTGACTGCTGTCTCATGTCTGAGTAAATATGTCAAATCACACGCTATTTTAATGCAGGTTTTTACCATCTCACCAGTAGTTTTGTTGTAGATTCTGACAATTGGTGGTCTTCCCTCTGTCCCTGCTTATGTGTTTTAGATCGGGCAGGAACACAGCTTATCCCTCTGTTTAGAGCAGAGTGTGGTCACCCTTGCAGTAAGCTGCTCACTGTCAGACAGCTGGAATTGACACAAGGAGACTGGGCAGGCCTGGATGTGTGGAAATTCAGAAGTTGTTGGTTTCCTCTGCAAACTTGCAATGAATTCCTGATACCTCAGGGATACTTTTAAATTGCTTCAATTTTTTACAGTGTTTTCTCATTGCAGTGCTAAAACTGCACACTTTTAAATTATTTGGATAGTACAGAAAATGCGGTCATGGTTTGAGCGCAGAATGTAAATCACCCAGCAGGTAATTTCCTTGGATTCTCTCCAAAGACACCAGGTGTAACAGCAGAGGCAAGGATTGCAGAGCTCTTGCTCATCCCTTGTACCACGAAGGCTGAGGTCCTTGTACTGAATGCATTTTCTTCCTGCAGAGTAAGGAATTGCTGTCCAAGAGTGTGTTTGTTCCTGCAGCAGCTATCCCCTTCCCCACGTCATCTGAAAATGAGCTAGGTTTGGGTAGAATCTTCTTCTTCACAGTGATCTGCAGGGCAGCACAGCCGAAGGTGCCTCATCTCCTGCACGGATGTTGACAAGTAGAGCAAAGGAGAATGAATGCAGGAAATGGTTTCTGCTGCTAATCTCATTCTTACACCCTTCAAATGCCTGTGCCCAATTATTTGTGCAGGGCAGTGGAGATAGGGGAAGAGACAAGAGCAAAGATCCTCCATCCTGTGGCCTCTATAAGTAGAGAATGTCCTCTGCTGACCCTGTTAACAAGCAGTGGTGTTTGTATTCTGTGCAATGGCTTTATCTGATCTTTACAAACTTCAGCAAATAAGGTCCAATTTTCCCCCCCTAATATTCATCCTAAATAGATCTAGTAGAGGCTATTTGTTTTTCACCCCTGTCTTAGAAGACATTACAATGTGGTCAAACCTGACAATGAGTAAATAACTGAACATGTATTGCTTTATTGTAGTGTGAGTAAACTTCATGTGATTGTATGCTGTTATCTTGGCTGTGACCCAGAAAGTATTGATAACTGGTTATCTCAGCACTGCACACACAATAAACCTGCTCACTTGATGTTTTCTGTGTCAGCAGGTCATCCAGCACCCTTGCACTAAGCTGTCTGAGCATCCTGTTTCAACAGCATGTAAAGTATGCCAGGCACAGGCATCTGAGTGCTGCCCAGTCATGCCAATTGTATGCCTTCATAGTTCTCTTCATTCCAGACAGCTCTCTGTAGATTTTATTTAATTTTGTGACATAGTCTTATTTGGGCAACTGCATAATTAAACCATGGAAATGAGAGGAAAGCTACAGGAGAGAGGGAGAAAACAGACCTTTGAAATCCTGCAGGTTTTGCAGCACGTGGAAGGCAGTAGGTGTGCTGTGTTATTGCTGACCCTTCTTGAGTGTCTGATTGCTTACTGTACTCTGGTTTTCAAGCACTGAGGTTATCTCTTGGTGACTTCTGTGGCATTCTTTTGTTGTGTGGCTTTAATAGGAAACATTACACATCCATCAAGTCTCAGGGTAAAGTGAAATAGAGAAATTGAACTGACTGTGAAAATGTGATTTAATATGAGAAGAGCCTAATGTATAGAAATTTTCAGCGGTTTATATCTGTAGGATATAAAGGGCCACCTGCTTGTTCCTCTTACATGAGAGAGTGGAGATAACATTCAAGCAGGTTTTGATACTAGCTGTTAACCTCTGCTGAGACTGTCTGCTTTTTCAAGGAAAGTTTTCTGTCAGGTGCCTTTCTCTTGAAAAAAACAATGCTTTTTTCAGGAAACCTGTATATGGTCTGTATTTGTTATTATATTATTAATATTATAGTAATAATTAAATAGTAAATATACAGCACTTAATATTGTATTATTATATTATTAAAATAATATATGCAAAATGCCATTGTAGGGGGCTGAGTGAATGTGTATCTGGGGGCCTGAGTTAACTTATGTATTGTAAGTATGGCAGTTAAAGATCTCTCTATTGTATTAGTGACCCCGCCCTGGTTCTAGTCATTGTAAATGGGCTGCAGCTGTGATGTCCTTGATTGGGCAGCAGCTGTAGCCCATGCAGGTGAGATAAAAGGGGGCGGGGTGGTCAGGGAGAGCCTGGAGAGGAGCCCTGACCGAGAAGCAACAACACCACTGCTGGGAAGATCTGCCATGGGAAAACCATCGAGAGAAGGTACGAGGCTCAGGAAATATAATTGTACAGCAATGTAAATGCAACATTCTGGTGACCCCGACGTGATTCGAACATGCAGCCAAGGAAAGAAGGTATGGAATCCCCCGGACAGCTGCAAGCTGTGGCAGCCAGAGAGCTGGGACAGAAGATAGGACAGCTGCGAGCTGTGGCAGCCAGAGAGCTGGGACAGAAGATAGGACAGCAGAGAGCTGGGACAGAAGATAGGACAGCAGAGAGCTGGGACTCCAGAAGAAAGGACAGCTGAGAGCTGGGACAGAAGATAGGACAGCTGCGAGCTGTGGCAGCCAGAGAGCTGGGACAGAAGAAAGGACAGCAGAGAGCTGGGACTCGAGAAGTAAAGACAGCTGCGAGCTGTGGCAGCCAGAGAGCTGGGACAGAAGAAAGGACAGCCGAGAGCTGAGACTCCAGAAGAAAGGACAGCCGAGAGCTGGGACTGTAAAGTATGTATTCAGGACAGCTGAGAGCTGGGACTCTAAAATATAGAACATCTAGGGATTTGTGTGTGTGTTTAAAGACAGCTGCGAGCTGTAGCAGCTTGAGAGCTAAAATAAATATGTGTATTGTAGTTATAAAGTTGCTAGAAGTAAAGAGAAAAAAAAAAAAAGTAAAAAAAAAGAAAAAAAAAAAGAAAAAAAAAAGAAAAAAGGAAAAAAAGGGGAATATGTATATATTCTATGTATGAGCTGTAGCAGCCAGAGAGCTGGGACTAGACAGCTGCGAGCTGTGGCAGCCTGAGAGCTGGAACAGAAGATAGGACAGCTGAGAGCTGGCAGCCTGAGAGCTGGAACAGAAGAAAAGACAGCTGCGAGCTGTGGCAGCCTGGGAGCTGGGACAGATATACATATTGTAATTGTAAAGTAAGTAAAAGTAAAGGGGGAAATGTAGGGGGCTGAGTGAATGTGTATCTGGGGGCCTGAGTTAACTTATGTATTGTAAGAACAGCAGTTAAAGATCTCTCTATTGTATTAGTGACCCCGCCCTGGTTCTAGTCATTGTAAATGGGCTGCAGCTGTGATGTCCTTGATTGGGCAGCAGCTGTAGCCCATGGAAAGAGCTGAGATAAAAGGGGGCGGGGTGGTCAGGGAGAGCCTGGAGAGGAGCCCTGACCGAGAAGCAGCAACACCACTGCTGGGAAGATCTGCCATGGGAAAACCATCGAGAGAAGGTACGAGGCTCAGGAAATATAATTGTACAGCAATATGAATGCAACATTCTGGTGACCCCGACGTGATTCGAACATGCAGCCACAACGAACATCGAAAGAAGGTATGGAATCCCCCGGACAGCTGCGAGCTGTGGCAGCCAGAGAGCTGGGACAGAAGAAAGGACAGCCGAGAGCTGAGACTCCAGAAGAAAGGACAGCCGAGAGCTGGGACTGTAAAGTATGTATTCAGGACAGCTGAGAGCTGGGACTCTAAAATATAGAACATCTAGGGATTTGTGTGTGTGTTTAAAGACAGCTGCGAGCTGTAGCAGCTTGAGAGCTAAAATAAATATGTGTATTGTAGTTATAAAGTTGCTAGAAGTAAAGAGAAAAAAAAAAAAAAAAAAAAAAAAAAAAAAAAAAAAAAAAAAAAAAAAGAAAAAAAAAAAGAAAAAAAGAAAAAAAGAAAAAAAAAGGGGAATATGTATATATTCTATGTATGAGCTGTAGCAGCCAGAAAAAAAAAAAAAAAAAAAAAAAAAAAAAAAAAAGAAAAAAAGAAAAAAAAAGAAAAAAAAAGGGGAATATGTATATATTCTATGTATGAGCTGTAGCAGCCAGAGAGCTGGGACTAGACAGCTGCGAGCTGTGGCAGCCTGAGAGCTGGAACAGAAGATAGGACAGCTGAGAGCTGGCAGCCTGAGAGCTGGAACAGAAGAAAAGACAGCTGCGAGCTGTGGCAGCCTGGGAGCTGGGACAGATATACATATTGTAATTGTAAAGTAAGTAAAAGTAAAGGGGGAAATGTAGGGGGCTGAGTGAATGTGTATCTGGGGGCCTGAGTTAACTTATGTATTGTAAGTATGGCAGTTAAAGATCTCTCTATTGTATTAGTGACCCCGCCCTGGTTCTAGTCATTGTAAATGGGCTGCAGCTGTGATGTCCTTGATTGGGCAGCAGCTGTAGCCCATGCAGGTGAGATAAAAGGGGGCGGGGTGGTCAGGGAGAGCCTGGGGAGAGGAGCCCTGACCGAGAAGCAACAACACCACTGCTGGGAAGATCTGCCATGGGAAAACCATCGAGAGAAGGTACGAGGCTCAGGAAATATAATTGTACAGCAATGTAAATGCAACATGCCATGGGATTCTTTTCTTGAGGAATTCTGCGGAAAATGACTTGTTAAGTAATCAGACTGTTTCTAAGTACTTTGAGGAAATCAGTCTGTCTGTTTATACAACGTGTGCCAGCAGTCAGTGTGAGCTGTGGTCAAAACCCACAGCCATGTGTTTCATCTTCAGTTTCCTCCTCCTCCCTGTTACAAATGCAATCTGATGATGCTCCTGTCCGATTGCTGAAGTGATGTGCTGTGTTTTCTTTGGAATTGCAGTCTCTCTGCATCTCCCTCAAACACCACATCTGTCAGTTTGAAGCAGACTTTGTTGTCACTGGTTTTTTCATATGGTGCCTCTTTTTACCTGCTCTCCAGTCTCCTGTGTCTCAGACTTTCTGGTCTGTAGAAGAGATTTTGTGTTCTGTTGAATTTTAGTGGCTGTGAAATACCATGGGAAGCTTGTGCAAGTTTTGGACAGGAACTGAGGGCAGAAATTAACTCAATTGGAGCAAAGCCTCCCATAGGCAGCTATTGATTAACCAGAATAAAATCTGGCTTCACCACTGAGATTAGCACCTACCTTGGTAAAATAAAACTGGTATTCTAGAGCATGTCTTTTAAAAGACATTTATAAGTTGAACTCAGCTTTGAATAAGTGGTTTCCTACATAGTTAGGATATGGTGTGGTATTGAAAGTAGTTTCTTCACTTTTCTGTATCTTGTGATAAATGTAAGGAAGAATTGAAATGGTTTTTTACCATTTCATTTTTACCAGGATATTTTGTAGGAACAACACTGCCATTGCAATGCAAGGAAGATAAATGGTCATGGGAAAGCCAGGCAACGTGTGCTTTCTTTTCCAAAGTGTAAAGCGACTGCTTTATAGTAATGAGCTGAAATAAGTTTGAATTCATGGATGAAATGGAGGAAAATAGCCTAGACAGTCAGGAAGAAGGACCACCTGTAAATTTACTTCTTCCTCACAATTCCTTCAGATCAGTGTTTCTGGCTTCCTTGTATCATTTTATACAGATGAGTGGACTAGATGAACTCCATCAACATCCCAGGGACCTGAATGAAACCATGAGATTTACTGGCTGTAACCCTCTGTGCACTTCATATCTCTACCAAATTTGATACTAATCCAGATAGTTTTAAGGATGCATTTCTGCTGCTAGATGTGGATTACAGCTGAGCTGTGCCTGCTAGATCAGCCTGGATGAAGCTGTGCTGAGCATGGAGGTAGAGGGAATGCATGTGCAAACCCTGCACTTGCCCCAGCTGGTGGTTCTGAGCTGGTTCTGGCCCAAAAGCTCGGCAGCTGCAGCAGTGCAGGGTTGTGCCTGTGCTGGCAGAGGGCTCCTTAGCCCAAGTGAGCACCAACAGTCCTGGCTGGCATTGGGACCAGAGCCTGGCACAGGCTGTGACTGCACCTCACTGGGTAGAGAGACACTGCTGTGTGCTGTAGCATGACCTTCTAGAGCAGGCATCCTCATGCCTTGTGCCTCCTTACATCATCTAGTGCTCTGGGAATGTTTCTGGCCTCTAGGATGAAGCGGCCGTACACGCAGGTAGCCAGTCTGTGCTGCTGAGTTTGCCCCTGGCACTGCTGTGGTGCCTCAGAGCGCTTTGCTTTCAGCACCCCTGGATGTGTGTGAGTGCAGTGGCATCAGGGACTGGCTGACAGCTCTATCATTAATAAGGTTTTTAGCCTTCTTACCCCCTGAGTCACAAGTTCAGTGGAAGTTGGAGGCTGTTTGTTCTAGATGTGGTAAATAACACAATCTGACTGCTCTCTCCTCTGGCACCGTGTCTAAAGCTGTTATCAGCATTGCTGTGGCATGTTTGATTTAGGGGCAAATTGGCACCTCTCTGACAAGTGCTGGAATGTCCCAGTCTGTCCTTGGGGTGTTGTTGGCATCTTTCACACCACCAAACCCCCATCAGCAGTGTGATCGTGGGCAAACACCAGCCGAGTGCACAAAAGCGCTTATCGCCTGCTCGGCTGTGCATTCATAAAAAGCAGAGACATAAAAATCTCCAGTGGCTGGCAATTCCAGAGCTTTCTGCTAGACTTGAAAAGGAGTCCTGAAGAACACAGGCTTCTTATCAATTTTAATTGCTGGGCAGTGGAGGGCTGCCATTTGTTTAACGTCATTTGGTGTTTGCAACTCTGACACTGTTGGAGAGATGTTTCTGGCCAGCAGCATTCTGCTGAATGCAAAATTGAATTCAGCAGAAATCCTTTGGGTTTGGGAAGAACTCAGGTTGAACAATTGAATCTAACAAGTAAAGAAATGCAAAATAGGATGTTGAGAACAGATTGACTGGAGGTGCATTGGACGATGTGAACATGTTAAATTTTAGAAAGTTGAGGTTTAAAAGTATAGATGCTATATTGTAATTGCTTTTCATTGCTGTTGAAACAAAGTTCTGTGTTCCTTAATCCTTTTAGATTGCCTTTTAAAATGTTGCAGTTGTGCTTCTGCATTTGCACTGAAAATAAAAAAACTTCAGGGTTAATGTTCTCGGAATGGCCCTGTATTCCTGGCACATGCTATTAGCCAAAATTCATGCCACCTTTAGGGAACTGGGCCAGACACAAAATCACTCTGAACAGTTGCATCAACATCTGTATATGGCTTTGCCTGTGAGATTTTGGTTTTGAAGTCAGTTTGCTGGATTTGAGCTGTTGTCAGATTCTGCGAGGGCCTACACCTGGATCAATAGAAACTGGTATATGTGCAGGGTTCAAGCATTTTAAATGCAATTTAAAGTGCATCTGAACCACTTTTAAACCAAAGAGCAGTAATAAAACTCCTTGAAAATTACTCTGAAACTACAACTTTAATACAAGAAGCTGATATGAGAAATATGTGTGTTCTATAGCAGCTGACAGGGAGCAGATTGACAGCAGTTAGCTAATCAGGAGTATCTGCAATGGAAACTGCTTCTCTGACCTCAGGTCTGTCTACTCCTTAAGTAGCAGCTGTATCCCATCTGTCTCTCTGCTTTTCACACATGGCTGTGGAAGATGTGTTGGACTGTCCCTAGCTGACTTGGAATGAGACCTGAATTCACTTGCTCTCTGTATCAGCTTTGAAAGTCTTTAGATGAAACTTGACCAGAAATAACCAGTTCTAGGGGTGTGACTGTGGCTGTTTGCATTTAATGCTTCATCCTTTTCTTGAGATGGTGAAGGAGGCCCTTTGTTTTGATGGGTAATTTGTTGGCAGCTGTCTGCTCCCAAAGAAGTTGGGCAAGGGGAACAAAAATAGTATGCAGAACGGTCCTGGTGACTGATAATAAGGACTTTTATATATAAAATCCTTATTTTGGTGCCCCCTGAGTACAGGTAGAGAATAAATATCAGTCTCTCCTCCAAACTCTTACACTTCTGGTTGGTGAAGTAGCAAAGAAATGACAATATCTTAATTTTTCTTATTGTTGTGTATGTATCTATCTTCATTTGAAATTCTTATTTTTCCTTCAGCATTTTTCTGGTTTTTTTTTTTGTTTGTTTGGTTTTAGTTTTTGGGGTTTTTTTTAGTGTGTGTATGTTTCTGAACTCCTCTGGACTTTTGGGAGAGCAGTTGTGTATCATATTAGGAAAAGCAGTAATGAGAAGCTAGAGTAGTTGTTTACTTTCTGTGTTGAAGTCTGTCCACACTTGAAGTGGAAGGAAACTGCTTTTCCTTATTGCCAGTTGCCAGGATTTGTGTTGGTTTTGTTTTTATCTTTTTTTTTTTTCTTTTTCCTCCTGCATAAGGAATTTCATAGCTGAAACTGCTTTGGCTTATGAAATGCTGAGCTATTGATGTGTCTGTGGTTAATTTATGGAGAGGGACACTCCTGCTGCAATAATGCATAGCCAAGCTATTACTGGCTGGCTACTTTTGTGTGATGAAACAGAAGCAGGAGCTGGAATCAGTCGGTTTTCAAGTTAACACCAGTTCAAGTCTTTGAATTCAGAGTATCCTGGAAGTGTTACTGTGCTGCTGTCTTTGGCTTTGATGGATGGAAGGTGTGGATTTTTTCACTTCTCACCTTTATTTATCTTGATGTTTCCTCATATTTGTTAGCTTTTTATTTTTCTCATGAAATAGGAAATGTTTACCTTTCAAGAGAAAAGTCTTTCTAAGCATTCAAAGCTCCAGCCTGGGAGTGGATTTGCAGTTTTGTGTTCAGCAAGCAGTTCCTGTTACTCATGAAACAGGAGTGGCCTTTTAATAAAGGCGCCAGATCTCTGCTATGCAATTACCATAAAATAACCAGTGGAGCAATTCTGTATTGTGAGCAGCTTGACAACCAAATGCTTTTTGAATTGCTTGTAAGCTCTGGTGAGGAAATAAATCCTGAAGAGCAAACTTTAATGCCTCATGCATGCCCTGTTTCTAGATTGGAAAATCTCTCCTTCACCCACTGTGTAATACAAACACATCTACATACTCAGCCTTGTTAGCCAGGAGACTTGTTGGGAGTTATAAGAAATATGAACTCTGCAGAAGGTATGGTGCACATAGCTATGATTCCCTATTTTGAATAATTGGGTGGACATTGGCACCTACTGAAAGGCACCAGCTCTTTCAGGCCTGCAGTGATAGTGATGTTCTGTAATCTGCTTTGAGCACAGCTGGCCTTTTAAACAGTTTTACTGTCAGATTGCCTTTTTGTGTGTGTGTGCAGTGCTTAAGCAAAAAAACCCACATGCTACATGGTGGAAGTTGCTAGGTACTAGGGCAATGCAAACAATAAATAATAGGGCTGGAGTCTTCTGATGAAGTGTAACATAAGACAGCCTCCACAGTAATTCCTCTATTTTTGCTAGCCTCAAGCAGAACTATCTCTAAGGCTGTGACACATCCTTTTAAAATAGAGTGCAGTGCATGGAATGAAAGGTGTCATAAGCAACTAAAAGACATCAGCGGTGGATGGTCATGAAGGGGACCTTGTTTGGAGCCAGCCCAGTGAGTTGCAGCCCATGTTCTGGAGAATGTGGAGCTCTGCAGCTCAGCCATCAGGATGGGGCTTCTGAGAAACTCAGTTTCTGAGCTCTTCTGGGGAGTTATGCGAGACAATCTCTCTTGCTTTCCGAGATTTTTTTTTTTCTTTCTATGTTAATTTGTATTTTGGTTTTAATTCTTTGTAGGTGGAAGTCTTGCTGATTTCAGTGTAATACAATATTTGAAATGCTGAGTATTTAAAAAAAGTAATAAAAACTTGCTGTATAAGTGTTCATTCAGAGTACTCAAGCATACTTGGTTCTCTGATGAGATGCACTCTTGTTTGTTTTTCATCATCTTGACCTGTGAGTCAAGGGCCTGCCAAGTGCACGTTTGCTCTGATTGTTAGAAAAAACAGGAGATGGAAAGCTGAGGAGGATTAGAGAGTGAAGAAGGGGCAGAGGTTTGTGTAGTACCAGCAGAAGCAGTGAAGTTAAACAGATAAGTTATCAGTGTGGTGCTGAAACTAACCCAACAGGTAGGTTATTAATAAAGAGCACTCCAAGCTCTCAAAACATTGTTGGCAGGATAACTGCAGTAAAATACTGGGAAGCACTTGTTTATGGTTTTTCCTTTACCAGCCCTGTACGGGTTTCCACAGCACAGAAAGTCTCCAGTGTGTGACTGGAGCCTGAGGCAGGGGTGTAAAAGCTTGGAAAGCCTCCTCAGTGTTTGCTGAATGGGGCTACCACACCTAAAGAGTGCTGCCTGCATTCTTTTTTATAATCCTCTGCCTCCTGAGCCATTTAAAAGCTGTGATTTCAGGCATGTAAAGAAGGCTTTTATGAATCTATTACTATGTGGTTTTCTGTCAGCTGGCAGGAACAATTCTCTCTTGTAAGTCTAAAGTTTCAGTAAATGAGAGGCTCCAAAAATCAAACTGTCGTCTAGAAAAATATTCTGCCAAGGTTGACCTTAAAGAAGCCCAGAACCCATAATTAATTTTTACATGTACATTCTCTCACATCTCTTTAAAACACCCCTGCCCCTATATTCATTTATTTGCTAGTGACTGGGCACTGTGTGTGTCCTGTGTGCTCAGAATGGCACATGACGAACTTGTTGCTGGCTGGCAGAGGGTTTTCTCAGCTCAACTTGAATTCAGTGCTGTAGATTTCTGTGCTAGCTGGCAGATAGATTTACATATGCATGAAATTGCAGTGAAGCTCTTAATTAGGTTGAGCATCACCTCCCATTACACAAAGCCTCCTAAGCTTAAGTTTGCTCTCTGCATCACTACTCCTTAGTGCTTACTTACTCCTCCTGTCTGCAAACAGTGGTTGAGTCCCTGTGTGAACCTATTCTTTGCTTTTTTTTTGAGAGAAAGTGCTGAGAAACAGAGGAAGGCAATACGTTTCCTTTTGGGTCAAAATAAAAAACTGGTTTGGAGCCCAATATGTATGTGAGGTACTGTTAAATCAGGGATATTGTCCAAATTTTTTTACTTGAGAGTGCATCAGCTGAGGCAAAGGTCAGATCCTTTGTAGTGCCTGACACAAAGAATGGCCAGGGGTTTGCTTTTTGGTGTATTTTTGGGTCAGCAAAGCTCAGGTGGTGAACTTAAAGTAGTAGTTGTACTTTTCTATCTAGACTATAAATTATACATTGTGTGTGCTGGACAGATTTTCTAAATGGATGTTACGAACTGTGGGTGACATTTTCATTGCTGCTTAGACAATGCAGTTCTGCTGGCAGTCAGAGATATCTGTGCACTTAGGAGCTGGGGAAAAAAGCCCCATCCTGAACAACTTAAAGCCAAAATACTAAAGAGTTAAAAAAAAGAAGCATGAAACAAGGTAAACCCCTAAAATCCTCACCTGAGTATTCACTGCTCAGCATTGAAGATAGTACAGGAAGTAATTGTTTTAATTAGTAATGGCTTCTCTAGTGCATATACTAAATATCTAGAAGGTTCTGATTTTGCCACATACTGATTTTTCTTGCCAAGTTGCACTGAAATAATTAATGTTGTTGACTTAAATCCTGACAGTTAAAACATTAAAAGTTACCTGTCATTGCATAATCTTCAGGTATAATTTATTTTTCCCATTTGTTTGGGATGATGGGAAACAATTATGCTTGAATCTAGTTTCAAAGTGTACAGTTGCTGAAGTGAAAAAATTGGAGGGAAGAAAAGAACCCCTTATATTAAAATAACCTAGGCTGAGTGGCTATAGTTTGGTATTCTTCAGGTATTTAGAACCAGAACACCCTGTAGTGGCTCTTGTAAAGACAATCTTGCTGATGTCAAAAACTGTCTCAAGATGTTATGTTTTTTTTAAAAAAATATTTTTCTAGAATAACATAAAACCATAGCCAGAAAAACTAAATTGTATTTTGCCTACCTTTTAAAATCTATGTTCAGCATCCATTTTTCTTTTAGGAGAGGGTACATTGAGAGAGAAAAGGAAAAGCAAATAGAAATTCGGGCAGCCTTTGTCTTGTGATGAGTCCTTCTAGAACAATCTGTTCAGTTTAAGCAATGGGGAAGTGAAATCATCCTTGGGTAGCTCATACATACTTGTGTTCATCTCTTTGAAGAGCTTTGGGTATGCATTTCAGACCACAAACAAAAATCATAAACCAACAAAACCCAATCCTCAAGAAAGAAAAAAAAATTTGACCTTTTCTAGTTTTTTGGTTTTTGTAATATATTTGGAACGTTTTTGAGGGGAGGTCACAGATAGTAAATTTTTCTTGAGACGAGTGGGATGTTAAATGTTTTCTTCCCAAGGCCACCTTAGTGTTCAAGTCCTTTGTTGTGTATTTTGCTATGTAATGCCTAGAAGAGGACCTGATGACACAGAGAAATCCCACCAATACCTAGCAAATAGCATGGTCCTGCTTTGCAATTCCCGATCTCCTTTTACTTGCAGTTGTTTCTTTTCTTAGGCTCCTGAGCACCTCAAAGGAGAGCATATCTTTATCATAATAATTTATCATAAAATTTAGAAGGGTATTTTCAAATGACAGCAATAATAAGATGGTGTTTTGGGAGAGCAGCTAAATGAGAAATGGGTAAACTGTCCTGCAAAGATGCTCTGCTTTGCTGTGCTTTTCTCTGCTTGGTTTTGCACACCTGTTGCTCAGAATAACCTGCTGGTAACACCTTTTGTTTAACAAGTGTTAGGCAGAAATGACAGCCAAGAGTAGCCTTTCATTATGCATCTGTGGTTGTGTTAAACACAATATTTGAGGAATGAGTGAAGAATACAAATAACAGTTCACACACTGACAATAATTTCAGATGTCTTTTTTTCTGCTTTTTGCTATGGTGGCTTCTAGGAACACTGATTGTTTGCACCCCTGGAGCACTTAAAAAAGCCCACCCAAAAGCAAAGCAAAACTACCAAAAAGAAACAAAAAAAATAGAGGCGAAAGGTGTCTAAGAACACTTAGAGCTAGCTGCCATTTCTGGCAAGGCAGCCTGCATTAATGAGCTTGGCACTCATCATTTTATGGGTGTATTTTATTGTTTCTACATGTGCATTTGATTACCCAGAAGACCTCTAGCTTCCTGCCCCCTCAAGGTGGAAAACCACAACAGTTATAGCCATCAGTGTAATCGGACATGCAAACAGTGACCTTGAATGCGCTGGGCCTGCTTCCTTGCTTAATTCGGGAGCCGCTGGTAAAAAGCCATTCAAATAAAACACGAGCTTGAAAGCGTTGTGGGGGAAACAATGTTAGGAGCTGCACTTTGCTTATTTACAGCTAATGAGTTAATGCTGTGACGGAGGAACAAAGGCTGCGTGCGTCAGGAGCTCCCGAGCTGTGTGTTCGGACCCGGCGAGGAAGAAGCTCCGTGTGCGAACAACAGCGCGTGTAGGGAGATGGGACGGGCTGTTCTGGGCTGTGCTCATCGCCCTGGGCTGGGATGGAGCTGGCAGCGCACCTGGGAGGAAAGGATGCGTGGATTCTGCAAAATGGACATGCTCCTGTGAGCTTGGAGGGGGGTTTGTGTATCCTTTGCATCCGCAAAGCTCAGAGCCCTGCACGGCTGTGGAGTGGTCCATGGTTGCTGTCTTGGCCAGTTTGAGACCACGGTGGATCTGTGTGTACCTGAGCCCCTCTGTGCACAGTGTGTGTGCGTCTGATGAATTGTGTGGAAGGGGAACTCACTTTGAGCCGATGAGTTCTTTGACCTACAGTCAAAAGTGCAGTGAGGAGTGCTTGAGAGACCAAATAAGCAGCAGCGCATCAAAGAGGCAAAACTAGATTAATTACTATTCATTGCCCAAAAGTTGCATTAATTCTCCAGATATGCTGGATATTATTTCCAGAGATACCCAACAATGATAATCTGTGGACACCCCTTTGGACTTTGCATTATTTAACCTTTCTTGAAGACCACCTAACTCTAAAATATGCTGTTAGAGAGCTAATTAACATTCAGGACAGACTGAGAACATCCAAATACCCCTCCAAATGTTGAATATTCTCTTCTTGAAAATTTCTGCTTCTTGTTTTGTTTTTTTTTTTTTTAATTTTCATGGGCTATGAAAAATATTTTGAATAGGACATTTTTACATGTTTGCTTGATCCTTTTGCAGCAGTAACCAATCAGGAGAAAAAAGTTCTAGAGTGAGTTTAGAAGACTAGAAAATGGGTGAGGGAGTAAAGAACATTATCACCAACCTCTCCCCCCCAAAGTTATGGCAGAGACAGAATTTAAATTCCACAGCTTTTTGGGGAAAGCTGCAAGTCTCTTGGGTGGGATTTGATCACAGTGGGAACTGAACTACTCTTTCAGACCTTTGGGTAGCATCTGCTGCCAAAGTGTGTGTTGGAACGTTTGTGACCTGACAGTAACCAGGCTGATCTTCTCTGGAAGAATAACTGGTAGTTAGGAAATTCTTGAAGCAATTTTTTTTAACCCCTGCAAGTTACCTGACAAGTCTGTCCTGTTCCCTCTCAGGCACTCTGTGAGGCCTGCTGGTTAAAGCACATTGTATTCACTCTCATTTCTTTAGTCTCAAGTATGGTCTCATTTTCAAGTGTGTTTTTCTTTTTTGACATTCTTTTCCCCCCTCCTCTGTGTAGCAGCAATTGTGATAGGCTGCCATAAACAGATGATGTCTTTAAGAAAAATATTGTGCCACTTAATGCATATCTTTTTTATTTTCTGGTCCATATGAGGACTGACAAAGATTGTTTCATGTGGGAAGAGCATGAGAGTGGCTATCACTTCCACACTGTTTGTGTTGGGGTTGTGGACAAAAGTAAAAGAACCAGTGACTTTATTCTCATGCTAAATTTAGTGGACTCATTCATGCAGGGATTTCTCTTCTGGTGGAAATAAATGTCCTTTACCAATTCCCAAAATCTGTGGGAAAAGACTGTTAGGGTTTTGTGGGACTTGACTGGTGTGAGCAGCCTTGCACCCTGAATCCTCCCCATCTTTCATGCTAGAAAAATGTTAGAATCTGCAAAATGCCAGCAGGGATCTTTCAGGAAGCCAGGCTTGTGGATTGCTTGGTGACTGACAAGTCACTCATGGTATTCCTCTAAATGTGCTGTTTGAAGGGAGTAGCTGTTGTGTCTTTGTCCCTGATTTTTGGATTTGTGGGGTTCTGTACCATGTCACCCCAGAGATATGAAACAACAGGATTTCATTCTTTCAGAAATTAGAAGATTAAGCAGAAATTGGAGAAGGATGAGGAAGGGCTGTCTGTCTCAGCATGAAGACTTTTTACCTCTCACTTAAATGTTCCTCTGAACTATATAGAACCAGACAAGGATGTTCGAGTCTGTTCTGGGTCAAAGCCCAGGAAACTTGTGAATCTTTTTTGCTTGCATTTCTTTAGAAACTATGCTGTGAACTTTATATCCTGAAGAGTCAATTTCCAGATGGTTTCAGACAGATTAATTTTGTGATGCAAGGGATTTCCTTTTTCCTGATTGCTCCATTGTTGGCTTCTTGCCCTCATGTCTGTGGCTTGGTGGATGTAGATTCTGTGGGTGAGCTTTCAGTGAAGTGAATGAGTGTAGTCCGTGGCAATCTTAGCTACTGCAGGACACTGGAAATAGGGGTGTAAGCTGTGACTTTTTCAGCTGTAGCATACAGAAATATCTCCGCTCTATTCTTTTGTTTTGGATGTGAGTGTGATTTTGTCTTTTTCAGCTGTCAGGGGGACTCCTTACCTGAGGGACGAGTCACAGTCACAGACCATCTCTCTCAGGGCCCTCAAACACAATGTGTCTGGTTTGATGTCCTGGTATAGGATGAGTTCTCTCAACTCATCCCTAACTCAGTCTGGTGTTCTTCCTGGTACTGTATCTCCTCCTTGAGCCTTGCATCTAAGCACAGAAGTCAGGGAGATGTTGCTGGTAGAGTCTGAGGCAAAGAAGGCGCTGGGTGCATTGGCTTGCGTGCCTCTATGCCATCAAATCCCCCACTCCACTGAGCAGTAAGCCTGAGTTTCCTTTTTTTAGTCTTTTGCTGCTGCTGTAGCAGCAGAAGCTTTTCTGGATGCCCTTGGCATTGCCTCTAAGTGCCAGCTCTAGCCAGGCTTTGGGAGCCTATGGCTCCTGGTGTTCACAAGCTGTCTCCTGTCCTGACCCTGTCTAGGTGCCAAGGCTGCTGATATCCGGGGTGTTGAGGGTGATGTTGTGATGTGGACAATGGACCACAAGAAGTAAAACTTGAAGAATGTTACGTGTTTTCAGAGAACAAAATAATTCCACAGCTAAAGGAAGTGTGTGCCTGTATAGGGCTGTGCTGTGGTTTCCCATTCAGGCTCTGTGCAGTTCCACAAAACAAGGTGTCTTTCACCTTCTAAGACCGGAGGTGTGTAGCTGAGAAAAGATAAATTTTGACTTGGGACACTGATCCATAAGCTGTAGCATAAATTTAGAGGTATACAGTAATTTCCTATAGAGCTCAATCTTTGATAGAACAAATGGCATGGATGAAGTTTTTAATCCTGCTTTTCTTCTATCCCTAAACATGTAACAAATTTAGCTTTAAGCTTCATTCTGAGTGATGAGAAGGCAATGGCTGATTGTTCTGTATTGGTGCTACATGATGTGGTAGAATGCTGTATTATTTTACACTGAAATGACTGCAAGCCACTCTCTCTTTTCTCTCTGTATGGTGTGCAGTAATACCTGTCAATCTGTATTTGTACTACTTTGGATTAAAGATGGTTTTATTGCTGACTTAGGTAAAGTACCTGCACTGGAGTCACAGCTTTAGATTTTCTCTTTTGTTCCCCTTCCTCCGGTGTAAAATTGGAAACTCAGATCTTCCTGTCCTTTAAGAGAAGTAAGACACCTTTGATATTTCACTCTCACACTTGATTTCTTGTGTACCTGATACGGCTCTGAAGGTCTTGGCACTCTGCATGTCTTTGGGCTGGATCACTGCTTGAATGCTCATTTCCTTATTGCCACCTTCCACACCTTGTTCAGTGTTAACAAGGCCAGAAAGAAATATTGAAGGTTTGCCCATCATAACATCTGAAAGTTCACACAGGTTTGTAAATGAAGCCTCAGCAGAGGTTAGCTGCCTTATGATAGATAAGAATTAATTTATCTCAGTCCAGAATGCTCCTGTGAGGACTTGTCTTGCTGCAAGGACTGAGTGGTGCAAAGGGATCAGTGTCTGTGCCCACTGCAGTGGTGTGAGTCCTCATCTACGTGTAAGTAGAGATCCTGAATCAAACAATGGGCTTGTGTGCAAAATTGTGTGCATAACTAATACCCTCTTGGTATTTGGGAAGTTAATGGAATAGAAACAACTTCTTCAGAGAATGGTGCATTTTAATCCTTTGTTAGCTAAATCTCAACATATTTATAATGAAAAAAATCTTGTGCTACATACTTGTCTTTGATAGGAAACTGATCTTCCCTAATGCTCTAGATTGTTACATGTAGTTTTATCTTCAAGACTGATTCTTATTTTTTCTAGTATGAGATGCAAGGAGTGATAGAGGGTTTTGGGATCCCTTTTGGCACATGAAACTTAGAGAAGTCATTACTATCTTGTATTTGAATTACTACTGTGTTTTACTTTTGCTAGATGCGGACTTGCTCTGCTTGAAAGCATATATGCTACTGCTATAAAGCACTTATTTTCTTTTTTTTTAAATTGGATGATTTTGGCCTTTTTCTATTCTGTTACCATTACCAGTGGTCTCCTCCTTTCATTTGGCCTCAGATATGAAGGTAGATGACTTCAGTTTTTAAGGCCTTCAGCTTATCCAGTCTGTATAATTTTCTCAATATCGTAAAGCCAACTTTAAGGGACTTTTATCAGCTTTTTCTTTCACTCCTTTAAGTGAAATTATCAAGCAAATAGTTTCTCTTCATGCTTAGAAGTGACTCTTCTGTAAGCCTCCTCATGAAGAAGCAGATTTCCTACTATTTAAGCAGCTACGTAGCTTGTCATGGCAGGAAAGATGGAATCAGAAATGAGGGTGAGGATCTTTGGCACAGCCAAAGCAGTTTCAGTGTTTGTCCCAAATCTGCCCAAGGTGGAAGATGCAGGGGTTGCTCTCCCCATGTGGAGCCCTTCCTTAGAAGACAAGACAGCACCAGGGATGCATATGGATTGGGTCAGGGAATTTCTGGAGGGAATTTCCCAATTTTTCAGGCTTCCCCCTTGAGCTGGCTGACCAGCAGGGTGCTCAGCACTGGGCACCAGGGGAGATGGCCAGCAAGCTGGTGGGTGTGCTGGGTTTGCTGGGATGCAGCAGCTCTGTCCCTTCTGCTCTGACCACATCTGCAGTGTCTGTGCTGAGGCTTGCTGTGGCTGTACTGGGACTGGGGAATGGCTCAGAGGTGCTGACTTTGGTCTTTGCCCAGTGTGACTGGCATGAGGCTGCTGTCCCCTTGTCTCCTGGTGTGTTCAGTGCAGAGAACTGGCCCAGCTGTGTGAAACTCACTCCTGGAAGCCAGACCCTTTGGGATCTACCTTCAGCTCTGCATCACACGTGCTGTATGACCTTGTACGAGTCACTTAATCTCTCTGCTGTTCAGTTCTCTTTGCTGGCCAATGAAGATGGTAATCGCTCCATGGGTCACTGCAGTGGAAATTTACATGCACTTAGGAAGTAGAAAGGAGCTAGCATCCACTTTTTTTTCTTTTTCAGTGTTAACCTGACCAAAGCATGTGCTCTGTGCCTGCAGACTTGCAATATGTAGCATGCAGTATGCTTTCAGTAAAGGTCAGTCTGGAAGAGCAAGGGAACTATGTGAGAGCAGAAAGAATACTGGAGTAGAAGTTATGCAGAACTTTAATTTCTTGGTTTGTGACATATTTTTGAAGTCTCAGACTTCATGCGTGACAAGTTCTTAACTGGTGTATAAGAAGCTGGTGGAATTTAAGGAAAAAGCAGATTAAGAGAACTAGGTACTACTGAATTTCTTTAAAAGTTGTTCCCAGAGCAGTTATGGATGGCCCATCCCTGGCAGTGTTCAAGGCTGGGTTGGTTGGGGCTCTGAGCAACCTGGGATGGTGGAAGGTGTCCCTGCCCATGGCAGGGGCTTGCAATGGGTTGAGCTTTAAGGTGCCTTCCAACCCCAACGATTCTGTGCTTCTGTGATCTGATCCTCTTTATCCTATTGTCTCACTTAAAAATAATAAAAATTAAAAAGTTAGAGTCTTATTTCTTTTTATCTTTTTATTAATCAGCAAGTTCATTAATCAGTACACCTCCTTGAGTCCAAGGATGCCTTCCTGCATATGGAGGTAGGCCAGTTTGATTTTTCAGCTGTATTAGTGAAACATTTTCTGAAGGGATAGATTTAAGGCAGACAGTTGCATGTGAGACCTGAAAGTGCCATTTCAGAATGCAGTAGTTTTTAACCAGAATGTGTTGCTTTTTGAGCATGTGCTTTTTAATGTTCTTATATGGGAAACCATACCTAAGTTTCTCAACAGGGCTTTGAGACAACTAATTTTGGAAGTGTGTGAGTAATGACATGTAATGAAATATGTGCTCTACCCTCGTTCTGACCTTCTATTAATGGGAAATGTCTTCCTAAAATACGCTGGAAATGTCTGCCTAAAATACTTTCTACAATGATTTGAAATTTTTTTAATCACAATGGAAGAAGCTTTTGAAAAGCTGTGCAGCTCTGTAACCATAAAATATAGAAACACTGTCCTTGGAAAAATTTAACTTTAAAAAAATAAATGCCTATTTAAGGGATCCCAACTTCTGAGCAGATTTAGTTTTGCGTATTGGTTTATGTTCTTAACTAACTAACAAAATTAAATAAAGCTTTTGCTCACTTTAATAAAACAGCTGTGCATTCTCAAATGCATCAGTGCCAGCAGCCCTAGCTGGAGTTGGGATTGTGGTTCCCTTTGCTGGGAATGGCACTCGCTGTGCATGAGCTGTGCTGTTGCTTTGGGGCCACCTGCTGGAGCCCTCCCTCTGGAGCCTCCGTTCTCCCTCACCTGTTTCTCTCCAGGCATCATTTGCTTCTCCAGTGAGTCTTTTTTTCTCCCCTGACTCTGATGAATGCTTGACTTGAGGCAGTTTCCATCCCCAGACTGATCCTGGGCTCCTGTGTCTTAACCGTGCTAGGGAGCCGCAGCAATTTATCTGAATTTATTTTTAGGTAAAGGAGTCAGTCTCAGGGGGAAAAAAAACCCCAACAAAACGTTTCAAACGGGGAATTTTAGTTGGTTAAAAAGGAGCCCGTTTCTGGAGCTGTCTATTGTGGATGTGATAATATTATTTTAACTTGTGCTTAAGTGGCTGAGGTGAATGAGAAACATGTCTGTCAACTTGAGTAAAGAACAAAAGCTCCATAGATCACTTGAAAAGTTCAGAGATTGTTGTTTCAGATGAAGAAGCTTCTCACTCTTCGGGATAATTATGGGGTTTTTTGTTTGGTTTCTTTTGGTTTTGATTTTTTTGTGTTGAAGTCTATATTATGAGGTAGTTCAGTGCTCCATCACAAATATTGTTTTTGCTGGTGTGCTCCACTCTTTATGGATCTGCAATACCAGATTTTTCGGAGCTCAAATGTAGGTCTGGAGCCAGTCATACTACTACTACTACTATTTTTTTTTTATTAAAAATACTGTTCTCCCAGAAGTCTGTGTCAGAGATGGATGATGTGAAGTTGTGTCCTTCTTCCCAATTAAGAATTGATTAGGATATCTCAGAGTAGCATGACTTTATTTTGGTATTTGTTGAGCAGTGAGAAACAGTATATAAAAGGAAATCTGAATAATATTAGGCTTATAAATTAGTTGTCCTTGGATCCATCTTTAAAATTTTATTTGAGGCTGGTAGTGCTAACTACATTTCGAAAAAGTGATTGTTTTATGGGAAAGACACCTTGGTATTTACTGTTTTCCTTATTTTTATTTTTTTTTTAATGATTGTGGCCTTTGGAGCAGCAGATAGTTAAAATGTGTGTCACCATCTGCTGTATTTTGTAAGAAACATTAAAAAATACAAACAATATCTAAGAAACCTAATACCAAGAGGATTTCAGTGGTTCTGGATTTATGACATCCAGGGTTGTTTCAGGTGAAAGTCGCACTCAGACTGTGTGGAGCAGGAATCTGCGCAGCAATTCCTTGGAGAAGGAAAAAAAGAGTACACACATTAAGAAAGGTCCCTTCCACACATTTTTTTTTCCCCTTTTAATTAAGCATATCCTGTCAGCTGGTCAAGAAATTAATTTGCTCCATCATATTACGAAACAAATGCTATGTGCTGTGCACATTAGAGATACTTTGTTCTTTTCCCCATTCTGCTGCCAAAGACTTTCCAAGTAGAACAATGCTTTTGTTTGTACTGACGAAGGTGAAGCAGCAGAGAAAAGCACTCTCCAATGGCACAGGTGCCATTTCAATAATGACTCTCATCAAACTGTGTCCTTCAGCCTTGTGCTCCACTGATGACTTTGGTGTTCCTCAGTGCTTTGCATCTTTGAAAACAATATTGATCGTTGCAGATATGGTTTTAGCATTGATATACAGACAGCGTGACCCCTCTGACCCCCTCTGTCTATAATCAATCCTGAGGACTACAATAAAAGCAAGCTTTCAGGCTTGGGGTTTTTTTGGTTGTTGGTTTTTTGTTTGTTTGTTTTTGTTTTGTTTTTTTTATTAAAAGTCTTAATGGTCAGGTCTGAAATTCTGAACTCCATAGGACTTAGCCTGTTCTGGAAAAAAAAAATTAAATAAAAATGAAGTTGTGTTTTAATCTGTGTAAACCTATTTCTAGAACAATTTGGAAATAAAAAGTAAGCACTTCTTTAAAGCTGCTGTTTCAAAACCGAGGTAAACTATTTTTACCTTTTGTTATTTTCTTTCATTTGTCTTGTGACTTGCAAGGTGACTAGTGCGTCTTCCATCCTCCATATCACAATTTTTAGCTGTTGTAAAATTTTTCAGTTAGCACAGAATAAGGATCCTGAATCTTCCACTTGACTAACTTTATAGTTAATAAATTTGCTAGGGATTGATTGGTCAGAAACAATTAGTATCTGTAACTTGAACTACATGTTCAAAAGGGATCAGTGCTTTAAGTTAAAAATTTATTCAAGAGAATAATGGCTGTGTTCCTGGATGAGGAACATGCCTGCAAATCTGTTCCTTACATTGAAGGATTTTATGGATGATTTGATGCATGGTAAGTGTAATGGTTTAATTATGATGCACTGTCTGAAATGCCTTCAAAATTTTAGGCTGCCTTTTTTATAACTATGGAAATCCTTGTTTTTTAAAAAGCAAAGCAGAAATCAGTATTTTTGGTGGGTGATTATGTGGTTTCTCTCTGCATCTTTGAGCTCTGCCTTTTCTCTCTCTGTGCAGTGCTACCAGAATCTACAGGATTCCAAACAATGAATTCCCATGGCTGAAAAGTCAGCTGCGAGTGTTAGCAGACCCCAAGAAACAAATGATTACCAGAAAGTTTCTTATTGAACATCACAACTGGCAGCCAGCTGTGTGTATGGAATGACACACATTAGTGCAGTGCCACAGAGGTGCCTGAACTTGATTTGTGGTTCCCTTGGGGTTTTGGATACTGCTGGAATTGTTGTCAATACTCCTTTAAAATGACTGGTGGTTCAGGGCCAGGAGTGGTGTCTTGGAGCATAATTTTGCCATGAGGTCACGTGTTACTGGGATGGATGTTGTTAATATGTTGGCAGACCATATCAATAAATTTTAGACACATTCTAAACATACACTTGAAATGGCAGCCTAATCTCAAGGGCACTGAATTTTGACAGAAAGTCATCGTTTGATATTTCCTGGTAGTTTAGCCATGAAATGATGACTTCCAGAAGAGAACCCTTCCAGGACTGCTTCTCATCAAGTCTTGCTCCCTTGTAGTCAGCTTTATGTGTTAAAAATTTTTGTGTATTATTTGTCATTGTACAGCGCCACATAGAAAACTAAATAGACGCATGGAAATATTGGCACTTTAGAAAGGGATATATGCAGAAAATATATGTATTATGGTTTAATGCCCTGAATTTTTCTGCTATTTATGAAGCCTAAAGGAGATAGGATTCTGGAATTCTTTTGAGTCCTAAATTTGTGTAATTTAATAGCTTTGATATCTTAATGTTGTGGATATACTGCATGCTTTCCACTATGCAATTGAAACTACCTGATATTCAAGCTTTTACATGTAATGTTGGGCCTTGCAATGTTAACAATTAACTGGAATTTCATTTATTATTCAAGTCAATGTGCAAAACAATTGTTTTGCCTCTTTCTGACTTCTACCACTGTTTTCAGAAATGTGTTGCGTGCTGTTAACAAGCACTTACTAGGTGTGGTTTGAATGCCCCAGTGAGAGCTGTAATAGAAATAATTTTATGTCTGTATTAACACTGGAATAGCACACTGGGTGTCCTCTCAGGCACTGGGATTTTGCTTCCTCATGCTGCCCTGCAGTGGCATATCAGAATTATGGTACTATGTTAGCTTTCCTCTCCCAAGGCTGTGGCCTTCAGGTGAGCTACAAAATGTTACCATCTCTCAAGTCTTTTTCACCAATGAATTTTGATAAACCCCTGTTCTGGAGGTTACCTGGCAGAATCTGAGATTTTGCTACAAGATAAATAGGGTTTCTTTTCCTGCAGCATCAAAAGACTACTCCCAGAAATGTATAGAATTCCCAGAATGTGTCCTGGCTTTTAGAGCTGGAAGTGCGTGGGCAGGTGAAAAGTAAAGTGCATATCTGGCAGCTGGGGGCTGTTACTCACAGCAGAGTTGGTTGTCCAATTTATAGTTGATTGGTTATTTTTTTTTAATGTTACATAGAGCCACTGTATTCGTGATTAGGAGCCCTTCCTGTAAGGTTTGAAGCATCTAACATCTTTTATTACTTCATCTTAACTTCTCTTACAAGGAACTCCTTTGCTCAATGAGTGTTCAAGTTTGAAGTCCCATTTTGAAACATAAGTGTTTTGAACTCTAAACCACCTTGAAATGTGTCTTGGATACAGGCCTCAGAACAGATTATAACTTTCTTGAGCCATTTTCTCTCAATGTTACCTTGTTCAATTCAGGGCAGGTGAGTTCAAATGATACAGCAGAATTTTTTTAGCCTTGTGATAGACAATTGGAATTTCCACTAACAGCCAACTTGACTGTTGGAATAATAATTATCCTCATAGTTTTCAGCCTGAAAAACTGTCTATTGTGTGGTGAGGGCACAAAGCTAAAGCTCTTTAAGCATAGTGTGGGGTTCACTTAGGAAATTTAATCTGTATAGGTTTTTTGAGGAAATGGAGTCCTGAGCATTCCTGTATTCCACGGCATGTATTTACAGAGATTTTTGTATTTACAGAAAGGCTCTCTCACCATAAATTAAAAGCTGCCTGTGGCTTTCTAGACCCTCTTGATTCTTTTCTTCCAGGGACACTTGAACTTTCCATCATGCTTAAAGCAAACTGAGAAGTCAAGTTGCTGCAGCTTTTAGACGTCACATCTTCCCCTCAGCAAATACCCTGAAAAGGGAAATAACCTCTGTTTGCTGAATTCCTCTGCTTTCACCTCAGCAATGTTAACCTGTCATGCAGTTTCTCTTCCTTGTTTCTGGGCTGTAACACATGAAGGGTGCCGTGTTCTGCCCCCAGCGCCCCTAGAAAAGGACAGCTGAGAGCTGAATGTGGAGAAGCTCAAAGGATGATGACAAGGCTGATTTCAGTGAAAGCATCTGTCAGCTATACCTTTAAATAATTAAAGCAGAGGGTCATAATGGAAGCCCTGGTGAGAGCACTTATCCCAGCTTCAGATCTTTCTCACGGTCTTCATCTTACTTGCCAGCACTGATGAAAGTGCCTTTCAGGCACACTGGTTTTAGCAGAAAGGAGCTTGAAAAGTCATTTGAGGGGATCAAGTGAGGAGGTAGGCCAGTTGCTCAGGTCTGGTATCACTTTTGTGGCATTTGCAATAAAGCACATTTTCTGTCCAGGTCAAGGTACGATTGCTTCTTCCCCGTTTGTATATTTATCTATCTATTTTTAGTCCCTTTCACTGTTTCACAATTGAAGAACTAAGGATGCTGTCAAAAATATCAATATTGCTTCTGGAGAAGGTTTTTAGAGAGCTAGAAATGTGGGTATTTCTTTATGGAGCGTTTAAAACCGTAGCCCATATTCACTTACCAATTAGCCTCCAACTTTTCGTGCACTGCTACATCAGCTCTACAAGATTGTGGCATAGTGCATTTTTCCTTTGGTGTAGAGGCAATGTCTCTGTTCTTCTGCCTTGTTTTGCATCTTTGGGGCAGGATACTTACTTACTTGGCTACCTGCAGTGTCCAGAAGCTGCTCCCAAAGGAAGATGTCTGTGAGCTGAAAAGCTGACCAAGTCCAGTTGTCTGCAGCATTATAAGGTGCATGTGCTCTAGAAGTCATGATTCAATGTTCTCTGATCTTTAATGGGGGAGGCAAAGTGATTTGTAGCAGTGCTGCTGGGATGGAAGTAAAAACAAAAGGAAAAACCCCCAAACCAAGAACCAAAAAAACCCAGGTAATACATAGAGCTCTTGAATTGCTTTGTCAGATGAAGCCAGAAAATAGTGTTCAGCCAGCCCAAGCAAGAGAAAAACCATTGGAAGTAAATATTGTTACTTGTTTAAAGAAATATTATGTATTTAAGGAAAGTAATTATTAAAATAATTTATTTTTTAAAAAGAGTATTTTATTTAGAAAGATTTATTTAATTTAGGCTTGACAACATCAAAGCAGAGGAATAGTCCAGTCTTGCCAATTTTTCAGAAGCTGCATTTTATAATCCAAGAATTTTTAGTAATTTTCTTTTAGTGTTTGCATACTAAATAATTTAAACTCTGCTGCCCTAAATCCGCTGTCACAAGAAAAGTGGGATAGTGGTGTAGTGAGTGCTCAGACCAACTGTATAAAAGTCCAACTACTAAACAAGTTTTACCTGTATTGTGACACTCAGTTTCTAGAACATTTTTCTTCTCCTCTGTTAAAAGAATGCGTCTCCAGAACTGGCTGATAGAAAATGACACCTTTCCCCTTATTAAGCCTGATGTAAAGAAAACTGCAAAAACTCTCTTGATTTCTAGTGTTGGGTGATGCCCTTACTGCACATGTGAACTCGCCCCTTCTTCTGTGGTTGTTGTGTTCCTATGTTGGGGTTTCATATCAATGATGAGCACATTGGAAGCTTATTGGGAGCTATCTGGGGAGGGCTGATAAATGTTCTGCAGTCCAGTGGTTCACATCTCTTGGTCATGCACTTGTTTTAAGTGTAGCATATTCATTTTCCTCTTTCTTACTCAGTACCTATCATCTTTTTCCTGTTAATCCTTGCCTGCTCTCAAAGGAACCAACACCTCCTAGCAGGATGCAATAACATTGCTTTTTGTGAGTAGTTAACCTTTCCTCTTGAAGCATCTTGACGTCTGGTTTGCATTTCTACTGCAATCATACCCTTTGCCAAGCCCTTACAGGCCTTTCCTGCAATAATTCTGGTGCTGTATCCTAAATGACTTTTGATTCATTGTGTGCTTTGTGCTTTGGTACAGTGCCCATAATTTAAATCATTTTCACAGACTTTAACCTCCCAGAAGAGCCAGGTAAGTGTGATAGAAGCCTTGCCAATTTAGCTGTATAGTTAACCTATTTTTCCTAGTATCAGACAACCCTGCATTGTATGTGATCTTTCGTGTGCAATAAATCTGCTTTCCTACACGGGAGCCAGAAGACAGCATTTCTTTGACAAGGAGTCATGGAGCTGGTTAAAAATTATGCCATTGTTTCCTTCAGGAAGCACCAACTCTACTTTTCCTTAGGAGCTGGAACAAAGACATATTAACAGGAAGCTCCATCTGATAGAGCTAAGCTGAGACAAACAGAGCATTCTCACTCTGTGGAGGGGTTTTTGATGGTAAGTGACAGCTGAGAGCAGTGACCTGTCTGCAGGCTTGACCTGTGCTGGGCAGGAAACTGCTGTGGGCAGCTCCTGGAGGGGGTCATGCCTGTCTGCAGGAACGTGAGTGTACATCTCCTTCTGCTGGGCATCCTCCTGCCACAGAGAGGCTGTGCCCCTCCTTCCTTCCCCTGCCTCAAAAAAAAAAGCAGGAGAAAAGATGACAAATCCTGAGAGGAAAACCATGCAAAGAGCCTGCATGGACAGAGACCTAAACCCCTACTTTTTTTTTTTTTTTTTAATTATCGGCACTAAAGTACTTTCTGTATATTTATTCTTTTTTAAGCTTGCTTCATCTTCAGATATGGTTTGTGTAGGTTGCTCGTCTCTTAACTCCTTGCCACAGTGATTTTTCTCTTTTTTTCATGCCAATGCATTAACAGCTGCTGCAGTTAATAAAATTAATGCATAATTGGGAGTGTTCAAGTTGGCTTAAGGTATGGGCAAAGAGGAGCTGAGTGCAGGGCTCCTTCTTTCTAACCGTGTACCTTCGCCAGACCATTCTCTTACACTTTTTTTTCTTGTTAATTGAATAAGTGTTGGAGGACCTCTGGTGTCCACCAGCTGGATAATTAAGTGCTTATTTAGCTTTCCATCAGTAGCCTGGTACTGTGCTCTCATAGTCATGACAGAGTTGGTGCTCTTTAAGTATTCAGTTCAGACTTGCTGAAGGGTTCAGGGTGAGGCCTACACGTATGGGGTGTTTACTTGCGTGAATTTGATTAAGGATAAAAGTTTTCTCTGCTTTTTAAAAAAAATAATCATCCCTGCTACAGTAAGAAATTACTTGATATGGGTTAGTTCTGAGCGTTTTCTTGTTTGTACTGTGGAAATGACTATGTGGTAGTGTGAGGTGGTCAGGGATTTATGTTGACTTGTATTTCCATGAGGATTTTCCTGATGTAAATTAAGTAAGGAGTCACTTTGCTGGCATGGAACACAGCAGAATGTATGACAAAATGAAAGCGTCTTCAGTGTGTCTCTGACCTGAAGTTGCCTATCTAAATCCACATTGCAATAACAGTCTTTGTAACCTGGAAATCTGCATGAAAATGTCCTTTTCTGGCACCATTGACCTTTTAGTGCAGTGTCAGCAGGTATAAGCCATGGGAATGAAAGATTAGATAATGATGCTGTCATATGTTTTAATGAACTAAAGTGAACTGGATATGCAGGAGCATTATAGTTTTCAAATTATGATGATGGAGATAAGAATCTGCCCAAGTTCAATCTGCACACTTGTGTTGTTCATTGTCAATGTCATCCTTCCAGTTCTTGTAAGGCTTTATGCTTAGAGGAGGTTAAACTTTTTAAATTACATTGTTTCCTTAAGAAATGTGTCACACTTAGAAGCTAAATGGCAAAAAAAATAGTACTTAGTCTGTAAAAAATCCACCAACTAACAAAATCCCACAAAACAAAACCACACCTGAGTTACAGGGTAGATGACTGATCATGCAAGTGACTGACTGTGCATTCAAAGAAAATCTGTTTCTGTAAAAATAAGGGCTGACAGATTCGAGAAGAGGGCTTAGGTAGAATGTTAAGTACATAGAAGCATGCTAAAGATATTTTCTTTTTTTGCAGAATATTTCTTTTTTAGTTACAGTTGTTTTCTCCAGTAGACAGAGAGGATGAACTGCACCTTGACTTCAGGCCAAACAGAAAAAAGCACAGATGCTGGTAACTGCTTTTTAGCTGGCAGTTACCAGCTAAAATAAACTGTGTCCATCAGTAGTTGGATATCTTCAAGACTGATAGCTGTAATGAGTAAAAATGGTTAGAAAAATCAGACTTAAGACAGCTTGTGGCATTGAGCAAGGAAAAACTGTCTTCCTGGATGGTTAGAGCTCAAGTTGATATAAATTGAGCTGAACTTTGCATGTCCCTTCTCATCTATTATATGTATTTAAGGTCTCAGCTCAGTTTATAGCCTAATGGCAACATTTTCCTGGTTAATGGAAAGACTCCCACTGTGAGTATGTAAGAAACACTGCAAGGAATGAAATCTACCCACATTTTAGTGCTGGTTTTGATGATAAAAGCTGCATGCACATGAGACTATTAATCTGGTGAGTAAGTACTTCCAGCATGTCTCATACACTGTTTTTTAAATGTTCCTGGTCATATCACTGGACATATTTTATAAACCCTTATCAGTTCTCCTACCTGTGACATTCACTAAATGAGCGCTGTTATCTCTCAGTAAGTGGTTTATTGTTCCTTTGATCATTCTACACATTGTTTCAAGCCACAAAAAAGACATGCTAATGTTCAAAAATCAAATTTAAATATAGAAAAAACTCAGCAGCTCAGGGCTGAAGGCTGCACAGTACCGATAGCTACCTATAATGTGTCAGGTTCCTGCAGCTGACACTGAGGTCAGGGAAAAAGCCATAGGTCTGTCTGTAAGTCAAAATATATCCTAAAATAGTCATAAAACATTAACTCTACCTTGAGCTCTTAACATATTTCCTATCTATTGCTAAGTAAAGCACATACGCTGGCTGGCCATGTTCCCTTGTTGGCTGAATGATTGCTTTGTGGAAATGCTCTAGCTTTTCAAACCCGTGAGAGACAAAAAATTACCTAAGCTGTCTGACTGACACAATGAAGCAAGACAGAACTTATTTATAAAATGTTTGCCCACATGAGCACACCGGTGCAGGCGCTGCCCTGTGTAGCTCTCTGTACAGCGGTGTCCGTGTTCATGCTGCTCTCTCCAGAGGCTGGTGTGGCACAGACCCATCCTGAGTCCAAGCGTGACACCCTGGTGCTGTGCACACTGAGAGCTCCACTTCTGGCTCTGGCTCCCCCAGGGATGGGAGAACATCTGCTGCTTTGTAATGTCCACGCTGCTGTAGCAGTGGGGATGCAGTTTCACATCAGGCAGTACAGAGATGATCAGCCACTTGCAAAATTCTTGGTTTAAAAAAAACCGTAGCACTGTTAGATATGACTTAACCACCAAGCTGAGTATTTTTGAATGCATCTACTGATGCAGTAGATGTGACTTATCTACATGCAAGTAGATGCTGCTTTGTAACCTGGGAGGGACAGCATGAAAACCTTCCCAGGCTATCTCCTCATCTCTAGTGCTTGCTTGGCCCCACAATCAGAGAGATATCAGGGCTGATGAGAGCCTGAACTCATCACTCTGCTTCCTTTCCTGAGGATGGTCACATTTGTGCACAGAGGGCAAACAGGCAGTGGGTTTCAGGAGATAAAACTCGTGGTTTGCAAGAGATGAAGCCCTGTCTGACCATTAAGAGTGCTAAATTTTAAGAAATTCCAGTTTGCTGACCGTCTCTCCTTAAGAGGAAAAATGTATATTAAAAAAATGATGCCATAGTGGAGTTAGCTGCCCATTAGTTTGTCTGATATTTACTGGTTGGATGAAGAGTTTACATGTTTAGCATTTGCACCAAGACAAGTGTTTTTTCTTTCCTTTTTTTTTAATTTTATATGTAGTAATAGCAATCACAGTGAAGTGATAAGGTTATTTTATGAAAATTGTAATGTTTGCTTTTCTGAGGCTGGCCAGTTAAATTGCTCCAGGATGATTTTTGCATAAGCAAATTCAAGTTTCAGGCAGAGTCTGTCCCTGCCACTGATGTTTGTGACTAACTCCTGTGGACTTGTCTGCTGCCTAGGCAGTAACTGGGGATCTGTGTTCCACTTAGGACTGAATAAGAGAAAGGAAAAAAGTGCCTTCTGTCTTCTATTTTACTGGTGCCTCACTCCCTTCTTACACTTCAGAGGTGGAGAAGGGAGCCACTAATACCAAAACAAAAACAAAGCTGAGTTTTGGAAGGCAACAAACAGTAGGCTCATGCCACAGGAGGAGAACACCACGTGTGTTTGTTTAATGTCTTAATTTTGCACCTTCTGTTCCTTATGTGCAATTGATGTAAGCAGAATAGCAATGCCAGTGTAACAGGGTGAGTGGCTCAGCTGTGGTGCTGGGCTGGCACCTTGTGGGTGTCATCTCTCCCTTGCCAAAGGAGCCGACATGAAGCAGCAGTTCCTCACCAAACATATTTGTTTTGCTTGGCATAATGCGTATTTGTGGTTATGAAGGTGTTTCGTGCATCAGCCTGGAAAGAGTCTGCAGTGAATTGTAAGAGCTTCTCTGGGGGTGAAAAAAAAATGAATTAGTAAGGCTGAAATGGGTCCATGTGCATGAAAAGCCATAAAAGTAGGCAGGCAGTGGGGTGAGTGGCCCTTGATGCAGTTCTTACTTCAGCCATCAATTTCTCTAATATGAACAAGCATAGAGATTTGGCAAACGACTGACACTAAGTTTATCTTTTTGTCGCTTCGGCACACGAACTTTCAACTTTGATGCTTATTAGGGGTTTGTGTTTGTTTAGGAAAGGGACAGGAACGGGATAGTCTTTGCTTTGGTTGCCCCCTTGTGGTTTCTTGTGCTGACTGAGTTAAACATTCCGACGTGTCTACTGCTACCGAGGGGTACAGTAAATGTGAAGTGGTGCTGCTCATCCCTTGCAGCTCATTGTTTGCTTTGAACTGCTAATTTTGTGTATGGACTTCGAATCCAGAGAGCCTCAGCTCTCTCTGTGGAACATTTATGTTCACATTGTCATGTGTATAGCGCTTATGCAATTTTGAGAATATTGCAGACAGAAGGGCTGGATACTTAGGGCACACGTATGTTATGTTACAAATTATTGACTCACCTCTGCATTCTCCTGCCTTGTCTGCACAGCTTACTTGTGCTTAAGAATGCCCAAAGGCAGAGAGATATAGGGTAAAGTGAGAAGACTTTAGAGATGAAACAAACACCCATATACTTATTTTGCTTAAGTATGTTTTTATATGGGTACTTTTATTGATATGTGAGAATCTCGATCCAATAATTGCATTATCTGTTTGATTTTTGTACCTAATTAGCTACAGACTTTTTCTCCATTATTTGGTAGCACAATCTCAAAGGCTGGACTCAGTTATCTCAAAGGTCAGGCTTGGTCTGAGGTCTTTTCCAACCTTAATGATTCTGGCATCATTTTTTGTGTGTGCTTTGGACTTGCATATGCTGTATCATGAAGCAGTCATTGGGGGGTGTAGCCTATGTCAGCCTTAACACTGTTTTGTTTTCTTGAGTGCTCGGTCTTTCTAAAGATCCACCCAAAGAAGTGCTCACTTCTGTGAATAAAGGTAGAGGCTCTTCAGCTGAGCTATGTCAGTCTTACGTCCTGGTTTAATACTTCTCTTGAGTTCGGTTTTATTTGTTATGCCTATTCTTTTCTGTTGTGTGTTTTTTTTTTTTTTTTTTTTTAAGTTAGAAGATTGTGAACTGTTTTAGAGATGCCTAACAGGATGAGTGATTTAGTTTTTGGATTTTGCAGCAAGTTTCAGTTGAGTACAAAGGATTGGTGTTGCTTGTCTCAAGAGAATGGTGAGACATAGCCCTAACAACTAACGTTGTGTTTAACAAGTGGATGTTTTCAGCCTTGCTGGTTGCTCATGTTGTGTTTTTCAAAGAAACGTGCAGTTCTTTGGGAGCTGGAAGCTGCCTGTGGCTAGTAGTGGGTAGCATCCAGTCTGGGTGCTGCATGGTTTTCTTCCCAGGGGTGGTACATCCTTCAGGGGAAGCAGCAGTCCTGTGGGGTGGGGGGCAGCTGAAGCTGCTCAGGGAAGGGCTTTGAAGGCAGAGGCTGCAGGGCTGAGCAGCCTTGCTCCCCACATCGGGGGAGAGCATTTCTGGGAGGTTGCAGAGAGCTGGGCTGCTTCCCTGGCTGTGCTGGGTCTTATGTTGGAAACCAGGACCATCTCCCCGTGGACAAATGTGTCAGCCCCATCCCTGGAAGTGTTCAAGGCCAGCCTGTGTGGGGCTCTGATCAGCCTGGTTTAGGTGACTGACTGCCCATGGCAGGGGTTTGGAGTTAGGTGGAATCAGACCTAGGTTGTGTTTCAAATGCCAAATGTCAGACTTTATTTATTTGGGGTCTTTTAGGGATCAATTATAAAAGACAGTATAGCACAGCCTATTAAAGTTTGGCTTAGCTGTGGTTTTTTGTTTTTTTTTTTCCGGTTTATTGGGCTTTGGATCAGCAAAAAGGCAGATACTTGAAACATGTTTGGGGGTTGTGTGGTGATTCAGCCAAAGTAGTCCTCAAAATAGGAAAGAGCAAGGAATGCTCTTTCCATGAGGGGCCAGGAAACAGCAAATCTTGGAGGTAGGCTAAAGCTAGTTTTACCATATGGTTTCATTTGATAATGTCAACCCCAAACCTCAGTGTCTGAAGAGAAATAAACTATCAAACAGGAAGCACGATCATGCAACACTTACCAGCTGTGTTTAGGGATAATCCAATACCAATGACATTTCACTGTAAACAGATGATTTGTGATGGCATAATTATCTATTCTCCCCATAGGTTATTACACTGCATTACATTATTTTAATTGTTTAATTTCTTTTCATTTGCAGCTTCCTTATTGTGCTGATATGCCTTATCTTCAGCGTGCTTTCTACAATTGAGCAGTATGCAGCTCTTGCTACAGGGACGTTATTTTGGATGGTACGTACATGGACATTAATGTGATTGATGTGTGTTTGTTCTCAATGTGCAAATTCTGATCTCCTGAGCTAACACCATATCAAACAAAATGCTCCTTGTGGTTTAATTGACAAGAGACTTTTCTGCTTTCCCCTGATGAATATGCAAACTACAGAAATTCTAAAAGTCATGGTAACCCAAAAATGAGGTGGTGTACCCTCTGTGGCCTGTACTGAGGACACCTGTGCTGTGCTCAACACATACAGTTATTCTAATTAAGCTTGAATCCCTCCTATTGCTTGGGTTAATAGTTTTTTCAGCCTACTGAAGACCAGACACCTGGCCACAGCAGGGGAAAAAAACTAAGTGGAAGTCCTTTAATTTAGTTGGTGTCATATCCAGCTTTGTTTCAGAAATGGAAAACTTATGTCCATTGACTTTAAGACAACTTGCTCTACCAGTCTTATGCTCTTTCCCTTCAGTAGAGAAAACACAGTCACTGTGGTTGTGGTACACCAGTGCTGCAGCATAGAGGTATTCACACAAATGCTTCACGAGTATATGTGTCCTGCCAGCCTAGGTTTCATTGAAGAGCCTTAGTTTTGAGGTTGAAGAGGCATGATTTTAAACATCCAAACTTTTAGTGAATTTGTTGTACCTCACTAGTGGGATAGCCCCTGCTAAATCATTGATTTTTTTTGTGTTTATACATAAATGACCATTATTTAACTTGTGGAAGCACTGTCACTTTATAGAGAAAATGCTAACTAGCAATTTAAATGTTTGTTCAAAACAGGTATTGTAGCAATGCTTCAGTTATGTCAATAAGTGTATTACCACTATTCACATGAAAAAGTTCACTTTAGATCCCCATCAATTCTAATAATTTTTGTCTAATTATCTATGAAATATGCCAAGGTTCTCTACCTAATATGAATGCTGTAAGAATAGGAATATAGCATATTAAATTTAGTGTCAATCATACTGTTTCTGCATTAAGTGCTTTCATTCCTCTATATAATTTTAAACTAACCTGTAAGATGTTTGAACCCCTAAGTGTAACATAACTAGTGCCAGCTAAGAGCATCCATACATTTATTTATGCATTCAGTACAATGTTTTGTGGTTTGGCATTTCCTCTTTTGTACAGATTTAATTTGTTTTGGGTTTTTTTACTCTATCGCTAGTAGGGTTTTTTATCCATAACTTCTGCCAATGTCTGTGATGAATTTAACTCTTGGTAATGTCTCACTCACCTTTGCAATATATCATAGTATTAGACATGTGTGTTGTCTCAGTGAAACAGCTTCTGGTGTCAACATAACTAGCAAGGTTTCATTCTCTGCCCCCACCCTGTGAAATCATGGAGCTTGTTTTGGTTTGTTCATCCTGTGTTCAGTGTGTGTGTTGTCTGTATCTGGCAGTGTAAAGTGCATGCAACACATTCAGGATTACACAGTGTGTGGAATATCCAGTATTGTGTATTTCTGCTGTTCTGTGTTATCATCCCCTCGAAGTAGTGAGGGAATTGGTGAATGATGTATCAGTGTTCCTGTTCTGCATAGTGAGAAAAACTGTGGTTAATTTCTAAAATTGAAATCCTACTGGCATCGGTTTCACGGGAAATGAGCAGTTGTCTGTCTGTTCAGTATTGACAGAGGCTGATGCTGTTTTCTTAAAGGATTAACTGTGGTAACTTTGATGAAACCTGTGGGGATTATGGGGAGCCATCCATCCAAAGCAGTAGATGGGCTAACGTGCTCTCTGCTCTATGCAGTTTCAGTGGGACTTTCCAAGGGGTTGTGGCATCTTGAAACACAAACATAAATGTCAGAATCTCACTCCTGTTGGCATCTGTCTACCCTGTGAAATTTCCTATTCTCCTGTTCCTTAAGAGATTTTAAGGTAGCCAGCTGCCTTAAAGTCAAATAAGTTGTTTTACTTTTGTTTACTTTTTACAAGTTGTCAAAAGTAGATGTAACTGAGTTCTTAGGGGGAGATTTAATCACAGAGGGCTGGTTGAAGAGAGGCTGCAAAATGGAAAGAAGGAAGTAAAATAAAGTGTAACAGCACGTAGGGATTAAGGCACAAAACTGAAAGAGAGAGAGTGCAAGCTTCCCAATGATGCTGTAAGGAGAAACGAAAGCTTAGGAGAGCACCCTTTCTACTGCTCTGCAATAGGAATTAATTTCTTTATTGTGTCTATAGAAGGATTTTTAATTGACAGTAATGATTTTTATTTGGAGCCAGACAATTCAAGTGGGAAACATTGTCATTGTAGGTGAGCAAAGGAAGGCAAGCAATTTGATTGACAAAATAATACTAAATGAGACAGAGCTCAAAGGGGCAGCAGAGTACCAGCAACCTACCAGGAGTATGGGAATCCTGGAGATGGCTTTAACTGAGAATGAAGGAACTTTGGTCATGTAGAGTTTGTGGTTTGAGACCTCAGGTAAGCCCATGAAACTGGAGTTGCATGGCACTGAAGATATGCATTGGGAAAAGAACAGAATCTCCTCCTCCTGACTGGAAAACTAATTAAACAAGACTATTAAAAGCACTCACAATTAATAGCTATACTGCTTTATTTCCTGCAAATAGCCAAAGTATTTAGCTCTGACTCTGTAAAAGATCTGAGCACCTGCATGATTTCAGCAGGTAGTCGTTTTGAAAGCAGGGAGCCTGGTCACATTGAAGTTACAGATAGAAGCTGTGTGCCCTTTTTCATGAAGAAGGAATTTCATGCTTTACTAATATGTCATACAAGATACTACAATAACATGAAAATAAAAACTATAAAAGTTGTTGAGATTATATGTTGTGGCAGTTCTAATTTGAAACTGGGTGGAAAAAACAATTTCGTGAAGTATATTAAAAAAATATTGTAGTATATCCAAATATATTAATTTATTTTACTCTGGAGCTGCTTGTCTTAAAAATCACCTCCCACTAGCACAGCACGAAACAAAAGATGTTATGCTATCAATAATTTTAAAGCATTAAAAACCACTTCTGTTTCTCCTAAAAGCAAGAAAAGCACAAGCTTAGCATTGGAAAAATAAACAGGGGCAAGTTTATACGTGTTCCAAGTGGCGTTCCAGATTTAGACAAAAAGCTTACAATTAGCCGCCGAATCTTTCTCTACTTGTCACCACACTTCACGAGGCAAAGAGCCTTGATGGAAGCTATACCTAAACGCAGTTGTAATGGGAGATTAGGGGAGAATTGGCCTTTTGTTCGTTTCCAGAGCGCAGTGAAAACTGTTTAAATTTGCATGTGTTTATTTTCTCTCTTTTTTTCACTAGATGGTGCTGTCGGAGGGGCTTTGACTCCAGTTAGTTCCTCGCTGGCGCTTGCCCAGCGTGGGCTGGAGCCCGAGCCAGGGCTGTGAAGGCATCGTCGTTTAGAAGAGCCCTGTGTGCGCTTGGCCCGTGTGAAACAGTGGTGCGGGAGAGCTTTTGCCATGACTCATAAAGAGAATGTGGTGTATCAGGGCAGAAATTGATTCTGAGACTACAATGTCTAAACTATGGAAAAAAGCAGCGCAGAGATGTATGTTCCCAGAGAGACCGTATTTTTCTTTTATTTTCATAAGCAAGGGTTTTATGGTGCCAGAACACAGCAGAATGCTGTTATCTCAGCATGATCTAAGAAAATCCAAGTGCCTGATCCAAGGGGATTAAATATTCTGCTGAACCAAGGGATATTTGGTGTGCCTGAAAAAGCTATTTTCTGGTAGGAATCTCATTTCAATATTGATTCCTGCCAAATAAAAAAAAAGAAGAAAAGGCTGTGTTTTTATGATGAACGTATAAACTCTTTCCAGCTTTCTGTTTTAAGTTCCTTTTCTACTTTAGCATACTTCTTACTGAAGAGATAAAACAATATTTAAACTTTAAAAAATACAAATTAAGATAAAAAGGCAATAGTTTTGGTTTATTAATGTTTACTTTATTGACATTGAAATTATTCCTACACTTCTGAGAAACTGGTACAGAGTCTAGGCCCATAGGAAATCTAGTTTATATTGCTTTTTTAATGCAATGTTTTGTTTTGAGTGTAAAACTTGGCTTTTGTTTGCTGGAGTTTTTTGTGGGTCTTTTGAGAGAGAAAGAGGAAAACACCTTCAGCTTTTGCTTCTGAAGGTGGTCTTCACAGAGAATACACAGTTCAAAGGGGTTCCAGCAGTTTTCTTTCCTGATAATATCCCTTGCTTAAGAAGGCCAAAATGCAGACTCACCATCTGCATTGGTGCATTTTCATCCTTTTGAAAAATTAATTTAGTATCTGTAAAGGTGCCTGGTTGACAGCTCTACAGATTCATCTAGTCTGCAGACTCTGAAGAGCAGCTGTAGCTGAGAAAGTGAAAAATTTGTCCTTGCAGCCTCAGCAATGTCCCCTGGTCTGACCCAAAGTGAGGCCAGCTGGTGTAGAAGATGTGTCTAGTGGATTTACGGTCTTTAAACTTTTTCCTTTGTTGGACCTGCAGAAAGACCTGTCCAGGGAGTCACTCACTGACAGCTGAAGTGGAGAATCCCAGCTTTCAGTCAAAGCTGGCTTCTTTACATTTCAGTTTGTAGGAACAATGCCAGCTGTGAGTGATTTGGAGGCTCAGAAAACATGATTATAAATTAAAATTGCCCTCTCCTCTTTTAATGAGGCAACAGTATGAGGAGTGGCTGGAGCAGGGACCTTCCCCTGAAAGTGCACCCAGGTGTTTCTGGCTGCATTCAGCCCCTGGTTGTGATGTTTGTGCCTGTGCTGTGCTGGCAGATAACGCGGGGGCTTCTAATCTGCCTCCCTGCAAAATCAGCTGCACTGGTTTGAAAGGTTGCTGGTAGTGAGATCTTTACTTGTTCCAGCTGTTCTCAAAGCAATCCCTTGTCAACTCCCCCGGCCTGCAGAAGAGAGTTAAGCACTTAATGTAGATGTGATGTTAAAAGTATTTAATTCATTTGGTTCAGAAGGATGTGTGAACGTGCTTAAATTCTGCTTTATGTCCATTCTGAGCAGGTCAAAGGGAGCCAAATCAGATTCTCCTAAAGTGGAAATAAGGCTGTCTGTTCAGGACAGCTGAACCAATTTCATTAAATGGGTGCTTTCTTGTTAAAAAAAAATTAAAGGCAAGCCTCTTTCTCTGGTTTGGTGTAGATGAAATCTGACTTAAAGAGGAATGAAGAGATGATATGGAATGAAAGCATGCTAAGACCAGTAAGGGAGAGATGAGCTGGTTTTGTTTAGACATGTGCTAAAAGTCAAAACCTGGTAGAAGGGCTGGAGTTTGCATGTAAAATCTGCAGAGGGCAGCATTGGCCCACGCTGTCTTCTCCTGGGGCGGCTGCTTCTGACCTTGGATGGTGTCCTCTACTAGATAAAAATATATTTTGGAAGGAATGAACTCCTTTATTAAGAAATGTTTTTCCACATGGGCTTGGGGAATTTTATACGACTAATTAGCAACCATAATTTGTGGAGAGAGGGATGGGAGAAAAGGGCTGTGTAAACATTGGTGCCAGAGAAAACTCTGGCAACTTTGTGGTGGAGCCTCAAAATTCGTGCAGCTTGGTCTACTTTATTGCTCATCATGTGGATACCTTTAAAAACAACAACAAAAAAAATGGAGAACAATTAATGCTTTCAGTGAAATGAATTGGGCAAGTGTTTGCATGGAGGAGAAAGAAAAAGTTCTTAAACTTGTTAAAACATAGACTTCCAATATGTTATGCCCTGCCAGGTACACTCTTGGTATTATTAGATGTTTCCTATTCAGTTGGGATAAAAGAAAAAGTTAATTTTTCTAAATTTCTGTAATGTTACCACCAGGTATGGCCTTTAGATATATATGATCAGAATAGGCAGCAGTTTTTACAGGAAAAAACTATGTCTCTTTTTACATATATCCATACATTTCATCCAGAAGGTCCGCATTGTGGGTTTGAATTCTTATTTTGGTCTGCTACAATGGAGTGGCTTGGATGTAGAAAATTGATTACTTCTGCCTTTTCTACAAAGTTTGAAAAGAAAAATCCCTTTCCCTGCGTTTTCTGTACCTGGAGTTGCGTGGTGGCATAACTGAACGTTGCCATTTAAAATAAAGTCAATGTCTACATGGCTGTGCATGAAGGAATTCAGCATTTATCCCCATTGGGATGAGGGGGCTGTGAAGCGCCAGGCATGTTTTGGGACTCAGACTCTGAAGACTGAAATGGGTTCTGGGCAGAGTGACTGCCCCGAGCTCAGGCTGGGGCTGGGGACAGCTTGTGGCCAGCACAGGCACCAGGGATGGATACAGGGTTTTGATAAGTAAGAGATATGTTCTCTGGAGTTATTAGTTTTTCACCTGTTCTCAGGAGCTCGTATTTGCCTTCACAATTCACACAGTGGTTCGTTTCTTTATTTTTAAGAACAGGTACGTTCCAATAAATTGTGTTCAAAGGTGCAGATAAGAAAATGCCATCGCTGAAAATGGCATGTTTCATTCACAGTTACATTTATTGTTCACTTTTGTCAAGCTTCCTACTTAAGGGTTAAATTTTGACTAAACTTTCCTGGGGTATGAATTCATGTGAAACTTGGAACATCAGCTTGGTAAACTCCAAAAGAAGCGTAGTAAACATATTTCCTTTGAAATTATACATATTTCCCACTATTTATTATTTTAGTGAACAAGCAGAATAATACAAATTCCATCTAGGGGAAAAAAAAATTTAAAGCTGTGGAATACTGGTGCATGCTATAGCCGAGCAGTGAAAAGAAAGATTTTTAAATTTAGGGTTTATCTGGATTAGTGTGTAATGTTTGCAGTGACAGGTGTTTCCTTTATGCTTCGCCCAAATGTCTGGAAAGTAGTTTGTCATTAAGTGCTACATTCAGTGTGTATCTCAATTTCAGTATAACTGGAGGGTCCCTAGCTTTGTTAGGTCCTTGTTTTCACATCTGACCTCAGCCAGCTGGAGTCTATTGTTTTAAGCGCAATGTAACAGCTGACATAACATAACGGATATCAAGCCCAAAAACTGAAACAGGGCCCTGAACTGAGGCTGAGGGAGGGGAAAGGGAGAAGCTGGGAGGAGGGACAGGGGCAAAACTAGCTTCATGATTCAAAGTGGGAGTTGCTGGCTTGTTTTCCCAGGGGGAATTAGCTAGGAAATAATGGGATGAGTCTGTTGAAGTTCTATTTGCAATTGATTACATATGATAGACTACTGAGACAGGTTTGAATTTGCCAGCTGTCACTTGCTGGTGGCTCTTGAATGGCTTTAAGTGGCCCTTGGTAGGCAGAACTGGAATCAGCTCTGCAGGTGTGGTGTAGCTGTAGTGCAGAAAAGCAGCGAGTGCCAGTGCCTAAGAAGAAAGGAGCTTCCAGGAGCTAGGAGAGAGAAAATAACTTAAATTGAGTGTATTAGGAACTTTATTTTGCAGTGTTGGGTTAAGTGGGTTCAATAAACTGGCTAAAAACCCAAATTCAACTGGACTTCTTGGTGGCTTTCTTTTTCTTGGCAGTTTCTAAAGTAAACTTCTATGAGTTTATTTTCTGAAAAGCTTGATTATTTTGTTTCTTGACTTCTGAGTTTGGCAGGAGCAGAGTGCGTCTCTGCACTGAGATCTGACTGCTCTGGGAAGGACAATGAGCAAATGAACATCCTGTTAGAAATTTGCCAGGCCATGAAAAAAGTGACAAATATCTGGCTTTGTGCACAGATAGAGAGCAATGCCATGGGAGAATACTCTTACTTCTTCATATGCATTTATGTATATGCTTCTTTACATATGTATTTATATATAGAATATTTCTTTTTTCATCAGTAATTTGAAGAAAAAAATACTTCTAGCTGGATTTCATTTGTACCCATTTCATTGAGTAGAGCCTCTAGCAATTCTGCCCTACTGAGAGTTTATTCCATGGCTCTAGACAAAGGAGTAATGCCTTGCCTTTCAGGGGGGAAAAATGGCAAGACTGTATGCTGGGTTTTTTTTTTCTTAAATGTATATGTGCAGAGGCAACTAAATTATGTTCTACGTTTTTAAGTGAAGTTTTTATGGCACGAGACTCGCAGTTGTGCAGTGTGTTTAACTTTGTGTGTATGAGTCGTCATCATGACTTCAGTGGAGCTTCCTGTATGCATAAATATTAACAGGATCAGGATGTAATAGGAAAGATTTCTTCAACAGAGTCTGCTTGTACTTAGGGAACACTTGTAACCTAGGAAGCACGAGTTTGATTTATGTAACTCCAAACTGTATTTATCTCACATTTAATGTTTTAAATGTATTTTTATCTAATTTACTTTTATTTTGTTGGTATAAAAAAATGTCATTGTGACTGAAGCATGAGTTGTGTTAAACTTGTCTTGCACAAAGGGTTTCTAGGATTGCTCCTGTTGTACTGTGAGGCCCAATTCTACTTTATCTCAGTAATCAGAAGGGCCTTGTGAAAGTTTATTAGAGCTGTTGATTCAGTGGCTAGTAGTATTAGCACGGGCATTTACATTTTATCTCAGCTCATAAAAGAAATGAATTTAATTGTGGAGCTCAGAACATGGTGTTTGCACTGAGCTGCTGGAGAAGTCTGGATAGCCCAGGGAGCTGCCACGTGCTGCGTTTTCCTTTCCTTGCTCGTGGCATGTCCCGTGCCTTGGGAGCAAACAAGGATGGGTGCCCGTGTGCCCCGATAGCCACAGCAGCCAGGGGCTCTGCAGCTGAGTGACTTCTGTAGCCTTCTGAGCTCCCTCTAGGGACCATATATATTTTATATATATCTATATATCTATATCTACATCTATCTATCTATCTATCTATCTATCTATCTATCTATCTATCTATCTATCTATCTATCCCAAATATTGGGATAAATGTCCTAGAACCTCTGCACTGCTCAGCCATCCCTGCTGGTCACTGATTTCAGGGACCTGTGCCTTAGTACATTGCTTACATCAGGTATTTCCACCTAACCCGTAGATCAGGAGCATATTTTTAAGATGTTGGGGGACCCAGAGCTGTTACTGGCACTCAGAAACAGGCGGACTTTGAAGTACTTACAAAATAAGCAAAATGCCTGTTTTCACACCCAGTCTGTGAAAGCAGGCTGTGTGCTGCCTCGCTTTGATGGTTTCCCTTATGCTAATCACACTGAGGCTGGCCTCTTTTTTTCCTCCAGCATGTTGTTAACATCCTTATTTAGGCACCTTTCAGAAGCTCTCCTTTTTTGCTGTTGTTTCTGTCAGTTTGACAGGATGTGTTCACACGTGGAACGCATGCAGGAGGAGTTGATTTGCTTGTCCTTTATCCCTCTGCAGCTCTTCCCCAGATCAAGGTGAGAAGGGGTGTCTGCTGTGGAGGTGATTTGTCTGTTCCAGGGTTCCCTGGAGCACGGATGGGTACAGTGCATTTAGGTGCTGTTGTGGCTGCAGCACTGCAGAGCAGTTTTTAGTTGGATTGCGTGTGTGTGATGACTGACCTCCATCTGGCCCACAGGCAGGGAGCTTGACAGCTACCTTCTAGGAGCTGCTCCAAGTCATTGATTTAGTATTTGGAGCTCAGAATGAGTTATACTCAGTGGCCAAGGCTGGGGGAAAGGGAGGAGAGAAAATTAAATATTTACTAATCTTACTTCTGCAATGCCTTACAAACACGAGTGTGCTTAACCTTGCAGCGTTCTTGGGAGGTGAATATTAGCAGTTTTATGTGTAAAATCGGGTGATCCATAGCTTTTCCACTCTAAGTTGGCTTTGTGAGATAAATCCTTCAGAGAACCCAGGCTGGACTTTCAAGAGGGGGTTTCAGCCTACATAAACTGGCACTGCCACCTGAAGAAATGATCCTGCTGCTCCATTCCTTCTGCCAACACAAGCATTTATGCAGCTCTGTTGTCAATTGCCTCGGAGAACCCAGATGGGTTCAAATTAACCTTTTTTTTGGCCAGATGAGATTGCTTCTTTTGGCAACAGTTCTGGCTTAAACTGTTTGTGGAACTGTAGAGTAAGATTTGTTAGCTTTTGATAGTTAAAAGTGTGATGGAAACTTTATCTGCAACACAATTTACAAGCAGACTCATGTGTTATTCTTCTGAGAAAGGACATTATTGTTGTTTCCATTACAGCCCTGCCTGAAAGATTGAGTACAACACCTAGTAGAGTGTGGAGCCACGTGCTCTGAAAGATCGCTCCTACCCTCATAGGCTTTGCAGCCCAAACAAAGTGGTTGCAAATGTAAGGGGAAGGAAGTTCTGAGTGGGCTCTTGCCCAGCCAGGCACTGAGGCAGAGAAAACACAACTTCCACAAGTCCCAGCTTTGGCTTGCTCCAGGCATTCTGGTTGAGTGATGGGCCTCAGCAGTCACAACACTGAAAAGGAAAATATATTTAACTTCTTGTCTCATTTCTTAACTTAGAACTGTGAAGGCTTTGGTTTGGTGTTTCTTTTGTCCCCCAAAATCTGAGATTTTGGCCCTTATTTTACACATGGGAGCTTGTGCCTCTCAAGTATTGATTTGACTGAATAATGAGTTAAGTAGCATTTTGTGTTTACTTTTCATCTATTTTGCTGCAGGACAGCAGCCCTGACAGCTGATTGAGGCCAGCTTGGCTGAGATTAAGTTGATCCTGCAGGTCTAGACCTGCCTACCATAATCCAGAGTTGGTTATTGAACCTCAGTTGGCAGCTGGGCCATCTCTACAAACAAAAGCTGTTTTGTTCAAGCTCAGCTAGAACAGGCAGGGTGCAGGTAGGTTTGCAGATGCATGTTTCTCTGGGAATCTTAAGAAGCAGTTGTGTACTAGCTCTTTGCTGCAGGCCCTCTGTGGGATTTACCACTGCCCAGGACTGGACTGTGTTCACTTTCATGGTCTGCTGCAGTGCCCAGCTGCCCCAGAAAGCCTTTTTTATTTTTGCCACCAAAGGTGGTAAAACCTATGTGGTGGTAACAAAGAGGGCCAAGAGCACTTCCACAACAGGTTACCTCTGTTCAGCTCTGTGGGTGGCAATCTCCAAGATGAGAAGTGCAGGAATGAGCAGCAGGGTGGGGTAGTATCTTCCATCTCTTTCTGTCTTTGAAGTGATGGTGGGCACGTGGTTGCACATGTCAGTGTGGCCTAGTCCCACAGGGTATAATTGTACTATTATGTCATCATAATTATTAATGCAATAACAGGCACATTTGGGGTTGACTAATTAGTGCAATTTTTTTGCTAAAAAGGGAAAAAAAACACCCACACAACCAAACCCCAACTCCCACATATCTCTACACAGAATACCAAATGTGTGTGTAGAGTAGTCTTAAAACAGCAACTTGCCTTATAGATTCCTAACATGTGTTTCTATATGTATTAATATATATCTAAGCTTTTTAAAATGCTCCTTGGATACGAGTGGGATTTTTCAGCTGCAATGACACGTGTTTTCATACTCACATGTTAGGATTCAGCTCATTAGTGAAACAGTTAAATATTTAACCACTGTGAGTCATACATCTTTTTAAAGCAAACAGAATTGAAAAGAATTTAAGGAAATAATTCTTCCCTTACTCCTAATTCTGAACTGTCTTAGGAAGTTGTTATCTCATGCACAAGGAAAAAAAATTCAAGAAAATTAGGGGCAGTGTTCTGACTGTACAAGTCAACTTTACAATGGTATGTGCTTGCAAATACATTTGTGATACTTTAGGTAAGGTGGAGGCAATAGATCTGGGATCTTGTAGACCTTTTAAGCAGCAGAGGTTTGTAGCAGTAATTGAAATTAATAACTTTGTAAACAGAGACCTGTATTTATATTTTGGCAACAGAACTGGGAAACTCCATGCTACAATGTAGAAAAAATGCTTTTAAGTATTATAGCAATAATGTGAAATTTCCTTTCCTCTTCTTAATTGATTATGTCAGGTTAATGGCCGATGAGTCAGAGGTGAGAAGCTCAGCCATGCATCAAGTCACACAAAAATGTACCCTGTGCCCATTCTGTCGAACAATTCCCAAAACAAACAGGCAGTCTGTCAATCTTTACTTTGTCAAGGTCAGCAAACCATGGTACTGAAATGCTCGTGAAGACATTAAGAGAAATTCTGATTAGGAGAATCTCCTGTTTTGTGAGTTGATTTGACTTTTGGAAAGGAGCTGAACTCTGGTTTCTAAGTGTTCAGACACAAGGGACTGTTAGCTTTCAAGTCCCAGGCAGCTCCGTTTATTTTGTAGCTTTTGTGTAGGGGTGTTTCTGTCTTTAAAATCAAGTCATACCTTCATGGCCATGTAATGAGCACTCACAGCCCAGGGCAGCAGGTCAAAGGAGGGATCCTGATCCTGCCCCTCTGCTCTGCTCTGGTGAGAGCTCACCTGCAGTGCTGCACCCAGCTCTCATCCAGCACAGGAAGGACATGGACCTGTGGGAATGAGTCCAAGAAGATGATCAGAGCTCCTTCCCTAGGAGGAAAAGCTGAGAATTAGCTTTATTTAGTCTGGAAAAGAGAAGGCTTAGGGTGGTTTTCCAGTACCTAAAGGGAACTTACAGGAAAGATGGAGAGGGATTTTTCACAAGAGCATATAATGGCAGGACAAGGAGGAATGGCCTCAAGCTGAAAGAGAGTAGGTTTAGATTGGATATTAGGAAGGAATTCTTTACTGTGAGGGTGGTGAGGCACTGGAACTAGTTGCCCAGAGAAGTTATGGATGCTCCATCCCTGGAAAGGCTCAAGGCCAGGCTGCATGGAGCTCTGAGCAACCTGGTCTAGTGAAAAGTGTCCCTGCCCATGGCAGGCAGGTTGGAAAGAGATGATCTTTAATGTCCCATCCAACCCAAACCATTCTGTGATTCTGTGATCTGTGTCCCAACTGCTGATTTCTTCGGATTTTGTGTCTGTAATTAGCTTTTACTTGGAAAGAAGAGACTAGTGTTTGTAAATATAGAGGGTAAGGAGTTTTGGTCATTTTCTCCCTGCAGCATTGCTAGTGCTTTTTGTTAGGAAAAGGGAATCAGTGATTATTCAGAAAAATATCCTCTGGCACTTTAAATCTCTATTAAGTAGAGTCAGATAATGGGGGTTTTTTTAATGTAACAACTCTTCAGCTCTGTAGTTCCTGTAGATTTCCCACAAATGTGTGGATTATTGCTACTTACATCTGGTATGGTGAACATCTGGAAAATAGTAGGTGAGAAGTGGGATATTCTGCTGCCTTGCCTCTTGGAACATAGAATGGAATAAAAGTGCAGGAAGGCATAAGAAATAGTCTTGGTGTTAGATGGAAAAACATTGGTTCATTATGGAGAAAAGGAGGCAAGCAGGAGAAACATTTCTGATGAGTTACCTGAGAAACCTGAGTTGTCTGTTCCTTGAAACAGCTGTTTCTTTCTCCTTGCTTCCTAATTTTGTGAGGCATTGGTAACAGGTATTTAATTCTTCCTACTATTTAAAGGAGATGTTGAGTTAGAGCTCTTTCACTTTAGCAAAACTGTTTACTTTAAAGAGTTGGCGGAAGGTGGTGGATGCTGTCAGTGAAACATTTCATGCAAAGGTGTCAGAAGTGGAGGAAGAAATGTCAGGTAGCTTGGATGAGGGATGAAATGTCACTTCTGTTTAAAATACTCGGGAAGTCCCTATTCCAAGAGATAATTTCTGAATTAATTGCATATTTCATTGTGGAACTCTATCTTTCATCATTCTTTCTCTAGCTTGAACTTAAAAATCATTACTGACTGAAGCAGTCTGCAAGGCACGGAGAATCCAAATACAGAGAAAGCCAATGTCAATTAAAATTTGGGGGAGCTTGTATTGCCTTCCTGAAGTGCATCTAGGCTCTCATGCACAGTACAACTTTGCTTGCCTGTCAACTTTCTAAAATTAAAATGTCTTTTAATCACTTCTATGTAAATATTAATCCCAACCCTTATCATAAAAGGCTCCAGGACCTAAGGTATTACGAACATTTTAAAACAAAAAGGAAAATTGAACCAGGGTGGGGAATTCTTTAGAACTGCTACTGTTTTTCTTACTTATTATTAGTCCTAGATATAAGGCTGAAAACAGTCAGTAAAAATCCTGGGAAATATTTTTGTTTTGTACCTCTTCATTTCTTTTATTTCTCAGTAAGATACTTTTCACGTGCTGTGGGAGCAGTAGGAAAAACAATGGCATCTGACTGACCAGCATAGCAGAAGTGATACACAGAACAAAGAAGGCTTCTTATTTGTAATCTCTTAGGTTTTTATTCATCTCACTTCATAACAGAGGCAATCAATAATTTTCAGTTGCTTTGGTAAAGTAGTATTAGGTCAAAATCAAGCAGTTCTTTTAACAAACGAGCATACTGTAATGGTCTGGCTGTAAGGCTAAAGTTTCAAAGCAGTGTGCTTTTTTACTTTGATTTATTTATTGTCAGTAGCTTATCAGGCCTTTGTTTGAATTGTTTGCCATTGTGGGCAGCCAGAAATCGAACTTTATGTAACATAATCTATCTGTCACTTAGTATCAGTTCCCCAGCAGTGATGCTAACACATTCAGACTTTAGCATCTGGACCTCGCACTTGAGTTTTCAGCCACGAGGTAGGGTCTAATGTTTCAGTGCCTCCATGTAGTCCCTTCCTGGCTATTTCCCATCTGTGTGTGGCTGTCCCACTTCCCTAGGGGTCAGCCACTAGTGCTGCCAATGTCACCAGACAAACCTTTTCCCAAGAGAAATTTTGTTTAAACTGTATCACATGTTAAACTGTGCCAGACTACTGGATTCATTGTCTTCACGTCAGAAGTCAGGAAAATGATAGTACAGCAGAAAGTTGTGGGATTATGCTTGAACATGTCTCTAAGATGAATATATAGCTTTTTATTTCATGGGCCAATTCCAAAAAAAGCAGTTCTCTAGTCTCCTTTAATGATTTAAAGAAGAAAGGCCAAAGTATGGAAAGATAAGATGTGATTGCAGGAAAGACAAAGAACAAGCATTAGAGTCTACATCTGGTTCTCACCCTCCCTGACAAAGTTAGTTCTTGAAAGAAAAATCTGTAATAGTTAACGTACTAAGTGTTATTAGAATTTCCAATCTGCCTTCTACCTCCTGCAGAGCCTTTATGGCTCCCAGGCTTTTCTGGGAATGTGCCTGTACTTAATTCACGCTGCTCTAGGTGGAGAATACCTTGGAAGAAAGCAGGCAAGCCTGTCCTTGAGCAAGAGAAAAATTCCCACCCACCCTGGGCTTCCTGTGAGCTTTGAAGAACGTGCCTCTGTGATTGCTGCACCTATTTCATGTGCTCCTGGTGGTGCCTGGGAGCTGGCTGTAAATGAGGGCCCCTTTGTCCTCTGGGCCCAAATACAGTATGGAGAGTTGGGTATTGAAGGATAAAAGCTGTAGTAGGCTGGACTGACTGAAGGACACTTCCCCAGATCTGTGTTCGTTTTGTAAATCACAGATTACCTGTTGGCACTAATGATACAAGTCCAAACCATCAGACAAACAGGGTATCTCTCCTCATACACCCTCCCTCTGTTTTCTTCTGTGGATTGGCTGCTTAGTTTAGGTGTTAATTCAGAAGCTGGAAAGCTCCCCCAGAGCCAATGGGCAGGAAGCTTAGCCCAGAGCAATACCTCCTCTGTCTCTCGAGCAAGTAGCAGCGAGGGAATGAAACTTCGCTCAAAACATCTGGCAGAGCTGAGCTGTGCCAGCACAGCCTTCCTCCCCCAGGGAAGATGACTGACTCCCAGGGTGGGGCCAGATCAAAAGCAAGGTGCAGGGAAACGGAAACTGGGGTGAAAAGGGATGCCAGAATGTTTAAAACATAGCTGCTGCTTCTGTCTAGTGGTCTAGCTCCTGTTTGTGAAATAAATTTCATGAAAGATGCACTTATTTATGTTAGCCTGGGATATGTAGGTCTAGACCAACTGGCATGTTTTAAGAGTTTGGGAAAGAAAAGGAGACCAGGTATTTTGCTTGCACTTTTTGCTTTAAAGTAATTTAGTCTAAAAATCTTTGAAGTAAAATAAACATTGCCTTTTAAGTAGCCGAAGGCATTTACTATGTTTGCAAAGACCTTTGCTCTTTGCAGTCTGGTTTGAGGAGATTTGGTTTTGTCTAGAAGAAACAAAAATATTTGTGAGCTTCCTTTTGATTCCTGGACTGCCTCTTCTGTGTGTGAGGTGGAATTGTACAAAACTTCCTTTTACTATAACTCCAAAGGAGAGATACACTGCGAGTGGAGGGGTCTGGAAAAGCTGCATGAAACTCTTTCTTTTAGGATTTGCTTTGAAGAATGATGGGCTGTATTTGTTTTGATTGCCCTCCCTGTAGTGCTGCTGCTTGGACTGGCACTAAGAGTGGGCTTGATGTCAAGCCTTTAGAGAGGTGACCCTCATGAGCCTGAACAGGTGGATGCCTCTGTTGGTCAGGAGCTGTCCCTGAAAGTCTCGTGTGTGATGGTCAGGAGCTGTCCCTGAAAGTCTCGTGTGTGATCCCACCTGACATTTGGAGCATCTTTCAGATCTTTGAAGATCTTTCAGATCTTCACCTGCATGGTGTGAAGTCTGTGTTCATCTGGTGCGATTAACTCTGCTGTCAGGGACAGATTTATTATTAGCAGTGGAAACCCTGTGAAACATGACAAACCTTGAAGTCAGATGAAAAATAGAATTTTTAGCTCATTTTGTTACAATCCTCCCTGCCTGCTGCGCCATGAAGATATGTGGACCAGATCAGTCCTGAAAATGCATTTATAAACTCTAAATGTCAATACTTGCTGCACTGTTGTTTAGTTTATACAAAGGTTTCACTTATAATTTAAATGGTGAACTACAGGTGCTTATTCCCTCCTTGAATGGGAGAGGTTTTTAAATCCAGGTTTGGTTCCTACTGGTTGTATTTTGCAGTGCCATTGAAATAAAATTGTGGCCTTTTGTGGAGCTTTGTAATTTACAGAACTACTGATCTTATCCAATTCAGTGCAGCATTGCTGCTGATTCAGAGTGAAGATCTCTGGTTTTGTCTTTCTACACAATAAATGTGTAAAGGGACAGAAACAGTGTGTGATGAACTGGCCACAACCCCCAATCCTGGGGTTCCCCTGCCCCTCTGGCAAGGAGGAGGCAGAGAATTTGAGTGTGAAGTTCAGCCTTGGAAAAAGGGTGGGGTGGCTGGAAAGTGTTTCAAGATTTGGTTTTATTTCTCATTATCTTTTTCTGATTTGATTGGTAATGAATTAAACTGATTTCCCCAAGTGGAGTCTGTTCTGCCCAAGAGAGTAACTAGTGATTGATCTCTCCCTGTCCTTATCTTGACCCAGGAACCTTATATTTTCTCTCTCCTGACCAGCTGAGGAAGGGAGTGGCTTTGATGGTATCCACATAAGGTGTACCCCCATAAAGGGTGTCCACCCCTATGTAATAAAGTCAGAAAACACCTTGAAGTGTGAGAATGTGATTCTGGTAAACAGATAAACACACCAGATTAAAAACCAAACCAACCCCTCTTAAACAACTTGACCTCAAGAAAACAACCCGCACAAAAGCCAACAAAACCTACTGTGATGTAAAGTGCTCAATTTTCTGGTAATAAAATAATAAAGTAAAAATTTTAGATGCATTTAAATAGCTTTTGCTGAATAGCAGCAACCACACGTGAGTTTTTCTACTGTCTTCTGAATTATTTATCATGGAAAATACTTAGATCCTGGCTTTGCCACTAAATCTTTCAAAAAAGAAAAGAAAATCACACAGGAAAGGTTTGTGTATATGAGAGAATTTTGCTTGTTTATGTTGTTAGAGCTTGATTTTGCTCTTTGAATGTAAGGTTATGTTTAAAAGCTGCATTCTTCTGGCATCTACTGAGGTTATGTTCTTCAGAACTCTTTATATGGACTAAAATAAGCACTAGTAGTTAAATAAATATGGTACAGTGAAAGCAAATGCTTTGATCAAGTATTGTTGACAAATGTACTGTTCCAGAAAGCTTTAAATAACGTGTTTTATTTCTGTCTTGCTGTAGTGCATGGCATTAGATGAATCAAAACAGGTGGATTTTAAAAGCTATATGTATGTTTTAGAAACTGGTGGTTAATCAAGAATTAGAGTAGTGCAATGTGTCTGTCTTCTATTAAGTGCATTTCAACACACATTTGGCAATAAATACATCATTTAGGTACATAACCAAACAATTTAAGGAAAAGTTCAAGAGAAATTACGACATTGCCTAAACTTTTGCATGTATCTTGAACCTAGCTACTTATTTCTGTTTGGACGGAGATTTCAGCTTTGGGTGGTGTTTATGGTGTCTGGAGCACCTGTGCACTGCAACCTTCTGCAGGGGAATAGTGAAGACTTAGCTACAAGAGCCTCAAACTGCAGGTTGTCTTCCTAATATTTGTGAGATACTGCCATGTAGCTGGTCACTGCTACTGCAGTTGTAATGTCTGCAGTGATTGTTATTCAAAACAGGGTGCCTTTTGATTTTAAACACATTGAGACCCTTGCCGTCATGTAAATATGTTAAGGAGATTTCCTGTGCCAAAAACTTAGAGCTATGATCTGCTGGATACAAACTACTTGATGAATTGGCACATAAAGTGACAAGTTAGCAGTAGCAGCTTTTATATATGTGTTGCACCACAAAGCATAATGCCTAAAAATGAAGAATCTCTCAGAATTTTTGGGGGTTTGAGATCTGAGCTGTATAAATGTGAGAAGGGATCCCAAGGTGTGCTGATTTTCACTGTGGTGGGGTTTTTTTCTGAAAAAGAAACTGTTGAACCAGAATCTATGACATGGTTTCTGTTGAGTATCAGTGGAGCCAAAAATTCACCTGCTCATCCCCTGAGTCTGATTTGTTGCCATAAGAGGTGGGTGACAGTCATCTGCAGTGGTTCCTTGGCTTCTGCAGCTGTTCAGAGTCTGAATCATTGGTTTGAACATTTTTTGGTCTCAGTTTAACTTCATGCAGTAGAATGGGAAGTCTATGAAGTGTTGTCATACACTCTTTTCTTTTATCCCTGCTGTTGGACTTGAAAGAAAATCAGTGCATTTACCTCACAAAGTATGGCAAAGCTCTTTCTTGGTGTGACTTGGTTTATTTTTTGTGTTTGTACTTCGTAGCTTTCAGGAACCCGAGTGCTGCTTTTGCTTGAAGCTCGAGTATGAGCTCACACCAATTAACCTGAGGCTGAGATGTCAAAAGCAGGGCCTCAGTGTGTTTTTTGCTGATGCCCCTCTCCTGCACAGATTTATGGATGGAACCAAGGGGGTCCCAGCTGAGAGCAGAAAGCTGAGGTGGAATAAATGCAGGCCTAATTGTATTTCTGAAATGAAACACATGCTTCTATAATCTCTGAAAAGAATGGGTGAATCTTTCTGGTGTATTTAAGTGTCAGTTGACATATGTCTTGTCACCACCATCTCTCTGACAGTTTATGCTTAAACGAATCCAGCTTTTTCACAGGTGTGCAAATTTTGCTCATAGTAGTTACCATTTTAGAAGATAGGGCTTCCTAAACCACTGAAATATTTCAAAATGAAGACTTTTCTCAGGATATAATGCTTATTTATAGCTGTTGTGTAACTATATCAGTAAAATACTACTAAAAAATGCCATGCCTTGTTATGCACCCCCTGATCTCAGGGTCCTAAGCATCTTAAGGAGAGCTGATGAACTTGCTTGTGTTTCTGATTTAAGTGAAGTGTTTTGCTTTCAAAGCATGATGAAGCAGACAGATTTGATACCTCACTCTCCTTTGTTGGATGCAGCTGCATTTTATTAAATATACACAGTTCTGCACTGCCACTGCAGTGCAATGTCTGTGTTGTACACTTTGAAAGAAGGGTAGGCATTGTTGTCATGTAGTGTCCAAATACCATTTCATCATGGCATTTTTCTAGCAAAATTGCTTTGAAATAGAACAAAAAAATTATCCTTCTACTTCTGTGGAATGTAAGTTTCAGGAGTGCCATGATCATCTCTGGAAAGACTAGCTTTTGGAGTTTACATGAAAACCCTCTCAAAATGGGAAGCCTCAAGGTTTAGTTGCAGCAGTGGTGTACTTGGGGGTTCATTGAAAGCCTTTTTAAGTGTCCTGCAGACTGACTGCTTTCCCTTCTTTATTGCTTTACATTTTGTCAGAGTTAAGTGATCTTTGGTCTCAGGCGTCCGTCCGTAATCCTTTGCTGTGGCAGGGCTATGGGGCAGCTACCTGAGCGTAATGAGCAAACTCACCATGAAGTGGAAATTGCCATGTGGATAAGGTCTAGGGAAATTGGGTTTAAATGAAGAAAGCAATAAGATGTAATCTCCCAGGAGATCTGAAAGGAAATCAGATTGCACCACCTGATTTAGGGAGGAAACACTGATTTTTGCCGATGTAGTTTTTCTGCTTTTACTTATCCTACGTGTCACCATACAGTCATTGTGTCTGTAAGTGCAACACTAAGGGAAAAAGATGTGTACGTGTTTTTTGTTGATAAAGCCCCACGTGTAAGTCCCTATGTGCCTACAAGTTCTTCATTACAGCACTGTCCCTCAGCACAAGCCACAGGATGGCTGTTAGATTGATTAGCTAAACTCCTGAAATGTTCTTCTTGGAGCGCCCAGCACTATAGGCTGTCCACAGCAGAAAGGAGAGATGTTTTCCTCACTTATAATTTAAAATAGGAAAAATGTCCAGCCCTGTTCTTCAGTAGAATGCAAAGGAAAAGGTTGTTAGGGATCTTGTGGGCAGGCTGAGATTTGGAGTATTTTCCCCCCTCAGCTAACCTTGGAGGACCAGGAATGGCTGCCTCCTCAACTGTAATTTCTTTGTTATCCTAACCGTCTTAAGGCAGGTTAATGCCTTTCAGCTTCACCCTTGTCTGATACCTGAACTGGGGACACAAAAACCCCTCTGCAAAATGTACCTGGTGATGCTGTCTGGTAGGGCTGCTGTGACAGGAAGGCAAGGAGGAGACTGGCTGCTCTCTCTGTCCTGCTGTAGGCTGAGCGTGCCCTTATTGTTATTTCTGGATGTGCTGATTCAGCGTGGCAGCGGTGTGTAATATATACAAAATATGAGTGGCTACATATGTCAGATTAAAAAGTAAACAGGTCAGAGTGCGTCCTCTGATGTGTATTTATAGCACACTGACATCAGCAGGAGTTATGTACATCTGAAGGCAGATTCAGCCTGGGCAATAAGTGCAGAAAAGCATGCCTCAAGCCAAAGCTGCGTATCGTATGTTTCAGTGAATATCACTTCTAACTGTTCTTATGTATACCCTACTTACATTGTATATCTAACCTCAATGATTAGAGCCTGTTAGGTATAAATGTGGTGACAAGCTGTACCTTTCTGGAGTTGCTTAAGAGTTACAAATAGGCATGACTGAGTAGTTGAAGGACATTGAATTAAACATGCTTGAATTAATAGGGTAATGATTGGTGCTGCTCAGAGCTATAAAATAAACACTAGCTGGAGCTCTGTGCTATGTGGCAACCAGATCAGCCATGGGGTTGCTGAAGTATTCTGAAATGACTCAAACTTTGTTAAGTGAGAGAGATAATCCTAAGAAAGCTCTCTACGTAGGCTCCCTGTGCAGTTAATGTTTTAAACCCCCCTTTGGCTTGTTGTTATGACTTCAAAGATACTCTAAAGCCTTTGTTAAATTGATCATTAACTCTGCAATGTTATAATTAGACATTTGAACTTGGCTGCATTCAAAAAGAAAATGCAAGAATGAAAATCCTGGCCGGCGTTGTTTCTCTGCAGCCCATCAGCATGGTCAGAGAAGGATTAAAGTTCCACAGGAGTTAAAAAGCAATGGGGATTGAAGGCATTAACCAGCCTTGCAGGATTGATAGGGAGCCATTAATCCACAAAGTTTTTCTTTGAAAGTACGGAGCGAGAATAATGTCAGGAACCTGAAATGGGTTTCTGCTGGAGATTTAAATTTAAGCTCATAAAGCATTCTGATGGGAACGTCGGGCTGGAAGCGTGCGTTGGGGAATCCTTAAGTTTGCAGCCCAGCAATCGAGCACGTTACAGCCATCAGCTGAGGGCTGCCACCGACCCCTTCCAGGCTGCGGAGCCGGCAGAGCAGGCCCCGGAGGCGGCTCCGAACAATGGCTGGGAAGATTGAGGGTGGCTGGAGGCTGCGGTTAAAGTTTATGAGCTCCGGGGCTGGGAGAAGCTCAGCCCTACGTCTCCCACTTTCTTTCCTCAGCCTCTCCTGATGGAGCACAAGTCGAGACAACAGCTGGTAGCTACTACAGGCCCGGCTGCGGAGTGGATGGGAAAACCTGTCTCCATAGTAACAGAGCAGGCATTGCATGTGCTGCTCCTGCTGGATCTGGGGAGTAGCTGGCTGAAGACATCTGGTCAGTGTAGCCAATTCTCTGGGGAAATTAGCTCATTTCATCTGATAGTAACCACAGAAACTTTTGACTTGGTTTAATAGTATGATGCTGAACATGAGATAGAACCAACTGGTTCAGCAGTTTTGAAAGTCAAAGATTATCTAACTACTCTAAGATAAATATTTTGGTAAGGAAGGCTATTGCTTGTGCCCATTACCCCACTCCCGCTCCTCCCTGTGGCGATGTTTCTGTCTAATATTAGGTGATTCTTCAGTGTGGGGTGGGTTTTATGAATTCAAACATAGTTTTCTCTTTCTAAATATTTACTTCTTCTGCTTACAAGAGCTCTTTTTATTATACAGTGAGCCATCTATGCCTTTCATCTTAGGCAGGTCTATGTAGTGTGAGATAATGTCTGTGTTGACACACTGTGGCCTGTACTCTAAAAAAAATTCACTCCCCACCCGCAAAATCTTGGGTCAGTTAACTTACACATTTTCAAAAGGAATATTCTGAACAGTTATGCAGCTGCATAACTGTCGAATATTTGTCAAAGTCTTGAGCTATTTAGCATCAATTAAACCAATTACAGATCATAATCTTGCGTACAATACAGGAAAATTCCCAACTGATTTTTGTGGAACAAATTCTGCATCCAATAGGCGGAGATTATATTGAGGATATGGTGGTTGGGTATGTTGGCTGTTGTTTTCCTGTTTACCATAAAATTTATCATCTCATCCTACAGCTGTGTGTAACACTGAGAAATCTGGAGGAAATTGAAGAATGGAAAATTTTTTCCATTTGCACATTAGAACATCGTTGCGTATTTTTCATATGCCAATAAATGATTGTAGTGGATCACTGCTTTTCTGGAATAATAATGCCTGCAGAAAAGTGTCTTTGCAGCAGGTCAAGAGGAACATCCTAATGTGTGGGGCACAAAGAAATGCCTGATCTTCCACCACCCGCACCCACTATTGACGCCCACTCCTGGTTACAAATATTTGAGCTCAGTGGGTTGTTGTGACCATCGGGATCTAGAAAATGAAAATGTATGGGCAGGCATGAACTGTGTGTCTCTGTTTATGGAAGACCAGCAGGGCTGTCAGTCTTTGACAATCCCTACCCATGATTTCTGTTTGAGCACGTGGGGTTGAATGAGAGAAGTGTGTTCAGCTCTGCTGGACGACAGCAATAAATGATTTTATGGAGAGTAAGAGCTGCTGGCTGCCATAGTTCTTAAGAAAGATCTAAAGGACATCTAAAGGTCTTAACAGAATTCGAGAAATTATTATAATAAAGAAAGGGGCCTGAGTTTCCCCAATCAGACAAGTGCAGCAGATGTTCAAGGGCCCCAGGTGGGCTATATAGATGTTAATAAACCAGATGAGCTGAAATCAGTTAATGAAAGAAGTTTAATCAATCTGAGTTGATTCAAGAAGTGACTGACTACCTGATGAACGCATGTACCTTATTGAATGAAGAGTCTTTGGTTTTCTTTGTCTGCTGAGCTCATGCTCTGATGAACCAAGAGTTACAGCTCTCTGTGGAGTTACACCATTGAAAGTGGGTGTCAGATTTTTTTTTTTTTTCCCCGCCAAATGCTTTTATTTCCTACCTGGAAACAGTAATGTAACAATGTGAAGCAGCATGTGGATGAGTGGTGGTAAAGATGGCATGAAGGAAGGCTTTCCTTTTCCACTCTGCACTTCATACCGAGTTTCATGGCAAATGAACTGTCCTTGAAACTGAAAACCTCTTGGTTTAATAGTTTTAAATTTCTGGCTACAGGAATCAATAAGAAAAAATTGTACTTAATCAGAGAAAATTGATGATATTATTATAGAAAGACTTAAGGTGTGAGGGTGCTTTGTGGGTCTCGAGGTGGGTGGTTGTTTGCCTTTCTGCATTTTGTTTGCTTGTTTTTATCAAGTCAAATGGCTTTGGTTGAAACTTGGAATAAGTCTTCCTGAAGACTGGATGTTGATAAAAATTAGGGAGTTCTGGTCAGTGTGGTTATTAACATGAAATCTTTCCTCTCAGTGTATAGAGAGGGTATTTCTTTTCCACTGGGCTCCTTATTTTCACAACATTTTCAGGAAGCTTAAATCTCCTCTGACATGCCTGGTTGTCTGATCTGTCCAGATCAAGTCATGGATTTGGGAGTTTTGAGAGGGAAACCGGAGGTAGACAAGGTAATCACGTGGGAGAGCAGCCCAAAAAGAGAGAACCCACACAAACATCTCTCTCAAGTGAGAACTGATAGTAAATTTCCTCTGTTTTTTATGCTGTTGCTCCAAGCTGAGTTCAAAGCAGTTTTTCTAGGCTGACTGGGTTTTTTTGCAGCTTTTAGCTATTAGATAGGTTATGTAGTGTAAGACAGTCATATATGCTGTCCCTTCATGGAAAAGGGTGTAGGTACTCCTGAAATCATAGCTGCTGACATCTCAACATGCCTAGGGCACTTGACATAATTTCCCTTTGTACATCCCTATTTCTCTCCCTTACCTGGAGAGAAATAGGGATTTTTACCTTGTTCAGGTACTCAGAGTTTGGAGTCCCCATGAGCTCACTTTCTATCCCAGCAGTTAACGCTAATTTATTTGATCAGTATAAATATTAATGTTGGTTGTATAATTGTTTCATAGTTGTGAACATGCTTGAAAACACATCACATGTGGCTGCAGAGGTTTTTAAGGGTTTAGCTGGTGTTTGGAATATGGTACAATTGCATTTCTGATGCCTGGTTACATGCTGGTGTTTTGTTCTGTGTTTTCCTTTCAGGAAGCATAAATTGTTGATTATGTGGCTCAGTACTCAGTTATCAGTGGTGTAAGGGTGTAATCTTCCCTTTTCAACAGCTTGGTTCAACTGTGCTTGTCTGTTAAGGATGGCAGCTTGGCTTCAGTGGTCATCCCATTGATTTGGATGGGGATATTAAAAAAATAATTTGTTATAGAGTGAAGAGGTGTTGGAAATCAGATCTGTGTATGTACCATGGGCAGCTTAGTGTTAAAGCCTCATGACTGAAGTCTAATCCCAAAACAAAATGTCAGAAGTATTCTTCCTGCCAAAACTCTGAATAGCTTCTTTTATCTTTGGGCGCTATGATTGTGTTGGCTCACAGGCAGAGTTGCACAATGTACTGAGCAGCAGTAGGGAGGGACAAGCTGAGCAAAAGAGGAGCTTCTCAGCTCCTGAAGAGGAATAAATACTTCAGTGGGGTTCCTTTGAGCCTGAGGTGTGACTGAATTATCTTTGTATTTATTTTAACAGTAAAACAAGTTGAAGGTTGAAAAAAAAACACCCTGCTTTCGCTGCTTTAAAGAGTAGAAGGAACCACAGAACGCGAAGTGAAGTTAAAAGAACTCCTTGAATGTTGTTAAGGATTCCAGAAGTACTCTTTAATTGCTGCCAAAGCTAATGTGGCTGGAATTTCTGTGGAAGACATCAGTACAGTAGTCAGTACACAATTGCCTCCAGTTTGCAATAGATTCCCCTTCCCCAAGCTTATTCTCCCTGTTAAAAAAAAAAAAAAAAAGAATCCGCAATCAGTGTTACCCTTAACACTGAAACAGTCAAAGATGATTTCTTACAGCAGTGTGAGGAATTGCAGTGCTAACTGCTTGGTGTTGCTCTGATTGCTCACTTTACCACCACCCTTGTTTGCAGTAGTTTTAAAGCTAAAAAGTAATTCAATTCCTTGAGCCTGCAATTAATTCACAAAGTGTCTAAAAGAGGGCTTTCTTATTGTTTTTCAGAGTAAATTAGCACCCAAGATGAACATAGTCCATGTCTTCATAGCATGAAATACCCATTACTATTACTCAAAGGGTGTGAAACCACATAAAGGATGGCCAGAGAGTTTCTGCCACATCTAGAGCACCGTAAAGCTTGATGTTTGGATAGGCACAGCATTTCTGGCTCTATCAGTGTGCCATTTGGGGTAAGTAATGTGGCACATGATAGAAGAATTCTCTGATATAACATACTAAGGGCAGATTTCTAATGAAGAAAGCTTTATTTTTGGGCTTACTAAAAACATGCACTCATGTCATCAGCTTTGCTATCCCAAGTGCAATGGCTTATAAATATTCAAATACCCAGTTATGGGACACAGCTGTAAATACTTTGCATATCTAGTAGGTTTCCTTTGGCCATCCAGTTGATGAGGAAATGCACATTGTACACAAGACAGTTCCCTTTTTAGTGTAATATAATTGTTATGAATTAAACCCTGAGCAAGTGATAGTGATTGACAGTGTTAAATGTGAATGTGTTGCGTGTTGGGGAAAGGGAAAACACGAGGTTGTCATTAAAGTCATTTTTAGCAGAGCTGTTTGAGCTTTACATACACTATTCATGTGTCAGTGTTTGGTGGTTGTGCATCAGGACGCCCCCTCTTCTTCCTCTCACTTTGTTTTAGAAAATAACTTCGCCTGTATTTATTTTGCATACTGAGAAAATATTGCTATAAAAGAATTTTTTACAGTGGAAAAAACATTATAACCTCTCAGTAATGGTGTGATGTGAAGAGTGTCTCATGTTTCAGTTACCTCTCACACAGAGTGGTGGTTTGTGTCGTGAGTTAGTAAATATTGAGGGTTGGGTATGTTTAAAGCAAGGACCCACCTTTCTTTAGTATAACCTCTTGCTTCACTTCTGTAAGACAACTGCTACAAGTGTGAGTTTTCACTAGTTCCATTGTTGCTGAACACATATATTTTTGTGTGTGATGAGCATTTTTGGTTCCAGTGGGTGATCTTGGCTCTTTGATTTGTGAGTAAGGCCTTTGGTGTCCAGATTAGACTTCAGGTTTTTTGTTGATATCACATCTAACATCTAATGGGGTCTTGAGAGGCTTAAGCAGGACAGATATCAAAAAATCAGCTTTTTAAAAGAGTAAGCATTAAAAACTGCAAAGATATAAAGTGTAGGCTAAAACATTGGATGATCTTTTGACATCAAAAACATCCTAACCACAAAACATAAGAAGTTTTATAATTATTGACAGAATTCATCTAACTGTGGAGTAAGACTGACATTTCCTTCATCACTTGCTGGGAAAAATTATTTGGAAAATGTTTACAAAGATATGTTTATTTTAATACTAATTTAAGCAACAATAATCTCAGATCAGAGAGAAGGGCCTAGAAAATTCTGCTATCCTTCAAAAAAATGCTTCAATGAATTACCTGGAAGTATAGTTCACATAAAGAGCAGCTATGCCTCAAGCTTTAGAAAAATGAGTGCACCAATATGAAGTTGTGCTCTACTGCTACCAGTTGGACATTCTAATGTGTTAACGCATTTATAATGCATAACCAATGCTTTGGTTCTTCTAATAATGTGTATCTTAAAGTGTACTCTAAGTCTGACCTTCATTGCCCAATGCTCCAGCACAGAAGAGGCTCATCTGTCTCTAAACCATGCTCCTTGTGCCCATTGCTTTAAGTTACAATTGTGTTTAACTCTTCAACTACTGTTCTGCTGGGGGAATTCTTCTGCTTGGGTGGCTTTTGCTCGGTATTGTGCAGAGTCTAGAGTTTATTCTTGACATATCCAAGGCATTGGTTTTACAAGGTCCCTCCTTTTCCAAAGAGCTTTTGAGTATGGTGTTGCTGAATTCTGCCAAATACCAGCTTGGTGGTTTGTTTGTTTTGGTTTTTTTTATTTGTTTTTTTTCCATAAAAATTCATTCCATATAATGCCCATTAGCTTCCTGAGGTATTTGATGTCTTGAAGCTCAGACCAGCTGCTACTGAGAAGGCTGTGGCTTTTTAAAGAATTTTTTTCTTTCAGCAATGAATAGTGCACTTGTCCTTTATTTGTAAAGGGAGCAGAGGAAAGATGATAGTGAGTGAGTGGAGTTTCACAGAGCTGCAGTTCTCCTTTACTCACTTTGAATTCTGCAAAGAGCTGCCTCTGCACCATTTATTTATGTTGGACCCTAAACTGATAGAAACATGAATTCATATAAAAATATAAGTCTTTGCGCATAACGGTAGCTTGGTTAATGGGCTACACGACTTCAGAGAGATCTGGCTTCTATCTTCATTTTGCAAATGTGAGTTCAGTTTGGTCTCTTTGGAACGCTATCAAAGCTCTGGAGAGAGTTTGCACAGCGCTGGCCATGTGCTTTGGTTGGTAATAAATTAAGTTCCCATTTCGGAATGCTCTAATCCTGATGCGCTGAATGATGGCCACAACTGTTCGGCGCTCGCTGGCTGGAGCGGGCGCAGGAAATTGGCGCCAGGAGGAGCCTACTTGCCTTCACTATGTGAAATGGATTTGCCACTTAGCTGAAAATGCTGACTTTGTTGCCTTCAGTTACGTTTATTTTGCATGTCAAATAGCTCTCCTCTCCTCCTTCACAAATTTTAGAGGCAACTGTAAAATGCTGACTGAATGGGCTGTGTACATATGGCATCTGAGAGGGTTTTTATTAGCTTAAACTAGCACATGTGTTTTCCTGTGAGGAGTATTAAGTGCCTGGACTGCAGGTTTAGTGTGTGACTGTTTTTGCAGCTGTGTGGAAGAGCATGATGTGTATTCCCTAGAGCAGGCCTGGGAGAGAGCTCAAGTATGTTGAGGCAAAAGCAGGTTGTGTTTATGGGAATGTCAAACAGAAATACGGCACTTGAACCCTTATCAGTGCTGAACCCTATGCTGCTAACTGAGTGACTGTCACCCAGGTGTGTGAAAGGATTTTGTTTCAGAGCTTCATGTTTTTGTACTGGAAATTTGTCCTGCCAGATGAGACAAAAATTGTTTTCTTTTTTGCCTTTTTTTTTAATCTGGAGAAGTTGAAACCAGTGTTGGTCACTTAAGATTTATTTCTTTTTAAACTCTTTTTGAAGAGCTTGTTCATTGCTCAGGCCAGAAATCCTGGTTTTGGAGGATGAATTTTGAAAACATGCTTCTTCTAGAAGAAGAGGATATCATGAGTAAATGTGTAATTAATGTCCTGCTTTTGGTGACCTCTCACTCTTCTTACTTGTGGAAATTACATCACATCCTTGAAAGAAAAACCAAAAACCACATAGAGAAGAGCAGCAAGGCCAGAGCTGAGGATCCTGAAGCAAGGCTAGCACAGAGGGCCATTCCATAACTTACTTCCAGGAGGAAGGACTGGGCCTCGGGGAGATATTTTGCCTGCACAAGAGGGTTAAGAAGTTAGAACTTCGTCAGAAAGAGCTCCTCTTCTGCATACTCTGTATGCTTTTGCAGGAGCAAGTTGTTGAAATAGGCCATAAATAATTAGCTCATTACTCAGTGTGGGGGCCTCATGATGTCTCTGTGCATATCCAGCTGTACTTCCATCCAGAGTGCTTCTTGTCTTGAAGCATTCGTGTGGGTGCTGAGTAGTGGGTTTTCAAAACCACCAGGACAAAAATATTTTTTTATCAGTGCTCCTTTTAATTTCAAATGTGGTGATGCTTCCTGGATGGTATTACAATATGGCCTCAACAAAAAAAAAGTACATTGTGTCTGAAACTACTAGATTTCAGGTGTTGCTGTTATAAAATTTTATAGCAGGTGACCAGAACTTGACCATTACATCTTAAAAATGCTATCTACCCTTTCATTCGCTTTTAGCTGTACAAAGTGGAACTACTGCAAGTTAAGCTAGGCAGATCATGGCCAAATTCTTCCTTTTGTTTCACTCTGCTTACAGATAAGAGATGCTATGCAATATTTATTTTCTCTTAGAATGGAGTAGTGTTGTAAGATGATAGTCTAAGGGTATAAAGGAAATATTCTTTGCTGGGAGTCACAGTGGCTTTTATTGCCCTGTACTTTGTGGCTGGAAAACAACAGGCATACAGTCTCTTCCTGAGGTCCCTCAGTAAATTCCATGTTGGCTCTGGAGCAAAGGCAAGACTTATGAGCTGCTTGGTGTAGGGCATGGTGGGTATGAAGTAACTTTTTTAAAAAGAAGTGAGAAAGGTTGTTTAATAAAAAAGCATGCAACAAGATACTTGACAGGATGAAAATGCTCAGATCAAGGAAAGTAGCCACTATGTAAATAGTGTTATTATGACAGTTCTCTGTAACACACAAATACAGACTTGCTTGGCTTACACTCATGGCATGATTTTTTAAAATAGTCTGTAGCAGTTCCTTCTACTCGTATTAGCATGTTGTATGTACTGATGAATGAGTTTACGTATTTGTGAACTGTGTTCATGTGTGCTTCATCTGAAGTGCAGGAGAATAGTTCCTTTGAATTCAGTAAGATATAAAATTAAGCATATGCTGCACTGGGTAGAAACCACAGCATTTTTCAAAGAGAGGGTCCTGAATTAATTCCTTCTAGAGACTTTTATGAAGCCCTGAATAAGAGGTTCATGAAACAAACAGAAAGGAATAGGGATTTTTAATAATTTTTGTATCAGGATTAGCGCGTTGACACTTCGTCTCTCTCGCCAACTACATTGGGTTTGAAGTCTACTTCTAGAGCATGCTTTGTGATGGGGGAGAGCTGCACATTAAAACGAGTTCTGTAAAATGAACGTGCAAGCCCAGCTTAATTCACGTCTGCAAATTCCTGGTGGATATCATCGGCAGCCACATTCAAAAGCTAAAGACAACTGCATTATGAAGAGACCTGTGCAGGAGTGACGGTGTGCAAAGCTGCTGTAAGGCATCCCTGCCTTCACATGCAGAGTTACACCACTGACATCTGAGGCCTTTTGGGGCTGGTGGAAAAATTCCAACTCCCCAGCATTTGGGTTTGGTGAAAACTCTAGTGAGAAGAGAGCAAAGGAAATCAACAAAAGGCTTTTTAAATACACCTAAAGGAGTTAGGTGCCTGTCTTCTATTGAAATTCAAAAGGATTTGGTTGCTTGGAGCCTTTGGAAAAAATTCAACCCAAAATTGCAGGCCTGAAGTATTGTTTAATGGTCCCAGTGCTATTGTTCTGTGCTCTCAGCACTGATTAAGGGAAAATAAAAAAGCTTCATCACAATCAACTGTTCTTGCTCTGTCTCCTGGTAAGCATCCCTTTTTTTCAGGACATGAACAGTAATGGAAACATTATTTCATCTTAATTTAAAACATAATAAGGGAGCTTTAATGATGTCCAGTAACTTGGGATTAATTATGGGCCTCTGAAGGTGGAAATCTAATACTGATATAATGTTTTTGGTTTTCTGTAGCCTCTTTAATCATTTGGTGCCCAATATGCCAGATAAAGAATTTTAGCAAATGAAAAACCAGTCTTTTGAAAGAAAGGGACAACCAAGGGTGTTGGCTTTAAACATTTTTTAAAAATGTAGCATTATTTGTTTTCCTCTGAAAAGGTGTAATTTACAAGCTCTTTGGAAGTGAGGAGGTTAAGTATGGGGGAGAAAAATCTCCAGTCCTAAGTAGGGGTTTTGAGACTTGCTGTTGCTCAGTAAGTGTTTACATATACGAGAAACCATTTGTCTTTCTATTTTTGATCTTTGTACTTGGTCAAGTTGGGATTTTTACTTTATTGAGTCTTTGTGTGCTTGCCTAGGCCATCTGATTTTGCTGTTCTGTGTATCTTAGAAAGCACAGTACAGCTTTCAGGAAAAAAAATCCTGCCTTTCTCAATAGAACAAAGAGGGGCCTCTGTACGAAGTGGGTGAGATTAGAAGAAACAGTTGCCTTTGCTGCTGTTAATTTGCATGCCCTGCTCAGGCTGTACAGAAGTGCTGTCTGAAGCGTTTTGCAAGCCCTGGTGTGTCAGGTGAACAGTGTGCTGAGGAGTGGGCTCCAGGTCTCTGAATTATCATACAGTCTGTAGCGTTTGGGTTTTGTGTAAATGCAACCTGTTGCCACAAAGAGGATCAGAGGGCTGCAGCACCTCTCCTGTGAACACAAGACTGGGAGCTGGGATTGTTCAGCATGGAGAAGAAAGCTCTGGGAAGACCTTAGAGCACCTTCCAGTACCTAGAGGGGGCTACAAGAAACCTGGAGAGCACTTTCTACAATAGGATGGGACAAGGGGGAATGGCTTCAAACTGAGAGGTGCAGGTTTAGATCAGCTATTAGGAATAAATTTTTACTGTGGGGGTGATGAGGCACTGGAACAGTTTACCCAGAGGAGTTGTGGGTTCTCCATCCCTGGAAGTGTTCAAGGCCTGGTTGGATGGGGCTTTGAGCAACCTGGTCTAGTGGAAAGTTCTTCCCCCATGGCAGGGGCATTGGAGCTGGGTGATCTTTAAGGTTCATTATGAGAGACATGCTCCTGCTTTTTCTTTGACCTTTGAGGAGTAGAGAGATGCTGTATCCCTGCTTGTTAAGATGCTTAGCCTGGTTGTTGTCCAATCCAGCTACACAGCCCTTGACTGATGGCAAGTGTCCCGTTTGTCACTTTACTTCAGCAGATCTGTTGTCCCCTCTCTTGGCTCCTGCTTGTCATGACTGCTGAAAAAAGCTTGTGGCAGGGTCCTTGCTCCACTACTGCTGCCTGAGACTGTGAGGAGGTTCCACTTCTCTGTAGCAGCAATATTCCATTGTCTTGGCTAAAAAATAGCTTTCAGTGCAAGTAGAGCCATAGGAATCTTACAGCTGAAGGAATGGTTGTTGGCATGCAATCCCCACATAAGCTGCATGAGGGATTATTTAATTGTTTAAAGAAATCTGTGGGAACTTTATCATCCTTGAAGCCAGATTTGATAGAATTGTGGGAATAATGTGATTCATCTCTCCTATGAGGGTAATGTAGTAGAGCTTGTGATATTGCAGATATGGGTAAAAATTGTATTCCCAGTGAAATGTTGAGATGGGAGGAAATTCTTCAGTGCAAGAAATGTGTACTTGTGAGTCTCAAAGCTGTCCCCCTCACCAATGCCTCTTGTCTTCCTGTGCCTGTCATCTCTCCTTTCTCTTAGGGCAGACACCTCCATGGGAGATGCAATAAGCTGTATGCACTCTTCAGTTTTGGGTGTTCTGTAGCCAATCAGAATAACATAATGGTACACTTTGCCTCCTTCCTCTTAAAGCATGTGTTTTACCTCTCTTACATTTATGGAGTGCATTGAAAAAAGTCTAGGGACCAAGTAAAGAGATTTTTGTTTGTAATAGATTTCAGTTGACCTTGTCTAGCCCTCCCACATCAAATGGAATTTAATTGCCTGAATGTGATGCTCCATGACCAGTTATAGTTTTGAGGTCTACAGGCAGAGCCTTAGGCAATATATTCTCTATACAGATGCATTCATAGCCTCCAGAGACAATTTCTGTATCTGTTAAATAGCTGTTGTTGTGGTGTCATGATTTTTTTGTGTTTTTTCCTCTCAAGTTATTAATCTAATAGCTTAAAAACATTTCTTTCAGTTAAGTTTTAGGGCCCTGTGATTTCTTTTGGAGTTGCTACTGTACTTTATTTCACAGTGCAGGTATTGGATGTCTCCCATCCAAGGTTTGTAGCTCTTTCAGAACAGTGGGGATTGAGAAGTAAAGGAAGGGCTTTTCCAGATGCATTTATTAGCAAAACACCCTGGGAACTCTGGAGGTATGGACTGTACCAGCAGATAGCATGGGTATATTTGTCAGGCAACTGTGTTTGTATTGATCCTGCTCAAGTTCCTTCATTGGATGGTGAGAGCTGTACCGTAACCAGATGATTAAATTATGCCATGTTTTACTTGGCTGTGCTGGGATTATGTGGCTGAGAAGGCATGAATATGGCACAGGGCATACCTGGGCTGAACAGGAGGGAGGGCAGAAGTGAGGATACCATGTAGAAATCAATAATTAAAGGAAGAAAAAGTATTTTCTCTTGACACAGCCCCTGTATGGCCATAGTGTGAATGCATGTGTCTGTCACATCTTAGAGGGCTCCTTATACCATGTAAGTTTTTAATCTCAGTGTTGCATTTCTGTTTTCACCCTGTAGAAAGATTTCTGTTAAGTTACATTGGGTTGAATGGGTCCTTGCACAGTGTGTAGTGTTTGTGTGTATGTAATTTTAACCAAGAAAACTCCTCTACTGAGCTTTAATTCCCATGCTCACCTGTGTTTTTCAGGCAGTTATTGTCTTCTAGTGCATGTAAATTTCATGTTAAGTTGGTAATCAGAAGAATAAAGGGAATGTTTTGGTAGCTCAGAGGAACATAACTAATGTACTTTTTTTATTGTCTGCAAGTTTCTGGCCACTAATATAAGAGCCCACAGACAGAAATTCATCAGCCTGCCCCACCCCCAGGAGACTACTTATTAGATTTATGCAACACAAGATATTAAAAACACTTTTGTCTGTCACAGAGCCACGGGCAGGGGAGGGGGAATTTGCCAGTTGCTAATGGATACCTGGCGTTTTTGTGTATGACCATGAAGAACAGCTTGTGCACTTTCACCCCCGATGTTCCCTGAATAACTTGGGTCTCATTTAGGTCAGTAAGCCTTTATCAAAACGTCAGGAGTGAAAAATGTGTCTTGGTGTAAGCCGACTGGTCGTTCCCCGCAGTCAGCGGAGTCTATGGGACAATCAGTGTTCGCTGAGCTTGTCTGCATGTCACGCAAAGGGCCGGGTGACAGTAACCATTGAGTGCGTGTCTGTCCCATTGTCTTTGGGACAGCCCCCATTTGCATACTTGCCGGTGTGCCTGTTAGCCAATGAACCATGCAGGGCTTTAGGAAGCATGGGCACAGCTCCCATGCAAATTCCCTGCGTGGGGAACGCTCGCTCCTTCGCAGCACAATCCGCGCTTTCTCTGCCTGCCTTCCTCCTGTAAGACTGAAACTGTGATCCTGACAGTCCGCAGGGCTGTTTGTGGGTCCATTGTGCTGAAACGTTACCTTTTTCTCTGGCTTTTTCTTTCCTTGCCAAGGTAACCTTTTTCCCTTCTTTTGCTTTTGGCAATTGCTTTTGGGGATATCTGAATGGTATTATCTGTGCGATCACACATGATGTGAAGCCTTATATATATATCCTTATATATCCCTTCCTATCCCTTCCTCAGATGAGCTATTTTGAATGAAGGACAGCTTTTGCTTCCCGTGTGGTTGGAATTGTCTTTTGCAAAGGGAATTTCCTCCATGGTAGTAGTGATGAAGGGAAATGTACTAGTCCTCTGCAAAAGGGAGAGCACTTGAATATTAGGGTATATTGACCAGGTCTGTGAAAGGAATACAGTCACCTGATCAGAGAAGGTGCTCTGATTTCTGTGACAATTCCACAGGACCTCATGTCAAGCAGAGCTCATAATTCTCCCATTCAATTTTGGTTTGTAAGTGACATTAGACTGGACAAAGGGAGAGTTTCATTGCGTTTGAAGCTTGTCATAAGACACAAGGTTTCCTTAAAGCATCTGGTGCAGCTGCTGTTTCTTTCAATTTATGATGTTCATTATGCCTTTAACTTATTGAAAAACATTTAACAATAATTCAATTTTAAAGTAAAAAAATGATGGAGGGTTCTGGTGGATCCTTTCAGAAGGAAGGAAGGAAGCTTCTTTCAGAAGGAAGCTGTAGAAGAGATTCTTGGCTGGATTGAAGAGCCTATTCATTACAACCAATGCTTTTGATAGTTCTATTATATCTTAAAAACCTACCTTGAATACAAGTGGCTATAAACAATTGTGATGTTCTACTGCATCTGACATCTTGCATAGGTTATGACACATCAAAATTAAGGGAAAGAGCCCTGGCTCATGTTCTACCAGCTTGGCTAGAAATGTCATGAAGTTAAACTTAGACAATTTCTTGCCCTGAGATGAGCAGGTTTTTTATGCCATCCAGTTTTTTTAGAGCCACAAAAATATTATAGCAATGTCAACTGATGCCTAACCTTTTCCCCATTATTTTTACTGTGTACAGCCATATTATTTTGCTCAGTATTCAGGGCAATGTCCCATGCATTTTTGAAGGTGATAATGTCTCCCATTCATCTTGACTAAACTAGGGCTGTGTCCTGGCTGAATTGTTTCAGTCAATTAAGAAAATAATCATAGGTACCATCTTGAGTCCTGTTTGCCAATTTGTTATGCAAAACAGCAGTGAACCCTGCAGACATGTGAGAGGGGTGAATAGAATGTTCAACAGCACATTGTGTTCTCTGCAGTTGCTCTTTATGTGGAATCACACTTTGAAACAAGGGCTCATTCTCTTAATCTGCACTAACCTGTGTAACTGTGACATGTTGAGACTGGTTTCTCAGCTGCACTCTTACTTAATGCCATGTGTTGTGTGTTTTCAATGACAAGCCACTCTTACCATTTCAATAAGTAGATTTTGTTGTTGGCTCTGATGGAAAATGTGACCATTTATTAATTGAGTTGGCCAATAAGGGAGGATTGTAGCTCCCTGATATACACGGAAACCATGCTGGGTATGCCATGCTTATCTAGTCTGTGGAAAGCCCAAGGTTTATCTGCACATTGATGATGTTCCAAATAGGACCTAACTGTACCTCCGTCCAATCAACAACAATATCAGGTGTCTTTGACATCTGTCACCTTGGAGGCATTTCCAAAGTCATACCTGAATATAGGTGAGTAGTTTATAAGTAGCTTGGTACCGGCAGTGCTGCAGGACTAGATCTCTGTTTCTGCTGAAGTCCCCAGATGCTGACACAAGGATGGGAAAGGTGTGTTAGAGAGCTCACTTTGTCTTCAGTGTACCTGGAGACTGACATATTGGTGATAGATACTAGAAACATTTTTCAATCCATGTGAGCTTAAAGGGAGACTGAAAAAGTATAAATTAGGGGGAAGTTAAGCTGATCTGGTAGATGGTACATGAAGCACACCTCTTCTAGAAATGCAATAAACTAGCAAAATGCTCATCTTCTAAATACAGACTCCGCTTGTTTGCTTTGGCTCAGTCAGGAAATCTTTTGTTTGAATTAGACCAAGTGAATTGCACAGAATGGTTTTCAGTTTTAGTACGTGTAGACAAGCCAAACTGCATGCAATCAAAGTGTTTCATTTTGCTCCTAATATTTTCTTCCTCTATTCTTACAGGTGTTTCTATTTTATTTCAGATCATTTTTGCTATAGTTGATAAATAATTTTACATTTTATTTATTGCTTTCTAATACATTCTTAAAAGAGATGAAAGACATATATGGAGTAGAAAATTAACTTTGTTCCCCGTGTGTTTCTTGTAGGAAATAGTATTAGTGGTGTTCTTTGGAACAGAGTATGTGGTTCGGCTATGGTCAGCAGGATGCCGCAGTAAATACGTGGGAGTGTGGGGAAGGCTTCGTTTCGCTAGGAAGCCCATTTCCATCATTGGTGAGTATGCAAAGCTTGCAAAGTCTATGTAAACAGTGAGTAAAACTTGCCCTGAAGGCTTTTAGAAGTTGAACTTGTGTAGCACTTGAAGCCAAGTTAGAGCGGGAGCTCTTGTCATTAGTGTGAATGTAGATCTGAATTTCCTTTCAGGAACTCATGGCACTGTCATTTGAGAACAAATGTAGCTTGGTTTGTTTTTCCAGAAGAGATAATTTTCAGAAATGATCTTAAGCTTTCCCAGGAATAAGTCTTGGCTGTAGTCCTGTCTACTGTGACCTGAGGATCCTAGATACTGTACAAGAGCCCCAAATATATTTTTTCAAAGATACTGAACAGCCTTTTTTTCTCCCTTTAGCAGCCGTTTGACTAGTTTATTATGAGTTTATTTTGCACTCTAATTGAGCTGTGTGTCACATGTTGGCGTGCAATAGATGCACTGCAGTTGCTTTGTGTATCAGTTGAATTAAAGTTTTCAGTGATGCATTTGGAGCTGGGCACCTCAATTCCATTGGGATTCAATTGGCTTCCTAAAATGACTTTAGGGTTCCTGGAAATTACATCCAAATATTCCATACATGTCACTAATCATTGTTTTTTTTTTAGAATGCTTGTCATTAATTTTAACAGTTTCACCAAAAGAAACATAATTCAAAATCAATCTGTATTTTCTTGGCCAGCATTGATAAAACAGTGTAAAGACCTTTTCCCTGTACTTAAGTACTTGAAATCTATATGGACTAAATAAATTAATCAGGCATTGGAAGAGGAGTATTGTTGTGGAAGAATAGTAATTCTTGTTCTGTGACATTTTCCACTACTCAGAAACATTATATATTGTTGAGTACAGGACATAGGTTTCCATAAACTATCTACAGTTTTTCCAAATGTAAACTACAAAATTTTGTACCTGGATATTTTTACAATTACAAAATTTATTTCGCTCCTCTGTGCATCCATCCATCCATATATGTGTGTGTATATGTATATGTGTAAATAGCAACTGCATCTCAGGTGTGACTGCAGCTATAAAAAGACTTTGCATCTTTTCCCTCTGGCCACAATCCATTTCTCTCAAGTGCTAGAACACTAAGCATTCTGAAACATCATGCAAATTAGATCAGTTTGGAAAGCAAAATGTAGTTCTGCTGTCCCAGATATGGATCAAGAACTATTTAATTCTCCAAAATAGAGTTCCTTTCCAAAATTTACTAGGCCTGAGGCATGTAGATTTAGAGTACAGTACTGACTGACTTAAACTAAATTAGACTCATACCCTAATTTCAACTTTCTCTCCCTTTTAGGCCTGGACAGATGAAATGATAGTAAGGCAATTTTCTTATATATGAAATTAACCTTAAAATCTCTGTCAATTAAAATCCTGTCTAAGCACAGAAGAGAAAATAAGAATTGGAGAAGAGAGAATAGATGGAAACTGCTGAAATTCCTCCTGGCTTAAAGCTAATAAGAATTCCAGGCTGCTTGACAGTAACTCCTCATTCCTCTAGACTGTGGCCAGCTTTGACCCATCTTAGTACAACCTTTCCATGATATTACACGATGGAATTTTTTTATATGCCACAATTGAGATCTCTTGATATATAAACAAAAATATTAAATAGGAGTGACTATTCAACTTGTTAAAGTGATATGGTCTTTGGTTCTAGTAGTCTTGTTAGAAGTATTGCAAGATGCTGGTAATTAATTTTCTTCTATTGACTTTTGTTTTCCAGATTTAATTGTAGTTGTTGCTTCCATGATAGTTCTTTGTGTGGGCTCTAAAGGTCAAGTCTTTGCAACCTCTGCTATCAGGTAATTATATGCAATATAAGAAAGTGGTGATATCTGACCAAGGTGGCGTTTCTTGTTTTGTTTTAACTTACTCCCTGTTTCAATTCTTGCAGGAGAAAATGAGTCACTGCCCAGTGTGATGTAATAGAGCAGATCACTGATTGTGTATTGCTGATCCCATGAAGTGTAGGGGAGATAAAATTTTGTTGTATCACTTTTGTGGTTAGTGGGAAGCTAACCCACAGAGAAACTCATTCTCCTTCCCCCTTTCCCCAGCTAGGTGGGTTCTACCCAAATCCTGGTTTAGTTTCTTAGCTCAGTTTTATACCAATTCTTTGATGCTTCATATCTCTGACATCTTCAAGATGCTGCTTTATAAAACGTCTGTGATTGTGAATTCCTGATGGACTGAATCCACCTTGTGCTCAGGAAGGTCACACCCCTTGGTTTTCTTGGATGAATGGGTAGCTGTGGGCTTTGCTATTCACACTAGCTGCAGCCATGCTCCAGGATTGCAGTGACTCCCATAAAAAGAATATTTAAAAATATGACTGGACTGTGTGGTTCAAATTGCCTATGAAATTCCTCAAAGATAAGGAAATCAGATCTTCAGTTAGCTGGTTCCATATCTTTTTTTTTCATCGTGGTGAACATGTCAAATATGAGTTGATGAATTATTTCCAGAGTGTTTACAGTTTGTGTCCAAAATTCCTGAATCCTTGAGTTATCCTTACTAGCCATGTGTACAAAGGTCAGTTCTTCCCTTGGACAATATCCCCAGATGGTCTTCATAACAAGAGGAAAGATGAGTGAGTGGGTTGAAAAGACACAGGCTACTGAATCTAACATAAAATACTCTGTGTCTCTTAAAACTGTCCTTTGGAAGCCAGAGTTCCTTTTTCCACCTCTGTTTCTTCTCTTGTGTGTTTGGCCTGTCAATTAATTTGAAAATGGTGTTGCAGGGGCATCCGTTTCCTGCAGATCTTACGGATGCTGCACGTTGACCGTCAGGGCGGTACCTGGAGGCTGCTGGGGTCAGTGGTGTTCATACACAGACAGGTGAGTTTGGGCACTCTGATGAGGAATGGCACAGCTGATGCCAAAGCTTTGCTATTCAGAACAGCCTACATTCAGCCCTGCTGCTGGTATCACTTATATTTGGTGTGGAGGCAGATAGTAATTTATTTTAACCAAGTGTGGTTGTTCTGCCTTATGTTCACTGCCACTTCGGCAAATTTTGACTTGTAGTTGGATTCAACCACTGAAAATGAGACTTTTGAAAGTTAGTTCTAATATTTCCTAAAATATGTATTTAAATTCCAGAGTTATTTTGAATCTGACACTGTTTGAAAAAGTTACCCAACTACTTTTTGGTGGCCGGAAGGTTAACAAGTCCTGTGTGATGAGGTCATTTTGACTCTTTGTTGTCTATGGATCTCGGTGGATTTTTTGTTAATTTGCATAGCTAATACTCAGTGTCAATATTTTTTAATTGCTAAAATTGCATTTTTCTCTTACAATTGTCTTTTATAACCCATCAATGTTGTGACATTTAGGTGTCTCAATGAGATCATAATGCCGTTATTTTGATTCTCTTTGCAGGAACTGATAACTACACTCTACATTGGATTTCTAGGCCTGATTTTTTCCTCTTATTTTGTGTACCTGGCTGAGAAAGATGCTGTAAATGATTCTGGAGAAACGGAGTTTGGCAGCTATGCAGACGCCCTGTGGTGGGGAGTAGTAAGTATAGCAATTTCACATGTTAACACTGTCCAATGTGGAGTAAAATTCAAGCAATCATGGAGTAAGAGCAGCACTTTGAAACAGCTTCTTACTGCTTCGATACACTTTCATGGAATTTGTAATTCCGTGACACTACAAAAATACTATAGAAGATCAGTTATATTATGTGGTGTTTGCAGTCTCACGTGATCTAAAGTGATCACATTACATTACATTAAAAAAGTGTAGACACACATGTTCTATTTCTTTATCCTGTCTTTCCTGCTGGTACAGTGATTATTTCTTGCTGCCTTTGTCATGGTAGTGTTCAGCTGTCTAAGATGCTAAGTGTCTTGCTAACTCAGGGTTAGTTTTTTTGAGAAGGCTGTGGTCTTTTGGTTTTCTTTGCCCATCTTTTTGTTGAGTTGAGATTTTTTCCTTAAAACAGTTGTCTGTGTTTTGCAGTTTGACCTGTGATTGTAATTCCCGATTTATTCAGAATGGACTAATTCTGAAGCAAGAAGCTTTTAACGTAGATAGGAAATCCAGGGACAGTACTCTTCTAAGGTGGTTATATTGCTTTGGGAACCCCTTAGTGTCTTTACACAGCATTTCTCTGTGCTATATTGTAACCATCTCATTTAGAGATTTCTCATTTCTCAGCTTTTTCTAAGTTGCTGCCACAACTTCAGTGTAGATGTATCTTTAGTTCTGGTAGTGAAATTCTCCTTTATTGGTATTAGTAGTGACAGTGTCTCTTTGTTTATTATAATAACTTACTGGTGTGGCAGCTCTATTCTGGGATTATATTTTCATAAACATTTTAATTTTGTTGCTTCTGCTAGTTACTATTCCCTCTTTCGTTCTCACAGGATATACAAATACTAGGTTGGCAATTTTGTTCTGAGATTTCCCATCTGTAATTGTTCTCATTTCTGTGATTGTTCTTATTTCTGTTTCCTATTGCAGTTCAAAGAAAGGTAGTTTTTGGAAGCTGTTTTTCCTTGTCATTAGCATTCAAGCAATGGCATTTTTTAATCTGCTTTTATTCTATTAGATTAATCAAACAAACAGTCATCAGTAAGTGCTACAGATCTTTAAAATGCATAGACATCACTGATAACATACTTGGACTTTCAAACTGTGCTGATCTTCTAGAGCTTTTTCTTTGCTGCTTAAAATCAAAAGGCATTGCTTCTCTTTTATTTGTCAAAAATAATGCTAACTAATAAGTCTTCTGTATAGGCGTGAAAGCACTAACACCTCCATTTCAATAATAAAATACATATACGTATTTAAGAACGTATATTAAGAAATATTTTTGATAAACGTCTGCATGTGTGCTCATATAGTCTTCTCTTTTCAAACCATCACTTGCTGTTTGAGGAAGGAAAGAGCCATTGATGAGCAAATCCACTGCAGGTCTGCTGGTGCTGAAATGCATATGTAGCCCTTTTTGAATACAACAGGTTTTGTTTTGTTGTGTTGTTTTGCTGCTATGATCTGCTGTAGAATTCTTTCTTCTTGCTGTCTGCCATGGTTAAATACAGGCTTTCTTAGGAGCAGAAGACTTACTGTGTAGCACAAGAAAGTGGCTTTCTGTCAAGTAGCTTTTTTCAGTGCTTTCATGTCATTATGGCATTTTTATTTTCCACTACATTGGTCAGATGACTCAGTAATTAACAGTGGCAGATGTAGCTGCATTTAAAAGCACATGCTGTCATTGGCGTTGCCATTAAAAACTGAGTGTGTGACAGACCAGATTGGCTTTCTGAAAATACAGTAAAACCTCCCATAGAAGCAACACGATCTGTCAGGATATTGAAATATTCTCCTTTCAGGGAATTATTGTTCAGTTAATGGGCATGCAAGTTATTTTGTCTTCCTAATTACAATAAACTTATTTAATCAATACATTTAATTATGGTAATATTTTTCTCTGTTATAGCTTCTATTGTGTTGCAGCGTGCCACATGAAGTGTGAGACTGCATTCAATGAACACATAATGTAATTTCTTTAATTTATTAAAAGTAGAATTAGGTGTCCATGTTCTGCTCTAACACGCTTCTACTAACTGCTAAGAAGATTTAGCAGAACAAAACTGAGAGGTATTCAGGTCCATCCATTTCTGATTTCTTGGTACAGTAATATTCTTCATTCTTTCTGCTAGGGAAAAAACCCATAAAATTTAGGAAAACAGGAAATATCCGTTTTCCAAGAGGAAAATAGGACAGAGAATTTCGCCCACGGAAGCTGTGGATGTCCCATCCTTCTAAGTATTCAAGGCCAGGTTGGATGGGGCTCTGAGCAACCTGGTCTAGTGTGAGGTGTCCCTGCCCATCTCAGGGGGTTGGAACTTGGTGGTCTTTAAAGTTTCTTCCAACCCAAACCATTCTATGATTCAACAAATAGCTGGGAAGTCACAAGGATTCTTCCTAATAGAGGTCTCAAACTCGTACAAAAACCTTCTCAAGTGTTAGACCATGAAAGCTTTGGTTATGCTTAGCCAGAATTTTCCAAATTGCTTAAACACCACAAATGAGAATGCTTCAAAAAGCCCTTGACAGTGTTTTCACACCCCTTGTCTCACTGTCTAGACTGTGCATTTTTGTTATCTCAGTCTGTGTGTGCACTGCTAAGTTCTTTGGGCAGCAGTAACAGAATATGCAATACAGCTGAGGTAAACCATATAAAAGGTCTGTGTTACCACAACTAAACCTAAGTGTGTTACCAACACTTAAACTGCATCTGGAGTTGGGTACTTTCATATTGCTGTGCTTGGCTGACTGTAGGCACACCCTTAGGGTGCATAACTTGTAATTAAATGTTCCTCATTGTCATTGTTGTTATTTATAAATCTACATTGCTTTTCCATTTTCATATGTAAATTGGCCTCCTGGGCTTTATTTGAATTTCCTTGACAACTCCAGACTGTAGCTATTTGCCCTGTCAGTTATGGGCTTGAAGAAACCTAAAGAGTTTGAACAGCATAAAGAGTTGTCTGTATTTATTGCTCCTTTAGAGTGCAGTGCAAGCTGTATAAATTCTGCCACGGGCAGGATATCTGTACATCCTTCAAAAACAGGTTTAGTTTTAGCAAGTAAAATAAATGTAATGTGGTGCTTCTTTCAGTTCTCCAGTGCCAATATTCAAAATAACTGTGCATATACTGTCTGTCATGTCCAGACTGACAATTTTAGAGACCTTATATTAAATTTAAGGCAAATAAAACCAGGAAAACAATAAAAATAAAATTTAAAAAGCAGGTACTTAAAAAAATAGGATCAATGTTCTCATCGAGTCTGTCAGAGATGACCACCTTCAGAAAGCATTACCTGCTCACTGTCTCTGGGGGTTTTGTGAGTCTTAGCTTTCTTGTGGCTTGTTGTGGTGTTGTTTTTTTGTCCCCCTCTCTCTTTGAGCATTCATTTCAATCCTATCTCACAGCAACAGAGAGGAGCTCTGCTTTTGATATCCACTGAATAAACACACAATTTCCAACCTTCACTTTGGCACAAACATGCCTCGGAAAAACTGTGCTAACAGTCTCTTTGATCATGAACACTATTTCCAAAAGCAATTATTGAATATAACCATGCATGGATATTTCTCTGTGCCTTTTGCTTTGAATTGAAGCAAGCAGTTTTCTGTAAATAACAGCTCTACTTGAGCATTTATGGTTCCTTTATTTATTACAGTTTAGAAGATAGACTTTTTCACTAAGGACCAAATTCCATAGAACATTTACAAGTTTACTTATTTTTAAGCATACGCAAAATTAGTATGCTTATTTTTAAGCATACTAAACAATGTCCTGTTTAGTAAAGCCCATGTGTGTGTGCTAAATGTAAATTGAAAATCAAAGTTGAGGGAAATCTTTGCTGAAATGTTAAAGGAAATTCCACTCAAAACTGCACATGCATAAAATTTTTGCTAAATTAAAAGTAATCTGACTTAAATTATAAAATAGTTGGACATACATTTCAAAAATAGCTTCATGAAAAATTATCTCACAGATCTTGTGTTACTCAGAACCCTTTTCTCCACTCTTCTCAATTAAAAAGGCTGTAGAGAACTGTACACTGACTTCAATGTTTGACAGAAGGGAAGATGTCATTTTTAGTTTCTATGTAATTTTCTGTGTGGGACCAACATCTGTATACACCTGTGACATCCTTTTTTTAAAAAAAATTTCTGCTGTTGGAGATTGTGTTTGGATTTTTTTCTGGGTGATTTGTTTAGTTTAGCAATTGTTGGAGCGGGGGTTGAAAGATGAAGATATTTTCAATTGCTTTTGGAATTGAAAGGCATCCCTTCCTTTTGCAGCTGCCTTCTCATCTCTGAGCTTTAACTCCATGAGTGCTTCCAACTACATTTTGTTCTCATACAAGGAACTCTTATGGGGTAGATGTGAGGAAACCTTTTAAAATTGTTACTTGCAAAGTACAAATGTAGATATTGTTACAAGTGAAGATTCTTGCATTTTAGAGCTGTTTGCTATCCAAATTTTCCAAGGTACACAGCAAGGATTTCATAGACAGAACATCCTTACTTAACTGATTGGTTTCCTGTGCTCACTTTAGTCTGGTATAGCCTAAAATAAAATCCTTTCCCTACTACATAGTGCTGATGAAAATTACTATTTCTTCTTTCTGGGTGGGTTTTTGCTTCATATTCCTCCCTTCAGACTTTTGATTCATATGTAATGGGAACAACATTAGTCTTAATGCCTAAATCGCTGGTGATGTTCATCAGATCAAAGTTCTAAAATAGTCAGTGGATGAATATGATTTTGTTCCTAATTAAAGCAATTGTTTTACAGGCTTTTCAATGAAATTCAATGTGTGAGATCTTGTATCAATTTAATTTCATTATGCCAACACGTTTAATATGGTAGAGTAGAAGTTGAGTCAGTATTTCCATTATAATGTCCTCTTTTACAACTGTAAAATTAGTATTGTGCTCTTTAGGGAGTTTTAATCCAGCTGTAAAAAATGACTTAGGGCAGAAACTTGGCGTGTAATATTTCAACAGCATGTATTTTGAGGAAAAAAGAAAATGCAATTTCAGAATACAATGCATTTGTAGATGGTTTAGAGTTATGAGGGCAGAAGAAAAGTTAACTTCAGACTTTAATTTGCAACCCAATTTCCAAAACTTTTTTTTTTAAAAAAAGCCTGCTAGACAACCATCACAGGAAATACTTTTTTTGTGTTACTGATGGTTCATATAAGCCAATTCAAAAGGAAGGGGCAGGGATGTGGTAGGAAAGGGGAGATGAATACTTAGATGTATATGAATTCTTCTTCAGTTATACTTTGGTGAGCTCAGAAGCACCTATTTCTTTTCACATTTCTAGTTAATGTGTGTATTTCAGCATGATTTTAGTACTGTAAAACAAAATAGTTGATAACATTTTTTGCTTACAAGGATTTATAATTTTTTTCAAAAACAGAAGCATAAACCATTATTTTCTCTCATAATCTTCTCTGTAAGAAGGCATTGGAGACTGTAAATTTTCCCATAATTATGTTTTCTTTTTTTATTCCATATTTTTGAAAGTGAAATTGTAATTAGACTTTAGGATTTTCTTTTTGAGCCACCCTCCTATGTAGGTAAGGAGATAACATCACGCTTCCTTCCCTCATCAGGTCCTGAATGTGGTATAATTTTAATAACAATTTCAGGAATACAGACAAAGGTGCTTGGGTAGTTAACTAATCCTTACAATGCTTCTGTGGGGTGTGAAACAGTTTTGGAAGAAGGTCACGTTTTGAAAACTTGTATTAAAAATTAAAATCTAAAACTTGTATTAAAAACTAAAAACACATGAATGTTTGAGTATCAGCAGCTGGTGAGAAACTTGCAACGACCATCCCCACCTCAAGCTGCCCCTTTTGTCCTGGGTTTGACTTGCACACAGTGACTTTGCTTAGAGGGTGGGCACGTTCAGGACAGGGTGAGGATGGCCTGTGTGTGGCTGTGGGACCAACATCTGTGTCCTGGGCGGTGGAAACCCACAGGGCCAGAAGAAAGTCTGACCAGCCAACAGCTGAGCTGTGCCTCAGCTGCTTGAGGGCTCCACGTGGTTTCCCATGCTCTGATTTGCTTAGCCTTCCTTGAAGTCACAGATAAAAATATCTCTAATTTACAAATGCAGAAATAGCTGGTGACATAAGTGAATTTAAATTGTTCTCAGATGCCAAATGTATCCTCCTGCTTCAAACAAATACGTTCTTTCCTTGAGCTCATGCAAATAATGACTTATTAAGCCTTGTTATGCTGCATCACTGTGGTGGTAATCTTTGCTTCAGTGTTCTGAAGGGCAAACTCAACAGATGTTTCCTGCATTTAAATCATCTGTTCCTGCTCTCAGTGTTTTATATGAATTGGTGATTCATTGAGCTGTTTTCAGGGTCTTTACTACATGGAAAATGTTCAGCCTCTCTTGCTATTTGTACCAATGTTATCTCTAGAGTGCTTCATGCCTCAGACACAGTGCCTGCTTACAGTGTGTGTCTGTGCTCTTTCCATGCAGCATTCTCAGCAAAATATTCTCCTGCCCATCAACCAAATCACAGCTCAGAACTGCTGGCAGCCTTTCCCTAAGGAAACTGTGTGACTGGGCAGGCAACCCCTGCCCCAGTAACTTCGTGTGCTGTGCAGTTGCCTCAGCCATGAATGCTTAAATTACTTTGCAAGATTTTAAAGGTGTATTTTGTTGTGATTCAGTTTCCTGTATATATTTTTCCATTCAGTATTAGGTGGGGAAGCAATCCTGGAAGGAAGAGTTAACCTTCATTAGTGTCACACAGGCTGGCAGTGGGAGGGTCAGGAATGCGGCTAATGCTTCTTTGAAATAAAAAAGGAAGAGAGAGCAACAAGCCCAAAATGCCTTGTTAATACTTGCTGTAATGCCCTCTTTATTTCTCTTTGCAGGTGACTGTTACAACTATTGGCTATGGAGATAAAGTGCCACAGACCTGGATAGGAAAGACAATTGCCTCTTGTTTTTCAGTGTTTGCAATCTCATTTTTTGCACTGCCTGCGGTAGGTTCTCTTGACTTTTGCAAAAATTTGATGCTGATTCATTAGTTATCAGAGGGAACTTCTGTTATTGATTCTTTAACCTTTCATTTAACCTGGTGTTGTGTCAACTCTGTATTAAGCTTGTATATTGTATTTGAAATTTATGTAGCTTGTAGAACAAAAGAGCTTCTAGAAGTAGCTAAATAAATATGCAGTGGTTTTTGTATGAGACACTAGATTTGAGAAGGATTTGAGGAAGAGATGTTTAATTCCATGTAATTTTCCTAGCCTATCTCAGAAGTGTAAAGGAAATTATTTCTAATTACTTCTTTGTGATGACTTAATGATGTTTTGGTTTTTTTAAGACATTCACTCATAGTTTACTCAACTGAGTTAGGTCCAAGGTGAACTGGAGAATTCTCATGTACATCCTTCTTCTAGAAAAGCTTCCAAAAATGTCACTGTCAGAAAGACAGCAATCAGCAGCCAGAGACACCGATGCAGTTCTTCACAAAATTAATATCTGTCCATGGCAAAAGTTCTGTTTTCAAAAGTGATCTAGAACTGACCTTTTGAAGCTGTTCTGGCACTTTATTTGCACTGAAAACAGGTTCCTGAGTGCTTTCAAACAAGAAACAAGGCACTTGAGTTCCAAGGGTAAATTCAAAATCAGCAAATCTTGGACTATGGTTTGAAAATCCAAATATTCAGTGCCAGGTGTAGCTAAGGGTGTGTTTTCCACAAATTTAGCCAGACTCCTGAATTGTGCTGTTAAAATGTTTGTGCCACCTGAAGCATTCTGTTTACATATTTATCTTTTCAATTTAGGGACACAAGCAGTCATGTTAGCAGATGTTTGTGTAGTTCTAATGAAGAAGTGGTGGGGATGGTACAGAATAGATGGGATTACTTTTATGCCAGTACCATCACAAAAGTTCTTCACAGCATGAAAACTCCAGTGATCTTTTAAAATTAGTTGCCTACTTCAAAAGTACATAACCTTTTATAGAAGAGGATAATTAAGTTCTTTAAATTCTCCAGCATCAGTTTGCCTTTAAAGCATATGCTTCCCCCCCTCCTCATTCTAATCTCTTCCACTTTTATTTTGAAAGAGAAATCAGATAAGTGAAATGATTGGTATGGAAAATGCCAAAACCTACTTTTTTTGACTGAAGAGTGTTGGTGGTGGGGTGTTTTGTTCTGGTTGGTTGATTTTTTAAAATCAGTCTAAAATGCCACAAAAATGTTTTATAAATGATTGTGTAGCAGCTGTGCCTTCACAGCCATGTTTTATGATTACCTGTCAGATTTCCCTAACCTTTGTTGAAGTAGAACACCACCAATCACCCCTTTATTAGTGGGATTTTCCTTACTGAGTGAAGTTGTTTGTGTGGGTTGGCCCAAGGGGGAATTCAGGGTTTGAAGCTGTATTTCAGACTTTGGTGTTTTAAGTAGGAGGATCTGGCTGAGATCACAGTCAAAAGTGATTGTAGAGGCTAAATGCAACTGGTGTGGGTTCTGGATCTGGCAATGATCACTCATTTCCCAAATATGTGGTGTGTGAGCATCATCATCTCTTTGATCTTTACTAAATCAATATGATAGGAAGGGCATTTCATGTTCCTTTCAAAATATTTAATGATTGATAGAGTTCTTAGAGGTTAAGCCAAGATTCCTGGCTGCTCTGATGCCTTCAACTGTGTGTAGAAAAAGAATTGTGCTTTCTTGAGTAGGTGTAAACATTTAAGACAATTTATAAAAGATTTCATTTTCACCTGTTACTAAAACTTCTGTTAAATATATGTCTATAGCTGTGCAAATGACCACATAAATGGTTTTGCTCTTTACTTAAATTTGGACTTCATATCTGTATTACATTTGGAGTCTAGTTCAGGTTTCACACCATCCAGTGCCATTAGTCCATGTCCCTTGTCCTGAGAGTGAATTGGATGGCTTTGTGTTCAACTCAGTTGACCACTTTGAAATATGCCTCTTTCTTTTCTTCTTCCTCTTTCCTCACTCCCACCAGGGATTAATATATGGATATAGAAATTACCATACCATAGTTAAAAACCCACTAGACCTTTTTACTACAGTATGGTAATCATGCCCTGCCAAAGCTTTATTTCTTATGAAAACGTAGTTGAGCCCATCAGGTTGATTTTTTTTTTTTTTCTCCTGTAGTCTGTCATTTTCCTACACAAGACTTTGTGAGACTTTTAGAGGGTATGAAATGTCATTTCTGTTTCCTCTTTTGGGTCTGAGTCCAGCAGGCTTTGCATCAGGGCATGGTAGCATTCACAGTTGGCTTCAGCAAGTAATAACTGAGACTAAAAATTTCACTGTATTAAGTCATTTCCTCAAAATAATTAGTTGGGTTTTATGATGCTGAATAGAAGTTTATTACCACAACATAATTTGGCAATTTTATGTGGGGCTCTTTCCCTCCACTCTTTAAAAAAAAAAAAAAAAAGAAAAAAAAAGTTTTTTTCTTCTTTCCACAGGGAATTCTTGGTTCAGGCTTTGCCCTAAAGGTACAACAGAAACAAAGACAGAAGCATTTCAACCGTCAGATTCCAGCTGCTGCTTCTCTTATACAGGTACTGAGTTCTTGCATATTGCATACTGTAATCTCTTTCCATTTATAGTAGGTTTTTTGTTGTGGTTTTTATTTTTTTTCCAAGCTGTTGGCAATTTTTCCCTCCCTGATTCCCATTAAAAACTGTACAGAAATTACAGATGCAAGTTTTGGAAATCCAGTCTTTAATATAAACTAATGAGCAGAAAAGTGCACTCCCAAATCAGTGTAAACTGTTTAATTTAGCTGGTTAAAATCAAAACTGAAAGTTATCCTGCAATTATTAAGCAATTTACCTTAGGAAAGTGTTGTGAAATGTTATGCTTAGAGTAATGAAAAAAAAGAGGAAGTTTTACATAGAATTGTGCTTTAAAGACAAATGTCAAATATGCTTCAGTTGGTACAACTAAATTCTCAAAAATTTCAAATTTAGGAGAAATATGTCAGAATCTTAAACAGGAAAATGTTGTTTGGACTTTTCAGCTCTAGAATAGGTGGCTGGAAACCACTGGGACTCTTTAAAATCAGTCTTTTCATGTAGAATAACTGACTGACAGGAAAATATTGATCCCCCTGTTATAAATGGAATTGCAGTTCAGTATCAGTATGGTAGAAGTGATTTTATCCTTTACTTTGTTGGAGCTAGCATTGCACCCTGGAGAAGTATTAACATGGTTTCATTCTAGGTTTTTCCAGCTTTTCCTCCCTCTACTTAGTACCTGCACATAGCTTTAGAAGCACAGAGATCAAATTTGAAAGGAAACTTGATACACGCCATATCATTTTTTCATTCTCATATGACTTATTTCTCTAGGTTCATGAGTGAATGTGGGTTTCCAGGTCAGGATCTTTATGGAAACAGTAGCTAACTGTAAAGTTTATGCTTGAAACTAAATAGTCCTAGAGTTTATGTGAAAAAGGCCCTGGTTATAGCCAGAGATTAGCTAAAAATCTTGAGACTTGTATGGTATGGTTTTGTAAAGAAAGGATTTTTTTTTTAATGTTCCCACTGATTCTTTTGGGAAATGAACACCAAATTATTGGGAAGCCTGAGACTGCATGTCCAGAATGGGTTCCATTAGAAATGTTAAGGAAGAGTAAAGGATAGACAATGAGTTCCAGAGTACCTGTTCTTAATAGTTGTAGTCATGATTTACTAATAGTCTCAGACTTCTGAATACCCAATTCAGTAAGTGCTCTACAAATTACAAAAAGATTGTTGTTAAATCAAGATGTTTACAAAGCAGGTACAAGACAAGAGAACAGCCTAGATGAGTAATTTTCTCTCCTTGTATTCCTTCTTGGTTTCTTCTAGAGGTCATTTGTTTCTTCCACTCTTCTGTTAATCATGGAGGGATTTATATGGTGAAATAAGTTTACTTACTCATATCACCATATATCACTTGTAAGTTTACTTACTCTTTACTTTCCAACTGCTGTTTCTTTAGCTCTCTCATTCTGCCTTGCTTTGTTTCTTTCATGCAGGGTTTTGTGGCCTTCCCTGCTTTAGATTGTTTGTGTATAAGTGTGTCCTTTCTTCATGTAGTAAGTGAGGATCTGCCTTTTTAATTTGGAGACTCATTATTAATCAATTCTGGTATTTACACAGTTAAGAGAGAATGCAGTAGTGTTTTCTTGTTGGTCTTGTTTCCTAGCCCTGCTTTCCCTCCCTTTTGCCTTAGAACATGGGACTTTAGCATTGGTGGTTGGCAAGAGGGAGTTCTGGGTTTGGGTTTTGGCTCTTGGTTAACCACTGGTACTATTTTGTTGTGCCCACAGCTGCATTTCTTCATATGAATATAGCCCTACTGACCACATCACAACTCCTTTTGTTTTCTGGTCATATTTTTGTGAGGCATGAAAGAACCATTTTTGTCTTTTTCTGAGTAGGGGCCTGTAACATAGGATACAATAGGCAAAATGCCTAAAGTCAGGTAGGAAATTGGGGCAGAACATAAAATTTAGACTCTTTTTTGAGTCTGGTCTAGAGCTCTCTCTCATTATTTGTTTGTTGCTACTGAGAATAAAAGTTGCACTTGAAAGGATTCATCTTTCTGTGTGGTTTCCCAGTTCTAACTATGTGGTTTCTATTTACTAAATAAGAGTTATAAACCATGCTGGGTTTGTTTCCAGAGGGCAAATTAAAGAATATCATTAAGTAAAGAATGACTGACATGCTACTTGAAGTTACTGTGTTGTACAGTGAGCCACTGATCTGATTGAATAATTGTTCTGTTGCTTAAAACATTTTTTCCAGACTGCATGGAGATGCTACGCTGCAGAAAACCCAGACTCTTCTACATGGAAAATTTACATTCGAAAACCTGCCAGGAATTACCATTTGCTCTCACCCAGTCCAAAACCAAAGAAATCGGTGATGGTATCAATAACTAATTGATTCACATTATAGTAATTTGAAGATTTTAAGTCAGATTGAGTTTTTTTACTCTTTAGAGATTATTTGTTCTGCTTGTTTTACAGATTATTACTTGGTTTAAAATTTTGATTTGCATTTCAGTTTTGACTGAGTATACAAATATTATAAATTAGCAGCTGATTTGTTGAATTTCTCTAAACTTGATTTTTTAATGGAAAAGAGTAATAATGACTTAAGTCAGGCACGTCAGCTAGTTACTTACTACTGTTGTTTGAAAAACTATAAGGAAAGGTAAAAAATAGAAAGAAAATCACTTTCGTCATATTTCCAAAATCGTAACTTTTAATTGATTCAAACAAACAAGCAAACAAAACCCCAAAAAAGTTTCTGTTTCTCTCACCTATTGATTTTGTGATTTTCTAAGCTTTTATGGTAAAGACTTCTTGTGCCTTCATAGAGTAATATTGTCCTATTAACAGATTCCATAAGTTCAGAATTATTTTGTTTTAAATACAGCAACAAAACCCCTTTGTCAGACTCTTTAGATTATGTAGTACACCATCCTCTGCATTGTAAGAGTATTGCACAGCAGTCTCAAGCTAAATGGAGAGGATGTTGTGCAAAAACCTTCTCTTGTATCTCCAAGGTTCATCTGAGTTCAGTAGCAATATATCCATTGGCTTTGTGCTGAAGGTGTGATTTATTGCATCCATAAAATGATAAAGATAATCTGGAATAGTTTGATTTATATAAGCAGCTGCATAACTAGCAGATTTTCTTTTTTAACTGCAGGCAAGGGATTTGGAAATGACAATGTGCAGAAATCTAGTGATTAGCCAGTTTTGGCAGGATGAGGGGGCAACATAATGAGAAACACAGTGCAGGATCGTGCAAATATAATTCAGGCACTCTTTTAATTGGTTATAGCTCATTGGGGACTGTGTTATTATTGAAGGCGTCACTGAAGAGGCAACTCTGTGGGACTTGGTTTGAGTAATTTAATTTATGTGGGGTTTTTTTTAGGTTAAGAAGAAGAAATTTAAGTTAGACAAGGACAATGGACCTTCTTCTCCAGACAGGATGTTGGCTATACCACACATCACTTATGACCACGTGGCCGAGGACAGGAAAACTGATTTCAGTTTTGAACCATTTGAACATGCTGGTAAGAGGCTCCATTATAAAATGCCAGTAACTGTGATGAGTTCCATGATTAGATTTGCATACAGGTCCTTTTTAGTATCTGTAGTAAAGAGGGAAAGAACAACCTCTTGTCATTCTAAAGCAAGAACACTTTGCTTTTTTGCCTTTGGTTGCTGGCTTGTCTGGATGAGGTTTAACCATTGCTTTAATGAGCATGCTGCACTGCAGACAAAATAATTTTTCATTTCCGCCTGCTGGAAGAGCTGGTTAGGCTCTTCCAGCAGGCAGTCTCTTAGGCCGGTGCATACATTCCCCAATTCTGCAATTGATTGAAATTACAGGGTTTAGCTGTCAGCTTTTCCATGTGAAATTTACCCAGGATGTGTTACTATTGTGCTTGTACCTGAACCAAAAAGGATTGGTGTGCCTTGGCTGCACCAAACATAGTCTGCTACATGAAATCATCATGTGCTCATGCCATCTGCTCTGTGCAGTAGGCTGTGAATCAAGTTTTGAAAGCAGAAGTACTTAAGATAAATGTGGATCCATCTGTATTAAATGTCACTGTAAATGTACAAAATGGTACAGTATGACGAAAAAGAAGACAGGACGTTGATAATCACCTTATGATTAATAGCTTATCTATATTTGCTTTTGCTGCACTGAACTTCCAGAATAACTCTGAATTTAAAATGTGGCATTTTTACAAATGTACTTTTATTGGAAGTTTTTAATGTGTTGCTCAAATTTTGGCAACAAGAGCAAGGTTTAATTTTTAAGGTGTGTTTAATTGATTATAGATACCTTAAGTACTTATGTTTTTTCTCCTCAAAAATTTGGCTGACATGAATAAACATAATGGACTTTAAAATAAGACAGCAGCATGGGCTGGCACTGGACATATTTTAGCTCAACCAGAAAGTCTTGCCTTCCTTGTGCTATTTTGGTGTGCTTGTGTTGTGTTGTTCTGCATCATCCATGCTTTTGCACTGTTTCTTGGCCTCTGCTAAGGAATGGTTGCTGGTTGCATCTACTGGTAGAAATGACATAGCTGCTAAAAGGTGGACAAGTACTGAGTTGTCTCAAAATTTGAGTACAGACACCTTTCTTCAAAACAATCAAATTACAGAACCATGCTTTGAGTTGTAAAGTCCCACCTTTTACCACTAAATTTCTGAGCTGATTAAGGACAATACAATTTGATGGCAGCCTGCTTTTGCTATTTCAAAAGTCGGCTCTATAGCTTTCTGTAAAAGGATTTCTCTCATTTCTTCTGACACTTATCTTTTTTCTTTTTTATCTGTGTTCTCCTCTATAAACTGTTACAAGTATACAGGACAAACAGGAATGTTAAAATTGCCTGGTAAGTTGAGGAAAATAATTCTGTTTATGGCATGCCAGCTTATGACAGTGTAATGTTTGCAGTGCTTTTCATGTGTGTCTAGTGCCGTATAATTTCTAAGAAATCTTTTGCAGCCAAGGAGATCTAGACAGACAGAAAATGTGCGTTCTCACACTTGGAATCACAACTGCACCCAGTCTCATTACAAAGAGAAAACTGAGCACTCATTTGTATAAGTACAGAACCTCTAATGGTTTTTTATATTTGAGAAAAATTGCTCATGCGTATATTGCCAGTAGAAAAATATAATTTTCTATTAAATAAGGTATAATTCATCCAGTAGTTATCTAAGCATATTATGCAAATTAATTTCTAAATAACTGAATTAGGTTCAGATTTGACCCCCGAGTGCTATGCATTCTGAAGTACATGCATCTGTTCCTGTAAAAATATGCTGTCGATATTTGTGAACAGATGGGGACCCATAAATTAAATAATTTATTTTACTGTTTGTCTGGATTCTGTGATCACTTAAGCAGCCATGTAGTCCTGTGATGTTTCTAATGTGCTTGCTTAGGCACTTCCTTAGCAATTGAGTGCTCCCCAAAGACAGCAGGATTAGGGCTAGGTCTGGGCAAAAGACCTCTGTGATTTAGTGAGAGTGCTATGAGCCACCTGTAAGTTTGCTCTGAATCCACTGCAGACAGCAGAGGCTTCCTTCCAGTGGCTGAGTGCAAGGATGCTCAGGCTTGGATTAAATTGACAGAAATGGCAAAGTTCAGTTTCACCCCTGAACCCACATGGGACACAGGTGCAATTAAGGTGTTAAAACAGCAAAACCAAACTGAATCTCCTGGACTCCCCCCATCAATCCTTGATTTTCCCAGTTTCCACCATTCCACGAGGTGCATCTTTGGTGGGGATAGACATGGTGGAAGATGATGAGGAGGGCAGAAAGAGCCACCAAACAAATCACCTGTTTTACGTGAACAAGAAATGCCTTCATCTTGGGGAAATATCAGAGGAGCTTTACCAGCCATGACAGGTTCAGTTTCTGTGTCCCAGCCAGGCAACCAGACCTCAGTGGAGCTGAGAGGGTGTCCAACACTGTTCTCACAGCAGCTCAAAGAGGAGAGTGTGTTATTTTACTTTCTGTGAAAAAGATTATCTGCACAGAAAACTGGAGCTGCCAAGTCAAAAGTTTAGAAGGAAGAAACTAGAAAGTACAAGGATAAAAGATACTCATTCAGCTTTAATCAGGCCTTCAGAAAGCCTCTAGTAACATATCCATATGCTGCTTTCTCACATTCAGTAAATTTTTGGGCTGCCCACTTTTACTTCAGTCTTCACACTCCTGGATCCCTCATCTGGCTTCCCTGCCAGTATTTTGTGCAATAAGGGATTTCCAGCTTTTTCTCCCTCCTTTTGTTCTCCTGGCATCGTCAGTACAGCAAAACGCAAAGGATCCATGGCCCATCCTGGCTACTGCAAAAATTAACCTTGTCCTGGCTGGAACCAGGACGTGTGTAGCACTGAGAGGACACTTGCAAAATGAGGGGCTTTTTTTCTGTTTTTTTACTCCAATGCATTTTTTATTTTAAGAGTTTTTCTCATTGCATAAAATAAGGCACCATTCCTGAGAAGTATCAGCCTGTCCAAGTGTGTGAATTCACAGGCAGTTCTTAATCAAATAGTTATTAATAGCATAATGCTATTCAAAAGAACTAAACACAATGTAAAGATTGTGTGTTTTGCTGAGACTCCTTCTCATCACTGACTCCTCTTGCTTGCCTGAAACATTTCCCCAAGAAATTCAGCTTGAGGCAGGCACTTGGTTTACTTGGTTGAAGTGGGCAGCTTCAAAAACTTTTTATGGGATGTGCTTGGAAGCTTCAGATGTGGGTGTCCAAACTGCCCCATCCACCTGGCAGCACTGAACCCTGACCAGGAGAGAGGTGCTCTGTGAACAGTGTGAGCCAGAATGAGAGGGGTCTGACCCGTGGGACACTTAGGAAAGGGAAAGACTTGAGAAACCCAGAAGTCTGGAGGAAAGGGGCAAACAGTGACTGACCTGTAGGGAGGAATATCTTGCACCAGTTGACACTGCTGTGAAAAATGAGCTTGGAAAAGCCATGACCCCTCCACAGTGGCAACTGAACATTCTGCCAGCGTGAATCTGCATTCTTGTACAGTTTCATACACAGTTTTCTATAGTATTTTAAATTTTGTGTCAGGTAGAATATACTAAATTTTAGGTATGTCTGCATCTCCTTAGCTGTCTGTCTGGATCTTCTATTTTTTTTTTTTCTTTTATTTTTTTTCTTTTCACCTCTCCTATCTCTGTCTCATGTGCATCTTCACTCTGACTCAGATTGTCAGCGCTCCTGGCCATCCTTTTCCACAGACCAGCAGTCTTCCAGCGCTCCTTCCTCTCCAGGTAATGCTCATAATATTTCATTGTTCCATCATGTTTCATCACCTTTGTTAAGTACTAAATCTTTGCAATGCTCTGTCTGGAGCTGTTTTCTGTGGCACAAAAAATTATAGAGCTGGTTTCTAAAAAGAGATGTTTGAGTAGAATTTTGAGTCTGGAGGTTGTTCAGGTTATAAATTGAAAATGTTCAAATTCACCCATTATTATCCATTGAAAACTAATGTCTAAAGCTTCATCTTTGTTTTTCTCTTTAGCCTTCATATGTAGAAATTGTGTCTTTTTAAAGCATATTCTTAACACTGCTTTCTAAGAAAGGCTTGTCCAATGTCTAATGGCGATGAATTAATTTTCATAAGTTAAAAAATGTGCTCCCTGGTGTTCTGCTTGAGCCCTGTTTCAAGGCACTTTGAGGCAGAGAAAATCTCATAAGGCCATGTTTTTTTCTTAGTTATGATCATCTCAGAAATTTTTAAAGCAGAGGGAAGCAGATACCATATTTGCCTCATTCTAATCAGCTCCTGCTTGCTATGTGCTCACACAAGGATTCTTTCAAATAGGCCAAAGCCCAGTCTTGACTTTGGTGTTAGAATTTGAAATGCAGGGAATTTTCAAAGCTTGAAATTAAACAGAGAATTTGATTTGAGACATTGGAAAAGGCTTCCAAACTTAGGTACTAGAAGCGAGAATGTGAATTAATAGTTTAAAGCAGAAACACATTAAGAAGAAGAAGGTTTAGAGTTTTGGAATTTAGAATATAGAAAAAATAAAAGTAGTTACAAAAGGAAACAAGGAGTTTAGAGTGCTGTAGGTTATGTATCATAACATGATTTACTAAAAAAACCACTGTAATGTGAGTTTAGGAGTTCAGTGCTGTAGGTTATGTATCATAACATGATTAACTAAAAAAAACTTAGACTGTAATGTGAGTCCATAAGATGAAATATTTGATTAGGTCAAAAACATAAATATCCTTATTAGCAGTTTTTTATTAGTCAATAAATCCCATAAAAGTCTTATAACTAGGAATCTTGTAAGTTTCTGAACCATACAGTAAAGATGTGAGCCAAACTCACACTTCCTACCAATGTAGAAAATAAGAAAAATAAACCACACCATCTAAAAACTCAGAAATCCCATCTCTAACTCATTCAAGATTCCTTCAAAAATCCCCATACTTCTGGTTCTTTTTTCATTGTGCCAGTCCTTCTTTCCCTTTCCACAAAACTGGAAAGCAATAGCTGTGACTGTCCCAAGAACTGCTGTTGCTGCAGATCCCCCTGCGTGTGGAGTGTGCTGTGTCTCTCACGAGCACAGTCTCATGAGTGTTCAGCAAACACTTTACATGGCTTTAGGTTCAGCAGTTTTTATCACTTGCCATCAGGAAAACAAAAACATTTGCAAGTCCCTATTTGCTAGAAATTGGGAAAGTTTCATTTATGTCATGTAGAAATGAAAGCACTTAAAATTAATTTGGTGAAAGCCCGAAGAAAAGTTTGAAAAGTTTGAAACACATTTCACTGCACATCTCTATCTGGAATTATTTTGCTGGTTTCACAGCCATGTTTTTGAATGATGGCTATAGTAAAGGGATTAAATAGTATAATACCATAATATTAGTATGATGCTAAAAGCAAAAATAGAAATTAGTGCTTCCTAAAACTTGCTACAAAATCTTAAGTGCTACAAGTAGCTCTTGCTTGTGATAAATTTATCTCCTAGCCATTATCTTATTTTTTTTTTAACTGTGATTTCAGAGGTCATCCTTTCCTATTACAGTTTCTGGAGTTCAGAGGCTTTCCTTTTGTAGTTTGGACAGCCATGTGCTTAAAGATGAATTAATACTTTATCTTCTGTTTTTTTTAAATTCAAATCCATTTCTCCCATATGAAAAGACCCAATTACCTGAGTAAAATGATTACATTAAAAGAAAATAATTGTTTCCTGATATTCCCATTTGAATTCTCAGGAAATATCAGCTACATTTAAGTTATCTATTTCTGTTGTATTCCTTTAGGTTTTGTGTGGCTTTTTGGCAGAGCATTATTTACTGCTATATTATAAAATATTTCATTGAATATTTCATAAATATAAGTAGAGTTTTCATAAATTACTACATTTTAATTGTTTTATTGCATATTCCAGCCAGTTGGACTGACAAAGGTTTCTGTGGACTTGTCACAATTACCTATGATTTATATGGAATGTTATCAAATTTTATTTTCTGTAAATTCATTTACAATCATTTAAACCACACCAGTAGTTTTATTTATATGCAAATGTTGTGGCTTCTCTAACAAATGTTAGAGCCATGTTAGAAAAAGCACTTGGTGTTCTTAGTGTTAGTATCTGATAGAATTTCAGAGCCTGAGTTTAAAAATGAAAACTGTGACACTCTCCCTGATTTCTTGGATCCGTGAAAATGATGATCTGCAAGTAAATCTGCCAGTAAAACTTTCAATTTCTGGAGTTTTGTGAACTAACCTTCCCAGTAAGAACTTTGTCTGGGATGAGCTGGAGATCTTGCCACCTGTCCTGATTCTGAGCCCAAAGTTGAGCTGGCCTCATGCCGTAGTGTGAGAGGGAACCAGCAAATTGTCTCTTAATAATGCAAGAAGAACATTATTAGAAGAAGCCCTCTGTCATATAGATACTGAATATTCTAATGTATCAGGAGGACGAACACAAAAAAAAAAGAATAAAATTAGTTTTAATCTTCACCAGAAGTTCAAATACTTTGGGCAGAGGAAGAGTTAAAATTTTGCCTTTTGTGAACTCTGCGGTATGTGCAATTTTGGTAGCAACTTTTGTTTTCAGTATTCTTTTTTAAAATGTACAGCATTTCAGCGGTCCAGGTGAGCTGCAGACAAATGCTGTTGCTTGAACTGTTATCTGCATGCTTTTCCCACAGTAAAAAAGAGCCCAGCATTTCTAGATGTGAGCACAGGACCCTTCATCAGGACCAGCAGCTTTGCCGATGAGCTTGACCTGGAGGGCGAGACCCTGCTGACCCCAATAACTCACATCTCACAGTAAGTCCAGCCTGTTGAACTGGGCATTGGTTGGCTTAGACAAGAGAAGGCACTTGAGGTGGGAGGGGCTGACAGGGCTCAAATATCTCAGATGTTTGCGTCAAACCCTTTTCACCTTGACGTTGGAGTATCGTGTTCTGACCGCCAGTAAATCTTCATGCTGACCTAAAGACAAGTTCACTTGGCTGTGACACAAGGCTTTAGTTTTCAGCTAATGTCTCTGGGCAGCTGATGGCTGATAGCCTCAAGATTTTTGTGTGGAGGCAATGTGTGGGAGTACTTGCCTGGTGAAGGTTATCTTACTCCCTCCACCATTTTCCAGTGGAATAGTTTTGAAGTGCAAATTTTACATACTACTGGTATGAAATACAAGTGTCTCTATTTCAGCAGCACTTTCTCTAATGGTCAAATTATGTTCTACATTTGAAGAAAAACTCTGATCATTATTATTGCTTTGTTGTATATTAAAAAAAGATCTGACATAGGCCTGTAGGGGTGTGTGCATGGGAGAGGATGTTAGTATTTTCCCTTGTGGAAGATGATTTTCCACTTGTCTTTTATGCTAAAATGGTATTTCAGGTTCTCAGATTATTCTTAAAAAAAAAAAAAAGTGTTGCAGCAGATTTTTCTTTAAATGCCTTTAAATCTTCTGACGTTGTGTAATTCAAAATCCTGAAAAATGTTAATTGTTTGCCATAGTAAATGTGTGGCAGTATATCCTCTAGTAGAGGAATGAAACATTTCCACTGTAGAAATGTGAGGATTTCTGCAGTGAAACCACAGATGAAAATTCTTGGCATACTTGTATTTCTGAGGTACAAAACATGCAGAAATGCCTGCTGCCAACTTCCAGGCCTTCTTCCTATACACTATAGTTAGCAGACTAGTAAATATTACAAAATAATTTTTAGAGCCATTTTGAAAGGGCATTTATTAAAGAAAAAGAATATGTTTGGGGGGAGTCTTCCCTGTCCCCAAGCAAAGGTATTGGCATTTTCATCTGATTCACCCAAGTGTACATCTGTTTGTAGGAAGGGGATTTAAGAGACTTGTATTCTGGAAGATTTCTTAGTACAAGCAGGAGGAGGAAGTAATAAATTTCCTCAAGCCTTAGACAAGAACAATGGAGCAACAAAACCACTTTTTTTCTTTTTTTTTTTTTTTTAATAAATTTGTGTGCTAGGAGTTTCCATTATCCTTTCTGAGTCTGGGAATTATGTAGCTATTTCTTATTGATACATTTCACAAAGCACTCTGTCATCTTTAAGTCCAGTTTGGGTAGTAGCTGAATAGGTGTGTTTCAGATGAAGAACATCACCAAATGAACACTCTCAACTTTTAGTAACATATAATTCTCTTTTACTCCCTTAATTTTTGGTTGTAACCTTTGTTTAAATTTCCCTAGATTGCTCTAAGGCATGAATGATGGGACAGTACAAAATCTGTACATTTGAATTTGAATTGAGCCTCTGGTAGGGTGGAGAAAATAGGATTCTTTGGTTCTTCTAAGACTTTTGGTTTCAATTCAAAACTGAATGAATTGGATGAAATGTAAAACTGGACAAAATGTTAATTTAAATCAATAAAAAATTAATTTAAATGTGTCCCTTTGAAACATGGGTGCCCAAATGTAGATCCTGAGACTTGTTTGCTTGAAGGGGCATGTACTTTGTGCACAGTTAATTAAAAGGCCTTAAACAGTGTCCGATCAGCACCAGATAGGAGGATTAGTCAAAAAGTTAGTGAAAATCTGTGTTTTTTAATGCAAACCCAAATACTCAACAAAATTATGGCACTAGCCACAGTACAGACAGGTCAAATTAAGTGTGAGTATATCTAGTTTTAGGTCTTAAAAGCAGTTCATACTCTATCAGAGAAGCAGAAACACAAAGACATTTTCAGAATTGGAAGCATAATGTAAAATACTTGACCTGAGGATGCATGGATTTGGGATTCATGGAACTATTTCCTGACCAATTGCAACATGTGCATTAACTTATCCATTAATCACAAAAAGGTGACTCCAGAATAGATGTTGATGTTAATTTTTGAAAGTCATGAATACATGAGTAAATTTTACATAGTTAATTTGAGACATGTAGCTAGAAAGCTTTTAGCCAACAGTATGAAAAATATTTCCTTTTGACAGGTAGCACAGATATGTCAGAACAGTGGGGCACATGCTGTGGTACTGAAGAGGAAACATTTGGCATCCTTGTGGTTTAGAAACCAACAAGGCCGAGTTCCTTTCCTTTGCTAGTCCTGGAAAGTAAATGCCAAATGTCAACCCTTGTGGTAAAGGGCTTAAGGCTTCCCTTTAAATTAAATTTCAGATCCCTGCTTGTTTATGCAAAAATTATTATCTTTTGGTAAATGTAGATGCATATTCTCACTGAGTTTAATAGTACTGGTTCTGTGTCCAATTATAAGAATGAAGGTGTGGGGTTTTTTTTTTTTTTGGCCGGACATATGTCTAACTCTGTTTTAAACCTGGATTGAAGTAAATGTTGTATTTAATGTAGCCCTCCTTCTATGGAATTGCTAATGGGAAATCTTTCATTAAGAAAGACTACTCTATCAGTTAACCACTATCAGTATCCCTTTGAGGAAACAAAAATAATAATTAAAGGACACTGAGGCCTGATGTTCAAACAGGACAACCTATAAAATTACCTGTAACAGTTTAAAAAATGAAACATCACACAGTGTGATGTTTCTGACAAAACTTGGTCCTTTAATGCTTGCTGTGGTCTGTTGTGTTGTAAAAGTGAAATAGAAAAGGGGACTGCAGCAATACCAGCCCTCTTCTCTGGACTTCTCACTGGTTTATTTCTCCCAGATTGTGTGTTCCCAGATTGTCTCCTGCTCTGTTTCACTGTGTTGACTCTTTGGTTTTATTTGCATTTTAAAGCAGTGGAAAATCAATGCTACTTGTAGCTGAGCCTCCATTACCAAGAGACTCTTGCCCTGTGTTTGTGTAATTGCTTAATTTCAGCATTGCTGTGGATCCAGCTGACTGCATGTATTTCTGGGTGTAAGCATTAGCTAACGTGACATATTTGTGATCCTGTTATTGGCTGTATCAAAATGACAATAATTCTTGATGTTTTAATGACTCTTCCCCAGATGTTTCAGGTATGTCATAACTAGGATGATGAAAATGCATTTAATTAGTTAAGCATTGGGCTTGTCTATTTACATATAGAATAATTTTCTTCCTGCAGAGATATACTGATGTGATCTTAGATTTTATACAGTGGGCTTACACTCAAAGGAAAGCTTTACATTAAAAACAAAAAGCACTTCATTTTTATTATTAAGTGTACTTCCATCCTGAAAGCATTCTGTCGTGACATTTTAAAAATAACCCCCTCCTTGTTAAAGAGTGTAATAGATGTAATAATTAAGCAAACAGATTTAGGACTTTTTAATAATTTCCAGACTGAGAGGACATGATAACGGATGGAAGTTTCTGAATTATTGAAATGGATGCTTTTGATCCCTTTGAAATATTTAAGATAAAGTGTGCTGGTAAACACTGAGTGCAGTGTCCATGGTGCTGCAGTCACCACTGGCTTTTGTTGGAAATAATGTTTTCTTTCTCTTTTCTTTTATATTTTTATGAAGTGTTCTATGTTTTAATTACCAGTATATAGGTTGTTGGCAAGAAATACAACCACATTGCCTAGAACAAACAGTGCTCTATTTGTCTTATAACTGTCTCTTTTCTTTTGGATTATCAGTGAGTGGAATCCCTATTTGCTTTGATTTGCTAGGCCATATTGTAAAAGATTCCTGCTTTTATCTTCTTCTATTCCAAAATGACCTTCTGAAGTCTGAGCAAATATTTCAGTTTCACTCTCAAATGGGCCAGATGGAAGAGCTGACTTCTGCTGTCACAAGAATTCTCTTTGAAATGCTGTTAGCAACATTTAAACCATGACTTCCATGGGGTCCATTTTATCATTAATGACAGGGCACATTAGAAGAAGAGCAGTGATAGCAGCTTTGTAAGAACATCCTTGAGTTAAGACCAGAGCTTAATGCTCAGTCATCACTGGTTACCGTCACATGCCATTTTTCCAGTCATTTGCTTGACTTGCTACAGAAAAGGCTTCAGTGCTTGATGGATGCTGGGCAGCATCCTTTTTCATTCAGCATGTTTCAGTGTGTCATCAAGCTCCCTTAGGAATTCTGCTCACAATCTGCTGATTTAATAGTAAAAGGGGAGGACTGTTTCCCTCAGTTATTCCCTTTGGTGTGGAATGGCTGTGCTGAGACAAATGTGACATTAGCAGGGGCTGTTGCATCTGGATATATATATCTATTCAGCCATCCTATGCCTCACCTGGCAGCCCTTTGAGCTGGTGCCTGTTCTGTGTTTGTATTATAGCGAATAGGGGGGATCCCAGCAGACAAAACTGTTCCTGTGTTCTGCATCTGATGTCCATGGCAGACTTGGCTAAAGTTGACTGACTGTGTCTTCTGTAAAACAGGCAGTTATTTACAGTATTTATTTTTATATGTGGATTAACCTGAGATGTGCTGAAGACTTGGGCAGTTTTTCATGGTGTCTTATTTCACCCTTGATACTGCAGCAACCGAGCAGCTTCTGACAGTGCAATCAGTGGTGTGGTGAACATCTGTCCGTGTGGTTACTTACCCCTTTTATCTTCAGGGAGCTTTTCTTGTGTACTGTGGTGGGTGGTTGCTTTTTTTCATAGATTAGACAGAGTGTGCAGTATATGTCTGTAGCTCTGAAGAGCAGAAGGGATAATCAGATTCCCTTTGATCCTGTAAAAGGCTGTAGCACTCCATCAAGCTGCAGCATTAATGTGCTGTGTTTTTAATATGAGCATAATCACAGTAAAAGACTTGTATCAAAGAATTAACAAGATTTAAAAAATCAGGCAAGATATTAGAGTTTACAATTTCACATCTCCTCTTTTTATTATGTTAACTTTCTATCTTTTTTTATTGGAGAGGGGAGTGCTGTCACTGGTGCTGCTGTTTGCTAGAAGTCAGTACTGTACAAATATCTCCTGTGTTAGAGGTTGCAAACCTGCATGAAATAAGACTGTTATGGTCCTTTCTCCCTTACTGCAAACTGTCACTGATGCATTCAAGTGCAGTGCAAAATTACTGTTTGCCTATTTTATGTTACTGACATGGTATAAAAGTAATGTGTTGACTTTTTCTAGTGTACAAACCGTCTAGGCAGAAGCTAAGATAGCTTAGCTATTTCTTTTGTATTGCGGATGAACATTGCATTCCTTGGTCTCCAAGTGCTGCTTTACATCTTGATTGATGTTGAGTAATTAAACCAGACTCCAGCTGCTTAGTGATTCAGAAGTACAGGGCTCCTCTGCTGTAAAAACAACAAGTTACTCCCCACTTACTAACTTTTATCATTGTTTACTTTGGGCATCATGCAGAATGATAAGTGCAACTGCTTCTTATTATTTTAATTTTTATTGAATGGTGGAGACAATAAAAATATCCTGCTTTTATCTAATATTAAAAAAAGGTTAAATTTTTTATCATGGTTTTGAGTTAATTCCAGGAATAAAGTTTTTCTGTTGTGAGGATGGAGAATGGCTTTACTTTTTGTTTAGATACATTGGATAACAAAAAGAAGTTAAAAACTTGATTAATTATTTGATAATGTGTGCACTTTCATTGGGAGTTATTTTATCCAATAAAAAGGATATGTTTAATAACATTTAGCATTTTATTAACGATGCAAAAATTAATAGATTTAAAAAAAATTTTTTACCGATACCATTTTTTTCTTTTTGTTTTTTTTTTTTTACCAGCAACAAAGTTAGGAAGTTGTAAAATTTAATACTTGTAAGTAGCATTTAGATTGGAATACTCCAAAATCTATGGGCAACATTATGCCCAGAGATGCTGCATGGACTGTGCTAAATCTGTGCAGCAAAGATACTGGATTCAACATCAGAGCTTTCCAGCAGGAAAACCTGGTATCGGTATGAGGCTGTAGGAATGCCTGTCAAGGTCAGTATGTGGCAGCCAAGAGACATCGTTGACTACTGAGGTTTATTCCATGTGCAGACACAAATTAGCAAATGCATTTTTAGGAAAAAAAATTATTCTGGTATTGGTCAAAATATTAGTGTTTGTTAAAAAAAAAATTCTTTAGTGAAATGATGGCTGTGGATGAGTGTAGTCACCGATATCCATGTCTGTGCTTGGGGCAGAGTTGGAAACCAACAATGCCTAACAAGGAAATAGTTAATCTGATATATTTTTGACCTAATCATCTAGTTCCAGGCTGAGCTATCAAGTCCAGGCATGGAACATTATAGTATTTAAAACCAATAGCATATGTGACCTTTGTGCTTTAATACTTGGATCACTAATTTTAATAAGGTCTTGTTAGAGCATCTTTTGTCATAAAGTACACTTTATTGGAAAAATGGACATCAACAGCTGGTTTAAATATTGTTAAATAGTGCACCAGAACAGCAATGCTACAGGAAAATACTTTTCTGTAAAGTGTTAATGCACAGGGAAACAATTCCAAGAGGTGTAAATGGGTTAGTTTACCTGGCCTAATACTGTAATTGTCCAGGAAATTGCATGATGTACATTTTGTGGGTAAAAGTGACCTGAAAATTGCTTGAATATATTATCAATACATTTTTCTTACTAACTTCGTGAAATTGTTGCAGGTTTTTTTCATAAGCAAATGCTGCTCCTAGTATGACCAGTACCCCATCCAGACTAAATGCAGTGTTTTCCTCTTGCTGTATTTCTCTGGAAATTCAATTACAACATTGACACATTAAACACTTTCTTCTGCAGCTGCTCTTTCTGATCACTATTGATGATTTTTTTCCGAAGTTAAAACATGGCCAAGTGTGATTAACACCCTGTTGGTGTAGCAAAGCTTACAGAAGTGGAAGGTTTTGGTTTAAACATTTGCCAAATCCATAGCAGAGCTGTAAAATTGGGAGCTCTCTGCATCATCCTGGATGCTGGGTGTGTGAAGTGCAGCATGCATGGCCTTGGCACTTGCTCTGGATAGAAAGCTCATAGAAGATCATGGAACTCTTGATTGAATTTTTTTTTTTTTTCTGTGACTGCAAGGACTGAATATAGTTGTGATTTCACTGAGGGTTTCTAACTTTGTCACCCTGTGCGTAGAACTGTGTTTTGTTTCACTTCCAGCAGGAAGTTCAGCTGGGAAAAACTAAAGTATTTTCACTGTCTTGCAGACAAAATACCTTAAATATCTTACGCTAGTTGTCAGCTTGTTAGCAGACTAAAGCTAAGCACTGACCTATTGCCTGTGGTTGTGTTTTGGTCTGTGTTTTTCTCAGGTTCCTGTATCCCTCTCAGTTCTGTGGTTACTGAGTGCTTTTTGGGATAAAAATAAATACAGAAGCTTGTTTTTGTGAACTTGGCTGGTTACTCCTTTATGTCTGTCTTTCCCAAGGAAAACTGATGTTTGTGTTCATTTTTCCCTTTCCTCTTCCCATGTAAAATGTGGAGTATAATGTGAAAAGGGAAATGAATCAAAAAGTGGTATCTGGTGGTGGTGATCTATCCTCATGTCCTTTTGATCAGGGCCTGCCCAGCGCCCAGCCTCCATCTCCTGTGCAGCCAAGTGTCATGGGTACAGAAATGTGACTCTTCCTGAGAAGGGCACTTGTTGAGTGGCGTGGCTCCAAGGAACTTGGTCTTTCAGGAATTTTGGGCCCCTAAAAATTACAGCCTTGAAAACAGAGGCAGAGAATGTTCAGCATGACACAACGTCCTGCAGAGAGCTGGTGAAGTGAGCAGAGCACAGCAGAAACGAAACATTCATTTTGGTTAATGAAAGGTTGTGAGGGTGCATTTTGTAGGTGTAGTGTTTTTTGGAGGGATGGCACTTCCAAGGAGGCCACTTCCATAATCCAGACTGTGTGTGATTGCAAAGCACCAGATGATGCCAGAAAAGTTTTGTGGTCATTACAGAACAAATAAGAAGGGCAGTGAACAGAAAGCTGGTCCTTGCATTACTTGAAATTACTTACATGTCTGTGTCTCGCATTAAGTTCACTTCGTTGAAACCTTTAACATGTAGGCAGTGAAATGTATTTGAACTATCCTTATGACTTGATTTTTTCCATGTAGTGCAGCTTTTAATTGAAAAAGCGGTTGAGCCCTTGTATCTGTTTTTTTTTTTTTCATAATCAGTACCTATTTGGCACTGTCTGTAACTTGGGAACACCTCATAGATACCAAAGTCATACCACCCCTGCTGAAAATTTTGACACCAGTATGTATGTAATTTGTTTGGAATTTTTTTTTTATAAAAGCAAACAAAAAAAATTGTCAACCAACTTCATTTTTTAAAGGATGTGATTTTATTATAGAAATGTCTAATATTTAAAAAAATAGCTCATAATTTTTATTTGATTATAGAACCCCAAAATATCACAACATTCCTCACTACAGTGTAAAAGAAAAAGTATTTATTTTCTCTTTCCACCCTCTACTCTTTGCTATTTTTAAAACTGGGCAACGCTTAATGGTTCTTGTTATTACCCATCCCATAAATTAAATGGGTAATGCAGCAGGAACAGGAAGTCAGGTGTGCCTAATTAAACAGATGTTACAAAACTATCTGTGTTCAAACTGTGATAAATACACTAAAAAGTTGGCATTCCAGTCATTATTCTTGATTTTTAATTTCTTGGAACTTCAGAATTTTTAGGTTTTGTGAGAAATGTCTTTGTCTGGAAGGAAAGGTAAAGATTTGCACTGGGCTTTGTCCCAGAGGATTTGCAGTGTGGTTGGTGTATGTGGAGCCTGGTGTATGGTGTATGCCAAGGAGGTTGGTGTATGGTGTATGCCAAGGACCGGAAGGTAGTAGACTAGAAATAGCTGTGTTTGAGTCCTAAATTGGCTGCTGGGATAATAAATAATGGGGGGATGCAACCATAGTATTTATTCTTCAGTGAACTTAGAAAGTGTTCTCAGTCCATCTGCTTTTTATTTTAGAAACCTAACCCAATTCTGCCTATGTAAAGATTTCAGATGCTAATTTTGAATTTTGTGGGGGGTTTTGTGGTGGTTAGCTTTTTGGTTTGGATTTTTTTTTTTTAGACCACCCACATTGGGGCACCTGCCAGGTTTTCTGGGATACTTCCTTTACTCTGCAGGACTCTGAGGTTTTCTCTAAGTGTGTGTGCTGTTTCTCATCCATTCATCATTATTACATCTTAATGTAGGTTTCAGGTTTGCTAAATTATGTTAAATCACTTCCATATTGAAACACATGAATAATTTTAAATTACTACAAACAGCAGGATCAGATTATTAGAGCTCTTAATTGTTTCTGTCTTTTTGTCTGAAAGCTTGAAAGCTTTCAGACTTTTCCTGTGAGTTATGAACTGAAAAATAATGTATGCCACAGACTTTGCAGTATTTCCACCAATAGCACATCTGAGCCATGGTACAACTAGGAACTCTTTTTCTGAGAGAAGCAGAGTTTAAAGGTATGAACTTCTCACAAAAACAGTTCAATATAGATCATACCTAATGGAGCTGTAGTCAGTATAGTTTGCAGATCAACTGAGAGAAGAATGTATTATTAAAAATATTTGAATGTCAGGAGTCTCTTGTTTGTTACTAACTTTTTTTATGCATGCAAGGTGTCCTTGTGTCAGAAAGATCTAGATAACAAAAAAAAAAAAAAAAAGGAAGGGATAAAAGCAAGCTAAGAATCTGAAGTCTGAGAATATTCACATCTGAATTGCAAGTTTTGAGTCCAGCTCCTACCTGATTAGGCATTTGTGTAGACTGCAGAACATAAAACATGCAGTAGAGAAAGGAGATTGATAGCTCTACAGAGTTATGCTTTGATGGAGAAAACATTCAAAGTGCACGTGGCAGTAGTGACAGGTCTGGTACAGAGACTGAAAAAAGAGGAGGAGAGGGTTTGGGTAGTAGGAAAACAAAATGAGTCAGCAAGCTGTACCTTAGTTCCTGTGTTCCCCTTGTCCCATTTGTACTCCCTTTGGTCAGCTCACTGAAAGGCTGGAGTGAATTGGGTTGGAGAGGAAGGGAAAAGTCTTGGGGATGCTGTGGAGAAGCAGATGGGTTGTAGGAGAATGAGAGAGGAGGAAAGAGAGTAATTGAAGGATGTAAGCTTCGGTGAACAGGAATAGCTGTATCAGCAGCAGCAGGAGGAAATGAGCTGAGGACATGGGAGGAAAGTCAGCTGATCTTGGTGATACCACTGGATGTGTTTATGTTTGGGATGTGATGCCTTTAATTTTGTTGGAAAATTGATGTGTTTCAGACTCAAATCATTACAGTTGGCTTGATTGCTTCATTGTTTTCTGGTACTAAATTTGTGACGCTGCATTCTAGACACCTTGGTTCTCCTCTAGGAACTATGTGGCTGTATATTCAGAAGTAGTAACTCCCAGGAAATTAACTTTGCCATTTCTTAGTTCCTAGGTTTCCATTCATATAATTTGAAAAGTGAATATTTCTCCTGTATGTGTCTATGAGCCCACTTGGACTGTTGAGGTGCTTTGGGAATTTTCCCTTGGAAGTACAGTTTGTTTCACATGTTGAATCCAGACTTGTGTATTCAGAGCTGCCAGTGGGTCACACTGTGTGTCTGACCCAGTGAGCTCAGCTCACAGTCCTGCTGTTTCACTTCACTGAATTCATTTCATAACTGAACTACAGGGCCACCGAGGTGGTTAGAGGGAAGGAGCACCTCTCCTCTCAGGAAAGACTGAGAAAATTTGCATTATTCACCCTGGGAAAGAAAAGACTTTGGGGTGACCGAATTGCTCCCTTCAGTACCTGAAGGGAGCCTACAGTAAAGATGGAGAGAGACTTTTTACAAGGCTATATAGTGACAGTGACAGACCACAGGATTCAAACTGGAAGAGGACATGTTTAGATCAGATATAAGAAAGAATTCTTTACCGTGAGGGTGGTGAGACACTGGCACAGGTTGCCCAGGGAAGTTGTGTATTTTTCCATCCCTGGGAGTGTTCAAGACCAGGGTGGATGGGGATCTGAGCAACCCAGTTCAGTGAAAGGTCCCTGCCCATGGCAAGGGGTTTGGAACTAGGTGACCTTTAAAATCCCTTCAACCCAGCTCATTCTGTGAACAAAGAGATGATATAAAGAAAACAGCCTTTGATATTAAAAAAACTATTTGCTTTAATTATTTTTTTCCTTATATTGTTTATAAACGTGATTGTGATTTAAGATCCTGTCACTTTGGTGTTGTGCAGTGCTGTTTTCCAAATTACTTTCCATCATCCCTAGCTTACATTTTGTTTTTTCATAGTTACAAGAACTGTATAGCTCTAGTTTCATACTTAAGAAACTGGCTTAATTACTTGCTTTAATGGGTTTGTCATATTAAGATGTGAGAAATCACACTTCTAATGGAAGGGGATGTACTTCGGCACGAGGGGGCAGTCATGTCATACATGAAATTTTCCCTGCTTTGGAGTTACTCAACTGTGGGTTAATAGGCAATTGGGTAACTAAATTTGCATTGCAGAGTGGCATGAGTGCAGTCTTATATTTCAACAGGCTTCACTCATCCTTCAAGTAGAGTGTTTGCTAGAATTTCAGGAAAGATTTATTTGTAATCCTTATTTTGAAGGGTAAAAAAAAAAAAATCGGAGTGTGTATGATAAATTGTTTCAGTCTAAAGGTTAAAAATACATATATATGTGTATGATAATGTAAGTGTTAGATGAGATGACTGCAGTGCTTTCCACACTTGTCACCTACAGACTCAAGTGTTAATATCACCTCAAGATTGTGAAATAAGAGGAAATCTAAACATAATATGTATTTTAAAAACTCTGAATACAAAGGATTTTAGTTGGAGAGTGTACTTGGTTTTAAAGTTGTTGATCTCTGAGAAGGATTGAGCAGGAGATCTCTCCAAATTTGTTTTGGACATGAGATAGGCCAGTGCTCAGGAAGCCTTATTTCTGTCCTTCTGAGGCCTGCTCCTGGCATTTCTAAAGACGAGCTGGGTGATGTTCAATACAATCGCTGCAGATTCAGTACAGTTACTGCCATCAGGGCTTGTGGGGAGGTGTTAAAACTTCAAGTTGGCCAGATAAGTGATAGTATTTTCCCCCAGTCATTCTGCTTTGTGTTTGAATGATCCAGCTACTCCCAATACAAATTTGAAACTGTTTGATTTGCCTTGCAGGTGAAGTTGCATGAGCACAGTGTTCCAGAACTATAGTTTTAAAGTAAGGTGATTTTATTCTTTATCTGTTACAACACATCATGCAGCATAGGTCTTGAGCACAGCTTTCAAACAAGTTTCAAACATAGGTCCATGGTGAGAATAGGTCTCAGAAGAGAATACAAAGTGGAAAACAAGTTAACAACTTAACGTGTTATCTAACTCTAAGTTTGGAATCTGTTTTCTGTTAAGAGAGAACACATTTTTAAAAGCTGATAGAGCTTTAGTATTCTGCGGCTGAGCAAAGTTACCTATAGCGTTCTCTCACTTTAGCATGTCAGAATCTCCCTGGTTTCTCGAAACTATTAAAAGAAAAATGAAGAACCCTTGAAAGATGAGAAAAAATGTTGTAATGGTGCTGGAACCACTGAGTGCTCAACTGGATATTAATAGGGTGTAAGTGACTCAGAGGGGTGATAATCCTGAAGTTTATGTTGTCATCTCCTAGTGTGTCTCACTTGAGGTCATTATTGTAGAAAGTGGCTTTTTCCTTGACCCACAATACTTGGGAAGTTGTATTTTTTTAATGTTTCCTTATCATGGCTGACAGCATTTTGCTATGCATATTATTGTTGGCTGAATAATAGTTTCATCAGATATGGCATACTTTGCTGTCATGAAAGAATAAAGGGATTCAGGTAATTTGTCCTTCATGAGTTCCCTTATTTCAACTTCCTTTGCCAGGTGAATCAACAAGAAAAAATTGGACAGATGTGCAGACCCTGCTGCATAGGGGTTATTTGATCCTGTTGTCTCCATGTCACTCATCCCCAGAGGACTTGTGAACTTCTTGTATGGCCTTACCTTAATTTCATAGGAGTTAAGTCTAAATGATACTCCGTTTCATTAACTAAGCTGTTGTGTAGGAAAGGAGAAAGAGGGAAAGCTCACAGGTGGTTCCTCCTCTGAAGTGAAAGTCTTACAACCCACAAAGGGAGTTAAACAACCAGGTTTTGTAAATTCTCCTGTGCATAAAACTGTTTCTTTTATAAGAGAAAGGATGAGATATTACCAAAGTTGAGAGCTGGAAAATGCCTGTAATTTAATGAAGAGAAGCCCTATGAACATAAAGATACAGGTAACCTCCACATGAGCAATGAAATTGTGAGGGAGGTGGCTGTGACAAGCTGTTTTCTCAGCCTTGTTTGCACTTCTTGTAGTAAGCCAGTATCTTTACAGCCATTGAATGACATCAGGGGCAAACCCCTGTCCTCCAGATAATTTTTCTCTTCTTCTTGACAGGTAGGTTCAGATTGATTCCATTCAACAGTGCGATGGACATTTTAGGTCAGGGAGTGAATATTTCACTCTCACTCATGCCCTAACTAGTGAGATTACACTAACCTTGAACTAGGCATTTCCTCTTCCAGCATCTATCTGGCTGCTTCTAATGTGAAATATTGTATATTCTACTCCAGGTTATAGAGGGGAAAAGTAGATATAACAGCTCTGTTCGGGACAGATGGGGAGAGAGGTACTACAGCAGGTCTTTGACAATGTAAGGCGTAGAGTATCAGTCAAAGTAATTAATTTTTCTGACAACAGTCAGTATGTTTTACTTATGTCCATTAAGAGACAAAATAAGTGAGATGTGCATGAGGCGTTAACAATTTTCTTTTCTTGAAATTACATCTTATAACAATTTCATAGGAATCCATCATTGACTCTTCTCCAATACTTGTTCCTCTAAGCTGTTGCATCTGAACTCTGTTTTTGGTGCATTCAGGAGAGGGAAAGTGCTGCTGCCTTATGGGCAGGGAAGAAAGCTGCAGAGTGTGCTAATTAGTCTTGCTTTATTAAAGGTAGTTGATACGTTCTTAGGAGCCTTCCCATAAGGTTGTTAAACTACATTTTCCATCAGATGGAAATAGTTAAAAGTTTTTTCATCATCTTGTCATAAGACTTGGCAAATCTGTGGATAAATCGGTGGCTGGGTTCCTTTGTCCCTTTTGTCCCTTCTTTTCACCAGAAAGACAAAGTATATAATTTCATAATCTATCTTGTATTTTTAAAAATCATTTACATCTACCTTTTTTTCTTGTAAATCTTTGCTATAGGATAAAAGTTGTCAGAGTCTGAAGGATGAAATTCGAAGTGGCAGCATGTATATTTTCAGAAGTTCAGTTTTAACTTTGGGCAGAGGCTCATTTATAATCCCCATTGGACAATGCGTTTGTTCTCTTCGACAGTTGAATAAGGGGAAAAGACATCTTGAAAAATGTGTTCCTGTCCTCTTTCTCTGTGTGCTTTTTTCTACATCTGTGCTTAGCAGAATCCCTCAGGGTATCCTGGATTGTATTTACCAGGAAGAAAGAATACCTGATTAGACCTGATTATGGTGTCATCAATTAACTTATATGACTCAAAAGTGAAGCTTGCCAGTCATTTTAAAGCTCTGGATAATGAAGCTCAGGAAGTTTGTTCCTACGGCAAATTTCTTCAACCTTTGTTTAAAATAGTATAAAATAACTTTCTTTAATTGGGGAAATACACTGTTGGCAAAAGGCAAGGGCAAACTATAACTCTTTAAACATTAGAAAACACGAGTCCATCATATCTGACAAGTTAGAACTAGTTTCTCTGCATATCTGATAGTAGACAAATGGCATCAGTGTAATAATTAAAGCTTAATCCATGTAGTCATAAGCTATTATAAGTAATTGTGACTGTTGCAGCCTATGAGTTTTGCTTTTCTTATCTTTCTGAGTGGGCTTTTTTTCCCCTCCTTAAAGGAAGGGAAATGCCTCAGTGCTTTTGAAGGGCTGGTAGTACAGCTTGACAGTTATGTAAGCAGCTGTCTGCAGAAATTCATTAAATGTCTGATTGTGCATAGCCATGTCTGACCCTCGGTGTGCTCATGCTGAGCTTCCCCCCCCACCAGCTACCTTATCATCTCTGCCTCATGTTGTGGATATTCATTTACAGGGATGCAGACTTTGCTGGTCCTCCTCACAGCGAAGTAGGCCATGATCCCTTTAACTTTGTGGGCAGGGGTTCACAAAGTTAAAGGGGTTAATTTTTCTATGAAATTCAAAAGGAATTTGATGTCTAAATGGTGTGGCTTCACAGAAGAATGAATATGGTCCCATACACATATTTGCTTCTTGCTACTTTTCTGTTTGAGGCTCTTCCATTTTCTTAGGTGATGTTCTAAGAGATCTAGAAAGTGAGAGCTTTTTAATGTCCAACTTTACCTGATTCTGTGTTTGAAAGTACTGGTGTTTACCTGGTAGTTCTAACATAAAGGAAAGCTGCAGATTTTTAGTATTGCAAGTGGTATTCAACAACCCATATATTTGGAACTGGTAACTTCACATCTTGTGCTTATTCCATTCTATGTTATATCCCTTTGTTCATTTCCTGTATTTCGATTTTTCATGTTTCAACATCGTTGTTCCATTTAGTTTTCTTCTTAAAATTAAATTTCATCAAGACTTCTTAAACAGATCTCACAGCTCATGTGTTTGTTAACTCTACCTATGTGATGATGCCATTTATAGCCAAAAGGATCTTAAAAGCAATGTGGGATTCCTTCTGGCTTCTGTTAAGATTTTTAACAGTTTATTTTCATGGTTTGTTTTGGGTTTCTTTTTCAAAAAGGAAAAAAAAATCCTCAAGGTTAATTTTAGCTGAGAGGCTACAAGACTAAATCGTGCAAAGACTGGAGCCACCGGATTTAACAGGGTTTGTCAGTAACCTAAAGATATACTACAACTGAGAGTCTTTGGCAAACGTTTTCTGAGACAAGGTATAGTGGAGCCAAAAAGGTTTTCCTAAAGTTTCAGAAAGCTGCCTGGCTTGCTTTCTGCTTCTTTTACCCTTGTAGCTGCATTGATAATTCTTTTTATTGCTTCAACTGAATATTGTCTGATGCATGTTATTGGACAGTAATTCTGGTCTTGACCATGTGCATGCTTCCCACAACACAGCAGACACTGTCAGCTGAGTAGGCAATTAAGCCAAAGGAAGAATACACCACTTTTGGGAGTAGCTGTCTTCTGAACATGTAGCCCCCAATTTAGGTAATTGGTTAAGCATGCACTTTGAGTGCTTTCTGAGTGTTAATAGCTTCAGTGGAGGTAACGTTTTGTTTAACATACAGCATGTGCCTGCATGTGTTGCTGAATCAGATCCAGCTGAATCCCTGTAAATGATCAGGGATTAGAACTGAGATTCTCCAATTCTCTTGTTTGGACTATGTCTGCCAACTATGAGCCAGGTTGAGTAATCATAGCATTGCCAGCCTCGAAAAGGTCATAAATTGTGAGTTAGGCCCTGCTGAATCACAAGACTTAAGGAAGTATTAGCATCTCTTTTTAACCATTTGTTGCCTTAGCCCTTTGGCTACACGTAGTTTTAAGCCCTTCTGCAAAGCTAGTACACTTAAAATTTTGAAGGTGTTCCCATAAATCCTTGAAGCTTAAATCCTTCAAGTTTTTTCTTGACTCCTTTCTCTTGATCTGTATGTAGTCTTTCTCTCTCTCACACATACAGCCCATGTCTTTATTTACTTCAGTCACTCAGAGAGAGGACACCAGATCAGTTGATGGCTTTGGAGAGGGAGGAGATTTCTGGTATCCTGGAGTGTTCTCATCTGTGCAGGAAACCTTTATTATTTTGCCAGTTAAAACAACTTTTACTCTAATTTTGTGTCCGCTTTGGCTGGTACATATCTAGAATTTTGAATCTATAATCTTTGCGAGCTTATCTTGTAAGAAATATGTCAAGAATCAATAGTAGTTGTTCCATTGCCTAGGAAGTTCAGGAAAAAGGCTTCCATTTCTGCAGAGGTGAAGCAGGAAGTCTGCAGTGGAAGTCAAGGGAAAAACCATCAGCTTGGCCCTTTGAGCTGGGGTGGGCTGGAGGACATCTGAGTCCAGGGTCAATCAGACCCCTCAGTCTGTGAGGATGATTTACCCTGACATCGTGGAAGGCTGTGGCCGTATGTATGGATAAATGTGTGTGTATGTTAATTTACAAACTCATTAATTCAAGTGAGCACTTCCCTTTTTTACACCATTTATTCCTCTGCTTTTAAGCTGATTTGTGCTCCTTAATTGCTCTTGTACTTTTGGCAGCTAAGGTGCCTTTTGTGCAGGGCAACCTGATTCTGTTTTCTATCTAATCTATGACTTGGTTTGCATTTTGTTGATATTATGAAGTAGTTTTCTGCAGTGACCTATGATGACCTCCTCCTCCCAGCATTTTATAGCTTTGAAATTTTCTGCCAATATCTAGTTTATTTAATCTGGCAAAAGTGTGTCTGATAGGCTTGTCCTTCCTTTCTACTTGGCTGCAACAGGAGATATATATTTTGTGCTGCTGTAATAACTTGTGGTTCATTTATTGATAACTTCTCCTTAAAACCTCTGTGCCTTGCGTGCATGCTCACAAACACGCTCGCTTTTTTCTCACTGGGAAGTATAAAATGCATTTCTGAAAGGCAGCTCAGAAGTGTTTGTGGACTCAGCCCAAAGGTAGGCAGCAGGCAGCTCGTTTCCCGCCCAAACCCTGAGCTTTGCTCTGCATTCCAGTGCTGTGCCGTGTGTTTGTCGTCCGAGCGCAGACACATGTTCAGTCTAGCAGCTCCTCTTTCAGCCAATGTTTGAGCAGCGGTTAAAAGAAGATGCACTCATGTGGAAAATCCTGGCAGCAGGCACCCTGGATTGTGTTACAGCAGCTGTCCTCAATGGGAAGGCATTGATGTTTACAGTGTGTGTTTTTCCATGGAATTTTGTTTGTCTGCCGTATATATACAACACAGGCTATTCTTCTCTGTGATGTGTTTTTCAGGGCTTTATACACAGTGGTAGTATTTGTATATTAAAGAGGAATGCAGATGTAAGGCAGACATGAGCTTGGAAACATTCAAAATTAAAACGTCTGATATGTAGTAACTTAGATTAATCAGCATCTTTGAAACAAAAAAAGGGGGGGCAGTAAAAAGCCTTACTGATCTGAAACATGCAATCTTCAGCATAATATTGAAAAATCTTGGTAAAAATAGTAAATGTGTTTTCAAAGAACCTAGGAATTAGCAAATGAATCCGTACATTCTTTTTAATCTTTTTAATTCTTTTTTGCATGGAGCCTCAAGGTGGTGGTGTAATCAGAATTACAAATGGTTTAACTGACAGTAACAATGTTGGATGTCTTGATACTGGATGAAAAACCCTTCTTGCATTCTTTTTACAAAAATGTAAATGTAATGTGGTATCACTTTTTCATAGATATTTTTAGTGGATTTGTCATTTCAGCACCTAGGCCATAACTGGCACAAGTATAGGATGATGTCACTTCTGTTCTGTCATACTTCTATTTATTTTTAGGGGAGGAAATATTTTCTGGATCTTTTTCACTTATTGAGGTCATGGAATCCTTAAGGTTGGAAAAGACCTCCAAGATCATTAAGCCCAACCTTAGACCAATTATCACCATGCCAACTCAAGCCACAGTGCTAAGTGCCATGTCCAGTTGTTTCTTGAACACCTCCAGGGACAGTGACTCCACCACTTCCCTGGGCAGCCCATTCCAATGCTTAACCTGCTTTCAGTGAAGAATTTCTTCCTGATGTCCAGCCTGAACCTCCCCTGCCACAGGTGAGGCCATGTCCTCTCTCCCAGTCATCTAGTACCTGGCAGAAGAGGCCAGGCCCCACGTAGTTACACTCTCTTTTCAGGCAGCTGTAGAGAGTGAAAATGTCTTGCCTCCAGCACTAAATATCCCCATCTCCCTCCACCATTCCTTGTAGGATGTCTTCTAGACCCTTCCCCAGTTCTGTTGCCCTTCTCTAGACTCTTGCCAGCCCCTCAATGTCTTTCTTGCAGCGAGGGGCCCAGAACTGGAAACAGCACTCCAAGTGTGGCCTCACCACACCAGCTGACCACGCTATGGCTGCAACAGGAGATGCATATTTTGTACAGGATGCCCTTAGCGTTCTTGCCCCCCTGGGCACTGCTGGCTCATGTTCAGCTGCTGTCAGCAGCACCCCCAGGTCGTTTCTGCCCAGCAGGGTCCCAGCCCCTGTGCCCCAGCCTGTGGCCCTGTCTGGGGCTGTTGTGCCCAAGGCCAGGCCCCGGCCCTTGGCCTGGCTGACCCTCACACAGCCGGGCCTCAGCCATCGCTCCGGCCTGCCCAGATCCCTCTGCAGAGCCTTCCTGCCCTGCAGCAGATCAGCACTGCCAGCCAGCCTGGTGTGTCTGCAGCTGACTGAGGCTGCTCCATGCCCTCATCCAGATCATTGAGAAAGAGATCAAACAGAGCTGGGCCCAGCACTGAGCCCTGGGGAGCACCCCTGGTGACCATACCCCAGCTAGATAGAACTCCTATTTCCCACCACTCTCTGGACCTGGCCATCCAGCCAGTTGTTAACACAGCAAAGGGTGCACCTGTCCAAGCCATGGGTCCCAGATTCTACAGAAGAATGCCATGGCAGATGTACCGAAGGCTTTACTGAAATCCAGGTAGACAAGATCCACAGTGGGCCTTGCATTGTTTTCCAAAGCCATAGTTCAGTGAAATGCTTTGATGTGCTTGCTCAAAGTTAGGTAGCTGTTGGCTTGTGAAGGATTTAAGCACTAGCTTAATTGGGATTTAGAGTATCAAATGATTTGTAGCTTATGGATAAGAAAACACTATTTTTTTCCCCTGGGCTCACGCCCATAACAACTTGGATATGATTTAAGTCCAAAACCATTTCTACATCTGTTTGACACCCTTTGATCATTGCAAGACCTGTCTGTCCTAACAGCACCATTGTGCAATACAGTGGGGTGTGTAAAAGGAAAAGCACCTCAAGACAATCAGACCCTAATATTTTTAGATACTTAATGAATAAAAAGGAGCAGTGTAAAGCCTGTATGAAATTGAATAGGCATCACGAGCACCATGTAGTTTGTCTGAATATGTGTCTCTAAGCTGAAGAAATATCTGCCTCTGGGTTGCATCACTTGCTGTTTTGCTCTTGTGATAGGACGTAGATAGAAATCTGAAGTCAAGTACTTTAGCTGCTCTTTGGCAATAGATGCTCTGAAAAAAATTGCACAACAGTATTTTAAGTAGCATTTGGAGAGCCATGTTCAGTACTAGATGTACAATTGTGTTAGGTTTACAGAAAGAAATAGTGTCTTTGTGTACAGGTCAGCCAGCCTCTAGAGTCTTCCCAGAGACAAAATCACAGCCAGACGCTTGCAGTCTGGCATAATTAATGAAGATCATAAAAAAAATCCCACGCAAATAAAACACAGATTTTGTGACAGAGTCTGCTTTAGCTTTTTATGTGAAGTTAGTATTCAGTACTGAGACCTTGGTTCAGATGCTGAGATGGTTCATCTGAACAAATTACTGTGTTCTACAATGAGATGGTCTCTACCTGTACTTCAAGGAGCTTCAGTTTCAATTATTTCCTAACTTTCTGCTGGGGAAAAAAGCCTCAAATTTTAGTTAAACAAAAACTGTATTTTTAAGGAAAAGACCACGCAAGTGTAGCCAAACCTTCACATCTATTCCAAGTGTTTATCAAAGACATGTATTGTCAGCAGGAGGCTCTTATTGCTCTGTGGCTGTAACAAAGCCCAGAAAAGTGGAAGGTGTACAGGGCGGCAGTTCAGACAGTCTTCCTTAGGCATAAAAAATAATTTATTTTTACTAGTACCTCACACAGTCAAACAGTCATAGTTCGTTTCAGCCAAGTCTTCCTTCTCTTTGATCTCCGTGCTGCCTGCTATTATAAGATACTGAATTATCACTACCTCCCTCAGGCTGTCTCAGAAGTTTACAGATGCAAACTTTCAAAACAGTTTATGTTCAGCTGGTTTTTCCTTACTCCCTAACATGGCAAAGCAGAGTTCACAAAAGAGAAAAACAGTATTGAAAAACACTTACATATAATCACTCATTTGTTTTTAAAAATCTTTCCCAAAGGAATATTGTTTACCCTTTCATATTGAGCTATGATGAAAGCAAAGTCCCTTTGCAGGTTGCATTTATGGTAGGACATTTATGTATAGGCACTGCTAACAGTGATGGTAGTTTCTAAAGTATTCAAGGTAATTTATTTGTGTGTTTATGTTTTTGTTGGTGTACTTGTGTGGCTGTACCCTGTGCCATCAGCTTTGGCTGAAGCACTAGCTCAGCAAGAGGAACATTGTGTGGAAAATCAGACCTGTGTGGAATTGCATGTTGACATTTTCACCAAATTGCTTCCTTTTTTAGTTTCTCTTACTAAACTTATCAAAGATGTAACCACAGAGCCTCTTTTACAAAGTGCAGATCCATACTGCTGTCAGTTTTCATTGCATTTCTCATATGTGTTGTGGCCTTGAAAGCAATTGCACTATAAATAATGCAATTCCAGTTAGGGAGTTTGGTTAAAAAAAGATAAGTAAAAATCTTTAATTTTATTTTCAGAGAGAAAAGTTGCTGCCTTTTCCATTCCTTACTCTGGGATTTGAAACAAACTAAAGTAATAGCTCGAAAGCTTTTCAGTTTCCTGAATGTGTCTTTCATTACCAAGGACACTTCTAAATTCTATTGCTAAACCATCTAATCTTTAAAGTTCTGTGAGTGTAGGCAACTGTGAGGGAAGCTGCATAATTCAGTGGTGAAGTCATGCTTGATTCATTGACCATTATTTATTATACAATAATTTCTGTAGTTCCTAAAGATGATAATCCTAGCAATAAGCACTGACGGGAAGTCAGCAGTCTTGGACCAGAAATGAGATGATCAGCACTGCATACTAGAGTAAAATCTGGTAGAAGATAATCCATTGAGAAATACTGTATTTAACACAGACTGCCTTTTTTAAGAAATAGGCCTAAAGACCTTTTAGAGATTATTTTTTATCAATTCATTAAAAAAAAAAAGTTTAAAAGTTATAATTAATTTTTGTTTCTTTACTATTGGTGGGTATGTTTTTTGACAGTCTTTCTTTTTCTTCCTGCTCTTCTCAACTTTTCTTGTTTTGCTTCATTAATGTAATTTAACTAAAACATACTCAGGAAATTTCAAGTGTGTGGTGCAGACAGCTGATACATGCTTCCTACACTCAGCTTTTCTGTATCTCAGTAGTGTAACCTGTGTATTCCTGTCCTTCAACCCTTCTTAGCTGGTAATCTGTGGCTCCAAGTAGTGACAACCTGTATTGTGTCCTGGAGAAGATGACAAACAACAGCTGGAGACTGATTTGGGAACAACTGCATTTATTTTCATTTGAAACATGATCTGTGCCTCCTCCCCCTCTCCTTTCTCCCCACCCTGTGTTTTGAATAGAGCACTCAGGGAAGGGAAGGAGAAAAGAAAAGTTTGGCTGACACTTGTTTGCCTTGGGTTTAGTTCAGCAGCATCTGTGGCCTCAGCAGAGCTGGTTGGTAGCTCGGTGCTGCAGAGCAGGGAGGTGTGTTTTGTGTGCTGCAGGGCAGGCGACGTTTAAACCCATATTCAGTGGTGGCATTCCTTTGTTCCGAGAGAGGAGATGGGTAGCTCCTGGCTTCATGGAAGCCACTGGGGGTTTTGCCAGAAATTTGAGCAGGCCTTAGATTTTATGCAGAGTTTGCAGCATTGTTTGGTTGCCAGGATTTGTCCCAAGCTGTAACCTTATGTGCCAGCCCTGTCTTTAGTTGCTGCTTTGCTCTGTGCTCGATGGTGTTGTCAGAACCTGGTGCTTGAGTGGAAATGGTGCTAGTCTACACAGGAGCTGTGTGCTTGGGATTATGTGTTTTAAACTGACCTGAAAGCAGTGCCCTGTGAATTGCTTCAGTACCAAAGCTGGGATTGAAATTGAACGTGCCAGAAAACAGCCCAACAGCTGTCACTAGATAATAAATTGTGCCGCAGGAAGGGCAGGTTGATTGGTGGGCTAGAAGTGCAGGTACACATGATGGATGTGGTTCTTAGAAAACCAGCCTGTAGAAAGCTGGATATAAAGACACAGACCAAAATAAAAAGCTTCATATACTCTCCTTAGGGACATGAGAAACATCTGACACATCCAATTTTCTGAGTCAGGACTTGGCATGGTGTAATTCCATGCAAGGCAGGGCACATTTGGAGTGCTTAGAAGCCTCAGAACAGTTCACACAGGGCATCAATAAAGTAAGGACTTCATGCTAAATTAGGAACGTATATGATCTAAATACAGTTTTTATTCTTAGTAACTCTTCCAGTACCAGTTTGCCACAACTTCTTTAAAAATTACAGCAATTACAGTTCCATTTTTTCTCATGATACCTAAGTGGTATTCTAAGCTATCAATAGTTTTAAATTAGTATGTCTTAAAAAAATTTAAAATCTTTATAATAGAAAGTACTTGGAAAATTATACATGCCAGCTAAACACAAAGTTTCATGAAAAGGTTGCAATGCAGTACCGACCATGCACAGAGTGTTCATTCCAGTTGCTAAGCAGAGTGGAACTTTCTAGCACTTGGGAATGAAGATATAAAATTAAACTCAAATTGAAAAAATTTAATATAACGATTCATTTGAATGTGAAAAAGTAATCCAAAAATTATGAAAAGGAGCTTGTTTTTAACCTTTTAGTTAAAAATCTTAATTTAACAAATATTAAGTAAGTTTTTAAACAAAATTTGATTTCAGTTTTCCTTAAAAACTGTAGAATAAAAGTCTCATGATAGGAAATTGTGAACAATGCCCTTGTTTAATTTTAAGGAGAATATCCATTTTACTAACCTGTTACCTTCTCCTAGTGGAAAGCTATTGTAGAGATTATCAAAGTACATTAAACCCTGAGAAAGAACTGACAGCAATGCTAAAAATTGTCCTGGATTACTTTACTGTGCATTTTGATGAACAATGATGTTTCCAATTTGTTTTGTAGTAAAATTGTATATTGTGGCCTCAGGCAGAGAGAACTGTACCTCAACTATATTACCGCTTCTCTCTTTTTCCTCTGACTGTTAAAGAGTTGTTGAGTCACCTGTGCCTGTTCCAGAACTTTTTCAGCACATGCAAGAGCTTTTCAAAACAGCATCCTCAAGTAGGAATAGATTTTATTTTGAAAATCTTATTTCCATGATTTTTTTCTCTGAGGCACCTTTACATACTTTTTTGCTAGTATTTACCTCCATCATTCTTTCTGGTTTGATTTCTGAAGTGGTATGTACATTTTGTAGGATATGTAGGTGTATGCTTAAGGTTAAGCACATTACAAATCATATCCTTGCTGAGCAAACAACTTATGCATCTCCCTAAATCTAATTAAAGTTAATGGGATTGTTTACATGCTTAGAATTAAGCACATTCTTGACTATTTTTCTGAACTGCTATGATACAGTATTCTAGTCATTTATGGAAGCTGAAAGGAATAAATAATTTGCTGCTGTAAATGTCTCATAATTGTGGTTAACTCTTCTCCTTGAAGGAAACAGTGTGATGTACAGTATATGTCTGGTTTAGCAGAGATTAAGAATGCTTTTATTGCAAGGGAGAAACCAGATTGATTTGGTTTTATTTGTCTTTTTTGTTGTTGCTTTGGAAAGATAAAAAAATCAGGTTTAATTTAAATGCTGACTTAAAACCAACCAAAAACCATCTGTGATGTTTACAAAATAATTAACTTCTGCAAGTTATTCTGAACTGGAGCTCTGCTAGTTCACAGTCTGAGCAGTTCAGAACTGGTGCACTGACCGTTGAATTGAAGACAAGCAAATCAAAGGCGCTTTTCCTGTCACACATACTTGTGTTAATCCTACTACAAGAGACCAAGCAGAGACGCAGTAGGTGTTAAGAATTGCTGAAAAGTTCAAAGTGTGCGTTCCCGGTAGGATGCGGTGACTCCAGGGTGCACTGCCTTTCAAAGGGTGACATGGCAGCCTCGCAGAAAGGCTCTGCTCCTCTCTGCTGCCTAAACTACTCTCATATTTGGTAGGAAGGGAAAGTTGAAAGGGAATGACTAATAGCTGATGTGGCTACTGTACAGGCTCCTGAATAGTTTATTTTAACATATTCCACTGCAATCGCTTTATGAGCAATTCACACTTAACAGAAACCAAAGGAAGAAAACCCTTTAGATCATCTTGGCTGATACACTTGCCCGTGCAAGATTGTGTCCTACTGTTTTGTTTTTTTTTCTGGTGTCCATTTTTATCTGACTCAAGTGATAAAGCTTTCCCTAAGAAACTGTTTCACAGTCTAGTATATTTTGCTATTAGGAAATTTTCTGATGCTCTGTAAACTAAATTTAACTTTGCTTAAATTCAAACCATTACAGTGAGATCAATTTCTAAGTACTTAAGCTAAGTAAGTTCCTAGAGTTAAGGAATGGGAACTTTAGCTAAGTAAGTTCCTATTACTGTCCTTGGCAGTTGACACAATTCAGGTACCTGTAAGTCTTATAATTATGCTATTAAAGAAACAGTGTTACCGCATACATTTTCTTTCACAAAAAATCCCCAAACCACACAACAACAGACAAAAATAATCCCCTGCAAACACCAAAAAAACCCCTCCCAAAACCAATTGAATGTTCATCAGCCTGGAGTTTTTCCATTGTAACTGTGTAAAAGTTTGTGGTGAAACCCCATGTTTATAACAGCTTCTGGCTCAGCTATGTAGCCTATGCTGTTTATTTTAAAGGTAACAGTGTACACTGAAATACAGAAGACACGTGAAGCTGCAGGCAGGGGCGGTTTGGTTTGTGGATGTTTTGTTATTCAGGAGTGTTTTTAATCACACATTGGGCTGTTTAGTTTTCTTCCAGATGTTAAAAGGGATTCCAGCCCTTTACAATACCCTGCTAACTCTGCAGAGCTGTAAAACTGACTGGCATATTCCCAGTTTTGGGAGATTTACATAGACTCTGCAGCGTCTCTGACTTGAGGTATGGAGGAAGTGAAGGAAGAAGGGGTAAAATAAACATTTGTTGACGCTGCTATTAACTCAGTGGGAATCCTGCAGATAGCCTCAAACCATCAGCCGTGCCATCTCACTGTATCTAGGACACAGGGATACAGGGACCCAGGTGCAGTTACAAAACTGTCTTATGTTCAACCCCCGGCTGCAGGAGAATGCAACGTGCGACATGATGCTGTGGAGTCTGATAGGTCTCTAATAGAGATCTGAAGTAACAGACACAGGATTCTCAGCACCTGCATTAGCCCCCATGAATGCCTCTTGCCTGTGCAAATTGCAGGGATGTATAGCTGGTCCTGGCCTGGCAGCCCAGCCTTTGGAGGTACCCTTTTGCACCCTTTGGCATGACTGTGAATAGATAAAGGTGTGTGCAGTTGTATTTTGTAGCTGCTTTATAGGAGAACTCCTATAAAATGCTCTTGAAGCCACAGGTCTGGCTTCCTTCTGTGATTGGTCTTTTTAAAATACACACCTCTGTGCCTAATACAGACTCAGCATTGTGTTTCCTTGATAGAGGAGCTAGGAAGAGATAATTGTGGAGTCCTGAGAGAGAGTGAGGGGCTGATAAGAGCCCTGGAGTTAGAAGGCTGATGTGATAGTGTGTCCCTGCTGCCTCTCTTCCAATTACTGGCTGAAATGGCTCATCTTAATGAAAAACTTCCTGGCAGCTGTGGATAACCTTCAAGGTTGTAGTGCCTCATTTTGATTACCCTTTTTCCTACAGTCTGCTATTAACAATGTATCCAATGTATCTCATTACCAAATGAAAAGCTTTGTCTTCCAAAGTTAGACTTATAAAAAGTGTTACACTCCATATTCTGAAATGTCTTTGGATAAACTTTTCCATTTCCTTTTTTTTTTTGTTTTTTTTTTTTTTTTGTTTTTTTGGGGGTTTTTTTTGGGTTTTTTTTTTTTTTTGTTTGTTTTTTTTTTTTGCTATGTGTTTATCCACTACATCTTGTGGAATTGTTGTGCTTAATTTAGATAGTTGACTTTACAAGAGCTCGTTTATACCCGTATATGCTTTACACACATTATCTTTTCATGGAAAAAGCTTGGTTCAGAAAGCTTCTTGCAGCTGCTGTGTAAGTAGAATATTGTAGAATTGCTGGAATGTTCTCCATCTGAGATGCCACAGCTGATAGCAAGGCCCTGTTGCTTCTTTGGGAAGATAAATGTTGAATCAGCATTGCAATTAAACATGGTGAATGGACCTTGTCATTTCAGGTAGCATTTGTTACAGGGGTCTTGAAAGCACTGCTGGGGTTAAGCATCTGTAAGTACTTTTATTATAAACCCTTATTTTTATAGCCTTATAGCTTGACTATAGAAATTTGCCTTCGGCAAGAATTTGGCACACAGGCCACTGTCACCACAAGAGTCAGTTGTATATTTATTATCATCTCCTTCTTAAATCTTATTCATTTTAATTAGAGATGGGCTTGTGCTGCAGAATTGGGATCCAAATCTTAAACTCTTCTTTCCCAGGTTGAGAGGATGTATAGAGTTGACACTTATTTTTGGGCCTGTCTTTTGTTTTAATTTAACTGGCAACAGTTAGGCAGTGATTTAGTCTTACTGTTACTATTTTCTTTCAATGAACAAGCTTTTTATTGTCAGTGTCCTTTCTTCCCATTTAGAATGATTTCTAGAGAAATGCTCGATTTCTTTTTTAGTATTGTATTTTGCAAAAAAATCAAATGGCTTCTAGCTTTTGTTTTGTTTGGAAGAGAAAGAAAAGTTGGAAGGCAATGTTGCAATTCTGATTTGACTTCCTGGGTAAACACTAATCTGTACAGCTCATATTAATAGCTCTGTAACTCCTGGGGGTCTGAGTAATGACTTTTAGCTCTGGCTATCTCTGAAAGTGAGGTCAGGCCTCTCAGGGGGATTACAGGGCTGTGGTTTGTCTAGAAGAAGAAGACACCAAGGCCAGAGCTAATATGCCATGTATTGGATAGGTCTTGCATCTTTAATTACTGCTTAATTGCTGTATAAAAGACAGTCTTCCATAAATGTGCAGCCCTTGGCTGCAGGTCATGGCAGTTGGTAACTGTGGTTATGTGACTGGGATGTTGTACAATAATGTGTTTGGTGTGGCCAAGCACTTCAGAGTAGAGAGATTTGAAGAAATTAAAAGATTGCTTTCCCATCATGATTCATGTTAAAGAAGAAAAGATTACAAGTGCATACAGAGCCAAGCATCTCCTAAATATTTTGGGCTTGTGTTATCTGGGTTTTTTTTGCTGCAGGGGGTTAGATTAATTTTGCAGAATTAAGTGATCACTTTGATATGAATGGTTACTCTCAAAGTCACATTCCAAACCTGTTTACTCATGCATAGTACAAGCACAGCGTTTCTTCTGTTGAGCATTCTCTTCAATACATACTCAGTCCGATGGGACAAAAAAATGAGTCTGACCCCTTGTGTATAGGCATAGAGCGGCAGAACCAGTAATACTGTGCTGCCAACAAACACTTAAAACAATCAGTTGTGAAATGTGTTATTTTTGGGACATAAGGTAGATGAAAACAGGTAAGTTATTATTATAATTATCAATATTATATCTCTTGCTTCAAGAGATATCATCAAGAGGGCTAATGACACTTTGTGCAGTGCTGTACTCATGTCCATAGTTAATGTGTATTTTCATGAACACTGCAGCAGTTTTTCTGCTGGGACTATAAGTCACATTTTTTCCTTGATAGTTTGGATGCCAGTAGCTGACAGGCATAAAAATCCCTCCTGTTTGTTCATTGGTTTGAGTTTTGTACATGTTTCCACTGACCCACTAGGTATGTGTGAGTGGTGTTTAGCTGAGGTTACAGAAGTGAACAAGAATTCCCTAAACACTGATCAATGGGCAAGTGGTGTTGGCTGGATAAAGAGCAAAAAAGGAAGAGTTACATTGGCTCCTGAGTTATGGGGATGTGCTTTGTCAACTTCTCCTTTTCAAGGGCGCTGCTTGGGTTAGTAAGTACCTGATTTCACCTGGTGGTGAAGTGAGCTTCTACCTACTGGCTTTTCTGGTGTACTGCTTCTGTTTTACACACAGATCAAGTTTATCCTGACGTAACAGGAATAGTTTTCTTGCAATCAATAGGTGACTAAATTTAGGTTAAGGTCTGGATCACACTTTCCTGTCAAACCAGCATTTTTTCCTACTGTATTGTTCACTTTCAATAGGGCTGTGGAATTCCCAGTGTATGTATAAATATAGAGTTTAAAAAATAAATAACCCCATCAGGTGTAGAAAAACTAGTGACTAAAAGAAAAAAACTTAGGAACTTAGAAAAAGTGCAAACTTGAGTCAATATTTCACGTGTTACTGTTACATGGAAGAATTCTTGGAAGAGATTAGACAAGAGTAAATATTAGTTCCAGTGCTCAGCAAGAGGAGCTATCCTTATGACAACTGTAATGAAGCGTTTTGCCCAGATTTGGTGGTAGTTTTGTCAAAACAAGTGCTAGTTTTGACATTTCACAATATCACCATGCTGCATAAAGTGTCTATATATCTGAACTTGATAGGTTTCTACAATAGTGACAGTTGAGTCAAACTGTATAAACTAAATACTGCAACCAATGTGCATGTGATCAAAGATGACTGGTCTTGGATAATGCAGCACTGGATTAATGCTGAGTTGTTTTGTGTTACTGTTCCTGTCATTTTCTTTTTTAAGAGAATGCATGTTGCTCTTTTATATCTTTCTCACTACTCTGATTGTAATATATAATACTTTTATCTCTAGTTTCAAAATGCAATGTCAAGTGCACTTGGACTTGAATATCTTATACATGCATATGCATTTCCTGGCTGAATTCAGTCTTCCTGTGCAAGAAGAATAAACATTTTAGCATTTGTAGAGACAGTCCAAAAGCCTAAAACTGTGTGTAGAGCTAGCCAAAAAAGAAGCCCCTGTAGCTGTGGTGCACAAAGTAGTCCAAAACACAAAAACCCCCCTACAACATTATCTGAATAACAGAGACCAGTGTGTAGGTGGTGTTCAGTGTCCTAACAGCTAGTTGTGCTTAAATCTCATGGGATAGCAAAAGCTTATGTTAAAATACTTCTTTTTTTCCTTTTAAAAACCAATCTTTCTTCTCCTCCAAGCAAGGAAGTAACATAGTTCCTTACTGTGAATGTTGCCTTAAAACAATGTTTACCAAAACATATATTGCCACGCTAAATTTTGGTAATCATAATGTTATTAATAAATATTGCTCTAAGAACTTCAGTGTAAAATATCATTGTTACCAAAATGTTTGTGCTTTTCTCAGAGTGACCTGTTTACCAGCTTACCGTCCCTCTTTTTCATGTTGCCTAACACTGAGTGAAAGTTGACTGAAAATATTGTAAAGAAAAGCAAAAAGCCCCACTGGAGATTTGCAGTTTTGTTTAGAGCGCAACTTCACTGTCAAGGGCAGCCTCTCCTTAGGCTGTACTCTTCATGTGAGACCACCAAAATGCTGACAGAGCTGTCTAGTGAGTTTTAAAGCCATTGTGAGCCTGAGTGAGCAGTACAAAGTCTTCATTTTCTAGAAAAGAATATTTAAAAAAATCTGTACTGCATGTTCAGTATACCTCCTCCAGATTGTAACTGCATGTGGCCTGTGCTGGTGTTACTTTTCAGTCAGCTAATCTTGATGTACAGCCAAAGAGTTCAATCCCATGTTCATTACCAGCTGGACAGAGAGAGGATGTTGTACATGGAGCAACGTTTGCTTTACATGCACAGAGGCATTGCCAGCTTTCACAGTATCTTGTTTTACTGTACTTGAATGTTGCAAAGATTCTTTTATCTGTTGTTGTATTGAGGAGGTTGTTTATTACTTGGGGACATGAGTTTATGATGGTGGCTAGCAAAACAGAGTTGCCTAAAGGAGGGCAACTAGGTTGGTGAGGGACTTGGAACACAAGCCCTCTGAGGAACAATTGAGGGAGCTGGGGTTTAGCCTGGAAAAAAGGAGATTTAGAGGTGACCTTACCACTCTGTACAACTCCCTCAAAGGTGGCTGTAGCCAGGTGGGGGCTGGTCTCGTTCACCAGGCCACAACTGACAGAACGAGAGGTCACAGTCTCAAACTGCATCAAGGGAAATACAGGTTGGATATTAGGAAAAAGTTTTTTACAGAAAGAGTGATAAAGTACTGGAATGGTCTGCCCAGAGAGGTGGTGGAGTCACCATCCCTGGATGTGTTTAAAAAAAGACTGGAATATGGCACTTGGTGCCATGGTTTAGTTGAGGTGTTAGGGCATGGGTTGGACTCTATGATCTTGAAGGTCTTTTCCAACCTAATCATTCTGTGAATTCTGTGCATTCCATGAATTCTGTCAATGCAGTGCATTTTGGGTTTGTTGCTAGGTTCCTCCATGCTTTAGTGTCTTTTGCATAGTCCTTGTTCCCCATTTGAGAGAAAACTGCTAAATTATATATAGAAATGAAATAGCAATGGTGAACTGTTTACCTATGTCCTATCAAGGTGATTTTGCTTCCTCTTCATTGGCACTGCATGTACATTTAAAATCCTTGAAAATAAAAAATGTAGGTCTGCTTTTCAGAAGAACAAATTAAATGACACAATTTTCTTCAGATTTTCACAGCGAAAGACCATAAAATTAATTAAAATTTATTTTTATTCTAATAGTCACGGATTTGCATTCAAATAAATGGAAATTATCCTCTGTGCTTTGCTTTTCATTTTGCATAAAGGACATGCCAACTAGACTCTACTGGGAATATTTTTATCCCCAAGGTCTATGTTAATCCCTTCCTGCTAAAAGACACATTTCTGAAATATTTATCATAAACCTGCCATGCTGTTGTCACATTGTTGCTTTCGTGGTGTGAGCGGTTCTGGGACTTCTGCCAGCATTGTTCCTTCCATTCAAATATGAAATTTGCTACAAAGTGTCTGGTTCTCAGATGAACAACACTGTGCTTGTTCATCAACCTGACTTTATTGATTCATAACCTAAATGTGTGGTACCATGCAAAGTAGGAGTAGCCAGTATGTGGCCTGTCAGGTTTACTGACATTATATTTGCAAGTATAATTTTAATTGTATATGTACATGGAGAAGGGGGAAGGGTTGATGATTTTAAACAGAAATTAGTTCTTTGAAATACTAAATTTGTGCTGCTTAATAAGTTTTACAAATAATAAGGGAAAAACTGCATGAGACTGACACTTTGATTTATGGCTGTTTTTTATCAGAAACTGTTACAGCATTAGCTCTTCTGCTGTCTTTGTTTTTGAGACTGAACAAGTGAGGAATATTTGTACGTACTGAAACAGAGGGTCTTAAATCTCTTGAACTTGCAGTGTGTTGAAAATACATTGAAACCTCTCCCTTAGAAGAGCCTGATTCTAGGAGGTTTCATTTATGAAATATGTTTCAATTGGTAAATTAAAAATAATGTTCCTTCAAACACTTCATTTGTGTGCAGCAGTTTTCAGATTTTTAATTTCTTACATGTTTTGTAACATTAATTTTTTTACATATAAAAATGGTTTGAATACACTGCTCATTAGTCTTGTTGCATTTAACATGGAGTTTTATTTTAGCTTGGAGTATTCTGAGAATAGCAAGAATAATTTGATAATACTATTTCCTCATGAAATCATTTAAAGTAGAAGTGTTTCCATTTTGGGATTCTAGAGTACTGTCTGGTTAAATTAGATGTTGCACTTGAATACATAATTAATGAAATTCTTGAACCAAACTTTGACAGCTGTTCTAAAATGATGAAAAATTTGGGATTGTTTTTTAATATGTGCTAGAATCTACCTGCAGTATAGGTGCACTCTCCTTAAGAAATGGTTGTGTAGCATTTATATATAAAATTAAATTATTTCAATTCATTGAAGGAGAGAATTCCAAATTATATAAATAAGGGTATTTCTAATAGTGACTCAATCTTATATACATCAACATGAAGTTCAGCACAAGTCATAGTGAAACTGAGAATCCTTTAAATTTTCAGTCCATGGAGCTATTGAAGTTATTGTGGTCAAGGTGCAGTTGTTAGTTTGCAGACCTAGGATACATCTGGATCAGACCACCATAATCCCTAATTCAAAGCACACAAAATCTGTGTGTTGGGAGACTCAGTAGCTCAAACCTACCTCAATCTGGACCTCCTTCCACTGTAGAGCTCCTGTCCTCCTGTGTGTTGTCCTAAGGAACTAACAAACCTCAAACTCTACTCTTTCAATTCATCTGCCTTACATCAAATTTAGTTATTCTCTCATTTCTCACCTAATCATTCTGGCAGCTCTGGGCAGCCTCGAATTCTTGGACTTCTCCTGTTTCTCTCCCCATTGCTTCTGATGAAAGAATTGGTTGCTGTTAATGCCACTGCTGTGCTGTTCCCAAAATACTGATTTGTACAGGACCTCTTATAAAGTCTTGATTTCTCTGTTTCTCATTAGCTATTAATATGATAACAGACACTACTCATGGTCTTTTTTTTTTTGAAAGTGGCTGATATAAATAAAAATGCCATCACCACCTGTTGAATGTTTTGATTTCTAAACTTTGTACTGTCAATATTGTAAGCCTATGCAGGAATCTGAAAGCCAAGTTGTTTTCTTTTCTGCTGTGTCATTGCTGGTGATAAATAAGGAATTATAACCAGGATCTGATATTAATACACCAAAAATAAAGTTCCAGACAGCCAACAATTGCATGGCTCTGAGTTATGATAAATAAAATCTATCATGGTAGAATTATTACTACAAGCTTGTAGCATTTGCCAAGTTATAGTGTTGGCAGAAGGTCTTTAACATTGCCTTAAGGAATGTAGCAGTATGGCCCCATTGTAACTCTGCTCTCTGTGTTGATTTAGGACATAGTCTTTTGTTCTTGGTTTGGACCAGCTTTCCTCAAAATTCCTTACTTAGTGGGTATCACCTCCTGGTAATGCTACAGGAAAAGCTCGGGTCATGCTTAGGTCATTGCTAAAACTATGAGCTAGTGTTTTCCAAGAAAAACACTGTAAACTCTGTTTTAAAGGGGGAATGTTATTGGATACAGTTAATTAAATTGTATTAGCTCTGCATCAGCTCTTCAGTCTGAGAGATTCACTTTCCTATATGTCTTCTGGATAGAGAGAAATCAGAGTGTTTGATTCCTGTCTTTGTTGGAATGTATTTTTGTATCAAGAGCAGCAAGGTACAACATTGCATCTAAGCATGGTGATCCTGATTTTGTTAGGCTTCCTTGCATTTCACTTCAGAGGTTGCCTGCTTTTGCCAGAAGTTGTTAAGTTTATAATATGGCTGGAAGTACAACTGCAGTCATAATTATCTCCTGTCATTAGTGTTACACAGCTGCTTAACTCCTGTGTGTGTTCACAGAGGTTGAAAGTACCCTGCTGGATGTACCAGCAGCCCTAGTTCAATAAAGCTTTAAAATCTTCTTAAATAATGATAAAGGAGCTGCTGTATCACTGAAATGAAGTGCAAGCTTAAATACTTTTCTGAATGAGTAAGAGTCTGGGAAAAATATGTGGTTAGCTGCAGCAGGATGTTACAGGAGGCTCTCAAGTACAAGGCATTTGTTTCAAGCATGTTCAAGGTATCCTCATAAACTTGGAGTTACGCTTTTGGCAAAACAATAAATAATTTTCAAGAGGCAGTAGATGGCATATAAAACATTGGGTTTTTCATTAGAACACAATATAATGTGGTAAGATGTGCTTAAAAATATTGAGCTATTGGAAAGAAATTTCTTGACACACAAATCACTTTCCATTCTCTTAAGTGTTTGTTTCACTTTATAACTTAGGATTTCCAACCAAACCAATTTCCATATTCGATATTGTGTTTTACTATTGACTTTTTACATTGTTCTATGAATTTAAATCACTTTTAATATTCACTTAAGATAGACAGCTTGGCCTCTTCATTATGCAGCCAGCCATATTTTCAGATCAGTAGCACATATTTTGATCATGGAGTGATTGTATGAAAATACTTGGAGGGTTCCAGGGTTTACCACTCTAGTGAACTCCTGTGAAATTAATCAAAATTAAAACACATTTTTCTGACATGCTGCATTATCTGCCTATTCAGAAAGAAAAAATGATCAGAGTAAATACCTAAAACTAAAATTGTTAAGCCCCTATTTCCCAGCTTCTTGCTTTCAATAGAAAAAAAAAAGAAGTCTTATTGCTGTCTTTAAATTTGCTGGAGTCGTCATTCTATTTAGAGTCAGACAAGCCTGAGGTCTAAAGTTACATGAATTTGGTCAAAGTGACCCTGAATTCTTGACTGTAAACACCATAAATCTTCCCTGCAATAATTAGTTTCACATTGTAAAGGCCATGCTGTGAAGGGTAATCCCTCATGCAACAAGTTAAGTTTCTAATTTGTTTTCCATAGCACAATGAATTCCAAAAGCTTTCACCATGTTTTTAGTGAGTCATTTATCAGCTTCATAATAAAGCTTAGAGGGGGACATTACAGATCATCTGCAGCAGAAACCAAGTTGTGTATTTCACTATAGCAGAGTAGGTAAGAGTGCCCTAGGGCTACAATGTTTAATATTATTTATTTTTTGCTTTCAGCATTCACTTTGTTTTATAAAATTTTTAACTGAAAAAGCTTTCTGAAAAGTAATCAAATTCTGTAAGCTGAATCCAGAGATTCAGTTTCTCAAATTTGCATACAGAGAGTATATCAAACAGGCTTTATTAATGTGCCATACATATTGCTGTATTGAATTATGACTTCACACTGTTGCAAAGGCTCTCCCAGCACAGGGAAATAGCAACACTGACCCAGCTAACTGTTCCGTGCCTAAGGTAGACAAGTACAGAAGGTGCTGCCTTTGTTCTATCATGTATTTTTCAAAAATGGTCTTTTACAGTTTTTCCTAGTGTAGAGTACTACATTTTGCATATTGATGTTTTATAGAGTAATAAAATATTTGGCATAATTCCTCTCCAAGTAGGGTTTTATTAATTGGTTTGACAGCAGTGGGGTATATCCCTAGAGTAGGCATTTGAAGTCCAGCTTTTAAAGTACTGCTAAAGTCAGTAATATTTTCATCCCATCTTGATACCAGTGAGAGTCTTTTACAGTTTTTCTCAGGTTCATTTGGTCTTTAGATTTTTTGGGGCGGTGTTGGTTGAATACATATTTTTTATATGTTTTTATGTTTTTGTGGACACTGGATTTGGAGAAAATTTATCAGGTACTTTGGACTCAAGTAAGTGTCCCTTCAAACATAGTTTTGCTTCTATAGTGAAGCAAAATTGATTCAGCCAAATAGTTAAAAAAAAAAGTAATCAAAAGTCAGCAATAATTATGCTGTACCTTTTTTAAGGACAACTTGGTTAGGTCAAAAAATAACTTCCTATCATGCTGAGAGTTTAGCTTAGCATAAAACAGCATGCTAAAAATGTTTCTAGGACAAGCCTTTGAATGCCAGACAGGCACGTAGATCATCTCTGCAGTGAATGGTGACTTGTTCTCTTCCAAGTTTCATCCAGGCACAGAGACCATCTCTTAAATATGTGCCTCTGTTCCAGATGCTCTGCTAAAAAAATACACTATCCTGAGGTAACTTATGTTGGGGATTATTAAACCCATAAAATAAATGGGTTATTAAGGGTTATGCTTCACCTGGTTCCTTCTTTCTCTGCATTTTTCAAAGAAAATGTGCAACTAAACCTGTACCGTGAAACTGTCATGTTAGACAAGGCAAAGTACCCAAAGACAGTACACTTGAGAAATGCTTTGTGGGTTTTTGCAATGATTCTGTGAGCAGGCTGTTCCCTAGAGTAACAGACCTTCCTCTGATGGCATTCTAACTCAAGAGCTTTTTTTATTGCTCAGGTGACTTGGTTGTGAAAAGAAAATCTTTTCTGCCTAACAGTTACCCACTGTCAGTGACCATTATTTTCTTACCAGTTGTATTTTCAAAACAGATGGAGATATGTAGAAGTGGTGCCGCCAGGTGATGCAGTGTTGAGGAATGTGTGGGGCTCGTGACCTGGAGCTGAACAGGCAGAGATCTTTGGGACATCCAGAGGCTGTTGTATTTTCTCTGGCTGTGTAGGGTCAGGTGGAAGGGCTGGAGTTGAATGTAAAAGCTCCTTTAAGGTTGAGCACTGATGATCAGAAGTTTGATACACAGATTTCAGTGCTTTTGAGAATCAGGGCTTCATTAGGAGGGGTGGCTGCTTAATGTTGGTTTTTGTGAGCATTCAGTGGTCATATCAGTGATTCATTCACTGAATCCAGAGCACATACCCTCATTCTGTATTGTAGGCCTCCTCACTCTCTATGCATTACTAGTTTTATCTCCATTAATATTGTCACCCCAGCATGAAGAATTCTTTCAGAATTAACTAAGTGTATCAAACAAATCCAGACTTAAAATTCAAGACCTTCTAAAGTCCATTTAAGACTTCCCCTAAATTACACTTCCTTACTGCAAGAGTTGAACACTTACAAGCTCTGCTGGCTTCCCCGTGGAGGTCTGTAGTACAGCCCAGGTGTCTCAGTTTGTGCATCCACAATTTAGGGCTGTAACCCAAAAATTGTATTGGAATGTTGTGCTCGGTGTTGTGAAGATAGAGAGGAAATGGAGTTTTCTTGGATGAATATATAATCTTGCCTCAAAGTTATATATTCTGATGAGTGTAGTTAGACTTTTCCTTCTTCTGTAATTCTCTGCCTCATTCTGTAGATAACAAGTAGTTAACAAATAATGGTCACTGAACAAGTCTGGTGAGTTCATGTGTTGTTCATTCCTGCTGCAAGGGTTTTGTTGGGTGAGCCATGATAACTGTTACCTTTTGAGCCCTTAATCCCTGAGATAATATGAGTTAAAATATTTTTCTTAGCTCATAGTAGGTATGCTGTACAGATATTTACCTGTACAGGGACCTTCGTTTTAGTGAGGTGATTTATCTTATTGTGAGTATAAGCCCTGCTGAATTTTGGGCTGTTGCTTTCAAGCTTCTCTAGTGTCCCTATGTTTTTCACAACAGCATTGGTTGAGTTTTTACTTTAGGCATGGAACAGTTGCTCTCATGCTCTTGTGAGCTCTAACACTGACTCCTTATCTCCTGTTCACCCTTGTGTTCCATGAGGACTGCTCTCTACTCAGGCCTCATACTGCACCTTCAGCTTCCTTCCTCGCTGGTGTGAAAGCCTAGAGATGTTGTCCCACACACATCTCTGTGTGTGTTCTTCAGAAGCTTTCCAGTTTGGGGATGGACTGTTTGAAAAACTACCTAAGTCTTTTTAAATCACACATTCCATGCTGAAAAAGCCCCAACAAAGACAATCCTGTTGACTCAGTCTGAGGTCTAGAATTCGGAGTTCAAAGGTCTCCTAAGAAACTTGGTCAGGGCTTTCCAGGAAACAACATGTCTTTTCCTACTGGCAATGAAGGTAATTCCCTACTGCTCACAGAATGTCATTTAAATTACTCAGAGGCTTTTGGCTTGTTTGTGATTGCCTCTTGATGAAGATTAGCTTCAGCTATAGATTTGGGAAAATTTTCACAGAAAAGTTCAGTCATTAGACTAGTCAGCAATTTGTTGTGAACTTCTGAGGGGAGAGCTATCACAAAAGAAACTGGCTCTTCTTCAAAAAAGCTTTTACAACACAGTCTGTTTTGATCTATTGCTGCACTAAAAAAAAAGTGGGGAAAAAAGATCTGAGATAGTTAAAAAGTCCCTGACAAGTTTTTTACTTTTTTTAAAATAAAGAGACCTTTCATGTTCAGGCAACACTTTGTAATGAAGTACAAGCAAACCTATCTTGGAATTTTCAAACCAACTTTTAAAGTGCTTTGATTAACTAAAACCGGAGCATTGTTACATTTTTATTTGAAAATCCTCTTTTGATTCCTTTTCCTCCCCCACTCTGTCTTCTGGGATGGGAACAATTTCTGAAATCATATATGTTTTCACAGAACAGAAAGATTATCTTTCATTCAGCTCTTGAATCTCTTCACTAGCTGAGGATCTGCCTTGTGCACTTCCATGAGCCCCTTGAAGTGTGAACCTGATATTCTGTTGAAGTGTGGGTTGCTGTATCACTTTCAAAGACAGCAGAGATCTGGGGTCACTTTCTGCTGTCCGTGCTCATGCTCAAGTAGTGCCTTGGGCTGCCTAAAAAATTTCACAAAAACTATTCATGGAAGAAAGTCTTCTTCAGTGTAAATAGACACCAAAACTTTTTAAAATCCTTGTATACAAGTGGTACTCACCATGAGTTTGGACACAATGCAGAAGTCACTGATATTATGCTGCTTTATTTTAAGGATCAAAAGCTGCAAGAAAATGCAGTCCTTCTGTACCTGCTTAGCCATACATGCTTATTTATTTCATGTCATTAGTTTGGTAAGAGAACATTAGAAAGGTAGACTTTAGATGGAGTTTAACATCATACTGCCTTTCAAATCAAATTGCATAAAGGAGCTCACTGTCATTTCACTTCAGTGGCAAAAGTATGTATTCTGACACATTAGAGAATGTTTTTAAAAACCTTTGGAGTTGCAATGGATCTGTTTCAGGAGTGCTTTTCCCAAGGACTGGTCCTTTAGGGTGTAGTCCTCTTCTGAGGAGAGGACAGTGGGCAAAGTGCAGCCTTAGCACTGGTACTTCTGTCTATGTGTCACTGTCTCACAAAAACTTCCTAGGTAAGTAATTTCAAGAAAGTTGGTGTGACTAAACTTGCTTGGGAAATTTTGTGATTAACTTTTTGCATATTAAGCTTTTTTTATGCAATGGTATATTTTGGTTTCTTAAAATCAGCTGGTCTTTGATTTGCTAAAATTGAACACAAAGCCTGTGTTTACAGTATGACTTATTTCACCCTATGCTATGAATGTAATATTTTTTTTGGAAGTAGGGCTGGAAAAATTGAATATAATGTTGTATGTCAGCTGTTTATAATCAAAGAAATATGTTTAAAAGAGTTCTAAGACTTTTATAAACTATGCATGCAAATTACTTTTGGAATTGCTTTATTACATTCAGTTGTGACTGCCATTGCTTTGGGTAGCTATTCAAATCCATTGTTATGAATTAATTACAACCACAATACAGCCTTTTCATACATTTAACTTCAGTTACATCAGCTAATCAAAGGTGAATGCATGTTATGCTGCAACAGAGCATGGCATAATTAATTTTTAATGTTATGTTTATTTCTCTAGTGCATATTATTTTTCTAAAAATAGAACCCAGTCTTTAAAAACTGAAGATATTTGATTGGGCATTAAATACACGTGTGTTTTTTGCAGCAAGAACATCTAGTGAAATATTTGAAATAAACTGGCAAGGAAGTAAACTTCTGGTCCATGTACTTTAACTCCCTCAGGAGTGTGCTGCTCATTTGTTAATACGCACAACACATCATTTGTGTGGGAGATGCCAATTCCTGCTGTGTTTCTCTGTTTTTCTTTCATATGCATGCAGACATGCAACACTCGAGTTCTACAAATTCAGCTGCTGTGATCCTATGTTTGCATGCATGAATAGGATTATTAACAGGAGAAAATAATAAAATATATCAATATATAAAAATATACCTGTATGTACTCCTTAATGTAAATATGTACATTAAAAAGAAAAAAGTGAGTGTGAACATAACATGCATGTCTTACATACTTGATGCTTTTCCCTGATGTGTATACCCTGTGGCTAAACAGGGATAGAAAACTGGTTTGAAACATTCTCAAACAGTTGACTTTGCTGCTGCTGCTGCTGCTGCTATTTTTATCCAAACTTCTACCACTTTTTTTTTTTTTTTTTTTTTTTTTTTGGCTGTTTTTCTAACAGGGCAGTAATCAGTCCCCTGTGGTTTATACAGTGAACTGAACTGCACACATCTCTTGCCTGATTTTAAGCCAGAAATAGAAGAGGTGCTTTTAGGTGTTAGGACTTAAATCTGAAAAACTTGTCAAAAAGATCAACCAGTGACTGTGTTTTCTTGATAATAGGTAGGCAAAGCAGCCAAAAGCTAAGAGGCTTGTAGAGGGAACTGCTAGCAAAAGCTCAAATGAGTGTCAGCTGGCCACAAACTAATTGAGGCTGAGAAGGGGGGGGAAATCTAACTACAAGAAAGTGAAATTCTGGAGCTGCCTTCCAATGGGAATTTGAGCAGCAGGAACCAGACTGATACTTGCATAACTCTTGAGGCAATTAATGGGGTGGTTCTGTGATGTGGGTGCTGAAATCCCTAGAAATGAAGCTGGTGGAAGTTCTTCCTGGTGTGGGCTTTATCAGATTCAGGGACACTGTACCCTGTGTGTCACCTATGCTTCCTCTAAAGGTTCAGCTGAGAGCAGGAATCAAGATGAGCTCTCCTTTTGGAACATCTCGTGGGATTAGGATTGCTTAAATCATAGTGGCAAAAATCACAACAAAAGGGTTTAAATGAATAATTTTTTGCTCCTTTTAAATGTATGCATCCTCCTTTTATAAGGCTTACTGTCCTCTCACAGAATTGCAGGGTTAACTCCACCCACCACAGCAGAAAGCTACAAGTCTGCCCCCATCCCATTTTGCTCTGTCCTCACCTTCCTTACTTCACATTTCTTTTTAAAATGGCACTTGTTGCTTTCTTTTTGAATGCAAAATATACTAAAGTCCAGAGCCATATCAGGTTCTTGCTGTTAGTCCCATCATATGGTTATTAATCCTGACATTAAGGTTGACATAAACTAATAACAAATGACTGCAGAGTGGCTCCAGATCTACCCTATCAGTATCTTTAAAAATCAAGAAAAGTATTTAGCAAATAGATAAAAACTTAGTGGTTTTAGTGTGAGTCCCCCAGTTTAAGCTCTTATAGTAGAGTATTATTTTAAGGGCATAAAAACTCATTTTTTAGAAAATAATTTCAACATTTTTCAGTGCAATTAGAATTTTTCTATTTTAGATCACTTCATGGTGAGTTTTTTTCCGGTTAACCTTTATTTGTTTACATTCTTACCCCAATTTTACTATTTTACTGTTAGGTTATGAAAATGTGACATTTCTTTGTCCTTAGCTCCTTATCCTAATTATCTACCTACTTTTTCATCTATACAACCAGTTTGGATGATGTATGTAACAAAGCTGGCCAGTTGAAAGTATAAAAGGAAAAAGAACAATATCTGAAAGCAAAATATATTTCCCTTTGGCAGTCTCTCAGTGAATGCTGGTGTACCACCCAGGCTTCAAGAACTGCCTTGCTTATGAAAGCAGAGGCAACACAGAATTAAACAATGGTTCAATTTCATGCCTCATTTCAGACTTCATTAAACATATTTGATTTCACCTCATCTTCATGAAGGTCCCAAAAAGAGATAGGAGCCCTGATTAATATAGATTGCAGGAAAAGAGGAAGAAAGGAAACTTCATAAATCTTTTTTAAATGTGATTTCTTTGCTACTTTTCCTGCTGTTGTGCAGTTTTTATTCCTTAATATTTTTTTTGCGATTTTTCTTTCCTTGTGTTTATTTCTCTCTTTGCTGCAGAAGACATAGCACATTTATTAAACCCCTGGCAAAAATCAGCTTGGCCTTGCAAAACTGCCCGTGGTTGTTTCTTTTACAGATTACTGTTCTCAGGAGAGTTTCTGAGCTGCTTGGCCAACAGCTTGGCACTATTCCTCTTTGCTTTGTTTTACAAAAGGGTCGAAGACCCCAAATAGAGTAACTGTTTCATTTTGTTTACTTTATTCTCCAGGATAGAAGAAAATAGTAGCACCCTACTTTATGAGTTCTTTTTATTGTTCTTCCCCTGTACGTGTTTACAGCCAGTGGCCAGGGAGATGAAAACCTTCTTACACTTCTCTGGCACTGTTGAACTCATGTGGAAATGTCTGCTGGCTATGATGGAGAGAGAATTTCCACTCTGTAGGTACTAAATGTGAGAAAGCCAGAATCCCATTTTTCCCCATTCCCCTTTGTTAGGAAAACTCAGGTTCAGCCGGCTCCAGAATGAAGCCGCTCTGTCAGCAGATCCAAAGTAGTGACCTCCAGGGTGTCATGTCCTGTCTCAGAGGGTGGCTGAGATGACCTCATCCTGATATCCAGCCTAAACTTCCCCTGACACAACTCCAGGCCATTCCCTTGGGTCTGTCACTGTCACCTATGAGAAGAGATAAGTGTCTGCCCCTCCTCTTCCCCTCTGGAGGAAGTTGTAACTGCAATGAGGTCTCCCCTCAGCCTCCTCCAGGCTGAATGGACCAAGTGACCCCAGGTGCTCCTCATACAGCTTCACCTCCAGGCCCTTTCTTTTCGCCCTTTTGGTCACATTTTTTATTTCTCCATTTGTCTCTTCCCCTCTCCCCACCTGGCAGCTAGGTTCTATGTGCTGGATTAGTTTGTCTTCTGCAATGTTCAAGAGGTCTTGCTGTCCATTGAAATTTCATTAATGTACACTTTAAATGAAATTTTGGAAGCCCGTGGTGCTGGCACACAGAACAGTGAAATACTAATCTAGATGAAGTTTTGACCTTTCTTATTTAAAGGTGATACAACAAATTCAGTATCGTGTGTACCTATGGTTTTTTCTAATACAATGTTTTTAGGTAGCGCTTTTTTGGCTGCTGAATTTTGAAACATTTGGAGAAACTTTAATTTTAAGCTAGTTACATGGCAGCAAGCTGTTGAACTGAACTTAGCTTTTGTTTATGGAAAATCCAGAGGAATGAGAGACAAGGATTTCTCTAAGGGGCATTGTATCAAATATCAAAAACATAAACTAACCTTGATGATTTACATAAATGCTACAATATGTGATTTAACTGAAAGTTAGGATTTCATATTTTAAGTGCAACCTCTTGCCTCTGTCATGTGGAGATTTGAAGCAAGTCTTGCAAAAATTTCTCAGCTCAGCAAGCTTGCTCTTAAGCTAACAGCTAATACAGTGCAGAGATCAAAAGGGTTGGTTCAGTTTTGTTTGGAACCTGCACATTGTGATAAGATCTACATGAGACCAAGCTGAATATTTTTCATATTACATCTGTGGTTTACCAGAAGTGACAGTATCATATAATTAGTGATGTAATGTTTGAAACATTTAGTAAAGTTGCATGTGGATCTAATCTTTATGCCTAGTGGAGCTATTATATATTTGTGTAGACTGTAACTTCTTTTCTGTAATGTCTTTATAGCTCATAGTTGATTGGAATGATGTCTATTATAATAATTCTATGCCTAAGGGTAAAATTTATGGGACATAAATGAACTAATATCTCTTGAATTCTGGTTGATTTTACAGCAATAAAAAAGCTAAGATTTGTCACCTGCTAAATCTCATGCATATCTAATTCAAGTAGTCAATTTCTTATTCACTTAGTATTTAAATAGCAATATGTGGGCTTTTATTGGTAATATGAGATATAATAACTATCATTAGGATAATTAACTAGCAAAATCTGGAGAGTCATGAAGAGTGGAATTTAGAACTAATTCATTATATTTGTAATTGGTTTTCCTTATTTTAGACTCATGCTGTAGATATCCTGTGGTACATTCTGAAGTGCCTGGCTTTGCATTGAGAACAAAAGTTTTGTGCATGCCTTTCTGGACAATTTTGGGGTTTCACTCCGTGGCTAAAGTGGATTATGACTCACCAGAAGGACAGATTCCTCTGTACTGTGGTACAGGAGAGACACATCTTCTGCATGCTGGGGCCATCTTTCCATGCTTTAATACTCACTGAAGCACTATGGCAACAGCCAGAGTGGTATTTCTGTGTGCATATTCTTCTACAAAGCACTTCCTTCCTAAATGGAAGGAATATTTGTTTCTAAATTGTCTCTGGATCTCCTGACAGTGACAGAGGGCTTATTTAGAGTGCCCTTATCTCAGACATGACAGACTGCAGATGCATTGACTCATAGTTCAATGTTGGCAGCAGCCTGGGGTTTTAGATTTGATTCGTTGATTGGTTGATTTTTTGGATTTTTTGTTCAAATTTTTGCTAGGTCTTTTCTTTCTAGTTCCATCTTTAGTCGTTGAATACCTTGTTACTTAGGCAATATCCACCATTTTTGTTGGTTCCAGTTAGCATAAGATTTTGTCAGTTGTAATAGAAGTTTTTCACATTATTGCCAATATGAAATACTGGTGGGCAACTTTCATCTGGACATGACACAGTGCTCTGGTCTAGTTGACAAGATGGTGATCAGTCAGAGATTGGACTTGGTGATATTGGAGGTTTTTTCCAACCTTAATGATTCAATGAATTAATTTATCACTGTATGTGTATGTATAAAATCAAAGAAAAAGCTATAACAAATTTCACTTTAATTCCTCATTGCAATAAACATTTAAAATGTTAGGGAAAAGTCTCATCAGTAGAGTTGCTATTTGAAGCTGGCTGTGACATGAAACATGTGAGCAGCTTTCGAGGTTGGATTTGAGAGAAGGCCATGATTGTCTTAGTTCTGTCAACCATAGTTATGTAAATATTTGTTTGACTTTTATTGTAGGTGTTTGTTGAAAGTGCTGGCAGGTTCCTTGCCCTTATTTTTGCTGTTTTCCCCCTAAGCAGTGTGGTATACCATGTACAATTGATTTCAGTCATTCTGAGAACAACTGAACAAATATAAAGATTTTTTGCGCAGTATAAATTATCATATATATATATATATATATGCAATAACAAAAGATTGCTAATGAAATTTTCTTGCACATGAACTTAGTCAAAATGGCTGTAATGTTCATTAATGTAGCAATTTTTTTAAAAATTAATATTATGAATTTTGACATTCAGTGGGAGAGCTTGTGATAATAAACACTGTGAGTCTGTGTAATAGAAGTTTGCATGCTCTGGCCCTTACAGTTTCTTGCATCAGATAGTGAGAGTATTTTATATGTGCAAGTGTCAGAGAAATTTAACCATACTCTGTGACTAATAGTTAAAAAGTCTAGATATAATCAGTAAAATATCAGCAGAGTTGCGTGCAAGCAAGTGTGGGTTAAATAACCCTTTTATTTTTAATTTATTGTAGCTACATGGATACAGTCCAGAGCATGCATACTCCACGTTTTGATCCACTGAGATGTACATGATAAAAATTAAAGAGGTTTTTTTTGTAATTTGGGACTTCAGAGGGCTTTTATATAAGGGCACTTTGCCTATGGAATCATCTCTCCAGAGCAGTTCTTTGAGATCACTGTGCTTAGAAGCTTTTAAAGTTCAGTGCTATAAAATTTTCAAGGGAAATAAATATTGAACATTGCCTGAGAGACAGGCAGAAAAGAGGGCAGGTTTAGATTATACATTAGAAAGAAATTCTTTACTGGGAGGGTGGTGAGGCATTGTCACAGGTTGCCCAGAGAAGCTGTGGATGCCCCATCCCTGGCAGTGCTCAAGGTCAGGCTGGATGGAGCTCTGAGCAGCCTGGGATAGTGGGAGTTGTCCCTGCTCATGGCAGGGGCTTGGAAAGAGATGATCTTTAATGTCCCTTCCAACCCAAACTCTCCTATGATTCCCTTCATTCCCCTCCCCTTATTTTTTCAGCAAGTTGCTGACTGTCTCTGTCTGTTCCTGTTAAAGGTATCTGGACTCACTGAATCCTTCTCTGCTTGCATAAAATGCTAGCAGGGGCAGCAAGTTCCAGGCTATGTGGGGGAAAGCATCCTAATTAGGTACTTTGAATCCTTCTACAGCCTGTGATTCTGGGCTGATATGCTCAGAGGGAGGGAAAAGAGGAGCGCATAGAGGCTTAGGGTGACACAGCAGCAGTAGTGTAGGGCTGAGGAGGATTGGTTTGTGCCGTGATGTACAAGCCAGTCATGTTTCCACGCACTTTAATTAAGCAGAGTAACAGCGTGTTGGTTCTTACTGTGGTTTCCAGCTCTGGTTTCAGTTATCTGTGACTTTATCATCTTCTCTCCATGCAGTTCATCCAAACAATAAAATGTTCTATTTTGAGCAGCAGCATGGAGCTGCAAGTGGAGGCTGGGTTTGTTTGCTCTTGCACCTCTGGGACAGGGCAGCTGTGCGAGGGCTCAGTCAAGGACACTGGCAGTGACATTTTTCATTCCCCAGCAAGTGCCAGAGATTGAGTGTTACTAGGCTTGTCACATTCTCTAGCATGCTGAGTTACATGCGAAGAGCAGATATTTCTAAAGTACTGCATTCATGGTTCATTTGGATGAGCAGGCATTTCTAATTTGGCACCAGGCTAATGAAAAGATGCATTCCATTCCAGATTCCAGCAGCTGCAGACTTCATTGACTCCAAAGATAATGCCTATAGTTTTGGCTGAGGAACTTGAGTGATACTTCAGCTAACTGCTTCTAAATCCAGTGGTTGTTACACTTAGAGGGAAAATAATGAAATAAAATAGTTACACTTTAAATTCACCCTTGTGTTTAGTTTTTGTTTGAACTGTTGGTAAATCATGGATACACTCTAGTAGATTAAGTATGAATTTATGGCATGTTTTATATGCTAAAAAACCCACCCTAGCAAACTCCAAACATATCTGACAGAAGAGGTAATGCAGAGGCCTGATTTAATATATATGTGCTAAGCAGTTTTGCTAGCAGTGGGGGTGAGTCATGTGCTTTCATTCTGCATTTCTTTGAATTGTGAAGGGGAGCTTGAAGGGTAGCAGCTGAGGTGGAAATTTGATTTTATTATATATTTGAAGGTAACCAGAGTGAATGGTGTATATATAGCCTTGTATGTTTGAAAAAAAAAAAAAAAAAAGGTGAATTTTGGACATTGTATTAGATTCAAATCTTTTAAAAGTGCTTAATGTATACATTTCTATCTGACATTCTTTCTCTTTCAACGTTGTTTATAAATAATATACCTTGTCTGCTTCCAAACTGATAGAATAAGCCAATTGCTGAGATAAATGTTCTTATCCTAATTTAAGTGCACAGCAGATGAGTTCCCACTTGTGCTGTCTGATAGAGCATTTGCCTGGTATTCTTTTGATTTTTCTCCTTATTTTAACCTAAAAATCAATGTTGAATTTACTTCAGTAGACTGAAGGATAATCCATATTCTGTTATTATCTTAAAATTAATCACTTAACACCTAATTTTTACACCTCATATTTAGTCCTTGCCACGCTAATTTCAGTGAACTGTAAGTTAATTGTTACCAGCAAGACCTGTAACACTTACAAGAAAGATATGCCTGCTCACTAGAAAAAAGACAGGGACTTCAAAAATGGAGGAGGAATGACATGACGCTGTTAATGTTTAAAACCAATTTTTACAAATCTGGCTTTCCTGCACATGTGACTTCAGCTTTGAAAGTCTGGTATTTTAAAAAAGTTGTGTTCCTTTCTGTGTTTTTGCATTTTTCTATGGACAGAACCTTTGTTTTTAAGTATTGTTTGAGAAAAATATAAAGAAATTTATACATTATAAAATTGAGAGCAATATGTTGATATATGGAGACGTTGCACAAAGTTTCCATCCCTGAAAGAATAAGATGTGGTGGTGCTGGAAATGGAAAGGGGAGAAGGGACGTGTGTTGGTGAGACAGATTTTTCAGAACAGAAAGTCTGTGATTTCTAACCTGAAATGGAGAGTCAGGTAATTAAACTTTTCTATTGATGCTGAATAAAAATAATCTGACTGATAAAGTTTGTTTTCCTGACCATCTAGGTTTCATGTATGGTTGGCTCTTAAAATCAAGTTGCTTGCACTTTTTAAAACCCAACTTTCCATTATGGGGATGTCACTACCAACACCTAGATTTGAGATACTTACCTGAAATACTTGATCATGAGATTTTTTTTTTCTGCTTTTCCTTTTAGGATGGTTGGATTTCTCATTTTTTGGTTGTATTCCATTTGTAAAAGAAGCATGTTTTATTTCATGATGAGCCAGGCTTCTGTGATAGATGAGCCTTCACCAGTAAAATTGGCATATCTAATACTACAATTTTTTTTTTTTTTTTAATGTGGTTTGAGGTTTAGTCCTGACTTCGTTCAGGATACCAAAGTGGGGAGACTTAAGACTCATTTTTGGTTTTTTTCTTCCCCCCCTTAGGTTTAGCAAAGTATCTTTTGTCTTGGGCACTTCTGTGCCACAGTGGCCCATGGAAATTTTTAAGTCAAAATTGTCCATCACTGTTTTTTTTTCTGAATGCTGCCATAAGAAAATCTTGGCAGTTTATTCAAATATTATCTCTTGGAATTTTCTCAAAGCTTAAGTTGAGGAGGTAGTTCTGATTTATAACTGAGGCGGATAATGTAAATTCATTTTTGTTTTTGTAGGCATCTATTCAGAGTAAGTGCTCTGGAGTGGAAAAAAAACCCTCAACAAATCATAAATGTAAAATCCAGACCCAGTTCTCGAAAGTGGAAAGCCAAATGCACTTTTTTAACACCAAAATGGCAGTTCTACTAAAGAACAGGTTAAGCACTCTGATGTGACTAGATTTCATTAAACTGTGAAAGATTGCAAAGGCATTTCATTTTAAAAAGCCTCCTAAGTCATTAAACTGGATCCTTTTTGGGATCAGTGGCAATAAGGACAGAGTAAGAGATCTGGTGTAGAAGATGTTTTATGCTAAGCACAGATCTAACAGTGGGTTTAAATTAGCAATGTATTAATGCCACATTGCACTGTAGAACTATTTTTTAAATGAATACCTAGATTGAATAAGTAAATACAGACTTGCATTTTGTGGAAATCCCCCCGGTTAGTACTTTATCTTATGTTTGCTCAGCTTTTAGAAAGTGTGTATTAAGTCAAAATGCTAACTGGAAAAAAATTAGCTCTGTGCTTGTTATCTGACACTTTCTTTACATGATTCCTCCAAAAATAGTGCTTATAATGCCATCACATATTTTCCTGATATCTTCTTGTGTAAGCTTAATTAACCTTTTGGAAACACCAGCAGTGTTATCAGATTTTGTAACAAAATATTGTACATGTGGTTTTTATAACATTTTTACACTCATTTTTTGGTGCTAGGGTAATGCTAAGGTAAAAAGTTAAACACTGATACTCCAGTTCCTCAGGGGAGCGCTCACTGTTTTTTATCTTGTCTCTATTACTGAATTCTTTTGTGATCTGAACTCTTTCAAATGTAAAACACTCCCATTTTCTGGAGGGTGAATATGAGATCTAAAGATCTGAACTTGAAAAAGGTTGAAATTGATGGGAGTTGTACTTGACTCTATCAAGTGATTTTAACTGCAATTAATTCTTCATTTTCACTACCAAAATTGCAGATATTCTGTCAGGTGACACTAGAAAAGACACCACAAGGACATGCTGAGGGGCTCAGCAGAGGTGTTTAGTAGGCCCTGGTTCCAAGTCCAGTAGAGTTATCTGAAGTGTCTGCAGCTCCCCTCAGGTCAATCAGAGCATGGAAGATGAAAAGTACATTCATTTTGAAAAGTCCAGCTTTTACACATGTAAAGTTAGTTACTGTCTTTGGCCACAACCACACTGCCTTTCTGGTTTGATCTGTAAAGTGAGAGTGTTGTCGTACCAGCCAGCTACCAGGAGTGTTTTGAAGCTAAATGTATTGATATTTCTAAAGTATTTGTACTTTAGTATGAGTAAGCAAATCAGTTGCAGAATGAGTGGTCCCCTCTGTGAGTTCATTTTCCAGGGCTGTGGCACAAAAGCTGGGACTGGACATTTAGTTAAAGTCTACATGATAACGCTAAAGGAAGGAGGATTCATACTATGGGCTTTTCAGTTTCTGAGCACAACTCTGCAATAAGAGATTATATGTAATAACCCTCCAGGCATGTACTTTTTTAGCACTTTTCTCACTGTGCACCTGTAGTAAACCTTCTTGGTGAAATAAACTAGTAGTTGATTTCAAGTTCAGATAAAAATTATTAAAATGACAATGTTTGAGGTTTTTTTTTCCTTCTGTAAGGTCTTTATCTCCTTCTGAGATTTTCTCTTACTGTAGTATATTTAGGGCAAATCACAGGCACACGTTCATCCTCAGCTATAAACCCATGCTTTTACACAAAACCAGACAAAGTTACGAGGAGTTTTAGGAACATGCATTTTTTTAAGTAATTCAAAGCAGTGATCCAGTTAGACGAAACTCTAATGCTATCAAACTGGGTTTATTAGAAAGAACTTTATAGGGAATATAATAGATATAATTTTGTAGTTTACCTCCTCACATTTGACACTTCAAGGAAAATGTCACTAAAACAATGGTCAGAGTCAAGCACAGTTTGCAGGAGTTTCAGGGATGCACTGAAGGGCATCTGCTCTACCTCTGATATTCCAGCAAGGGATTTTTCTTCACCACAGGCTTCCAACAACACTCATTTGGGGTGTGATTTTGTAATTGGTCTACTGGGGGGTTGTAGGACTATCAAAATACATTTTCACGTCTTATCACTTTGGATTTAAACTTTGGAACTAGAGGCACCTAATGCCATATTCCAGCTGGGCTTAACATGTTGCTATTAAGTCCGATAATTTATTAAGTCCAATAATTATAAGGATTTGTGAAAGTTTTTCAGTAATAATTAAACCCTTTGACTGATTTGTGCCTTGCTGAAAATATGATTTCTTTTTTAGTGTGTGCTGTGATTGATTACTCAGTAGTTAATCTCTTTAATAAGATGAACAAATTCTTTATTTTATTACCTGAAACAAAATGGAATATCAAGCCAAATGTCAATTCAGCAGTTGGCCATATTAGTTCTGTCTCAGGAAAACCAAATCCCAAATGCTTTTGAACCATTCCTACTACCTCATAAAGAGGTGGCTTTTTTTGTGAACAATCACTTTACAAGAACAAATTCCAATATAAAAACTGGTTTGTTCAGAAAACTAAATATGCCAAGGTTTACTTAATCTCTAGAACAATCGTATTTGAGTGGCTCTGTCATTGTATTTATTTAGCTCACGTTCAAAAATGATCACTGAATTTAAAAAGGGGTTTTTTTTTAGTTGAACAGAAATAGGAAAAGCAGCTATACATGTACCACAGAGTGCCATGTGCTCACTGTGAGAGCAGAGATAACATGGCTGGGGATAACAGAGCTGAACTTCAGCTCTTGCAAGCACTTGTCCACACATGGAATTATTTAGGAGCAGCAAGTCTTGAATAACTCCATGTGCTGACGCTCTTGTTTCTGTTTACCTTAACACACTTTGATGGGCTGAATTAGAACAAAATAAGGCAACTTTATTCTGGAATAAGTGTGTCTGCACATGGAATTATTCGGGAATAGCTGTTCTTGAGCAGTCATTACTAAATAATTCCATGTGTAGACAGTCCTTTAATCTAGCAAGTTCTTAAGTAATTTCTGAAAACATGACTTAGTTTCCTGTGTTATTAAGGAACAATCTATATATTTTTATCAAAAGTATTGTTTTGGAAAAAAAGCACCATTGAGGTCCCAGCTGGTCATGAAAGTTGTGTGCTAGGTTAGGGGGAGGGGATACCTATTGTTTTTTTCAGATATGATTCAAAACAAGACAAAGGTATGGCAAAACAGCAATTTTCAATACAGTTCAAAAATACTAGTCTGAACACTTCTAGAGCACCTTTACTAGGAAAGTAGCTTGAAAGAGATGATTATTGCTTAAGGTCTTTTTACCTATCAGTTTTTCAGCCGATTGTGTTTAAAAGTGAAGGCAAGAAATTCTAAGTGACAGAATAATATTGGCTATTACACTGTTTGCCTTAAAGTGAAAACTTAGGTTTTGTAATGAGGTAATTTTTTCCCCCTGTGTCAAATAAGTAATTCACTGAAAATTCATTACAACCAGGAGTTTCAGGCCATTGCAACTCAGTGCTTACATTCTACTTATCTGTAAACTGTGTCTCAATGCATTTATTCAATTCACTTGTGTAAATTACCAGTGGAAATCTATTGCTCACTGGACAGCTTAGCTATTAAAAAAGGTATGTTATTGCCTTAAAAACAAATTACATAAAAAGATTCAGAATTTAAAGCATATTATTTGAGAAACCTTAGATTATCTGTTCTTTTTAGAAACAAATGAACTCCAGTAACAAAGTATTCAGAATTTCTCTATAAAGAGATGTTTTGTAAAGAATGAAAGGCTCTGTAGTGATTGTTAAGAATTTCAGACAATCTTAGGTTTTTTTAACAAGCCACATTCTTAGTCAGTGTTATTTTTGTATTCACACATGTAAACACACAGCTCAGTGTACTATTGTTAATTCAGAGCAGTGAAACAAACGTGCAGGGTTCAGATGGTGGAGAGATGTTTGAACAAGGACTAAATGCGTGTGGCACGTGAATACTCAGATGGACCTACTGCTGTATGAATAGTGATGGTTCTGCTGGGACAAGCTGTTGCTTCCTGCAGCCAATTTCCTCACAGTATAAGGCAGCAAAAGATGTATGCTCTATTTTTTACTTTTTTCTCTGGTTTACAAATCCCCTATTTTTTGTGCATGTAGAAAAATGTGGATTTTGCTGCATTGTTCTCTCCCACTCACATGAATCACATTCTTAACTAAAGGGGGCCAAAATAGCCTTCAATGTAAGCCTTTATCTTAAACACCAACATTAAAAATTATCCTGCTGTGAGATCATAGCTGACTTAATTAAAACAAGGCTGATGTGGGGCAGCATTGTATCTCACCTGCCTATCAGTGTCCTATTCTTTTCTCTCTTTGTCATAATGGAGGAGACCAAGAAGAATTGGACTGCAGTTTTCTTCCCATAAACACAAGTGAACTTTGGCAAGATCAAGACATACAGATAGCATTATTGCACAGTCATAAATGGGATTTCTGTGGATGCTTCAAATACCTTTCTGCAGACTACCAATAGCCTCCTTACTGGGCTGAGGTAATTCATTGTAGGAGTCTTGCTGAATAAACACTGTTGCTGTGCTAACATTCAGGTGCAGCTGTTCTGTGCATTACTGTGTAACTATGAGCTATTGAATCAGCAGTGGGAAGGGGGCTTCCAAAAAAACACCTGGTGCTTTCCATGGCATGCTCAGTGTGTACAGTATTGGGCGGCAGAACTCCAGACACCCAGTTCTTGTTCAGCAGCCTTTGGATTGTTTAAAATCATGGTAAGGTTAGTTTACCACAGGAGAAAGCCTGCAAATTTCATGAAACTGGCATTTTGGTTAACAAAAGCTTGCATTGGGAATCTCTCATTAGCTCATTAGTAGCTCTGTTAAATGTGTATTGATCACAGCAGTCCTAGTACAGGCTAGGTTTTGGATGTTACCAGACAAGCTTGTAAGAGTGCTGCAGACATGTGGATAGAGCTATCAGTCTGGTTGCTTCCAGTCTCTGTGTAAAAAAAGGACAATTCCATCAGGAAAATGAACAAAAAAATATTCTGTTTTTTAAGTGAAAAGGCAGTGCTACCTTTCTACTTTATAGGGAAAGTTGCTTCTCTGCTTGGGGAGCTGCTTTGTATCCCTTTTTTTTTTTTCATGGTGCTTCCTGAGAGGTAGACCTCTGAATTTTCACCCTCTCTCAGGCCACAAGTGTTAAGATCTGCAATTTAAAGTCTGTTCAGACCTGAGCTGCATCTCTTTGTGCACAGTTCTCTCATAAAATATCCATGAAGCTCTTCCAGACCCATTGGAAGGCACCAACCAAGTGCCCTTATAGCAAGCATTATTACATGTGGTGCAGTACAGCCCATGAGGGAGAAGTCTCTTTTAAGCTCCATGCAGAGGTTTGTTCACATATTTCTATTAAATAAGAGATGTTCAAAGCAATTAGTCCAGATGCCAGTACTGGTTTAGGAGCATTAAATTTGAAAATTGCTGCAGCATCCCTTTTCTGCCCCAGGTAAACCAACGAATCACAGCTCAGTGTTTACTTTGGGATTGCACTGGTCTTTGGATTTAATACTGTGCTCAAAGGTCCCCTTGGATGGGGTTGTGTTCTGGTCCACATGTACCTGCCTGTAAGAGTAACATGCTGCTCCTCTAAAACCTTAGAGAGGAAGGGACCGAGTATTAGTGGAAAGTTTCTTGTGGATTTGTGCTTCCTGCTTAGTACTCTCTGTAAAATTAAGTACTGTGTTTGCTAGATTTTTTTTCTCTTAATGTGAATTGAGGAAAAACCCCCATACATTCCAGATGTTTGGGTTTTTTAGTTGGAAAGTTTGTTAAGAGGAAACTGAAGTGTATATATGTGTATGTGCAGATAGACATGCACTTTATTAGCATGTCAGACGGACCCAACTTTTCTGTGTAAACAGCGTTAATGAACCTTGCTAGGCACAGGATTAACAAAAGGAAAAAGGAGCTCAGGAGTACTGAAAATGGTGTCAGCATTAACTGGGGAAATGGATTGCCCTTCAGGTTTGTCCATTTGGCATCACTTGCGGGCAAGCAACACGACATTTCCTCTCTCTTTTCTTCATTTCATTCCTTGTCCCATTCTTTGCACTCTGCCAGCTATTCAAGAAATGGACTTTATTCATCTGTGCACAAGGCACAGTATACAAATGCCTCCTGATCCTTTAGGGTTGTTCATTCCAGGGAAATCCAAAACTGAAATACACGTTGTGAAATTAGCATCTTGTGATGTCACATCTGTGAGTGTGCATGATGACTATAATTAGAATGGGTAAAATCAGGCTAAGGCTACTACTGGTGTTAAATTATTTTTCTTGTAAAGCCCTTGTGAGCACCCTGTGTGACAAGCTGTTGTATGAACTTATAAAAAGCCAGAATTAAGCCATGACTGTAGTCTTAAATAATTATTAATTGAACTACATGTTTATGAATAGTGCTTCTGTGGGTTTATGTATTATATAAAAATTAAAATGCATTGCTATTTTAAAAGAACACCATTATTCTGTCCCTATCCCTTTTCTCTCTGCCCCCTATGTTTTACATTTTCTTTCCCCTAAAAGAAACGCTTTCTGATTAAGGATCATGTTGAAAACTCAGCAGTTTTTAATCCAGCTCTCTGCAGGCTGCAGTTCACGCTTCATTTAACTGATCAGTTCCACTACTACATTACTAGACAAAATCACCAGTTTGAAGAGAGAAGCAATTATAGTAAGTCATAAAAATGGAAGACCCTCACATTTTAAGAAATTAAATGAATTTTTTAAACTCTCCACTTCTCATACAAATGATTTGGAGGGTATGTTTGTACATGGCCAAACGAATAGCACACTTTTCAGTGTTTTGCTACACTTTGTACAGTGAATCCAGATCCAAATGTGAAGTATGTGCTCAGCTGTTCAGCAGAGACTGTTAAAAATATTATTCTGTGTGCTTTGAAATAACAGTATGGATGCATGTGAAAAAGTATCAGCAAAGTAAAGCAGAAATGCTTCTGTAAAGTATGAGTGTCAGATTTGATCAGTAATTGTTACTGTAAACCTTGAGATTAGCATAAACAGGGCTTCTAATAAGCAAAACTGTTCCTTAACTTTTGCGGAGCTGCTGGAAAATAACTGTCTGAAGAGATGCTTTGATGCAAATCAGACACTGAGAGGAGATGTTGCTGGAAAACAAATTTCATACCCTCCTAGCAAAACCCAAAGGGTCTGGGGCCAACCATCTAGCCCTAAATACTCCCATGGACTATTGCGTAAGATTTATCTGACCTGTTCATCTTATTGTGCCACAATCTCAGATAGTCTGTTCTAGTGGGTGTTCTTCACTTAAATGCTCACAGGTTCAATACAGTTGCAACTTGTGCCTTGGAAGTTCAGAAAATAGCATCTCTTTTTTATTTTTCAGTTTTTGCTTATTCAGTTTTTTCATGTGAATAGTTGTGATGAAAAGTTTTTATTAGCTCTTTCTCTTGCATGGTACTTTTTAAATGTGAAACAGCATCTGCAAGTGAGGGTTTTCTTTTCTCCATTCTCCCCTCACTGACATTTTCCTTTACTAATTTCTGTTCTTCAGCAGGCCTTCTTCTGAGACTACTGACAAAACTCAGACTCTACCACCTTATTATAGTGAAAGTGCAGCAATTCAGCATGTCTCTTGCAACAGACACCTCAAATGTCCACATTTTAAATACCCCAGTGTTTCAGTACTGTTGTTGAAATTTGAAATTTGTTATTAAAATACAAATTCACTGTGTATTTGCTCAGTGCTTAAACATTTATGCTCCTCTTTTGAATAAGAAAAGCTTGTCTTGAGCAAGAAGTCATCTTGATACCTTAGATGTTTAGGGCATTGAGCAGTGGGCTAGTTACTCAAATCCAGTAGCTGCTAATCATGTGGCAAAAATCCACATTGACTATTTTCATAGTTATCATTTGTGCGTGTGCTGGCATGCAGGAAAAAGCTGATGGAAGTTGGAAAGTTGATCAGATAGCTCTGAGTCTGAAGGCTTTTCATGGCGTCAGATTATTTTTTGCTGCATGTCCACTCCATGAGAATCTATTGTGACAATGAGAAAAAACCAGGTTGTTTTGAGATCTTTAGTTAGCGCCCTACAGTTGAAAAAGGAGTTCCAGTATTATAGGGATTTATTGCAAATATTCCTAAAGCAATGTGGCACCTCATGTGGGGCATTACAGTTTATGGCCAGAGACACACAATCATTAAATTTGTCTTGTGAGAGCAGTTTCAATTTCTTTATGTGACCAATATGTTGCAGCTAAGTCATGTGCATTTTCTTTGCCCTCTAAGATGCAAATTTCTTTTCCACAGAAACAGCAGTAAATGTATTTTACCATGTGGTGTGGACCAAAGTCTGCTTGGAGCACCACATGCTTAGACAAAGCAAATTCACTCCTGAAAGACACTACTTTGTAAGGCTTATCCATTCCTTATGGGAGCAAAAAAAATATATACATTCATTATTCTTGCTCTGAACTGATGCTGAACTTATCCCACTGCTTTTCTTCAAACAATCCTACAGTAAGAAAATAATACAAGAAAACAGTTTAGCTGTATGTTAGTCATCAGAATAAAAGACCAAAAGATGAGATATTTGCAGGAAGACAGAATTTGACAGGCACATCTAAAGAAAACTCTGTTCAGTAAGCAGCACCAGACAGCTGAAATAAGGTTGCATCATTTTTCCAAGTTCTTCTTAAATTGCTTTAAAAAGAATAGATTTTTCTCTTGGCAGGAACAGAATAATTGGAGCTGAATTGGATATACTGATGCACTGACTACTACCCAATGTATTTTACTATTGATAGTGTTTCAGGTTCAATGACTTCGAGGTCTCTGAAAATGCAGGGGGGTTTTGGAATTTTTTACATTTTTGTGCTGTAGGTAGGTGACACCATGATGTCAGATTGATTATGCAGATTCTGTTTTAGCATGTAGCATTTCCTTTAAAAGTAGCACTAGCAGTGGAGGAGAGATTACTACAAAGTCCAGGAAATATCATTTGGTCATCTAACTAATCCCTGTTTTTTTGAGGCAGAGGGAGAAAATGTTCTGTGGATTGAGGGTTTGGGGTTTTTTTATTGTTATTACTTATGAAAAGATACCTTAGGTTAATCCATTTTGAATGTCAAGAGGATAAATCTGACAGGAGTCAGAAGAGCTCCAGTGGGACTAGCACTACAAGTTACAAAACAGCTAACATCATCCAAGACTAATTTCTTTCCCCTGTTTGTCCTACTGTGGAGGGAGAGTTAAAAGGCAATTCTTGGAGAGTTGAAAGGCTCCATAATAGGGCTCCTCTCTCTAAGGGAGTAAAACTGCTTTGTGGCCTTTGTCTTCAGGCTGCTAATAAACCATCCCATGCTGTGAGGCTTTGAGTTCACTCTTAATTCAACTTCAGTTCAGCTTCCATCAGCTTTGGTTTCCCTGTCTTTGTGAGTTGTTTTTTCCTTAAATACATGGTGTATCTAACTCATATTTGAGTTTCCTCATTCATTGCCTGAGTTTATAAATGCACCAGCTTCATAACACCCTGCTTGGTAATTTTTTCAAAGAATAGAAATTGCCAGAAGCATTTCAGTAGCTGAGAGTTTTAATGTTTACTGCTGTCTTTCTGTCTCTCTCTGAGTGCATGTCTTTTTCTGTCTTAAAGCAACATACAAATGTAAGGACACATTTATCCATGTGGATGTCTGTCAGATCTTCTGGGCTGTTCAAGAAGGCACATTATTCTGTACAGTTGTGGTTTGGCTGATCCTACTCTTTCCCCTCAGTCCCCAATTATCAGATCAATTTAGTAACATTTGCCTATTGTTCCTGCTCCTGCTTTTCCAGATAAGACAAAAATATAGTGTTTGGACTTGTAAATGCCAAGGAATTTGCACCTGGCAAATTACAGATTTAGCAAGAGACGGCGTGGGGGGGGAATGCTCAGTTAATTTTGCAATCAATGAGGTCTGACACTGGGAGAGCAGCTGCAAAGGGCCAGTCCCAGCCCTGCCAGCCCAGCAAGGTTCTGTTTACTGCCTTTGTACCTAGGCAGAGCTTAGAAATGGTGGGGAGAAGAAGGGGGATTGCCTGCCTTCTAGTGGGAAGCAGTGACATGCCTGTGATGGTGGCCAGGCAGCACTGCCCTCTCCATGCTGGCATCTTCAGGGCTCAGGGATGGAGCTGGTGTTCCCTGCCCTGTGATGCTTAACCCTTGAACTGCCACTCTCATAGAATGGCCCGTGCTGGGGAGCAGGGGACAGGCACAGCCAGTGCACCCCAGCATCAGAACAGCTTTCCTGGAAAATATGGCTGTGGCTCTGTCCAGAGCCAGAGGGAGCTCTTAAAATTAAAGCAGAGAAAGCAAAAGTACCCCAATGTTTGTTTTGTTTTACACTGAATATTTGCTTAATGAATTAAATGTCCCTGCAAATCACACCCTTTACAAATGAGCTTAAAATATTTGCAGTCTCAGTTAGAAATCATTTGAAATGATGTGGTGGTGCTGCTGAACATCCCACTGAGCATTGCTTGCATTTGTGCAGGCACACTTCCAGCATTAACAGCACGGAAAAGAAGCAGGTGAGGGTGGTCTGGGGTAGCACATTATTTTGGGAGCAAGGGAAGAGTCTCATGCAGGAGCAGTGCTGGGTGAAGGATGAAGTACCATCAATTTACTACTGACCCGAGGCAGAATCCTGTACTTAAAGGGTTGGGCATTTTTTACTAAAAGGACAGAAAACTGGTTAATTGGTCTCACAGATCTAATTTGTGACCTTTAAAGGAGTTTGTAGGGAGGATATAGAAGTCAAGGAGTTTCACTCTGTCTTCTCATCTACTTTTCAAGGCGCACATTTATTTCTCTGGTTTGGGTTTGATGTGTTGTATGAACCTATGGCTCTCTGTTTTGGTAAGCTGATATGTGACTGGGTCTTGCCAAGTAAACAAGTTGGGAGTCTCATGGATATCTGTCATTATTTTCTCAAAAATTTTATTTTTTTTATATTATTACAGAAATTATTACTATTACGAGAAATCAAAACAGCACAAAAATTAAGCCTACAGTTGGAAGTTAGAAATTCTGTGTTTCTGTAAAAGTATGCAACACAGATGATTTCTTGCTATTAATTTTAAGGCAAATAAACAAGCCTTATTGTAGGTAGTGGAGACCTTAGTCACACAGATTGTATTTGGTTTCTGATTGAATACAGCATTTGAATCTATGGATACTCAAATGTGGAACTAGCACACACATTTAGCTTGAAGGATGAACTCTTTGCTGTGTCTTAAATATGTTAGGAGTTTAGGATTTGTTATTTCCAGAGTACTTGAGTGTACAGTTACCTGCTGAGTGGTTGGTGGCTTTCTTTTGAGGATTTTTTGGTTTGCAGCTTAATTTTTATACAGCATATAGAAAATCAAAATACTCAGTTCTATTTCAAGAGATGAGATACAGGTGAAATGTGTTGTGCTGTTAATGAATGGAAAAAAGCTCAATACTCTAAATGGGAAAGGATAGTAGAGAATTTGTGGATTGGGAAAGGCAGGTAAGACAAAAAAGCAAGATCAAGGAAGGAGAAAAATAGAAAGGAAAACAGGGATAGAAAACATAACAGATGGAGATTATGTTGAGAGTTTTTTATGCTTAGAGATAATTGAGATGCAGGAAGGGAAATAATGTAAAAACAAATAGAGGAAGAGTCATTACAAGAAAGCATCACATAAGCCTGAAACTAAGTTCTAATTTTTATGTCAATTTGGGTTGGGTTTGTTTTTGTTTTTGTTTTTTTTTTTTTGTTTTTTGGGTTTTTTTTTTAATTTTAATGTAAAAGAGTAATTCTGTGCAGTATCAGCTTTCTTTGGTTGCTGTTTTGGTGTGGTTTTTTTGTGTTTTGAAAAACCTGAGTCTGTTTATTACTTGAGTGGTATTTCTGATTTTTTCCCCTGCAAGTCCTGCAACCCCGAATTAATAAAGCCCACATGTAGTTGGAGAGAAAGTGCTGTATTTTAAAATTTTACTTTCTGCCATATTCCTACTGTCATCCTTTGCTTTTAGGACTGAAAATCAAACTGACCTGCACCAGCTACTCAAATGCAGCTGAGAACACATGTTGAGAGGGCAAAGGCTTGCACACGTAAATGTGATTTTGTACCCTTGGTTCATGCCAAAAGAAAGTACAATTATTCTCTACTCAGAAGTCTCAGTGGGAACCCTGGCCATTGTCAGATGGGTGCTTTGTGCACATCTGCTGCATTGCCCAATGCTTGACTTGACTGCTCACCCTTTCACTGAGGATAAACAAGGAAATAGAAACTCCTGCTTGTGTAACTAAAAGGATATGAAAGGGTACGTCCTCATTCCAGGCATTTGGAGCAAAGAGTGGCCTGGCTTGGAACAGGCACAGAGGAACAAAATATATCCACGTTTTACCGGGTCACGCCGCCACATCCAGTGTACCATGGACAAATAATTATTCTTCAGACTTTTAAAAATATGCATAGCCAAGCTCTGAGGTATACAAGTATGTCTCTAAACAAGCATATCAAGTGTGATTAGTGTTGTGTGCAAGTGGAATGGTGTACAGTCCTTTCTGCCCCTTTCTGGCTCCTTTTGAAGTTGATGCTGTCAAATGCCAGAAAAACAATTTTCCAAGTTTCAGTTTCTTCAGGCAAAATGGGACATAGCCAACATCTGTAAAAGCACTTAGAATTTGTTGTTATTATGACAACTTTTTTTTTCCTCCCAGAAAGTGGCATTCCAGTAGATGCAAGTGATGTCATTTAGATGTCTACCTGTTGTGTGGCCTCTATTCTATTTCTATATCTCTGAAAATTGTTTGCTATGAAATGGTTTTGACCCAAGAGCAACAGTAAGCGTGAAATTGGTGTAATTGTTTCTGCCTTAAAAAGTGCTCACAGAAAAAGAAAAAAAACAAAACTAGCAATTAAAAAAAAAGATCCATGACCAGGTACATTAGCAGGAAGTTCAGGTAAGGTTGGCAGCTGTTGTTTTGACAGGCTTGTGCAATCATTCCACAGGGGTTCAAAGCTGTAGGAGCCTGCAGCAGGCTTGCAAGCTGACACAACCTCTTAAACTACAGATTTAGACACAGATTTCTCTTCTAATGGAAGATCTTGGAAAGGCTTGTCACACCTCCAAAAGAGCTCCTGTAACAGAGGGAATTTTATATGCTGTGTGAAATGAGCCATCATCTTCAGAAAAACTCCTTGGTTTTTTAGGGAGGGCAGTGCCCAAGCAGGAAGCCAGGGCATCTCTGCTAGGATTTTGCAAGATGAAAGGTAAGCAGATACCCTGCCAAGTTTTTGTGTCAGGGTAGAGCTGGCCTGCATACACACACACTGTCAGCAGGCTCCCTTTGTGCTTCATGGTGCTGCTACACTTAAACACTTACACCTCCCTGCCTTCCCTCAGGATAGCTCCTACCACTCTCTGATATGGTCATTCCTTACCTGGACTGTCCAGTTTCCCATTGTTTCAAGAGACCTTCCCTCTTTCTTGGCAGCCAGTGTCCTGTAGTCTCCTCCCCAAGAGAGAAACTGAGAAGCTTTAGTTCCTTTGGTCACAGTGAAATGCGTGGGCTTTGACCCTTTCCTGTGGCTGTGTTGATGCTAATGTGGGACTTAGCCTTGTGCAGAAAGCATGGATGCTTTGTGAATAAAGTATGTGTGCTGCTTTCCCTTAAGAACAAATTTTGTTCCAGATTTTTCATACACTGCTACTTTAGTTTCTTCAAAATGAAGGAAGCCACCTCCCACTGCAGCCAGCATCTTTCAGCCTCCCTCTGGGGTCAGACTCATTTCAATGTATTCTCTGCTCCAGCCCCTGTTCCCCCTTTCCCCTGCTGCTGCTTAAGGAGAGGACTGTGTGATTGTCCAGTGTCACACTAGTACTTTCCAATTTAGGCCAGCAGCCACCCCAAGTGCTTTTGTAAAGTCAGCTCTTTAAGAACTATATTTAACAATATCCCTGCAGAAAATAGCAAGGTATATAGAGTTAAAGCAAGCTGTCTTCAGCCTTTCAGGCACTAGCAAAATACTTTCAAAACTGATATCTCATTTTAGCCCATAAATAGGTTGAGCAAGCTTCCTCTGAGCAGCAGCTAGTCATCCTCATGGAAATCTCTTCACATTTAAAGGCAAAACTCAAATCAGGATTTACACTTCAGAGAATTTAATAGTAGTCTCAGTGAGTTTGTAGAAGCAGACTCTACTGGAACAGATTCAATTGTCAACACCTAGTGCCATTTTTGCTGACTTAACTTTTGTTTGATCTACAAATGCCTCTCCAGAAGGGCATGGGTCTGATGTTATATCTGCATAACCCCATGCAGGTGTCTTGGATATTACAGAAGTGCCTAAAATAGCACTCCATGCCTCTGTGCTTGCCTCTAAATCCCATGCTGCTTAAGCCTTGGCTCTGATGCGTAGGAAAAAGCACTATGTTGCTTCAGGTCTCATTACTGGGGGGAGCATTAAGTGAAATTTTGACAGCTTGCAAGCTTTATAAATGTCAGAGGTGGTTTTCAGCAGAGGCAGAGCTAAATGCTGTGTCTGGTATTTCAACATAAAAGTATCACCGAAGTAATTTCTTTGGTCAGTTTGGTTAATGTTTCTTCTGTAAGGTTTTGATCCTGTTACCCTCTTTGCTTCAGTAACAGGTACTGTGTGAATCATCAGGTGTTCTCAAATGCTTGGACTATCTTCACATGCATGTATAAATGCAGTTAAGGTTTATAAAACACCTATAATTGTGATTTAGTAGCATAGCAAATGCTCCTTGTTATGGAAGGTTGCAGTCTGTACTTCTTGGTGCATCACTCCAAACATGGGTCACTTTTAGCTTCCATTGCATGGCTGAAACTTGGAATCCACCTCCTGCTGTAAGTTTAGACAATGAGACAACAGTAAATAGTTGCCATTTTACCTGACTGTGGACAACTCGGTCTGCCTTAATCCCAAAACTATTGGCATTCCTTCTTTCAACTTTCTTCTGCAATGAAGAAAGTTGGCAATTCCAGAACTGGAAACTCATTCCATGATCTTAGGGACATGCGTCCCTTGTGAGTCAATTTCTCACAATTTAGAGAACCCTGAGTTGGTTATTTCAAATCGTATTCTAGCATGTTTGGGTGCTAGGTGCATCTTGATGGATTTTCTGCCATGCAGCTCCGAGCTTCTGCAGCAGGAATATATGTTAGTTTCTGACAACTTTCAGAGCAAAATACTTCTTCTTGGCTGCTGAGGAGGAATGGAAACAAACATAAAGAACTCATTGCCATCTTGGGACCTGGGTGATATGATGTCTTTTGAATGAGGTTTTTGCTTAAAATCTTGCTGGATTTAGTGACTGGCTGAGGTAAATATTTCCATACAAACATACTGGTAATAAACCAAGTTATCTTTGGTCCAGACTCTGAGGGAGCGGGACTGCTGATTTTTCATGCTCATTTTTATGTGTCTAACAGGTAGTAGATAACAAAACAAATGTTTCTGGAGATGGAAAATGACATCTCAAAAAAGAAAAAAGTTTTACTAAGTCCTTGGCATTGCAGTATAGAGTATGCATAAGGATATGAAGGAGCCAGTGAGAAATTTCAGAGCTCTAAGTGCCCTTATTTACTGTCTTAACTACATGAGGCATATGGTGGGTTTGTTTTGTTATAAACATTGGTCTGACTTAGCTACAGGAGGCAACTGACACTTCTTTCTGGAGACTGGATTCATTTTCAGTTTTGTTTGACACGTTTGGACTAATCAACCAAAATGACATCATGGACATCAAATTGTGCTGGCATAACTCCTAAAAATGATCCTGTTGGAAAGTTCCAGCTAAACTTTCGTCAGTGGAAAATATGTACTTCCAGCAAAAGCAAAACTTTAGGTGACATCATGATAAGGTTAAGAGGTTTTCTGTCAGAAAACTTTAAAAATTCTGTTTGGTCTCCTATCCTACCTGAGAGTTTTTAGATTGGATAGTTTGTTACTTGTTTTGTCTGGTGTTTTGCTGCCCCACAGGACTTCCCTCCTCATCCTTCTGGAGGAGGAGAAAGTCAAGACTTGTAGAATGATAGGAGACTTTTGGATCATTGTATCAGTATTATAGCCCATCCTGTGAAGGAGAAACTTTACCTCAGTTTGTTTGGTGGATTCTCTAAGGGATCCTGGCCAACTTCCAGCTGGATAGCTGCTATGACCTCACACAATTTTCTGAAGCACAAATGAAATATTAGCAAAAAACTATGGACCTGGGACTGGAAGCTTTCATGTGAATGGGGGATGGAGAAGAATTTTCCTTATTAAATTTAGAGAGCTTTAAAAGTTTAATGCAACTTCTAAATAAGTACTTGTGTCCTGTTGAGCTGTTCCTTCTGTTTGCCAAAACAAAATGCAGAATCTGCCTAAATTTGAAGTGTGATGGTTTGTTCATATAGGTTCCTTTTCTTCTTTTTTTTTACAGAATATTCCATTTCCTTATTTTTCCTTGCCATAGCATCAACTAGTCTCTAAGATTTGACTATCAGAGCTTATCCTGTGTTGGTTGTAGGCCATTGCTTCATACAGTTTTTATCTGTGTTGTTTCCTGCCCTATTTGATGCTCATTTAGGTAATTTTTTTCTAAGCAACTCAACCTCATTTTCACTTTGGAACTGATCCTCTTTTTCATTCTTTTCTTTACATTTTAGGCAGTATACCATGTATAGCAGATCTGAAAGTGTTGCTCATTTTTCATGTGCACAGTATATTTGGTCAGGTTGATAAAACTGGAAAAAAAAGGTGAATCTCAAAAGTAACCTTTGGAAGAAAGCTCAGGGAGGATTACAGTCCTAGTCAGCCCACCCCTCTGTGGGGTCTGCTGAACCACTGCAAAATGAGGAATTGTGGCTAAAATGAGTAGTAGCAAAAGCCCCTTAGATAAGTTTGTCTTTCATAGAAATGCTCATTTCTAAGCATATATTACATATTGCAGAAATTAAATACTGTATGAACTAGAAGGCTTGCTCTTCTCCTAGAAGGCTCTTCTCTGGCTTAAACATCATTATACTTGTAGTTTCAAGAATTTTTCAAAATATTTCATTTTCATGGGAAAGTGTGGGGGACTGCAATTATTTTGCATTCTGTTGCTACAAGCGGAGGGACAGAATATTTGTTGAAGGGATAAAAAAAGAGGGGAAGTTACCTGAGGGTTACTGATGTAGAGAAGCTGTTCAAGAAGAAAACTCAGTGAAATCAAGATATCTGGATTTTACTGTGATAGAATGGAACTTGTAACTGTCCTAATTGCCTTGGATCAGTTCAAAGTATGTCCTTGGAATGATGTTACGATAATTGCATAATATTTATTTATATTCTCCCCTCTGCATGCCAGATTGGAGTGCTGCAGTGTTCCTGGTGCAAAAGGCAGCTGATAGGAGGAATCTCTCCTGGTGCTGACTTGGGGTGAGCCCTGGTTGTACCCAGGAGCTGAGTAGGGCTCTTTGGAAGGCGCCTTCTGTGCCCTGTCCTGCTGTGACCTGTGTGCTTCTGAGTGCCCTGGTGACCAGCCCGGGCAGCTGCTACCTTTTATATGAGGTGAGAGGCTTTTAAAGCAGTGGGAGGCAGAGCTGGGCTCTCTCTAATACATGGCAGCTGCCCATTGCCTCAATGACAGTACTGGAGCCAGCATTAATGGGAAATGCTCCTTTACCTGTAGCAAAAACCATCATTTTGTTTGGCTGAGATAGTTAAAACTAACAGATTTGGATTTGGCATTCTACCTCTGCGAGGTGATGCAACTGCTATTAATGCAGATGTATTCTTTCCTGTTAAGTTTGTAAAATTATCAAATGTAAAAAAAAAAAAACCCAAACAACTCAGTGCATAATAATGAAAGACAGAAGAACAAAATTATTACTTCAAAAATAGCTGTTTGGAAGTACTTGTCACTAACCTTCATGTGATCCCAATCAGGCCTACGGAAAAAAAAAATTGTAGATGAAAGCAGTATTACACCAACAATTACTTTAAGGGATAAATCTAAGCACCACAACATGTGCGATAGAAATTTTTGTGTAGAGATTACAGAAACTATTAAATTATATGCAACATGATCGAATTACTATCAAGCTTTGCATTGTGTACAAGAGAGTGACTTTTACTTTTAGAAGAATAGAGCACTGTACCATCTGAGAAGTATACTGAGCTGAATTGGAAAGGTATATCAATAAAAAGGGCTTGGAATTACAGAGTCAGTAGTTTTAAAATATCCCAAGACACTAAACATTCGTGCTTCAGGGAATACCAGTTTGCAGACAACTGCTTATTCTCAGAGTATTTGAGCTCTTGGTAATTGTTTTGTCAAAACTGCCTGGTTGGAGTATCTGACTCTGGCTACCCTGGAGACTAAATTGTTCTATAATCCCATTTCTCTTTCTAAAAGTAAAATAGGACTTTACAAATATAGTAAAATTCAATCTCTTAGTGAGTGTATAAAATAATATAGTTAGTTGCTGGTACTGTTAATCAAAGCAATTCTAAAAATCTTACCATATAGAAGCAGAATTATGGTTCCAATGCCAAATGTTAAAGAGCAGAACCAAAACAGAACTTTGCCTGACATAAAATTTTGGTGGCTGGATTTTTTTTTTTTTTTTTTATATTTACTCACAATCTTCCTAAACCTTTTCAGGTGTCCTTAAGAAACATTCAATCGCTAAAATAAGATTCATTTAATAAGGATGTAGTTGCTGATACTTAAATCTAATCTGTTATTACACAGAAGGTTTTCTGAAGTCAAAGTTTGAGTTCTCAAGAAGTGTTTGTTTGATCTTGGAGAAGATATCCCAGTGATTAATGTTAACGATAAGGTGTTGATTGGTGCTCGGGAGAACCTATTCATAGAAACAATAGTCCATTATACTCTACTTTAACTACCATATAACAATATTGAAGTTTTATTCCCTAGAAACAATAGCCTTATTTATACATCCCTGTCTGCCTCTAAACCAGCATTGCACTTTCTGGCTTCCTGTGGGGTCCAAAGTGCCCATTAACAATTTCGGGGCTCGAAGAGTTCAGTGCTACTAAGATGCAGCAAAAGTCAGACTGTCTTCTGAAGCTTCCAGAAAAGAAGCTGAATGCTAGAGCTGCTAGCTGGGTTTTGTAGTTCGTCTGAGAGGTGCACTGAGATTTGAGACAGCCATGCTAAACTCTCTTTTTCTTTGGGTAAGACTAAAAAAGCCCTCTCAAAGTGTTTCATGCTCTTGCCAAGGGTAAGGAGCACCAGGTGCCCCAGATTTCTTACCAATACCAAAATCATCCAAGATCATAAAATTTAACAGAAAAATAACTACAGTATCTGCTCTTCTCAAAGGTGGTCCCAGAGAATTTTTGGTGTAATAACTTAACATTATTGTTGTTAGGCTATTTTGAGTTGTTGCAGTGCACTGAAGCACTTGCAGATTATGGAATATTCAGGCACTGAATATTTTAACTGAACAGAGCAAAGATTTATCTTGTTCGTGCTTCTTTGATTTAAGAATGAAAAAGCAGTCCTGAAACCTTTCCTTCTGCTGCTAGTGTGTCAGTGGTTACAATTCAGCATAGCAGATTTTAAGATGTGGAAGTGGAATCTATGCAAAAAGTTGGGTGAAAAGACAAAATGACCACAGACCCCATACCAGAAACTCTGCTACCTCAGATGTTTGTATTTAGTTCTGAAAATAGACAACTTTTCTAATTGAACTGATATTGTGCTTAATTTTTATGCATAATAAATTGCTGATAATATTTAAAGTCAAATCCAAAACTACTACATTATACTGTATTAGCAAACTTGGTGCAGAAACACAAGAAAAGTTATTGATGATGGTGTAATTTCATTAGTAATGAATTTTTGCACACTCAGATTCCTTGGCAGGATATTAAAATTAGACATGAATAGGGAAGAATGTCTTTAAATGGCCCATGCACTTACTCCTCTCTTGATCTTGTCTTTGCACATTGGAGGGAGGCAAGAGGATTCTTTATGCTGTGTAAAAATTGCACATAAAAATTAATTGGTCTGAGTGATTTAGACTAATGACTTGCATTATGTAACCTTAATGTTTTTCAGCTGCTATTAGTCATCTTAAAATGACAATGTGGTGCACCAACCACAACAGTTATTTAGTTTTTATTTCCTTACAATATGCATACCAGGCTATGCAGGGTTTATCTGGGACCAGTTTCTGTACTTTGGAGGTTGAGCTGCATCCTGCTCATTTTTATTTAAAACCTTGCTTCTGAATAGCCCTTCCCTGTTTGTTAGTACAGCTCATCTTTTAAAACAGATGAAGGAAAGGAAGGAGAGAAGGAAGGAAATTATCCCTCTGGGCTGGAAGAACCCTTCCGTTTGGAGAATAGGCACAGGAGATTCTGATGGCTACTGAGGCCTTTGATTTTGGTTGTTACCAAGGCTTGTTGAAGACAGTGAGCTCAGGGACCTTGAAAATAAGGGTCAGGTATAAATACCAACCTGTTTGAAGAATGAAGGAAGGCTTTTAGTTCTCATGAAGACTGAAACTCAGATCTAGGGCCAGAATGACAGACTGTAGCCATTTGCAGGAGCTGTAGAAGAAAAGACCAGATAACCACAGACCTACTGAAGGTGGATAGGGAGACAAGGGATAGGAATGGTCATGTCAGTGGGAATAGGGAAGGGGAATCCAGGCAAGTTAAATGTATTTTCTTCTTTGAAGCAATTGATTGAGCTTTTGAGGGAAAAAATTAGTATGAATACAGACAGGAGTGAAAAAAGCAGACAATAGGCCTGTGTCAGCTGAAGTGTAGATTGATTTTTGAGCAGTTTTGTATCACGGTTTGTGGGTGTAGGGTGTGAGGGAGGACTACCAATAAAGAGCATTGTTACAGTGGAATCCAACTTGAAAAAAAGAGGATTGTTTTCTATAGGCCAAAAAATGGCAGCTGAACAAAAAAGAAAGGAAAATGTAAATAAGGGCAGATCTTTATATATGTATGTATTTGAATTTATTAGTTGCCAACATTCTCAAACAAAAATGGAATTTGATACATTATATTCCTAGTTTTATGCATTTCACTCCTACTAGAATTCCTCTGAAAGATGTTTTGTTTGAATGTTGCTCTGGTTTAATGTTTGCTTCATTTCAAAATGCAGAGCATAGAGTAAAAGAGAAGACAAGATATTTCTTCAAGCTGAGAGAGCAAGCATCCTGGGAGTATCCCTAACCAAAATTACATTAACCCTTGCTAGAGCCTCAGGAAGGCATCAGCCAGGACCTGTACAAACTTCCTGAGGGAATGGCTTGAAGCCGTGGCAGGGAGGTTTAGGTTGGATATGAAGGAAAGGTTTCTCACCCAGAGGGTGGCTGGGCACTGGAACAGGCTCCCCAAGGATGTGGTCACAGCACCAAGCTTGACAGAGCTCAAGAAGTGTTTGGACAATGCTCTCAGGCTCATGGTGTGACTCTTGGGGATGGTCCTATGCAGGGATGCGAGTTGGGCTTTGCTGATCCTAGTGGATTCATTAAAGCACAGAATATTCTGTGATTCTGTCTCATTATTTTACAGTAAATTTTGGAAATAACATAAATTTTTACATTTAGAGAATAATCAAAATCCTGTCCTACTATCACAGTATTACAGAAAGCAATCTGTTGCTGCTGTTTCTTTCCATGTGCATCTGGATCATCTTGGATCTGTTTAAGAAGAACTCTGTTAAATCCATACTCCTGCATTCTCAGGCAGGCTTATCAAGTCATGATATGACAGTTCCCTCTCAGGGCTTTTCTTTTTTCTCCTTCCCTTGGCAAACCACTTTTTGGAGTTGAGGAAATTTTGATTTCCTTCTCTCAGATCTCAATTCCTGCAAAGACAGGCGATTCCCGCCCTCATACACAGGAGCTTTCACAGAAAGGCACTGTGGAACATTTTTAGTGTCTCATTGAGCTTGATCTAATTCCACTTTAAGTATTTTCTGAGTCATTTTATGCATTCTTCATCTAGGAGTGCATTTTACTGTGTGGTTACTCATTCCACTTCTTCCTCATGTCTGTGTTTTGCTGTGTTTAAAATGGTGATTAATTAATTGATGGTTTCAGGTGCAGTAATTCTGCACCACAAGATTCTCATCTCAAAGATAATTTTTCTCTAACCAAAGAACTGCGCTGCATTCAAACCAGTTATTACACATTCCAGTGTATTGAAACAATATGGAACTGTCTCCTCAAATCCACACAGGTGTACTCTATTCAGGTTTCACTGAAATCAAATTATTCCTTGCATATCTGATCTATCATTGCTTGGCACCTGGAAGAGAGATCACATCCACTGCCCTGTTTAATTTTATTTCAGTTTGCTTGCTTGTATTAGAATGGGTAGATTATATCATGTCCCTTGTTTACTGGCTTTTCGGGTATTGCAAATCTTTTTCTGACTTTTAATACATGCATACTGTTGGTCATTTTTGCTGCATATGACCCATCACAGTCTTTTTCTTACAATCTGTTTCAAAGTTGTTAGAGTCATGTGCTCATTTCCTGTCTTTTTAAATCCAAGCCTATTCTTTTTTTATCTTGGGAACTTCATTTAGTAACCCAGGGTCTCTTAAGATCAGCAATGAAAGGCTCCACCACATTTTCTTGCTAAAGAGGTGGTGTGAGTGTGACATCTTTCATGTGTGCTAGACACTGACTCATAGGCATTTGACCCGAGGGTGGAACCCAGGAACAGGGGTTAACATGAAGTCAGCTGCAGTTGCACAATGCCTTTCACAGTTGTTCTCCCTCTCCTTTTCTTAAACCATCCAAATAATTGCAGAGAGCAGAACATAACGAAGTACAGCAATCAGGGCAAACATTGCTTTTGGGACTCTTCCAGGGCGCTTTGTAGACCACAACGAAAAAGAGCAGGAAAAAAAAAATTTGATAGACTATTGAGTTTTACCTTTGGATGTAGAAATAGCTTAGTCCAGTAGCCAGAAAGTGAAAAGTTAATATATCTTAAAACTGTAATATCATACAACTTGTTGCATTATTTTTGCTGTGAAATACTAGACCTGGATTAGAATTTTTAGGACAGTATCATATTTTTATAGGATACCATTGAGGCATTGTTGACATATCACTAAATAAGACATGTTTTGATTTGTTCTTTGTTTTGATTTTTTTTTCTCCTGAAACTTTTTGGCTATGTTTTCAGATTATCCACAGTCCCTCTTTAGAATTCTTTGCTTCATATTCTGGCACAGGGTCTGGAATCCTCCTTGTGAAATACAGCCTGAGCATGCATTTAAGGGCTGAAAGTCACTAGGGATAGAATTTGCAAGAACATCTGTAATACTAAGAGCTCTAGAAAGAGAATTACCTTGTGGCCTTTCCAGTTTCTTACAGTGTTTGAAACCTGGCAGAATTTGTCAGTCAATATTATTTTCCCCATTTATAAGTGACACAGGGAGCCCAACTGGCCTGCCTGGAGGTGATGCCATCAAGGGGAACATTGCTCAGGAGTAAGTTTTTCCCGGATGTCCCTGTCAGCTAGAACTAGTTTGATGTAGGCCCTCTTTATCCTTTTACAACATCAGAAACAAGCTTTTCCCTGCTTCAAAAGCTGTGGAGAGCAGTAAACAGACAGTTTGTTTATTTTTGCTTACTGGTGAGTACTGTGTAAGTATTATAATCAAAAGAGAAACAGTTGGAAAAAACCACTAACTTCCAGATTCTGGAAATCTTCTGGGTCTTGTAAGCAACTTTACATTAGCGTGTAACATGGTTTAAAGTAACACTACAAATATGTCTTTATGTGGTGCATAATTACTTAGCATTTTTCATTTCAAGTCCCTGAAAATCAGTGTATAAATGGGCAAGACAAGTAGGGATTTATATTTGCAAAGAGGAATTTCTGTACAAAACATTTTGTATGAGCAAGTGATTGAAGTTAGGATCATTAGCGAGGAAGGGTGATAACCTCAGCCTAATTTTGAAAGGTACTCTATTTTCTGAAAATAATCCCATTGCTTACAACATATGAGGGTAGACTGCCCTTCACCCCAATTTTTAAGGCTTGTGATTACTCCTGTTTTTAATTAGAAAGTGCAGTAAGTATTTCACTTCATAGAGGTCATATGAGAAAATGTATTTTAGTAAACTTCTTGAGTGAATGAGCAGTGTAGGTCTTGTTCTTAGGAAAGTTCTTGCTGTGTAAATGCAGTGTCTCCTGCTTGTCTCCACACAGCTGGTTCAGCAAAGGGTTTAAGCACACACTTGCTTTTGTACACAGGGTAGGACTTTAAGAGGTTTCTTAATTGAGGGCCTTTGTCCCTGATGGCTGATTTCTGGTTGAGTAAAAGACAGAAAATCTGGTTCTTGAAAAAAGATATGAATAGATGGAATGTGATTCTGCAGCCTAACTTCTTACCAAATGCTGACATGAAAACTTGGGGTTTGTGAGACAGTTGCATGCTGCATGGTACATAAGCAGTTTTCCATAAAATCAACAGAAGCCTTATCTGGAAAAGGATGGTGTAAAATCTCTTTGGCTCTACTTGGAAAAAATATTTTAAATACTGGAACTTCATCATAAAATACGGAAAAAGCAGTCTCTTTTTGCCACAAGCATTGTTGAGTTCTGATGCAAATTCCATGCAAATTACTGACCTTGGAAACACTATGGGGGCAATCTTTACGTAGGCATGAACAATTTCTCCAATGTATGAGGCATAAATAGCTTTGGTTTTGACATCAGACAAGCAAGAGTGGTTTTTTCAGGTTACATGTTTCTGGAGAAAATGCGTTTATTGAAGACAATGCCCAAAAATCTCCTTTGGAGTTATTCTTCACTAACCTTTTCCCAACAGATTGTCTGTCGTTTTCCCAAAGTGGTTGGTTGTTTTCTGAGTTAACTTTTGTGTTAGCACTAGAGAATGAACCTCTATATTATGTGGTTAAGGTGGCTTTGAAAATAACAGGGCAGATGGGTGTGTAATGGTCCCATGAAAGGAGAAACATCTATACCTATAGGGCATGAAAACATCTTTTAAACATTCCTTGTCCTTCCCCACCTTAGATTAAGTACTTAGCATCCTGCTGTTGCTCATAGAAACATGCATTTAGAAATTAGTATAATTCATAAAATAGTTCAGTTCAGATTCTTAAATTTTAAGGTGTATGTGGGCTGTGATTTTACATTTTTTTTTTTTACATTGATACACACACCCAATCCTCCATGAATTTAAGTATATTCCTAAGCAGTCTTTTTGGTTGGTTGAATTGCTTATCTCACCTGATCTAGTGAAGTGCAGAAACATTACACATTTGCTTTTTGAATGATAGGGAATTACAGTCACTCTTACCTACAAGGTCTGTACAGCAACAACCAGGCTTTTGTTTATAGCAGATGGCAAATTTGCTGAGTTGCACTGATGGCAGTAGGAGGGAGGAGGAGACCAAATAATTCTTTTTCTCACCCTCAAATCCAGCAACTGTAAATCTAATGTGCAAAGAAAACATATCTCAGAATAAGGGCAGAAATTTTCTTCCCATTTCTTTTCTTCTGTATGAAGGAAACACAAATTGTAGTCTGTATCCTCCAAACCTTTGGGGTTTGGTTTGATAGTTTTTGTCAGATTTCATCTTGGAATTCTGTATGATTAAAAAATAAATTTATAAAGGAGAGTCTGTCAGAATCTTAACTGCAGTGGTGTTCCTGGTGCTACTGCAATTTTATATGTGTTTCATTATAGGTTGTACATAATTTCAGTACATGATATACACATTCCTAAACATGAAGTATATCCTATGAAATAACAGCACCTCATAAAAAGGGATCATTTTCATACTAATGTATTTAAGTTGTTCAGAAACTAACTGAACTCGCAACTTATTTCCTGGGGCAGGATTTGGGGATATATTTAATTTAAATGGGGCAGCCATAGTGAGTTAGGAATTGTGAAATGACCACTATGTTTACTGCTTAAGAGGTGCGAAATTGTTAATTCATACATGGAGTCTTCCTTGCCAAGTAAATTCTCACATGCTGCGTGTGTACATTCTCAGTAGCTGGATACAAAAAGTGATCCGCACATGGTTAGAAACTGAACTTCCAGTTCTTCTTATTTTATTAATAATTTCCACCTTTTTTTTCTTCCCTCCCCCTAAATTCTGAAACAGGGATCATAGAGATATTTTGGTGGGGATTTATTAATAAAAAAATGTTGCACTACAGCAAGCCTGGAGGAAGGGCAGAAAACGAGTGTGAGTTGCCAGGTTTCTCATCACATCACTACCAAGGTTTAAAAAATCCTGCAAGTGTTGTCAGGCTTATGTAAAAAATAAAAGCTAGGATTTCTTCTTCAGAGAGCTTTCCATCAACTTTGATTTACAGAATTTGTGGCGACTGGAGGCAAAAGAGCTTGGTGTGAGAGCAAATTATTTGTTTGACCTTCTCCAGTCATGTGAAGCAATTTTTTTCACAACTGCCATGTAATTTTTGAAATTGTGAAAGACAGAGTTGTGAGATAATCTGTTTCTCTGAGACTGTGTATATTGAACAACTTCTGTCTTCATGTGAGTGGATAATGGTCAAGAAATGATATTCACAATGTTGCACCCTTGAGATACTATAATGAAATTTGAAATAAATTAAGTAATGGTAAATCAAAGTAGATTTTCAGTGAAGGTTAAACCTTAAACCATTAGTCAGGTGTGCTCTAATGAGTCATTTAGATACAAGATTTATGTTCATTAGAACCTGAATTTCCTGCGCTTTTTTTGATGGTTTTTTTGGGGGAAATTAACACTCTTCAGGAAGATGCATTTCTTGAACTGCACTTCCATGAGACTGAGGTGCATGTGTGGTTGGTAGACCTTTTATATTGAGGGTTCCAAGGGTTTAAGGGTTCCAAGACACGGGGAGAAGCGAGTTCTCTTGTGCACTGCAGGATTCCTGCCTGCCTCACATGACACCTTTAAATTAGTGCCTCTGCTTTCATTTCACTGTGCTCCTTTCCATCATCCATTTCATCAGTGAAACTTGCCTTGGTGTGTATTGCAGTCTAATAATGGCCTGCCTTAGGAGCTGTCTGGCCTCGTGCCACAGGCAATCAAAGTGTCATTACTTGATTGTAATATGAAAGTTGCTGTATCTCATTGCAGCGATAAGGAAACTTCAGAGGGAGAGGAAGGAGGAGGAGGAATTGGATCATACTGTGATAGAGAGCATATACCATGGAAGAGAAGTAACTGTGTAGAGTTTGGAATCTGACATATGTTACTCACATTGGACAAAAAACAGCCCATAATAGTTTAGCAATAAATATTTCTCATTTATCAAGCAGAATTGAGATAGTTAAAAAAGGAGGCTTTTGTTTTCAAAAGTGCTGCCTGCCCATCACAGCCCAAATCTTAGGGCAGAGCAGGTACTGGCAGCTGCTCCAGCCCCAGATCTGAATTCCTGTGCTAACAAGTTGCTGCCTTCTTTAGCCTGAGTGTTACAGTCACAAAATACAAGGTAAGACCAAACTGTCATGCAGAGTCACTCTTAAAGCTGATTGTATATCTGGGAAATACCAGAGGAAACTTAGGAACCTGGTTTGCTTAAGTGGTTTTGTAAATCCTCCCCAGCTGTCTAGTTCTGCGTCTATAAGCATACAAGTGCTCTTATGTTTAATCTTGCTGTCAGAACAGCAGTTTGTTTCACAAACCATCACATAACATGTCTCTTTCACACTTTAAGAAGAAATATATGGGTAAGTAAATCTCTGTAACTAATACAAACATTGTTTTTGTGTTTTGCTTCAGCAAAAGGGCTTTGCACAGCAGTAGATGAGGATACAGGGTCAGAAGTGTACAATAAGATTTCTGAGAGACTCACAAAAACTAGCATCATGCACATTGAGTTAATGGAGTCTTGTCATCACCTGTAAAATTTCTGTCAGCACACATCTGTGTTAGATTGAACTTCCTAATAAACTGTGTTAAAATTGACAGGGCACAAAAAGGTTTCTATGTGAAATACAAAGACGAGAGCATTAAGAATCATGGTGTTTCCAAACTGTCATCTCAGAGAATTGTATATCCTCCGGAGAGAGATGGGCAGTTTCTGTGGAACTGGACTTGATTTTGGTAATTCTGCATGTTAAAAAAAAATTCTAAATAAAATCAAATCACTGCAAAAGCGTCAAACTCTTGACTTTGGCACAAAGGAAAGGAACTTTGTTTTCAATTCCCGTGAGCATCTACAACCTGCTGAATATAACATGCAGAAAGAGCTGTGTCATTGGGAATGGAGGCCTAGAATAAAAAGCAGTTTAGCTGCTTGGGCTTTTCCTGTGCTGTAAACTGCTCACTAACATAAAAGCTGCAAGTGAATTGTTGGTTCCAGGCTCTCATTTAAGTAACATGTTGGTATTGCAGTTAATGCTGTCAGGGCACAGACCTATAGACAAACTGCAAGGGGTTATTTTTTTCACGTGGAACAATTGCCCTGCTCTACTATTTTTGTTCTATTTTTATGGCCATAAATATTGTCAAGAAAGACAGGAAATTTTATTGAAACATAAGAAAAAACACTTTTACTTGGTCAAACAGAGTGGTTACCCAGGCTGGTTATGAGGTCTTCCTCCTTAGAGCTATTCAAAACTTTGAGCAATGTCCTCCAGCTGACCCTGCTTTGAGCAGCAAGGTTGGACTAGAAAATTCTCCAAAGATTCCTTCCAGCCTCAGCTATTTTGTGGTTCTGTGAAAAAGCATGCTTCACACTTAATTTTTTATGCTTTTTCTTTTAGCCCCTCTATAATACTATGAAGTTATTTGAGGGTCTTCACTTTTAAACCTCTGTGTTTTCTGTGTGACTGTTTTTATCATGTAGTCTTCCTAGGGATTACAGAAGTAGCTGTGTGTCTGCCTCCCATCATTACTGACCTGGAGACTGGGTGGATTGGGAATGGCACTGGGGTTTATGAGTCTCTGGAGAGGTTTAGAGTGTGACACTGGAATGATACTGAAATATCAAGGGGATATGAGTTGCTAATCCAGTGCCTGGGTGAAAATTACTCGTGAAATTAAAAGATTCAAGTTCCATTGAAGTAAAATCCAGTGTTTAAACATTAGTGGAGTTTTGCTCAGGAAAACACTTTTTAATCAGCAAAGAGGGGATGTAATAGTGAATTAGGTGTAAGGTGCTTCTCTGACTAAAATGGGTGCATTTGATAGCCTTTAAAATAAGCCACTGGTTATCTCTTTTATTTTTATTATTTGCCCTTCTTAAGGTGATGATGTGCTCTAAATTAATTTTTGAAAAGTGTTGATAGGAGATGTGCAATTTGTTGATAGAGGAAAGAGACAAAAGGTCTCTTGGTGTTTTAGGGATACATAGTGAAAATCTGGTTTCCGTCTTTATTTCACTGAAATGAACAAGGCTGTTCTTTAGGCAGGAGGGCTTCTTTTTCCTAAACCCACGAATCCATTTTTTCCCCCAAAATTTGAGAGGTGTGTTACAATGGCTGTACGCAGAAAATCAAGCTCTGCTACTTTGTGGGTTTTACGTTAATTTTCAAAACTGTGATGTGTTTCAAAATCATTGGTTTCCACATTCTGCTGTCTTGTTCCAGCTTGCTAAGTTTCAATTTTAACTGATTTTCCAGCCATAGTACTTCTGGTTTTCTCTCTGACTCTTAAGCTTCTCCATGGGATGTTCACTGCTCTCCTGCAGCAGTGGTTCCTGGCTCTTATCCCACTGAGATAAGAGGAGGTGGGAATTAATTACTCACCGTGGTTGTTTGGAAGTCTTTGTCCTTGCCATCCAATATTCCTCAAAATGGTTTCTTTACATTAATCATAACAGTGAGTTAGAGAAATGCATTTCTAATACTGTTAGAATGGTTACTTCACTAAGAGAGAATGTGCCAGGTGACAAGTGAATATCAATATAGATTTCTTTAAAGTGCTTTCAGTCAGATGGGATTGTGAGCACCTTCTGTCTCACCGTTCACACTAAAGCAGAAATAAGTTTTCTGTGTTTTATATATATGGAACAGATGTCCCAAACAGGAGCAGTATTCCCACAGAACAGTGCAATTGCTTTGGAGACCAAACCTTCAAAGCCTGCTGTGCTCCTTCTCAAAGAAAAAAACAAAACTAAAATGCAAAAAAAAACACCCCAAACCAAAACTCCAAAACACCCCAAAGACAGGCATTGTGCAAGCCTTAAAATGCTGAGAGCAAAGCAGGACAATGCCATAGAACATCCTGTATAAGCTTTTAGGCTGTCTTTTGCCACCTGTATTTGATAGTGTTTGGGGAGATGAGGCACAAGCCAGGCTGTTTTCTACCTGCTCCAGCCCTTCTCTTTCATTCCTCCCCAGTATGTACTTAGCTTCTCTCTTTAGTAAGCCAGTATTGAAAACTAACTATTTGTATTTTATTTTGCAAATACCAGCTTAGACCAGGAAGGCCAGAAATGAAAGCAGCAGCAGCTGTCTGTTGTAGGACCAGGAGATATAAACACACTTGTGGATACAGCCCTGCAAGTCCTTTTGCCCTCCACCTCCCCCCACACACAGACACACTTTTTTTCAGATCATTGAATGTTATTTGTGCCTGTGCATGGAACAGGTGTCTCTTGTGAACTCCTTAAATAAACTGGATTTAGAAAAAAGATAGTGATGTTAGTTTACACAGGTGCAGACATCATTCAGGAGAATGCTATTTGCACACAAACACACTACTGTTTACTGTCTGCACTGCAGGCAGAGCAGTGCCAGAAGGGCACTGAAGCAAGATGGAGCATGGTTTGCTTTGCTGCTGCTGCTGTCGATTGATGTGAACTTTCAGAAAGTTCCCTCTCGGTGGGGCAAAGTTTTTTTTGCTCTGTGAAGCATTAAAAAGTGGTCTCTCGAAGAGTGACTCAGAGGAAAGCAGAAGCTATTACTAATCACAGTATGTGAAATGGAATAGAAAATGTGCCTGTGTGACTTCTTCTGGTTTTCCTTGGGAGCTTAGCAGGAACTTTGATTTTGTTTTTTGCCCTTCAACTCATATTATCAGGGGAACATGCTAGGAGCAATTTTATTAACTTACATCTCTCACTCTGTGAAAATGCCCAATGGTTGTCTTTGAGATAGCCCTGCCCACACCAAAAAAATCCCCATCTGATTGCAGATGACCCGTGATGAGAGGAGCACTGGACATCCCCCAGCAATGTGCATTTGCCTCCCAGAAATCCAATGGCATCCTGGCTGCATCCGCAGCGCTGTGAGCAGCCGCTCCAGGGAGGAGATCCTGCCCCTCTGCTCTGCTGTGACCCCACCTGGAGCCCTGCATCCAGCTCTGGGCTCCCAGCACAGGAAGGGCATGGGCCTGTTGGAGCAGCTCCAGAGCAGATCCACCAAGTTGATGAGAGGGATGGAGCACCTCTGCTGTGAGGAAAGGCTGAGAGAGTTCTCACTGTTCTGCTTGGAGAAGACTTCAGGGTGGTTACCTAATTGCAGCCTGAAGGAAGCCTACAGGAAAGATGGAGAGGGACTATTTGCAAGAGCAGGTAGTGACAGGACAAGGGGGAATGGATTCAAACTGAAAGAGGAGGTTTAGTTTTAGAGTAGATATTAGGAAAAAAATTATTTACTTATGAATGTAGTGAGGCACTGCCACAGGTTGACTAAGGAATTTGTGGATGCCCCATCCCTGGAAGTGTTTGAGGCCAAGTTGGTTGGGGGTCTGAGTAACCCAGTTTGGTGGAAGCTGTCCTTGCCTGTAGCAGGAGGGTTGAAACAAGATGATCTTTACAGTCCCTTCCAACTCAGGCCATTCTGGGATTCACAGCCCTCTTGAGCTGATCACACTTGTCCTGTGTCCCCAAGGTAGTGACGGGCACATCTCGTGTGTCAAAAGAGCAAGTAGGAGCAAAGCAGCCTTATATAAACCACACTCTGGGATATCACAGCACAGGATAGTTTTATTGATGCAGCTTCAGGGAAATTAATTTTCCTCAGATTTCCCAGCACTGCTAATGTCCCGTGTAGCTGCCCAAAGCCCACAGTGGTTGGAGCTGCAGGATCCCTACCTACCCTGGTATTTGAGCAGTACTGGGCCTGTCTGCCGCATGCTGTCTGTGGTATGTGTGGAAAATGAGCTGGATGTGTCCAAGATATCTTGTTCATCACATACTTAAATAAGAGCAATAGGGAGATTCCCAGCAGGAACCTTTTCCTTTGTGTGTGTGTGTGTATATATTTTTCAAATTTTGAGTGAAGGATATCCCCAAAAATAACAGATTTTTCTGTGGCAGGAAAGCCCACAAGCTCTAAATATCAGCCAGTGCCCATTAATTCAGCTTTCTGACAAAAGGCATGTTTGCCACACCCTCCTACATAGTGTGTAATTGTTTCCCTAAGTAGAGCATTTAGATCTATTTTTTCTATTGGAAATACTGCATTTGAAAAAAAAAAAAAAAAAAAGAAAAAAAAAGAGAAGAAAAACTTTTGCAAATCAAATTAAGAACAGATGTAGCTGAGCAATACTTTTTAACCCAGGAGTAATAAATGTTTGGAATGGACTGCTGTGAAGGTTATTAAGACTGAAACACTGGGGTCATTCAAATAAGAGCTGAGAGCATCTAAGGGGATGGAATTGGAGTAGAAAAGAAGTGGATAACTGAACATGATCCACTGTGTTCTTGATGATGCATAACACACTGTGCACTTGTTTTATGTTGTATGACTTGAAAATCTATCTGCATTGGTTAAACATATACTAAGGATTATGCCTTGGTAAAAGCTATGGAAAGTTGATTATAATAACAAATGCCAACAAACCCATCTCTGGACTGCATCAATTGGGAAAAGTTGCCTGAGGAGAAGAGCTGTTTGATTTTATTCCTCCTTCAATCTCATGGAGGACAAAGATGTGACAGCTTGAAACATTTATAAGCATTTAAATTTTGGACTGACTATGGTTACTGAGGAGAAATTTAATACGCTGTAAGGAACATCAAGTTTTGTGGAAAAAATAATAGTCTATGTGCAGTTAAAGTCCCTATTGAATAAATCATTGCAAAGATGGGAAGTAGAGGCTTGTGATGGTCTCAATTGATGCAAAAAGGCAACTAGAAAAGCCTTACACACTGTGCCTTATGTCTGGTGTTCTAGGATTGTTATCAGATGTCTGTCTAATTAAACAGCTGGAAAAGCTACTGCATATAACTCTGGAGCCAGCTCCCACTGTCGCACCTGCATTTTTCTTGACTTAGCCAATGTGGTTTTTTTCTCTCAGTCAGTTCCATCGAACAGGTGGTTATTTAGTATTATTTCTATAAATAGCACATTTGTTTGCATGTGTAGAACCTGAGAGGGACTTGTCTGGCACCCATTTCAAAACATCAGTGCTTAGCAGGTTGATGTTAAGAGTTTCATGGCATGCACTGGCTCTCCTTCCAAGAGAGAAGGCGAGGAAAGGGTAGGAAATCTTTTCAGGATTTTTTAATTGAGCAAACTATTCTTTGATTCTGAGGACATCAAAGAAACCCAGAAGAACCTCAAATTTTGAAGCAGAAATGTGAAACTTTGTGCACAAAAAATGTCAGGCTGTGAATAGATATCTACGAAGCTGAAGCTGAAAACAGAAGTTTGGGGTTCATACATTCTGGGAACATGATAAGATGTGTAAGATGTGTTTTAATCTGGTGGATAAGTAATACATCTTAGTGTGCAGATTCACATCTGGAGTTATTGCCTGTAGCTTTATAAACCAAAAGAGGATAACAAAGTAAGAAACACCATAGCTAAGTTAGTAAAACCTCATCTATGCCACTTTCAGTTTTTGTTTTTTTTTTTTTTTTTTGAGGGCTTAATTTAATACTTTGGAAGATAGAAGAAAAATGGAGACAACTTCCCTGTTGCAGAGAGTTCTCAGAAATAACAAGTGTCAGTAGTGACTCGCCCAGGAGTTTATCCGCCTTATAAATAGCATTCTGAGCGTTAATTAAGCCTCACAACTCTATGAGACAGATATCTCTTTTATTCCAATTTTAAAGACTGTGTGGCAATAAGAACTCAAAGATTATGTTCTGTTCTCCTCTTACCTAATTGTCCTCCAGCCTGGGCCTACATGCAGTAGAAGAAATTAGGAAATACTTCTTTGAGCCTCAACAGTGGTAACTTGAGAAAATGACAATTGCTGTGCGCTCTTCCGTGCATCCCCGTTGAGTACCTGACATGGATCTAAATGCTCACGATGCTCAGAAACCCTAAACAGCTTTTCCACTGCAAACATCATTTATCAAAGCTGTAATAAGGGCAGCTTGCACAAATGACTTGAATACAATGGAAAGTCTGTAAGCTTCCACTGCCTCGGTGAAGTTGTTTCCAAAGTTGTTATAAAACAAAGGGTAGCTTTCCCTTTTATTGTCTTGCAAGGATCTCGTTGACTATTACAGACCTGAACTTTGACCTTGTAGGCTATTGTTCTTACCAAATTATAAAATATTTATGAGTGGCTAAAAGACACAGCCTTTTTTGTTTTCTTATAAGATTCTCACAGCAGTGTGATCAAATTTTTTTCCTAAATCATGAGGGTTTATGGTGTGAGGCATTCTGCAGCTAACGGTTGCACTTGTAAAAATAACAAAGGAAAAGCAGAAAAGAACAAGATCTGCAAATTGCGCAAAGCTTCGTCAAGTAGCAAATATCTTCAGAGGTGACTTCAGTAATGAGAGAAGTCAGTGCCTTGACAACTTGCTGCCTTTGTTCCTGTTACAAGACAGTCCAGTGCCCCTATATCAGACCTTTGTTAGCCCAGCTCTCTCTCAAACGGGCACCTTCCACATGTGCCTTAGCCCTGGTTAAAACAAAGGCTACTTGACATGACCTCTTTTCCTGTGCACATTTTAGCCTGGAGCCATTGGTCCAGCCTGTCTTAACTGATGACAGTCTTCCAGGTGCTGTTCTGATCTTAATCTTCTGGCTGAACCACAGGCCTAGCATGGTAAGCTATAAATCTCCCCAGGTCACCAAGAAGTCTGCTGGTGTCATTTCTAATTGACCTCAGGGTAAAGAGACCAGCTTAGTTCTTAATTTCCTCGGTTTACAGATTCGCAGGCTGGCCTTTCCAAAGCAGTGCTCATGACTTCTCAGTAATAAATTACACTGAAATGCCTACAGCAACAATAATTTATGATTTTTCTGCTGATCTTATAACACATGTTAATTGGAGGAAAAAATTATTTATAGAAAGTTTCAATGGAGTATTGGGAGAAGAAAAAAATAGCATTGGAGAGCCAGTGCTTTCTATTGAGCACATTCTTTTGTGTAAACATATTTAGAATTTTCTCAGGCTACAGTAAGAAGAAATAGACTGGGGTGTTGGAGGGAAAAGCCTGTGGTTGCATAGTGGGACACTTTGCTGTGTATTTAGGATGATTATTGCTGAATAGCTTGGCATTTTTGTGCCAAGCAAAAAAAGGGGTTGAGCATTGGAGCTGGGTCTTTGGTTGCACTCACCTACCCAGATCTAACAGTTCTTTTAATTTGTGGTAGAGCTAATAGGTTATTCTCTATGTATAATATAATGAGAGGATATGGGGAAATACTTAAACATACAATAGAAAAGAAGTTCTTGGTCAGCTTTACATGAACTGATCTTTTGATTGAATAAGGAAAGTTTTTGCTCAATCCATTACTTGAAATAAAATCAGGAGTTAGGAACTGATTCAAAGCTCATTGAGTGATTCCTGGTAACCCTACTGTCAGCAAAATCAAGAGATTTTTAATTTTTAATGGTATTTTGAGATGCATTAATCAGAATTTTTTGCAAAAGGAGAATATAAGTAATCTCAATTAAGGCACAGCTTGTTAGCACAGACTAGCTATTAAAATCCTTTCATAAACATTTAAATAATTAAGTCTTTAATAATTTTCATTTTCTACCAGCCTTCTGAATATGTAGGAATTTTAAATAAGTTAAATGTTATTTTGATGTGGAATAAGCCAGTACTGAAGTCCTCTAAGTCTGAACAACATTTTCATACTTAGTCACAATTCCTGGAATTCCTGGAAAATTTCAAAATTGTTAGCTCTGATTCTTATCAAACTACATTTTTAACTAATGCTGCATACAAATATCTTGCTTTTTGCCCATTTTCCAGTGCTGTTCTGGGCTTAGTTACTGCTTCTGAACTAATCCTGAATAACATTATTTTATAATCTTTCCCAAATCCCTTGGAAACTTTTCCAGAAGGCTTTTTGGGAAAGCTGTGCTGTGTAAACATTTCAAAAGTGAAACAAAAGAATTTTCTACCCATTTGTGAAGAATGAAATACTAAGCACGAACATGGTACTTTTACCTAGTAAGTAAGAAAAGCATTTTGTAAGGCTGCCTTTTAACTGTTCTGGTTTACAATATCAGCTTTATGATATCTCTAAAAAGTAATTTAGCACCTTTCAAAAATACAGCACTAATTTCCTGATAGACAAATGAACTTTACTATTAGATTTGTTTTGGGAAGAATGACTCATTTATTCAGTTCACTGCTACTGACTGGTTTTAATTTGTTATTGATTCCTTATGGATTGTCCAAGTCACAAGTTATTTCTTAAGAGTTGTGCCACTATTTAATTTGGCATTTCTGACCCAAGCTTAGCTCATACACGAAGCTGTGGATTTAAGACACTTAAATTAATCAGCACTCAGTCTAGTCTCATACTTGTGGATTACATTTATATTCCAACGATATTACTGGAATGGTCTAACCAAGGCAAAAAATAAACACACTGAGCCAGGAAAAAATAAAATTCATCTTTCAACCCTCTTTCTGCTCTGTATGATTACTTTCCTTTTAATCAGTTAATTCTGTAAGAAACTTGTTTTAGAGAAATGTGCAGCAGGGTCAAGCCATGATGTCCCCTGGGGCAGGGAGTGTGGTGTGGAACCAGCACATATGTGAGAATGCAGATCCATGTCACGCTCTGAAGTAGACGTCTGGTTCCTTCCCAGTTCTTCTCAGAGGGTTTGTCATAACTTTACCGTGCAATTTCAGTTTTTCCAAGTTGATTTCCTATAGTGATTGCTGCAAATACCTGCTTAGTGTTCATACAGTTACAGTATGCTTTTATCTGAGACACACAGGAGTGTATCCAAGATATTTTCTATCCCATATGAAGTCCTTGGTTGCATCTACTCAGACTGTTTTCCTGTTTTGTTTTCTCACAGCTGGATGTTGAATATTAAGTATCAGGGCAGGAAACAATCCAGAAGATTGCAGCCAGTCATTGCTATACCTGTCCCTTAATTTAAAATTTAGTAAGGAGATTTTGCATGTTAGCCCAAAGAGAAGAAAATGTAGTATGGTCACATGCTGAAACACTAGCAGAGGCTGAGAAATAATATGGATCTTAAATAGCAAAATCAAGTTACCTTCAAATATAGAAGAAAAATGTTCTAGAAGTCAAGTGGTTTCCTTACAGCTATTTTCCAGTTAAGAAAATTCTTCCCTATTCCGTGATGTTTGATGATTCTCTTATATGTGTATGTAGAAATGACACAGACATCCTTACCATCACCAGCTCCACCTCTCCCTAATAATCTGTACTTCTGCTTCTTCTGAATTTAGATCAAGTCAAAGACATTAAGACGCCAAAGTAAGTGCGTATTTAGTTGGGTAATCAAAAATAGTCAGTTTAATTAGGTTTTCAGCTTGCTTAGAAGCAGGTTATTGTAGGCAGCTCTGTGCCACAAGCTGGAATATAACTTCTCGAGGTGAAAATGCTGTGAATTCCAAGAGTCTTGTCTGACTGCACAGTTTTATGTTGCTTGCTCTAAGTTCCTGATAGAAAGAAAAAGTTTTTTTCTTCTGCGAAATGTAGATGAGTGTGGGTTAAATCACAGATGCTGCTTTTTAGTGCTGGCAAGAAGTGCCCCAAGAAGGACCCGAGTTTCTGCATTGTTCTGATGACAAAATCATTTCCCTTCAGTTAAAAAGGAAGAGAGTTGCAAGCAGTCTCCTCAATGTGCATTTCTTTTCACTCAAACCCATTTGAGTGATGTGGGCAGAATTCAGGCAAAAACCTGTGGAGCTTTGCCTCATCCCCGTCAGTGTGTGCAGCTGTGGTGAGGAAAACACCTACGTTGGCCCAGGAGCACACACACTCGCAGCCTGCCAGGGGTCTGACCTCTCCTCTTGCAAGACTGAGGCTTGGAGGAGAAAATTCCCTCTAAGGAGTGAATATAATGACATTTTGATCCCTTGAGAAATGCTGTCATAACCCTGCCTGGATTCTCACACTGTTTGGATTTTATTTTGAGCTTTGGCATTCTTGAAGATTAATAAGCATAATGTTGCTGAAATTACTCTTCCAGTGTAATGTTACCTGAATAAAGTGTTAGGCAGTTGAGTAATGAAGCTGAAATGGTAACTTAGGGAGAAACACATGCTACAAATGGCACCAGTTTGTAGAAAAAGGCCTGTGTTGGTTTTGTTCTGCCAGTGGGCTTTTAGCTTATTGTTTCACAACACTTGCTAGCTAGTGAGGCACAGAAAAGTGTGTAGCAAAAATTGCTGGAGTGTTTCCTTGTAGTGGGGCTCAAAAGGAAAGTACAGTGTATAGATAAATTTCAAATATACTTTTCTGTTACCCTGGAGTTGTTCTACTGGAGCACTGTAAAAGAAGACTTTTACCTGTAATTTCTGCTGCATAAGCCAGAGAACATCCATTCCTAAGGGTTTTTTAATATTTAATAGCACTTGAAAAAAAGTGAAAAATATCTTTCCACACACATTTTCTAATTTGGTTAAATTTTATATTTGTTCCTGTCTACTGGTTTTTATGATACAAAAACTTCTCCATTTTCTGCTACCTTTATTCTTAATAAATAAGTCACGTGAGGTTTTTTTTGTTACTGTATTATAGGTACACCTTAAAAAAAAGAAGAAAATCTAGCGGTGTAAAACTGAACCTGCCAATTATTTCTGAGAAACTTAACACAAGAGACTTGTTTGTAAATGTTATGAATGGTACTCAATGAAAACTTTGTTTGATTTCACTTATGTTTAGTATAATTTGTTCTGCTCTAGGGCATCCTGAGAATAGGAGATTGTACGCAAATGAATACTGAGTGAAGCAAAGATCATTAAGAGAGGAACTGGGGGGGAACCACACATGCTGGACACAATTATGTGTGTGTGTTATATTATGCTATCTTGGACACATCAGCACTGACTGCTTTGTTCCTTAGAATGACCTTTGATCAAGAGAGACTGCATGTGTCTTTGGTCATTCCCACATCCTAGGCTACTGTAGATGAAGGGAATTTCTGTGGTGTCTTAACTATAATCTCACTGGGAGCTGCCTCATTGTGTGCAAACACTCTGGTAGATGTCTGCCTTGTTGGGAGTTTACAATTGGAGGAAAGGATGGTGGCATTACCTCAAGCATACTAGGCATTGTGCCAGTGTAACTGAGCAGATGGTGACCCGTGGGTCATGGGACTATATTTCTGAGATAGATGGGAAAGGAAATTCTACAGTTTGCAGACCAGATGGGGAGTTCTCACAGCGCTGGCTATAAGGAGTGTGTCTACACGTGTGTGTAAGAGAATGTCAAAACAGAGTAAATTACCAAGTGGATATTATTAAGTGTAGGAAGAAAAAATTTATCAGTGGTTTTTATGCAAGAGGACGTCAAGTAATAAAGGTATTTCATGTGGCTGTTAAATGCAGCATTCACAAGTTTCCTGCTAGTTTCTGTGCTTCACTCTTTTTTACATTATGCAGCATTTTAATTATTTCTGTATAAAATATCTGTCATTAAAGAGCCCTATTGCTCTTACTCCAAAAAGATAAGTGATTTGCTTTCTCTCTAGTATTCACTTTATCCAGTTTTTTCTTTCAAAGTGGTGTTCATTTCCAAATTACTTTCCTTTTTTTTTTTTTACAAAGAGGACACCAGGTGCAAAGTTTCTTTATCTAAAAGGATAGTCTCTGTATGCCAGATTTGCCTCCTTGCCTCCTTTCCTCTATTATTTTTTCTTGTAGGTTTTTAGGTGCTCTCAGTTGTGTCACTTGATGGGTGCTTGTAAAGCAAAACAGATATTCTTTAAGCAGTAAAGAGAGTTCAACTTCCAAATATCAACATGTCTATAGGTTTCATTTACACTGAAAAAATTCCTGCTACATTGATGTGAAAATGTAGAAAGTATTGAATCTCTGGGAGCAGAGTATGTGCTTCACTAGATGGACTAATAGGTGTCTGACAGGTTTTCTGTATCACAAAATAGTACATGTATCACTAAAACAGGTGAGAGGTGTTTCTTTTTCTGCGAAATTTCCTTTGATTATCTTTTAATGAGTCCATGTCTTAGTACATAATCCATAAGCCATTCCAGGAAGGAAAATTCAGTTGTAGGGTCTCTTTCTCAGGATTGAAGTTGCATAGAAATCAATTGGAAGAGCCTCCTTCTGGTCTTTCTGCAATAATTGTGACCACAGGAAAGAACCATTGTGCATTGTTCAGAGTTTAAAAAAGAAAGGCAAGTCTTGAGCTCTTTTTGCTTCATGCTTTTTTTTTTTTTGGAATTAACTTTTAAAGACAACAGTTCAAGAGGAGCCTAAGGAATACTTTAAAGAATGAAGAGCATAAAATTAATAAATATTCAGAAACATAAACTGTAAGGTAGGGCATAAAGTTCTGGTTGCTATTATGTTTCATCCTCCATCTAAAGAAGTGAGGCAAGGGGAGATAGTGGTAGCTGTGCTCTCCAGTCAGTTAAAAATATATACTATAAAGGAACTACAAGAACAGGATTTGCCATGGAAATTTCTGAAATATATTGTCTAGAGAATTTGTTTTCCCCTTCAGTTTCCTTATGGAGCAGTATTCGCTCAGAACTGGATGTGCTGACATCTTTTATTTGACAAATTTGAGAATAATTTTTCACCATTGTTTTCATTTTTCCTCTGACTTTTACTGGAGTTTAACCCTATTCCTCAAAGGTAGCTCTGTGCCTTTTAAACTCAGTAGAGTGGTAAAAGCTTTAAGGACAGTTGTAGAACTGGAATAATTTCTATGCAGTTTTGTTTGTGCTGTGTAAAGTTGGGAAAAGGAAGAGGGAAATTTGGCTTTAGGTACTCAGCAAGTGGTAGGAGTCAATGGCAGAATTTCAAAGCTGGACAAGGTTTCATCAAGTAGTCATGTCCTTAACACCAGGCACCTTCGGAGATATCTGTAGATGCCTACCTATGGGACAATATCAGGGCATGCTGGCTCATCCATGTGACAGGTGTGTAGGTCACATTTATGGGCAGAGATTTTCATGTTTTATGCTTCTGAGATAAGAAAAGATGTCACTATCTGAGGTCAAGATGCCTAAAGAGGTGGTACCCGTCTCTGTCTTGTGTCTCTAATCCCATGGCCACAGGTAGTGGAGCACATGCCTGACTTTTAAGCAGGAACAGTCTCATTAACTGAAATGGGACTACTCATGTGCTTATAAGTCAGACACATGTTAAAATGCTTCCTTGAACTGGGGCCCAGATTTCTATTTCTATGGAAAATTCACATGTGCAAACAGTAATAACATAATTAATCTCTTTTCACGAAGTGTTGGTTTTAATAATTTTACTCAGGGCTTATTGTGCATAGTACTTTTCATCTTCAAGGTCTTTTGCAAACATCAGTGTAGGGATTTAAATTGGGTGTACGATTGTGAAAATTGCTCAGTCTTATATCTGACTTTGTAATTCTGTACCTTCACGTTCTTGGCAGGAGGCTTCTGCCATACAGCTGGGTTGGCTGAACCAGGAACTTCGTCTCTGTCTCCACTTAGCACCTTGGCAAATTATCTCCCAGGTGGAATTTTGGAGGTTGTGAGTGGTTTCAAACTTCTTCCAAGTCCAGATTTTCAAGTTAATGACTTCATTCACCTCTGAGTGAAGCAGAGGTGGTGATGTAGGCTGTGTTTGGTGTGCTTGGCTCTTATCCCTTCCTTCTCTTCACTGCAAGCAACTCAGAAATCAGAGAAGGACCAGAAAAGCACATTTAAGGCACAGACATAATTCTTGTTGGCTTCAGAATGGCCTGAAGTACGTGCTCAGATCTCGGTGTTACCTGTGTATTAACTCACCACAGCATTTATGTCAATATGTAGGACCTCAGCATCTGAGGAGGGAGGACTAATGCCAAACACATTTCCAAGGCATGAGAAGCATTTGAGGTACAGTGATACTGACCATTGATTCCACTCATGATGCTGCCATGCAGAGTATTGTTCCTCACATAAGGCCTGGATTGAAGAGATCTTTGCGTTTTCTTCGGGGACTGAGAAAGCTCAGTTATTCTCCAGCTGGGTTAGCTGACCTGCCAGAAATGAGGTTTCTCATTCCTCCAGGGCGTTGCCAACCTCACACAGATGCTCCCTCATGCCCTCCATAGTGGGATGGGGGACAGAATCAGAAAGGTAAAAGTGGGAAAGGTTGTTGGTTGAGGTAAAGACAGTTTATTATGTAAAGAAAAAACCACAGGTGCAAGCAAAGCAAGGAATTGCTTCCCCCTTTCCCAAGGGCAGGCAGCTGTTCAGCCAGGCTCCATCACATGTGACTGTGACCAGGGAAGGCAAACACCATCACTCCAGTTGTCCTCCCTTCCACCTTCTTTGCCCAGCTTTATAACTGAGCCTGATGGCTCATGGTGAGGAATGTCCCCCTGGGCAGCTGGGGGGGTCAGCTGTCCTGGCTGTGTCCCTCCCAACTTCCTGTGCTCTCCCAGCCTCCCCCCTGATGGGGTTGAGAGGCAGAAAAGGCCTTGGCTCTGTGCAAGCCCTGCTCAGCAACAATGAAAACATCCCTGTATTACCAGCAGTTTCCAGCACAAATCGGAAACACAGCCCATAGTGGCTACTATAAAGAAAATTAACTCTACACCAGCCAAGACCAGCATTGTGTGACCTTGATTTTTCCTCTGTAAACCTCAGGAGTAGCAGCTAGGCAAGAGAATTTAAAATTTTGGGGTTTTTTACCCTCCACCCCTCCTCCAGGAAGAAAATGTCCTTAAAAGATTTTTGGTTTATGCAGTTGTTTTCAGCAGGAGGGCTCCTCCTACTGTTGCAATTTCCTTTTTGAAGGAAGATGCTCAAGTTACTAATTTCTGTCCCTTTCAGAGTAAAAATTCACATCAGTTCACATTTCAGAAGAGAAATTAATGTCTTTTCTCATTTTCTTGTTCCCTGCAAGAGAAAGAGGTTAAGTTGTGCTTTACAGAGAAGGTGCCTTTTTCATGTGGGTGGCTATGAAATACTCTGGTGGATTGCTGCCTGTGACATGCCTTCCTTATGGAGTTGTGTATTTCCTGATGGTACCCTTGGAAGATGCAGCGGCTGAAATATGGGGAAAGCCCTCTTTTCTGTCCCTCAGTCACCCTCAGTGAGGACATTGCCCAGTCTTGCTTTTTCTCCTCACCTCTGCTGGAGGTAAGGAAGATGTTTAACTTGTGCCACAGTCGAGCACCTTACAAATGCGTGACATGAGTCAAAATATCATATGAGGGAAGGGAGTAATTAAAGTGCTGCAAACAGGCTGATGCTGTAAAAAGATGAACTCCAGGTTAGAGGGGGTCCTGGATTTAATGGTGTGCCAGAGTTCATGGCTAATGTGTGTGCTGCTGTGCTGTGCTTAAACGATATACGTGGGAACTCCTGAAAGATCCTCTTCACATAACTAATAAGCCACTAGAAATTCTTTAAAGGATCACACCCTTTAAATAAAAGTATTGCCTCATTAGGAATATCAGAAAATAGAGAGTCTGAACAGAGATGAAAATGGAGCTTGTGACTTACCAGTGTAAATGCAAACCTAATTAGTCTGGTATTTTAAAGTATTAACAGGGAGCCATAAAATAAGATGGATTGGAATGAAGAAATTTGTTGTAAAGAAATTACTGGATAGTGACAAAAGCCCAATTTATTAACACTCCATGATGTGGAAACAATGAAAGGGGTATTAATTACTTTACTAGTACTGATTTTGCACCGTTGCCCAAAGTAATTGGTTTATTGACCTCTCTTTAATCCTGAGTAGTTCAAAAATTAATTTCAATGGCAAGAATTAAGTTCTGTGCAGGAATGAGTTCTGTGAAGGAGACAGTTACTCATAAATAGTACAGAGTGAAAAAAAATCTTTTATAAATAATATATGCATATAATAGTCTAAGAGTAAAAGATTTTGACTATTTACCAAAAAGAATACTTATAAAGCAATAAATTACAGACAAACAGGTGTTTTCAAAGTGATGCATATACTGCCTTGCAGAAGTTGGAAGAGGTGGAGGGGAGCTTTTACAGAAAGTAAAAATAAGGAACTTCATGTTAGGAATATGTACTTAGAGATACTTGAAATTAAACTGGAATAAGAAAAACATAGATATGTCTTCTTATAGCCACTTTTCTTAAAAAAGAAAAATAATTCTGGCGCTGATTGAAAACTAATGCCCACATACGCAGTTCTGGGATGCAGAGAATATTACAGATGTACAGCCAGGTGTGTTTGAAGCAATGTATTATTTATACTCAGGGTCAGATAGAAAATAATTGATTAGCAATTTGTGACTGAACAAGACCTCTTTTTAAACTAATTTTACCATAGAATCTTATTTGTTTCTTTGTCATGGTCATAATGAACAAGAATGAGGACTTTATTGATTCTGTCTTTGGGGTGTCAGTCTTGATATGCACCCAAAAGACTATTAGCAAACAAGTAAGTCTGGCTTCTGTTTAGTTTGGCATACATTAATAACAAAAAATTCATGGTTAACAGCTGGAAATGGGTGAAACCTCTGTGAAAATCAATGTAATTACAGTAGACAAGTGGTCAAAACACGCCCTGTTAATATGTCCAAGTAGGAAGGCACGGGATACAATGCAGCGTGTGCTGCTGGTGTATGTTAGGTTATGGTTTGATTCATAAAATTCAGTCAGTATACTGTCAGCTATACAAAAAACCCCAGCAACTATTGAAGCAGCATTATTCCTTCTTTCAGTGTTGTTATTTCTGGAATATCTTGCATTCAAATTAGGATACTCTGTTCAGGCTGTTTTAAGCTTGTTTCCTCCAAGCTTAACCAAGCCTCTATCTCATAAGTCTATTCATGTGCTCAGATACCTTAGAATCATAGAACCAGAATTATTGTTTTGCTTTGGCTCAAGTAGCAATCAGTTGTCATTGAATCATAAAATAGTTTGGATTGAAAGGACCCTGTAAAGGTCACCTAGTCCAACCCCCCTGCTCTGGATAGGGACACTTTCTACTTGACCAGGTTGCTCAGAGCTCTATCCAGCCTGGCCTTGAGCACTTTGAGGAATGAGGCATCCTCAGCTTCTCTGGGCAGCCTGGGCCAGTGCCTCACCACCCTCATCGTGAAAATTTGTCTGTCTCTGCTCCTTCTTCTCTTGTCCTATTTTGACTCTTTACCTTCATTAGGAGACTCCTGCCTTCAGGCATCAGTTTACATTTTCTGGCTTATAGTATCTGTATAAAAATGTGATGTAACTTTATCATGAGAAATATGAGTGGTCCTTACTTCTGTCAAGGTTTATAGCATTCATCTAATTAGGCAATGTGCCTATTTTTAATGTTTAATCTGTAAGGGTTCAAAAGAGTTTAGTTAAAAGATATGATTGACTAGACTGTAAAATCTGTAATGTTCCTAGGTTTGGAGAACCCTCTCATTTATGTTTTATTTCATTTACCTTATATGTCTAGAGAAGAATATCAGAAGGTACTTAGTGCTTCAGGTCTCTTGGGGTGGATTTGCTGACCAGAATCTTGTCTGCACTGCTTGGGTATATTGATGAGATATTTAATTATAAATCTTTAGTACATAAAACATAACATCTTTTAATGGGAGAAAATCAAGTCTACTTACATACTTTGAAAGTTACAAGTGAAAAAAAAGGTTTTTTCTGCTTTATTAAAAGAGATATTAGGAGATACAGCCTGTTTGTAACTGTTTGCAGTTTTGTTACTTAGCTATTTGAGTATTATATTGACATTTAACATTTAATTGAAACTGTGGTCATTCATTCTTCACTTCTTTGTGTCTGGGTGAAAAAAAGAGTTAAAATTGTTCCAAAGTAGATTCTTTGGATAGTAGTGTTTTGGGATAGGGGAATTTTGGTCTTCGTGATGGTAGCTGTTATTTCCATATGCCTTCTCTTTGGCCTCTGTGTTTAGAAAAGAAAGGTGCTTAGAAAAGGAGCAGTCAATTTAGTTTTCTGTTCAAACAGAACACTTGGATAAACTATTTAGCTCTGATTTTCATTTATCCTTTCATAAAGGATGGGGAGGACTTCATGCAGGAATGCTGGTATTCTGTTACAGAGTAGCTTAGTAACCTAAATTTTCCTAGCAAGTGTTCCTGCAGAAACATTCACATGCTGAATTTTATTACCTAGAGGAGATAAGCTACTCTTGAGGAGTATTAAAATAAGAAGTGTTTTCAGGTTGGGTATTTTGGAGTGAAGCAGAGTGTGAGTAAGTGTTAGATGCTGAATTTCTACCTGCTATGTGGGGGATGCAGTGAATAAAGGTTGTTTTAGTATGCCTACCTCTTCAAACTGGCCCTGCAGTATCAGCACATGACTGGTGTTCTACATTCTGATGTATTCTTCCTTGAGATCCCTAGTGAAAGCTCTGTGTGTTACCACATAAATATTTTTTGGGGTTTTTTGTTGTTGTTTTTTCACATTTAGCTCAGCTGGTTGTTGGAGGCAGCCTTTTCTGTGCAGAATTTTTTAGAGCATAATAAAGCTTTCATTCATAGGGAGGGAACCTGATGTTTTCTTTCTTTGGCAGAATTCAGTAGTCACTCACCAGTAAATCTAAAGTAAAAGCAGACGCATGCAGATATTGAAGTGCCTCTGTACCCACTGTGCCTGGTGCCTGGGGAAATTGGCTGTATCATGAGCAAAGGTGGTTGGATTCAATTTGGACTGAATGTCCCTCCAGTGCAGTGCTGACAAGGATCTACGTGATGCTAATCCAGTTTGCAAGGTGACAGGTGTTCTTACCAAACTCTCTCATGGGCACCGACTGCTTGACAAAGAAACTGAGGCCAAAATACACACAGAAACTGGCCTCGTTTTCCTTTAAAATGTGTTCCATAGAAACAATAAGAGGGCAAAGAAAGAATGAATTAAGTAAACAGCAGAATTCTTGTTCTCATTTTATGCAGAAGGAATCAGGCTTTGTGCCTTTTTTTTAGAAGTGCAGTGAATTAGCACCTGTTTCCAAAAATTCGCCACAGAAAAATGGAAAAATACCCAGCCGACTTCAAATCAGACAAGGAAATTGATAGAACCAGCTTCTGGCTATAGGGATTCTTGAAATCTCAAACTTCACAGATCTCAGCATCTAAGTAAGCCTCAGAATTTGGGTTTATTGGTATAAAATTTGGTCTTCTGTAGTTCACCATTTAGGATGGTTTACCATTTCAAAACTTGGGGTAAGAAATATGTAATAAACATAAATGTAAGAGAATGCAGATCTCATTGTCCCAAGAGAAATTTCTCTCTCTCTCTCACACACACACACATACACGAATTCTTCTGCATTTTGTCTTTTCTGGTGGCTCAGGAAACCAGCACCTCCCAGATCTGCTGATTTCTACTCCATGCCCTGTGTGGGTACTGATATCCTTCTGCTGTGCTGGCTCTGAAAACATGCCACAGTAATTCAGACCAAAATAATATAATACTTTTATACTAATATATTAGTACATCACAGCACATTACCACCTCAGGCTAAAGCACTGGTTCATAGCATCTTTTTAAGAGATTCAAAGGCTCAACAAAAAGAATTTTCTCTCTGTTAATGAGTTCAGTGGTAGCTAACCTTGTTACGAAGACTTTTCGATGATTTTGTAAATAGTAAGGCTTTAAAAGGAAAATGTCTACAAAGCTGTTCTAGATTCCATCCAACAAAGAGACTGTATCTTTCATTTCAAAATGTTAATGTTTTTTGTCTCTTCGACTTCATTTTGGTCAAGCAATCCCATATAAGTCATCTCAGTGCAGCCATTATTTATAGCTAATAATCTCCTTTAGCTGCCAAACCGAAACTAGATCTCCTTCACTCTTGAGCTGAAAGCGCTTTTCTTTCTACAATGTGCTGGAAATGTGCCAGTTTACCAGTTCCATTAACTTAATGAGGTCTGACAGCCTGCAGCAAATTTTCTCATAATCTCTCCTGGATTTAAATTTGGTGCTGCACAAACAACCAAGTATGACCAAGTAGTTGCTTTTTAACTCTGTGTATTCTAAATGAAATTTTTTACTCAGCTTAAACACAAAACAGTCTTGAGTCTTTGTTTTTTTTGGGGTTTTTTTTTGTGGGCATTTTTTTTATTCATGCAGCACTCATTAAGTTTATGGATAAAACTTTTAATATTAACAATAATCTGAATGCTGTATTTGTGTTGATCTGTTAAACATCAGTATTAAAACTTCAAGTGCGAGTGATTTCAAGTGTACTGCTGTTGGTGGTGAGAGAAGGATGGTATTTATTTATTTTTATAATACACCTGAATAGTTATATGAGCTGTGAGGTTATGTCATGATTTTCACAGACTAATAAATAATCACTCTTATAAGGTCAACAGTAGTTTTAATGCAAGGTTAATCCTTAGCTTCTGTTTCCTAATACTTCCAATGATTACTGTTCACTGAAGGCTGTAATATGTTACTAAATTCCAAGAAACGGAATTGCTTGGCGAATTAAATGGGACAAAAGTAAGGTCTTGCTTTCTCTTGCTTGAATTCTACCTTCCTACCAGTGGCAGTCATATGCTGAAGGCAGAGCTGAAAACATGGTTAATTACTCATTGGAAGAATAGTGGCATTTTATTTGTGTTTTTTAAGTGCATCAGGTTTCTCAAAATCTGGTAAACAACTTAAACAGCAAGGCATTGCAATAGCAAATTGCTACATTACACTTGAAAAGTGAGCTTGCAACAAAGGTTTGATCAGAATTTAGAATGGTCAGGGCTGTTTCACTTCTCTGTATTAATGCTTGCACTTTGCCATTGTTTCTCACACTGGCATTTCCCAAGAAGATGAAAATTTTATCTTGAAATGCTTTAGACATTTCAAAACCTCAGTACTTGGGGTAGGAAGTATGTTGGAGAAATACTAAATTTGAAAAGTACCTTAAGTAAAATTTTGCCATGTTGAGCTGCCTCTTTATCTGGAGGGTCTCCTTGCATGGGCTTTGTGTGCTTTGTATTTTATCACTGTTTTTGTAAGTATTAACTTCACTCTATAAATATTATCAGGCTGAAAGTTTGTACTTCGGCCCACACCACAGTCTTTTGGTTAACATCAAATTATGCAAAATTAATGTGTAAGTCCTCTGTTTATTATCTTTTTTTCCTGAAACAGTCTTTTGGTGATCTGTTTCTGGTTTATAAGAAGGAAAAAGCCTCTGGCCTCATCCCTGCAAGTCTTTCAAGGATGTTTTACCTCATGTGAGGCATTGCCCAGTGCACTCAGTGGAAGTGTCCATATACTCATAGCAGCATGAAATTGTCTCTGCAAGATTTTTTAAACTAAGTTAGAATATTTTCTGTTTCTTATTCCTGGAGAGACTCATTCTCATACAAACATCAAGTTTTAATGTGTGGGAGATTTGAATGACTGTTCATATTTAGGTAACAAATAAGTTGAACTTATTTGTTACCTAATTCAATTCAAATTTGTTACCTAATTCAATTCAAATTTGTTACCTAATTCAATAAATTCAATGTACATGTACAGTATTATATGAAATGAATAATAACATCTTACTCTTCATACTGGGAGCCATGGTTTAATGCTGAGAGCAGGGAAATCCCCTGGATGTGCCTTTTTTTAACATACTTGATTCCAACATACTGATAGTATGACCATTTACAAAAGGTTTTAATTTTATGTTCCTCAGCCTTCCCAGGTTGTTTTTCCCCCACTCTCAGAAAAGATTTTTCTTGAGGCCTTGAATGTACTTGGTTAACCTTAAAGTCAGAGTTTTAAACACTATTATATATTTTGTTGCAGTTGTAATGTCTAGTGCTTACTCAAGCAAGTGCATTGCACAGTCTGGGGAAAAGGATATTTCAGGGCTGTGGAGGGAGGTGGAGGGGCTTTGTGTCCTCCTGAAGCATTGAACAGTCTTGTAGCAAGGCTGGATGTTTCTTGCTGTATTTCTGAAAATATTCTGTCAAATTCCTCATATTAGCTGAATGTAAGGTGTTGGAGATAAAGTGAAATATTAAAAGAATTACAACTTTTTTCAGGGCAGGTACCCTTGAGACAGGCAGGTACTGTTAATTCTCCCTGAACATCAGCATAGCAAGAACATGTAACCAGTGTTAAATGCCATCTGTATATCAAGCAATTGGGCTTTAGCCTAATGAACTTAGACTGTACCATTAATCTAACATCGGTGATCCTGGTGAGGCTGGGTTCCTGCCAATGACCCTGCTTTTATAAAACCAGTAATTTTTAGAAAATGCATTTGTTTTTTCCACATAATAGCAAATTTAAATGGAAATCTGTATAACTGGAAAGCTTAGTTAGGAAGACTACAACAAATACAAAAAGTGAGAGAAACGAATTGTGAACAGAGTGGTTAATACTTAGCCGCTGTAGTGAGATCTCTCTAAACTCTTTTCTGTTTTAATATGGATTTGGTATTCTTGTTACTGTTCTATAAATGGTCACATAAATGTTGTCGTTCATGGGCAGACCCTTACTTGTTCCTTGTGCCTCTATAAGCAGAGATACACAAATATTTTGATGTATGCATATATGATCAAAAATAGGGAAATAACCTGGCTTATGTTTGTGCATGTACAGTGTTTGCCTTGCACTTTAAATCATTGTGTTTTTAGGAAATGTTAGTCTTGAAAAATGTCAGTTCACCAATATAAAACTCCCTCATTTTTCCCCTCATGTTCTCATTCTTGATTGGTACTTAAAAAAAAAAAAAAAAAAGAATATGTTCAAATAATTTCACGGGACTCTGAATTTTAGGCTTTGCCACAGACTTCCTGTGTACCCTTGGAAAAATGGTTTACTACACCATGTTTTGATGGGAGTCAAGAAAAATGTGGTTCTGGGAAGCAAGAAAGTATTTGATTATGTTTTCTCACGTGAGAGAGCTCCATAATAAATCTACCAAACAAGTCAGGCACAGCAACTTGTAATGAACCCTAATTTGTAAGTGCTTTTTAATGGGATGAAGTTGTCCTCACCAGCAGATCAGAGTAATTGTAAGAAACTGCACTTTGACGTTTTAGAGACAACCTCAGCAGATGTTCAGGCAGCTGTCCAGGTGTCTAAAGATAATAGAAGAAATTCCAACCCAATGACATCAGTAGCAAAACTTTTATTGACTTTAGCAGGCCAAGATTTTACCGTGCCAGATCTGTGCTAACTCTTGTGAAGGGACAGCTCTCCACAAATGGGTAAAGATGAGAAGCAATTTTAGGGCACTTTAATCTTCTTGTATTACGTCGTCTCTGCCTTTTATGTTCTCTTCAAGAACTGGTGTGAATGCATATTTGAAAATTTACCTTTACACATGTGTGTGAGAAAAATAAAGCATAAATGGCATTTCTTTGGCATTCTCTTGGTTCTTTTTCACTGACAGGTGATACTGTGATACTTCCAGAATATTGATTTAAGTGTTGTCAGTTGCCAGCAACTATGTTGTCATTTTTCCTGTTTAAAAATAGGTACCACTGTGTTGGATATCTCCCCTCAGCTTCCAAGAACTATTGAATCTTATCTAAGCACATCCTTTAAGTAAAAAAATCATGCCCTTTGTAAATTGTTTTAAGTGTTGAGAGAACAGAGAGCATGTTCCTGTTGAATCCAGAAAAAAAAAAAAAAAGAGTAATTTCAGGTCAAAAGTTCTCATGTTCAGTCTTCATTGCCAATTATCTACTTAGGTGAGGGTACATTACAAAAACTAAACAATTATATGTTATTATATAATCCACATGTTTTTATTTAAGGCTGTCTTAGTAACCGAGTAACACACAGGGCAGATTTTTTTATTCCGGTGGATTCATACGAGTTATTTTAGTTCTCTCACAAAAATGCTCTGAATTGCCACTGACTTGAAGAGGGCTCTTGGACTTCAGGCCTTTGGACCTTCAAATTATATGCCGGTCTACATGTTTTAAAGTGGAAAACATCTTGAAGTTTATATATTGTACATCAATCCTTGCACAATCCAAGAAACTTGAAAGGGCCTGACCTCATTTAGGGGGATACAGTATTTCCTCCATTTTGTATTCTATTTCTTTTTTCCTCCAACCAACTACTCTTAATGTTCTTATCTGATAAAGAAGAGAACTAACTCTGTAGTTCATAGAATGATTCCAATAATGAGCAAGCAAATATATATTTATTCATATATACACAGAGGCAGAAATTAAAGCGCTTTTTTTCTATTAAAACAGTCAGGATTGTGTTACTGCTACTGATAAAACATTTTGTGTTGTGCTGATTAATGTTAAGTGAAGTTAAGATCCCGTTTTTTATCTAGAAGTTCACACATATGAAATTTGAAATAATAAAAACTTGTCTTTTGGAACCCAGATAGGGGGTTTTAGCCTTATTATATATACTTACCTTGTAAGGAGTCAGGTAAAGGAATGTCCAGGTATAGTTTGTACATAGCTTAAGTAATTTGTGATGCCACCATAACTATATAAGAAATACTTTTTACTACAATTGAAGAGGAACTTTATAGTGCTTTACTTTAATAATTTTGAGTATCAGAATAAAAACAAGCTTTGGGACAGAACTTTGTACTAGAAAATACTGTCTGTAGCCAGTTAGCGCTTCAGTTTTATTGGAATGTGAATCTTAAGCTGCAAGAGCTGTTCAGAAATTCTGCAGTTGCTTTTCACTAAAATACATTGTAACTGCATTCACTTCAGCCCGGATTCAGGAAAATATTCTAATGTGAAAAATCATTTAGGAATTTATTTGGTCTTTATTTTAGATCTGACTGCAAACAAATAATTGTCCTAATAGCTTGGTATCAAATGTCCCTGGAAAACAACTGCAGCTATCAGTACAGGCTGTTTTCCAGGGTAAAACATTTCAGGACCTTCCATACCTCTGGGAAAAAAAATCACAAATTCAGTTTAATCACCTAATTGTACAAATTAAAATAAATTTTCATTTGCTGTTGGCTTATTTTGTCTAATTTGTGCATATATATACACAGACAACACATGTAAATACTGTTCAAAAGAGGATAATATTTAAACTTATGGAATATAAAGTATTCTTAGGTGTATTTAGACTTGCATTTAAACATAAGCAGAGGCCATCTGGTGACAGAAAAAGTAAGACAAATTTGATAATCTGTTCTAGAGAACAATTTCATCTTAGTCTTCTCAATAAAAAAGTAGTGGATAAAGATTCAGAGAATTGAGCAAAAATTGCCCCATGTGGAGACTCTCAGACTCATCCAAATCTCCTGGGTTTTCAAACTGTGTCATGAAAGACTTGAGGGAAAAGATTTTGAGCTGAGTTTTTATTTGTTGTTTTTATTTGGGTTTTTTCTGCTTCCCGTTCAGACTGGAAATTCAGAAAAAAATTGTTCTTTATCGTGGCATTTTATCATTGATGAATTTTGTCTTGACTTGCAAACAGAAATAATCAGTACAAAGAAAATATATTTAATCCTTTTCAAATGTAAAATTCCAAGAGTTTTCCTAAAACCAAACCATTTGTTTCTGGTTTGGGCTGAGATTAAGGGAAATGATTTTTGTTTCAATTAAAGACGAGACTTTTATCAGTATAAGACAACCCTGAGATAGAGGAGCAGTTGGTAGGGTTTACCTGAGTGTTTTTAGTTGTCTGCTTGCATCTTTAGGAATTTATTTAGTGTGTTTAAAGAAACCCACTGCTACCAAGAAGTGCTAGAGGCTGAAATTCTCAGTTATGTGCAAAAAATCACATTTGCCTTGCACGTTAAGCTCTGCTGTTCTTAGGCCATGTAACTTTTCATAGGCCGTAACTTTTCATAGGTCTCTCACTGGCATTGCCACAGGGATAAATTGCCCATGGGATGAGCTGCAGTCACAGCTCCACAGCTGCTGCCCAGCAGACATCAGCCCTGGCTTGAAAAATGTCATCACTGAGTCCCTGATCCCTGAAAGGCACAGCAGAGTCTCCTTGTCCTGCACGGTCACCAGGCATTTTCTGCCCACAAAGCTGGCTGTGCCTGGCTCAGCATTTTTGCATAAACCAGCAAACAAACACAGATTTTTAAGAGCTTCCCATTATGGCACTCCAGGATGGAGTCTCTCAGGCTGTATTTGCTCAAACTTGTTTATAATTTGTCTGGGTTTGGTTGAATTTTAAGCAGTTTATCAGCTTGGTTTTCCTTGTATTCTGACCAGATTGTTATTTCATTTAAAACATGATCAGTGAATCATTTAGGCTGGAAAAGACCATTAAATTCATAAAGTTCTACCACTAACCCAACATTGCAAGTCCACCATCAATGGTAAGAAAATATCCTATCAATGATAAGAAAATAATAACAAGCAATGAGTAATGCATTTTATACTTGTCTGTGGAAAAGTTGTAAATCTGTACAGTTCTTTCACAAAGCAAAACATCTGCAAACTGATTGCTGACGTTAAAATTCAAACTCAGGCTATAAATACCACCAAACCTCCAAGTTTTTTCCTGATCCAAATATCTTATACACAAAATCCTCCAAAAAAGGCTATGTCTTTATAAGCCAAGCCACTCTAAGAACCAGCAAAGAAAAAGAAAATACACAACTATATTAATTATTTGATTATCACATTAAGCCACACACAAGATCAGAAACCCCAAGGCCAAAAAAGGACTTGTAGACCTGCAGGCCAATAAATGTCAGGTTTATTGTACTTTACTACTAGTATTACTAGTACTACTACTTGTATTTACTAGTACTACTAGTAAATACAAGTATTTACTACTTGTAACATATTTTAATGTGATATTTACTCTTATAACCCAGCATTTGCCAACTACAGGATATTTAATAGGATTTTCGAGTGGAATTCAGGGTTTGTTCATCAGCACATTCCGGGAAAATCAATACTAACTCAAAAGTGCTAGGTGAAAAGGCAACCTGAATCTTCTTCTAATGGATGTTCTTTCTTCTGTATTCTAAAAGCCATGCAAAAAATGAGTAATAAAATTATGTAGGGGATAGGAGCGGGGAATATCATTTGTATTTTATATGTGGAAAAGTCTAGATAATTACCTGTTTGCAAAAATACCTGTGATGTTGTTCAGGCTCTCATTAAGGGTCTCAGTAGATGGTCCTGGTGAGAGCATGCTTTCATAAACTGGGAGGAGAGGAAAATAATATTAATAGAAAGGGCGTGTGAGGGGGTAGAGAAAATACAGCCTCAGAGCCTGGTTTGGCTGAAACCACACCATCCACAGATGAAATACCCTTGGCTGGTTTTCTCATACCATCCTAACCAGGGAGGAAAGCAGTATTAAACCCAAATAAAAAGCTCTTCAGGGGTATGATAAGGCTGTGCTTGCTCATTACTGTTTTTCAGTCCCCAAAGTGATCAGGGCTTAATAATGAAGACTGAAATTAAAGCCCTGAACAATGTCAACTGTGAAGTCAACTCTTTGCTCTTCATATGAGGGTGGCATTGTGCATTATTACCTTCAGTGCTGATAAACACTCCATGAAGCTCTGGACCACAAATGAACCCAGCTTTGTTTCAGTATTCCTGCATACACAGAGCCTGCTCTCCTCTCTGCTCTTGGACTGTGAAGAACTCAGGGATATAATGGCAAGGCGTAAGAGTAGCTGGTAGAAAATTACTACTGATTTTCAGTGCACTTTTCCCATTTCACACTTCTCTACTTTCTCAGAAGATTTTCAGTGAGGCATCACTGAGGTGTCTACTGAAAGTCTCCTCACCTTCCTTATCACTTTAAAAATACCTTCTCAGTTTTGCTGTTTTCAAAATCAAATTTTTCTTTTTTCTTCAGTTCTTGTTTGCAATTTGCTTTCATAGATGTTAACTGCATGAATTTTAGCTTATATAAATAGATATTTTTATTAAATAGGTAGAAATGGAATAATTTATTGCCTTTTACTGCAGTGTATCTGCAAAGTGCTTACTGGGAAGGGCCAACTAGGTTTGGTAAGTCCTTTTTCTTCCAAAACAACTCTTGTCTTGCAAAAATCTGAAAGAATATGTTTTTGCTTGGTTTCAAGACATCAGTGTAATTTGTTGAGCACAGAAAACATGGTTGCAAAATCAATAGCTACAATGACAGCCTAATTTTACTGTATTCCTCTTCAGCATTTGTGCTCATCACAATATGAGGATTATATTCTCTGAATTGTATTCAGTTGTTAAGAAGATTGTGTGGAACTAAAGAGTAAGGAGAAGTAGGAAAAGGTTCTGCTGGAGAATTGGTTGGTAAAAGGCAACAAGGAAGGAAATGTTGAAAGATGTTTGTGTGATTATTGAGTTGTGGCACATAGAGTGAAGACAGCTCTGAGATTTGATGGCTGAAGTCACAGTAAACCATGAAGGGCTGTGAAAACAGGGACAAATAACTTTTGACTGATACAAGAGAGAGGAGGAGCCCCAGGACAGATCCAGAAAATATAAAGTAGAAAAATCTGAGTGTAGGGAAGTCAGAGGAGGAGAGAGAGGCCAAGAGCTAATGTGAAGGAAGGTGGGGTGGGGAAGAGAGCTGGCTCACAGGGATATGGAGAGAAAAGAGGAGAGGAGGGCCTGATGCAGTATTCTTCTAAGACCTTCAGGATTGCCTAATTAAATCAGTGGAGTTCTGATTTGAACCAGCTGAGGGTTTGGCTAACTTCTGATTCTACCTCTTTTGTAGGAAAGACACTTGAGAGTGAGAGCTGTGTATGCATCTATTTTACACCCAAAAAAAGGGAAATTCTAGTATTTCTAGAATAAATAAAGCCCACCTAAAACTTGCCAGGATCAAGGCATTTCTGTTCCCTACAATGAGTGTAACTGAGCTGATGCTCAACCCTTACTGAGGAATTATTGCTTTGCAAAAATGTGTGTTGCAAGGCTGTAAAGTTACAAAGTAATCTGATATTTCTAACAAAGTATTCAACTGTTAATTGTTCTGTACACATCATCACATATTTACACAATGAAATAGGAATATTAAGAAAAATATTTTTTCTTATGTAACAGAAATTAAATTGAAATATACAGCTGGGCTTGTTAACAGTTTCTTAATTAAGAGGGGGAAAAGTAATTAAAACACATTCTGGTTTCCCTATCTAACTTTCCAGAGGGTAATTCTAGTAAAAAAATATATTGTTGAGTTGTGCTTGTGCTTTGAAGCCACAGACAGAAACAGAGTTCACATACCAAAGTAGTCAGTTCCAGCCAGTTTCTGTCTCCTGCATATCAGCTCATAAAATTCCCTGCCTTTTTGCAATACTAATAACACAGTACATTCTTTAATTTTAGATTGAAGAGAAATTGGATGTTTCAGGTCAGATATTCCCAAACAACCTAATTAAGAAGTGTGTATCTAGAGTACTACACAATATGTAATCTACATTTGCTGTCTTAAGTGTCATCTTATATGTACAAATTTTCCAAGTTTCTACTGATCCCTTGGTGTGCCAAGCCTGTGTGTAGGTTCAGGGCTGTGTTCTCCCCTTGACTTTGTGCGTGTAGTCCTGCACCCACTGTGGCCAGATGGGGACTTGAACACAATTGGTACATTTAGGCAGGAACTTCTGCCCTGGATGTGCTTTAAAGAAGGGTTTATCCATGTATTTGGAATACATAATTCAGAAAATGTGATGCAGTCCCTATTTTTAGTGGCTTTCAAGGTGCAAAGTGCCTCTTCCTTCTAACTCACAGAATTTGTACATACGGAATAGGTCGGGTTATCACAATAATTTAGATATTCTCATGAGATTTTTCAGAAGTATGTATCCATCCCAACCTAGTTAGATGGTCTGATGCACATATTTGTAAATCTCAATGGCCTTTGTATACCAATGCCATCATGGGTTCACAAGAGAGGATGTCTGGATCTGAGCATCTGCGGGAATAATGTGAAGCATTGGGTGGTCCTACTTGAACTTGGACTGTAGCTTGAAAATCTTTAGTGATGAAAGGATGAAGGTGGAGCTGTTGATGGTCTAATCTTATGTTTTCCACAAAGTATATATTTGTGAAAAATCAGTCTTTGATTTGAAATTATTTAAAGTAAAAGACATGGCCCTTGTGGTTATGGAGATCTGCTAACACACCATTTGACATACCAAATGTTGGTCATAAGACAGAATTGGGCTAGTAATGTACTTTTTTGTGTTACACTCCCTGTTTTCCCCAAATCTTTCTTTGCAACTACAATTACATAAAAGAGCTTTAGCAGGATTTTTCAAAAGAGCTCAGATTTTTTTTCAGGTTGCCCCTCTGATTATTGTAGCACAAAATTCTAGCCATGACTGTATTTTCTGGATGCTCCACAACACGCCCAGTGTCTAAGACTGAGTTCTTTTTCATGATGTATTTTTTTTTGCTGTTCTTAGGTAGCTGATTTCTTCACTTGAAAAGGATTCAGGTGCCCATCATTGCCACTTTGGAGATATTTTTTCCATCAATTGCAACCTTTTCAGTGAAGACCAGAGATACCCTAGCTTTTCATTAGGAGCCATGGGCAAAAGTACCACTTCACTGAACTGCAGCCAATAAAGGGACAGAGCTTGAATTACCACAGGCAAATACTGTGTCTGCAGATGAGTGATCTTGCAGTAAGCTTAAAATTATTTTTGGTCTTCTCCTGTCAGCCATCCTGGGATGGCTGTTTAGAGTTTTCTCTAAAATATTACACTGGGTAGAGATTTGACATGACATGCCATCATACTTTATTTCAATCTGGGCCCATTTCTGGTTTCAATCACACCATTGTGTTACGTTTGTGAGTGAATTTCTGGAAGTACTGGAACTCTGACTCTGACAAGGTAGAGACTAATGCGTCTTGGCAATGCTGAGATTCCAGTCCATTCTTTTACACTGTGTTTTTTTAATTTAAATTTTTAAAAATTAAAAAATCAAGGAGAAGGCTGTGTCTTAGGATTCAAGTTGGAACAGGATTTTCTGGGTTTTGGAATTTTTTTCCAGCGAGCCATAGGAGAAGCTAAACTGATACAGAAATTATTTGGGATCTTAAGGACCATAAATAAACAATATGTCATCTTAATGCTCTTACATATTTTTGAAGAGAAATTATTACTAATGTGTTAGTATTAGTTCTCCTATTGCCTGATTAAGGAGTTTATAACATTATGGTGAGACGACAGGCTGCTAGTTACTTCATTCCCAGTGAAATATAGCCTGATATTCAAAACCAGAGGCCTGTGTTTGCCAGGTCTTGCTCTATAGGAGAGATCCTAATCTCAGTAAGATAAACTGCTTAAATAAAAGTTGATGAAAGAACAGTCCAAAGACTGGATTATACTCTAACAGTTTTACAGTGCTTTGCTTTAGCACAATTCTGTGCTTCTGTCCTTAGGGAAGTCTAAACTATTCAGTGTTTACAGAATTGTATTAATCTTGATTTTTGCCAAGTTAATTTCTGTTCAGTATTTGTATATTCATTTTTATTTTGTACTGGTAAGGAATTATGGGGAAAGGGTTAAGAGCATGCTTGCTCTTCATCTGTTTTAAATCCATAAATGTGAGCCCCTGTGCTGTTTCTAGGTTTCAGATTACACTCTGTGATTTATAGGGAAAGGCTGTTCTCCACAAGTTGAAATCCCATGTGTTTCTCCACTATTGTAAAATAACAAATCCTGGAGAATGCTTCCAGTTGCAAAAATTGCAGTTTTGAACTACATTTGTAACTGCCTTTTTTCCCTGAAGTGATGGCTTTGACAAGGGAGGTGAAGTCCCCTTGTCCTAATGCCATCTTTCACTGTTTGCTGGGCTTTTCACTGCAGCTCACAGAAACCGCAGCAGCACCCTCGTGTTTGCAGTCTTCTGTCAGTTTATTTTTGGAGGCTACACCCACTAAAAAGTGCAGCTGTGAGAACACACTTCTATCACTGTGCATGAGTAACATCCAGAGCCCCTACAGAGATGGCAGGCCAGGAGCCAAGGTGACCTCACAGTCCATCAGCTCCCAGTCCCTTCTGTTACCCATGGTGAACACGAGAGCAGGGTTTGGCTTCGTGATTTCCAGTGGATTTCTGTGACAATGGCGGGGGGTTTGGCTACAGTTTGTTCTCAGAATTCAGAGCTTAGAAAGAGCTTCGCAGCAGCACGTTCCATCTTCTCCTTATCGTTACTGAGGTGCAGGGGAATTTGCCAATCATCTCTGTAGTAAAAAACCACATGGAAAGTGTTAAGAATTCTGAAATAGTACCATCACTTAATTTGGTAATTATTTAAATACTGGTATTCACATCAATTCCTTTCGGGTATTTTTCCTGCTGTAATTCCTGTCTCTGCAACAGGAGACCTGCTTCATTTTTTCAGTCACAACCATGCAGTGACTTTCATGTGTGTTGAACAGCTGAGATACTCTCTCAACTTTGCCTTGGTAGGGTAGTTGAATTCGTGAAGTTGTGTAAGTGACTCTAACCTCTTGCCTATGATTGGTTTTACAAATAAGGGACAATGTTTTTGCATCTATTCTTTATTATTGAAAATTCACATGTCACTGAGATGTGGGGAAAAAACTGAAGAGGATTCTGGCTAAAGTCATTGTGTGGGGTTTAAATAAGGCAATATTGCTTTGACCTTTCATGAGTCCTCTATGAACTGCATCAGTAGCTGACCCAATGAAAGCTTCTTTTGTCTCAAAACAAAAGGTTAAATGGGATGGCAGCAGTAGTACCACAAGATGAGTCCTAATTAAGATGTGAGATACAGCATATGTTAAATTAGTATGTGTTACATAGAGTAGGAGCAAATAATTGGGAATAGAAACATATAGTTGAGAAATCTCAATGGGTTACATAATTTTGATGCTTTTACATCTCATATTCAGCATTAGATATTTTTGTGTACAGATTGTATCTGAGGTGCATTCTGAGCAATGTAATTTAAGCCAAATAGAAAAGTCAAGCTCAGTCTTGAGCTTGCAGGGGCCTTGTAGTTCCCTACAATGAGCACAGCAAAAAGCTACTGTGTAGTGTGAGCAACTTCTCGAGCATAATGAAGTAGTGTAACATCATCCAGTTAAATATTTAAAGGTTATTGTAAGATTAATAGTCAAACAATAGAAAGGCAAGTAGCCAGGGGAAGTATGGTTATTTCTTGTAAATGCCTCTGAGTGTAGCCCTGAATTTCCTTGTATAATTCATAGCTATAAATGAAAAGCTCATCAAAGAAATATTATTTTTAATCTGAAAAGATGGCTTTTAACCAGAGGAGGCAAAACAATGATGACTATGGCTTCCTGTGTGCACTGAACAAAAAGCTCTGTTGTGTTCTGAATTCAGCTTCTTTAGAAAAGGAGTTTAATGTGTCAGACTCTATCTGTAAGAGTGCTGTACATTATTATTTACTTATCTGTGATCTCAGTTGTGTCTCGCTACTTTCAAATTGCTTGGCCTTGCAACTGTGTGAAAAAGCAGCAGCCTTCTAACTCAATAAGATGCAGAGAGTGAAGAGCTGAATAAAGGTTCTCTGTGATTTGATATGGACATCAATATTAATTGGTATTTGATAATGACATCACCAAAGCTGTGAAACAATACTTGGTTCTGACAGAATGGGAACTGGCTTGTATAGTTTTCCTGCTTTCTTTATGTGGCTTTTTGGTCCTGACCAAAGATAATTTTGTCTTCCTATTTTTTCCCTATGTTCTTTGTGCAGCTCTTCCTGTCCTAGTAACAGGCATGAGTTAAAATGGAATTGTGAAAATATACAGCAAAGGCGATTAAGGATTTACAAGAAATCTCTGGCTATTCCCTGATTTCCATACAAACTACCCTTGTAAGAGTTGAGTTCTTAGCTGCCATCACTGTGGAGTAGACCACAGAGGAAATACCTTGCTGCTACCTCTGTTTGCCCCAGCATGGCATTAGTTCTGAAAACCTATACCTGGTCTTCCTTCTAGTTTCAGCAGTTTGTCTTTGTTCTAGACATACAATGTGTTGGACCATTTCCCCCAAAGAAAGTTGAACAAATTTAAGTGTGACACTCTAGAATCCTATGCCATTTAGCTATTCTGGATCCTCTTAGGTCTAGTTGGAAAGCATTTTTTGTTGTTTTTTGTTTAAAACACCAAAATCCTCCCAAAGGAGATGTTATTTCTTAAACTTGCCTTTCTTTGTACGTCTGTTAAAAATCTTCGAACTAAATCAAACTAAGTCAGACTATCTGCAGAGAGAAAGAGGATTGCTATAATTACATGAAAGGATTTCTCAGTTAAACCTATTACTTTTGAAAAGGGAGACATGAAAGCTGCTGTAGAATAAAATGTAAATCCATTAAAAGATGATTGTGGTTTTAAAATCACATATTTTAAATAAAAAAGACCAACCACATATACTTGGGAAATTACATAGTGGGTGAAGAAGAGTACAAATGTTAATTCAACTTAAGCTAATTCCCCATGGGCCAATGTTCACAATTAGTAAATAATCAAATTGTTTACTGGCTGAAGGGTTCACCAAAAGACTGATTTTGACATTACTCCTGCAGACAAATGTTTTAATTTAGAATCACTGATACTCCTATGGAAGTCAGCTCCTGCATTCCCCTAGGTTGGGAACAGAAATTACATTATAAGACATGCATTTAAGTCAAAGAAACTTTTATTCTTGAAGTTAAACCCTTGAGACATACTGTTCTATAAAATTATTCATCAAATGTCTTTATAGAAATAATTAGCTATTGTTGTTGAATTATTCGGTGCTTAGATGAACAAATTCATTTGATGAAATCTTTCCCATTCATAACTAATTTACAAGCATGAACAGGAGTTCAGCTGATGTAGATCTTTCATAAACAGATTGTTTGCCAGTAATTACTAAAATGCCTTTGAATGCTGAGACCAAAGAAATTTTTTAAAGCTATCTTACCTTCTATTTGTGATTCTTCTTGTTCTGTGTATCTATTATTTCTGTAGTTCTATTGCATTTAAACCTGTGAAGACTCTGGCAGTGATAACCATGGGGGAGGATAGATGAATTTATCCGAATTTCATTTGTTTTGTGACTAGTTTCTAACTTTGATTACACTGAAAATGTTATGGGAGCATTTAGTAAATTCCAGTACGTGAAGGGAGCCTACAGGAAAGACAGAGACTGTTTACAGGGGCAAGTAATGACAGAACAAGGGCAAATGGCTTCAGACTAGGAGAGTGGGTTCAGATGAGGTACCAGGAGGAAATTCTTTTCTGTGAGGGTGGTGAGGCACTGGAACAGTTTGTCCAGAGAGGTTGTGGGTGTGCCATCCCTGGAAGTGATCACCCTCAGGTTGGAAGGAGCTCTGAGCAATCTGGTCTAGAGAAAGGTGTCCCTGTCCACAGCAGGGGGTTGTAATGAGACAGTCTTTAAGGTCCCTTACAACCCAAACCATTCTGTGTAAACTAAGCCCATTTAATTAAACTTCAGATGTGTAACTGTTTTGCTTTTCAAATGCCATCATGCTTTTCTAACATTTCTGGGCAGCTTTTACTGGTTTATCCTTAACATAGTTTTCGCAAAACATTTATGGGCCCGGCTATTTGTAGAGAGCCCTTACTGAACTGATCATAATGATGGCAAAAAACACTTGTTAAACTAATAACAAATGAAAGGAGAAACTGGGTAGTCTATAATATTGGAAATAATCAGTGATTCTGATTTTATCCCTGGGTATGGTGATCAAGTATTTCCTGTTTCAGAATCCACAGCAATGCAACCTAATCTCTTCCAATTTTCAGCATCTAAAATGCAGCTCAGTGCAGAGAGATTTCCATCAACTGGGAGTAGGCAGGGAATGACAGAATAAGCTTGAGCCACAGCAAATACTATACCTAAAATGCCTGGAGGACTAAGGATGGAAGATTTCATTAGACTTAAATGCACTAATGAAATGGATTAATGTCGTTACTCTGAATCTCTTCCACCAGATTCTGTGACAAGGAATGTTTTTCAGGGCCTGAATGGAAAAAAATGCTTCAGCTCACATGCAAACACATGATTGAAAACCGATGTATTAAAGATAAAGCTCAAATCTAAATAACGATTACTGCCAAAAGCTTCAGGCCAACCAACTTCAGTCTTCTTTCTTAATACTTCACCCTGTCCCAAGTCAGAAATTTAAGATGACTGCAGAGAATTTAAATAGGTTTAAAAACTGAGCCTGACTTCAAATCAGTATTAGGTTTACTGAGAAATGGGCATTTTGTAAAAGATGTTATAAATCTGTGGCTCTCTCCAACTGTGTTTTTGTTCCTGTTGGACTCATTGAACAGAGAGCATTGACCTTCAGGCTCTGATAATATCAGTGTCCATGTGTGTTGGGAGGTCTGTGCCAGACATCACAGTCCTCATAATGAAATGTTCTGCACATGAACAAAAAGGCAAGTGTTAGAAATAGGAAATCAGCACCACCTTTCCTCTGCCCTGTTGCTTTAATATTTCTGTTAACACTAAACCAATATGTAGAACACCTTCCTGAGATGAAAAGGGGAACAAACTTCTAATGGAATTACTAAGGGTTTGATATAAACTTTAGCAGCTTTGTAAGGGCAATTAATATTTCTGATTAATAATTGCTTTTCCTTTATGATTCTTTATCAAAATAAATCTGTTTCAGAAAGGGGAATAATCTTGTAAAGTTTAATTTTAAAAGCAGGTTTTATTTGTTTTGAATCATAGAGCAACTGAACCATGCACCTGCTTAGTTCCTTTTTCATAAAGCCACACAGTTTTGGCAACTAAAAAGTTTCAGCCTTTGTCCCGGAACATTCCTCTGGGCTGGCCCTGCATGTCCCCTGGCAGGAAGAAGGCAGGTGGGTCCTGACTGAGCAGTGGCATTCCCAGTGAGTGTGGGACTGGGGAAGGAGCCGCAGCTTCAGAAACCTACTGATGCTTTGGCCGATGGTGTGGGGAAAGTGAACAATATGAAGTCAAATGAACAGAAGTCTGAATTACAACAGTTCAGAGCATTTATTAACGTGTAATAACTTTCCAACTAAATGGAAATGTCAGTTGAATTACGTAAAGTATTTCATCATGCTTGTTTTCCAATTTAAGTGAAATTCCAGTTCAGATTTCTAATGGACTGGTGATGAGATCAGATTTCCTCCAAGTGACTGGTTGTAGCTTAAGTATCTTAACAACTAAAGGAGGCAGGAAAAACTAAGGATTTCTGGTCATTTAATGCTGCCAGGCTTTTTTTTTTTAATGTGGGTGCTCAATCTATTGTATTTTGTTGCCAGGTTTTTTCATCCTCATTTCTTATGCTTTGAATAGTGCCTGAAGCCACAACAGGTTGTTTTTCAGTGCATGTACAAAGCAATCCTGGTTTATACCTGCAAATAATGTAGGTTTATATGAATCTGTTGGCCCTATTACAACCAGGATGGTCCTCTGTTGTTGAATTGTTACTTCCATCTTCATCCTTCTGGATTCCTAAGGGTTATAACAATGTTGTAGATTCCTTGGTGGCTCCAGGACCTAATTCTGTGAGTTTACATCCATGAGAAATGTCACATAGCATGTGCTGTATTCAAGGTGATCTTGATGTCATCTTCATATTGAGAAAGGAAATTACTGGTAGCCAGTGAAAGCTATTGGTGGTTTTTCGTCAGAAGGGTGCAGGCTGAGAAATTGTCCAGTATCAGAAATAATAACTAGCTTGATTTTAAAGGCATTCTGTGTATATTACTTTTTAAGGTAACATGCTGCTGGTTATTAGAGTCAGTCAAACAGCGTTTGGCAAGTTCCTTCAGATGTCAGTTGTGATAATAATGGGTATGGTGTCGATCAGGCTCAAAGCCTGATAAATGCTTAGGGGAGGAAGATAGCTTTATTGCCAAAAGAGCAGAAGGCTTGCTGACCCTGTTGCTAATGCATTTATCCAACAAGCTTTCCCCCAAAGTCAGGCAAAGCTAAACATCTGAAAATGGGGGACTGCAGTTGCATGAGAGCTTTGCTCACACAGCTACAGTGCAGCAGAAGGGCTCTCTGGAGGTGCCCAGCAGTCCCTGGAGACCCTTTCTAGGCTGCCATCAGCGGATCACTGTGCCTCTCCAAAGGGCAGGGGAGGGACACAGCAGCAAGGTGCTGTGCTCTGGCAGCACACTCAGGTGAGGTCATTTCCAGCCACACTCCTAAAAAAACCCCAGGTATTCATAGAGGTGGGTGCGGTAACACATTGAGCACCTTTTGACGTCTGAGCGTGCTCCCTGTGCCCAGAGGCTGCAGACAGCCCCTCTGTAACCAAAATTCAGAGATGTCACAAGTGGCTGAACAAACAAATATCACCAGTTAATGGTTAAGCTCTCAATTTACTAAAGCGTTTGTTACCAGTTTGCCAAAGAGATCAAACAACCGTGAATCACAGCCTTGGCTACTAATTAAATCCTTTATTCCCTTCTCTCATCGCAGAAGCATTTAATCTTGGGGAATCAGGACAGCCTGTTGTGCAGAATTGCATTTTTCAGCATAAGCAGAAACAAGCTTACTGTAAGGCTTCCTACTGGAGTTGGAAATGGGAAGGATTAAAAGGAGAATATTAACTTTTCCTCCTGGCATGGTAGTTCATGTTAGCACTGAAAAATGATTGATGGTGAATAGCTGCATTGGAAAATCATTTTGGTCATGTAGCTTTGTTATTTCACTGAATAGCAAATACCATTTTTATTATCTGCCTGCCTTGCTTATAGATGGGACTTGTCCTGTAGATAGAGAATGAGGGATTTGGTGTGCTCTACTGGTGACTGGCTGTCCCAAAGAAAAATGTTTTACTCAGAAATAATGGACTGTGAAGAACACCCCAGAGGAAATGAGGCATAAACCAAAATACTACAAGCAGTTTTATGGCAATTCAAATATATTTCTATTTGTCAAAAGATGTTTTTATGTGCTTTTATGTATAGGATGTATAGCTGCATGATATCATACCTTTGATATTTACTAGAAAATTAAACAGTGTTTACCTTTTTGGCTCCCATCTCTGTGAAGCAGAACTTAAAAGCCCAAACGCTTTATTTCCTTTGGGTTTGGGGGAAGTCATCCAAGTCCTTAGCAGCAGAATGATGCAGCACAGGCTCACAGAACAGGGGTGCCCTGAACCAGCACTAGGCCAACTCAGTCCACTGGGAACTGATCCAAACACGCAGCCATTCCAGGCAGGAGGAGCAAATTTCCATTTTTGTAACTTGAACCATGATGTTGCAGTCCCATCTGTGGGAGCAGGGGCCTGGAGACAGTGGCTCTAAGACACCTCAGGAAGGTGTTAAGAGGGAAAAAGCTTCCTATGCAGATCTAACTGGAGGTTTGGTGCATAATTATTGAGGTACAGATGGTTTTATATAAATACACTTAGGGGTAGCCATCTGTAGACCTGCAGTGGAAAGCTCTATGGTATTAGCTTGAAAAATAATGCATTTTATGCTGTTTCTGGAGAAAGTAATCTTTTCTGTCATTGCTAGACCTGAACAATTTCTATAACGGAGCCCACCTGAGAGGGAATAGCTAAAAGAAGGAAATGATGGCTTTGTTTTGGTTCTGCTTTTGACTTTGCAGAATGTTTTCTTACTAAAAAGTGTGAGTTTTCAGAAGAGGAACACCCCAGCTACACCTCTTCAGAGGACAGACATCCACCATTTGCACATACAGAACTTTTATTTACTGAGGGAGATCTATCCCGAGGAAACACCTAAATACTCACAAAAAATCCAGGTATATTTAGCTGCAGAGGCTTGGGTGATACCATGCTGTAACATGCTAAAGACCCAAACTTGCACAAACTTTTATATCACTTAAAATAATTCTTTTATGGAACTTCTGTGACTTCTCCATCCCTTAGTGAGTATGAATGCTGTCATGTTCAGTATGGAGAAAAAGCACTGCAAAGTGACATCTCAATATACCATTCTATCTGGAATACTAATAACAAGTTTATAAAGATAAAATATCTGGAACACCTAACTGCTTTTGCAGCTGTTCCCCAAAGCCATCACTAGAAGTGTGTTTGGGGTGAGAGTTAGAAACATTAGATGTTCATGCACTTAAAAAGGAAATAAAGATGGTGCTGTAATGTCATTCAAGTAAATCTTGGTAAGAGTAATAGAATGAGAAATCTGAATAATTGGCCTAATGTTTGATATTATATTTTAATGTTAAGAAGAAAATGCATCATTTTTGGAAGCTTTTAAAGATTTGAAATAACTGTTGGTTTTAAGGCACTGTTTGAAAAATCATGTCAGGTTCTTTGAAAGTCTGTAATTTAAAAGCACAATGAGCAAATTATTTTCTCTTTATTCTATTGTCAGATCATATGCATATGCACAAAGAGGGGCATATATTTTTTAAAGACCTGTCAGATTTTTTTGTTATTATATTAAGCTACAGTTCCATTTGGGGATAAATATGTATGTAGATGTTACATCCAGAAACTACTAGATTATTTGGATTGTTTTTTTAGCAGTCAACAAATCAAAGATCTTTCAAGTGTTTGTATTTCAATAATTCTTTGTGGAAAAAAAACCATCTAAGTGAAGAAACATGTTGTATAGAAATTGTGGAGTGAACACCTCAAAAAACCCAAACAAACCAAAAAAGTCCTAAAAACTGGAGTGATTGTATAAAAGCTGTTCATAGCTGGATATGCAGGAACTTGAGAGTTCGGGGTTTTTTTGTGGAAATGAAGCTGGGAGGGATGCATGGAGGTTTGCTTAGACACAGAAGGAGGTTATGTGGACACCTCTTTTAGCTGTGACATGATTGCAAACCTAGCGTGGGTCACATAAAACCCTGGATTTTCAGAGCATTCTTGAAAGGTGAGGAAGGTCAGCAGAACGGTGTGCTGTGCTGAATCACAGCTACTTACACTGCACATTGATGTTTTGGGGAAGGGTTTTCTGCAGCCTGCTGTATTTCTTGTCTGGATGGAGATGCTCTTTCCCCCCTGACCCTCCTGGTTTTTCCCACAGGCTGCGGGAGCACCACCGCGCTGCCATCAAGGTGATTCGGAGGATGCAGTATTTTGTGGCAAAAAAAAAGTTCCAGGTGAGTTGTGAATAGAAAGCTCCTTTTCTAAATAAACCCTTTTGTTCACCTGATTCATTGTCTCTTTTAGAAACTTAAGAGAGACTAACACAATTCATTTCAGTAATGGTGATCTACACCCACTATTCTCTCACTCCTTCAGTAGGGCGGTTGTTTTGCAGCAGGTTAGTCAGCTATGGATGCGCTGGAAATAGGCTAAACTCCTGAAATGCAGTCTGAATTAAAATGTTATTTTCTGCTAATGGACTTGACCCTTAGCCCTCTGTTATCGCTGTCTCTTTCTGGCAGTGCAAACATTCTCGTATGTCTCCATTAATTCTGAGCTGTGTGCTGCTTTCATGCCCAGTCAGTAGGATTAGAGATTAAAATACTACCTCAGCCTTGTTTCTGTCCCTTACTCAATGATAATGAAGTCCTGATAAGAAGCCGAGGTGAAAATTTGTTAGTGTACTGGAGGGTTTCTCATTTCTTCTCCTTTCTCCCCTCTGCATAGTAGAAGACCTCCTTCCCAGTTATTGAGATACTGATTCTTTTTCCTCCTCTGGCCCTCACTGATACATTTCCCATGTGCCACTTCACTTACTGTGCTCTTGTGATGTCATAAGCATTTAACAGTAGCTAATTTACCTTGTTTCCTGGTCTGAATAAAAAATTCTGACTGCCAACTTTCTAAAAATCTGTTTCATTAATCCAGTAAAAACACATGTCAACAGCCTTCAGCTTGATTTAAACCAGGTGAATGTATATATAGGTAATAAATATATTACCTTTCTTAAAATGAATCAATAAGGGATAATCTCTAGAGGACAGTCTTCACAACTGAAAATGCAAAGGATGAGAGTGGCTTAACTGCCTACATCTATTTTTTAGCTATTGTTGCTTCTAATAAACCAGAAAGCTATCCCACCTTTAATCTAGATCCTCCAAAAAGGCAGAGTGTCTTTTCTTTTTTAAATTTGAAGGCTACAAAATTTAAGAACAAAAAGATCATGATGATGATGAGGATGATGATTATGACTAGCAGTCCAATATATCTATTTGTAAGGCAAAGTTTGCTGCTGTTACAATCCCACAATTCTGATTTCCTTGTAAAATTCAGAAGCACTTCATGAATTCTTTAGCAAATTTCTACTTTGTATATTTTAATTTTAATAATAAGCTAATTTATGGCTAAGGTTGCCGGAGCTTGTCAGAAAATTGCTTTAGTTATGTATAATGTATTCAGATCAGTACCATTTAGGCTGAAACGTCCCATGTCCCGAGTTTTCTTGAAGAGAGGGCTTTCAAAAAGTTTCTGCTAGCACATTTCACCCTTTATTATCATTATTAGACTAAAATTAAGAAAGGCACAGTCTCAACTACTTGAAGATAATATTCATAGTCATTTTGTAGAGAAGTTTTTTAGCACTTGCTGGTCAGCACTTTAAATTGGGCAAGAGATGTGGCCCAGTCCAGTGATGTGTCTGCTGTCGTGTGAATAATTGCCTAAATGTGGCCAGTTCCATTAAAATCGAATTTATTTTCATTCTAAAACTTGATTGTGATCCTTTGCTCCATGGTAATTACTGAATCATTGCCCTCATAAATTTAGATCATAAAATATTTGCCATGGTATTAACTAAACTGCGTAGTAACAAGAAATCCACACGTTGTAGTTCTACCTCCCAAGTGGTATTTGTCAGAAACAGATTTTGAAAATGCCTGAGCACTGTGTGCAACATTATCCACCTGGCAAATAAACGAGACTCCCCTGCGGCAGATGATTTGATAGAAGCTGAAAAAGCATTTGACTGAATAGAATGGGACTATTCAGTTCATACTTGAGACTTGTTTGTGCTCAGTATCTCAGTTGCTAATCTGGCTTCTCAGTTGTACTCTCACTTTTGCATCTGCAAAAGGCTCAGTCCTGGCCATCTACAAAATCCCTGGGCAGGGTTGTCTCCCATTTCTCCTCAGCAGTCTTCTTCCTTCCTCAAGGATCCATATTAGCTGCTACAAAAGAACTAAAAATGTCATTTGGCTGCAGTGGGATGGACCTACTCCTGTGTACAAGTAATATGCTGCTGTTTCTTCAGAAGCAGAATCTCCAGTAGGAAAGGAGGGGAATATCTGATACTTCTCCATAATTTCTAAATATAAGGTCATGATCAAGCTTAGAGATTTGGAGAGCACGAAAAGTACAGTTTTCCAAAGCACCCAAGTAACTTGATGCACGAAGTCACCTTGAAATTCAAGCCCCGAGATGATTTTGAAAATCTCTCCTGTAATTAGGCGATAACCACTGTCATTATTCTTTCATCAAAAGTTGTAAATCTGTTCTATGCATATAAAATAATCATAATAAATTAAATTGTTTTAGCATGTGCCAAGTAATGACTGTACTGTTCCTAATAAGCTGCATAATGTAATGTCCAAAAATAAGGTAAAGCAGAAGATGCATTTTAAAAATATATCTTTCGGCATTTTAGAGTTCTGTACAGCTATTTTTTAGTAGGTGTTTTCTTTCTAAGCTTTACAATTATGTAAAAAATAAGTTCCAAAAAAGAAAATTCAGATATTTTCTTCCTGTAACTGTTGAAAAAAATCACAACACAATTTCATCTGAAGTCCATTGGGCAATTCATGCTTAAAATTAGCTGGAACACTAAGGAAGGCCAGCATTTTAAAGGAGTATGTTTTAGAGATGCCTCTGAACCTTTTAGTAGGACAGCATAGGAAGAAGAAGAGGAAGAGGAAAATTTTGCAAAATAGGTCCCAGCATGAACTCAGCATGGTTCTTAAACTCTACCAGCTGTTTGCAGGACACACCTGTAGGCCTAAATTTGACTAGATATATTTTTTGAAGTGCTCAGTAAATAACAGGGGGTGATGGCATTAGAAGGACAAAAGCCACTTAGAAAGCAAAGCCTTCCTGTTTAAATCTCAATAAATAAATAAAAGAAATAAAGGAAGGATAAACAGGGATGCAAAGATTTTCAAAAGACATGAAAAGCAAGTCTTTGTGAAGTATCATTTCCTCTTTAAAAAGAAGGAGAGAAATTTAGGCTAAATTTAAAGTCAAGGTTTAAATATAGTCCTTAGGAGGATGCCCATGTATAGCCCATGAACCCAGCATGATATTATAAAGAATTAATACCTTTTTTATGGATGTGTTTATGTTCTTGTAAAGTCTGTAGGACTGTTTCAAATTCTATACAAATGATCACATTCAACACAAATAAGTCCTGTGCATCAGTGAAGATTAATGACTTACGGTTAAGGAAGGATTTTATTGATTACAGGGAAAGCAGGCTTAGAAATGAATGCTTTTCTAGACTTTGTTCACCCTACCTACCAAAAATTAATTTTATATATTAGTTGTAAACCAGATGTTTTTGACACAATCTAATGTTACAGAGGAATTCCGGAAAAAAATTAATTTCCATACTCAGTTATCCCATTAGCTTGATTTATGAGTAAATAACCTTGTGTTTTCCAACCATTAATGTTTCTAGAAGTCTTAAAACTAATGTACATAGATGCAACCGTGATATCCGTCAGATACAGAGACCATGAACTGGTTCTGATTTCCCATTTTCATTTTGAAAACTTCTTAAATTTTCTTTCCATGTAAATTCTTCCAATTGAGTAAATTAATTTCCTTCTAAAATAGCTTTTTAACTTGTGGAATGATTTTTACCATGGCAAATATTCTATACATAGCATAAATTAAAAATACAGGTTGCAGTTCTACCAATGACATAACTGTTGCCTGATTTGTTACAATTTCCCTGGAAAATCTTACATTTATAGTCTTTTAGTTCATCATACTATGTGATTCATATGAATTATGTGTGTAATCTTTTCTAATCTCCATACTGGACTGCACTAAACTGTGTATTTCAGTGTCCTGTGCTTCACAGGGTGTTTTGCCCATTTTATTTGATGTTACCTGGCTGCATTTCCCAGAAATTCCCCTTTCCTGGATTCCCCTTTCCCAGGTCTGCCTCCCTGCCCATGCTGTTACTAGGGAACAACAGCCACAGCCAGTGGTGCACATTTAATGTCTGGCACTGGATTTTGTGCCTTTCAAAAACTGTCATTTATGATGGAGGAAATACTAAGGCATTTAAAAAGAGTTTTGCCATGAGTTTTGCTTAATTAGTAGAAGACCAAATGTAAGGAAAGAAGCAATTAAGAAGGCTGTGGGACTGGCTTCTGCTTTTGTCTATTCCATACTAATCTGCTGCCTGCTGCAGTTTTTTTATATGGTCAACAGCAAGAGTATTTTCTTATAGAAGATCAGCTTTCAATATGAAGCAGTTACAGAAAAATCAGTACTGACTTAAATACCCAGACTTACTCAGAAGTTTAGCCTCATTAATATATTTACTCCAGGTTTTAAATTCTTGTTTTAAAGAGAGAGAGGCAGCCCTGTAAATGAAAAACAGGCGGGGAAGTACTTACGCTACTGTCAGACTCCTGTGTCAGAGGATGAGGATGGCAGGAGAAAGCTCTGCATCTTTATTCTTACTGAACACCTTTTCTGAACCTGCAGTTTTCAAACTTGCAGATTTCTCTTTTGCTTATTTATAGTACAAAAAGAATCCAATAATTTTTTTTTTCGTTAATATTATCATGTTTACAGTTCTAGTCCATGGAAAGATTTACAGGATTACAAGATTTATGCCATGGCAGAATCATATTTCTTTCTTTGTGGATGTTAGTTATGATTTATGTGTGTCTAAGCAGTTGGGATGCTTGGGAATTCTTCTGTGCTCCTTGGTTAGATTAAAGTACTTCCCAGTCCTGCTTAGTCTCCCACCAGAGAGATTCTCACATTCACCCAAGGCTTGCAGTTGAGGTGGGGAATCTGGGAGACTGAAATATCCTTTGTTTGATGAAGTGATGTTACTAAAGGAGTCATTCCTGAAATGTAGGAACTGCTTCCCAGGCAGGTGCAGGGGACTGCATGAAGATGCCACAGTCTCCACAGCTTGTTTTTGTATGGTATCCTACTTTCCTTTGGCTTAGGAAAAAACCAGTATTTATGGCATGGAGTTTAGGAAATCCTGAAGTTTGGGAAGTAAGATAAAGCAGAGCAGAGACATCGGCTTTTGAAGTACAGGTGACAAAATACTTCTGAGACTTCAAAAGAGATCCAAATTCTGGTATCTTAGAAGCTACCGCTGAAAACTCTTTTCCTTGTTCTCAAACAATGCAAGAAAAGAGAAGTTGTAACTCAATGTTACCAAGGTTTTTACAAAACCTTGAAAATGATCTGCAGTGTTTCCATAAACAGCATAACAAATGAGTCAGAAATCATAGAAAAATTTGGGTTGGGAGGGACCTTCAAAGGTCATCTAGTACAAACCTCCTGCCATGAGCAAGGACATCTTCATGCAGTCAGGTTGTTCAGGGTTCCTCCCAGCCTGACCTTGAATGTTTCCAGGGATGGGGCATCCAAAACTTCTCTGGGCGACCCATTTAAGTGTCTCACTACCCTCACACTTAAGAATTTCTTCCTAATAGCTAATCTAAACCTGCCCTCTTTCAGCTTGAAGCCATTTCCCCCTTGTCCTGTCATTACAGGCCCTTGTAAAAATCTGTCCCCATCTTTTAAAAGCCCCCTTCAAATACTGAAAGGCTCCAATGAGGTGTCCCTGTAGCCTTCTCTTCTTTAGGTTCTCTTGAACAACACAGCTGTCTCACCCTGTCTATAGCAGAGGTGCTTCAGCCCTCTGATTATCTTTGTGGCCTCCTTTGGACTTGTTCTAACAGGTCCATGTCTTTCCTGTGCTGGGAACACCATTTCTGGCACTGATAGAACTCTAGATTCTAGATGTAGGATTAAGATACCTTTAATTTGTTCCTACCCTTCAACATGTTCATTAACTTGCTTCCCAGTCAGTCTTGCAGGTAAATACTATCGCATTTATCTTGATACTAGTGCCTCTGTACTACACAAAAGTTGTTTTATGAATAGTAGGTCAGATGAAGTCTTTCCCATGTATGAGGTGTAAGTTCCAGACACAGGGCATTTCTTGCACCAGCGTTTCCCAGCAGTTTTGAAAACTCAGCCAGTCTTTCTGGAAGAGGAAATCAGTCATGCACCTTCCTCTAGGACTGTGTTTTAACTTCCCATGGTAAGGCCTGAACTGTGAGCCCCAGCTGCTGGCTGAGAACAGGGTTTTGTGCATGTTCAAGACCCAATATTTTTCAGTGGCCAAGGAATATGAACCTGATTTCCAGAAGGAATTAAAGTGAGCACAGGCTTCTGAACCAAGTGCTAGACAAGCTCTTTTTAGCTCCAAGTCCTTTTGAATTCCACTTTGGTGGATTATCTCTTGGAAGGCATACAGACCTGTGGTAACAAAAAGGTGGATGAAATGAGAACTGTCAGAATTACTCCACCAAAAATGTGTGATCATGGCAACAATCAAAATAACTCACATATTTACGCAGTGCTAAAAGAACTTACTGTTTACTCTTCAAAAACATCTACATTGCCACAGACCTTTTGTCCATCCTTGTCACTTAAGGGCCTGTTTTTTGTCTCTTCTTTTACAGCAAGCCAGAAAGCCCTACGATGTCCGAGATGTTATTGAGCAGTACTCTCAGGGCCACCTCAACCTGATGGTGCGAATCAAGGAGCTGCAGAGGAGGTATGTCAGTGAAGCCCCTCTTGGTACCCATGAACAGCAGCAGGAGGATGTTTGTGAATTAGGGGCACATGTTTAAAAAAATGCCAGGGTTGAAGGTGCCATATTGGCAGGATTGTGCACAATTAGGGAATATAAAATGGCATTTGTGTAAAGTTTTCTTTTCACACAGGGAGGAAAAGGCAAAATGCTTAAAAATCTGATGATTGGGACTTAGATGTATTACCTTAGTCCCTGCTAGCTGTGACTATAGACTGCAGTCCTTATATCACAGGGGCTGTTCTACACCTGGAGAGTGCAATACTGTCACCTGCTTTCATAGAATTGCCCCTAAGAGCCAATTAAGAGATGACAGATGCAAAAAGAAAGCTGAAGAATAACAAGGAAAAGACAAATCAATGCTGAGCACATGGAAAATGGGCGTGGTAAAACTTTACAGTGGTTCAAGAAGCTGTAGAGCAATCTAATTCAAATTCCATTTTGCTAAATTTTTTATTTCAAGCTACTCTTAGCATAGAGCAACTGCTTCACTCACAGGACAAACCAAAATTATTTGAACTTCACTTTGCTTGTTTGTGAAGAGACCTCCCTGCTCCAGCTAGAGAGGGTGAAGATGCAGGTTCAGACTGATAAAAACCAAAAATGTTTCTTTTTGTTTTATAGGTTGGACCAGTCCATAGGAAAGCCATCTCTTTTTATCTCCGTCTCAGGTAAGTCAATACAAAGAATGTGTCTAAAATTAATCTGATGAACATATATTTAATGGAAAATACTTGCTCAAGTAATTTTCGTTTTATTGCCAATCTTCTAAACCATGCCAAGTGGTTGTGCGCTGAAGATTAAGCATTGGCAAATATATTTAGTCATCAACACTTTTAAATTAGGGTTGTTCTTATTTAGATTCTTAAAGGACCTACTTTCACCGAAGTCTTCAAAATATTGGCTCTAGTCTTTCTGAGACTCACCATATATTCAATAAATTGGTGTGCTAAGAACAGAGTTCCTATGAAGTTTGTAATATTCACATAGATCTTTGATAGCATTGAAAAGACACTGGAAATGGAGCACAAAGGACTAAATTTGTTTGTGACAAGTCTGACTGATGAAAACTCTCTGTTTATGTCATTTGCAAACTCATCTTTCTGTATAGTTTATAGTGGGGGGAAAAGATAGAATGTTACCAAATGTGTTATTCAACTTGGCTGTAGAGTCCTTTGCATAGTGGCAGATTGTTTTTAAGTGGCAACTAAAACATTAACTAAATTGGGAACATTTTTGCTGTCCGTGGTTAAAGCATAAAACTAAGATTAAAAATGCCTTAAACTCAGGGCTATTAAAAGCCCTGGCGTGGGCCAATGCTATAAAAAGAAACAGAAAACTACTTTTAAGGAATGGATCTATCGGCCTGGTAAGGGTGTTCAGTTACACGGTGTTGGTGGGCTAGTTAAACGCACCCTGTTGTGGTTTGCTGCTATTTTGTTATACCACCATATATTAATTTGAAAGTGTTTCTTGTTCCACAGAGAAAAGCAAAGATCGAGGAAATAACACGGTTGGTGCCAGGCTGAACAGAGTGGAGGACAAGGTAAGGCTCAGTTGAACTGGCAGTGAATGAGGACATGGTTTGTGATTGAACAGTGCTTGTTTCATAGGATGTGAAGGAAAATTCAACTTAAAATAGAGTTGAATGCCTGGCTTTTCCAGGTGATGGAGTCTAATTTTTGTCACAGATTGCATTTTTGGTTCTCATCACTTTAACAGAATAAGGAAAGAAACCTGAATTTAATTGATTTCAGTCACTTTTGGGACTCACTTGGGTATTTTATTTTTAATTGCATATATTACATATGTCTCAGTGCTTGACTTCCTTCCTCCACAATAGATAAAAGGCTCTGTTCCTTTAATAACTCAGTATATTATGGTCCCCAAGATTTACCTTTGATCTTTGCTCTGTTGTTTACATAAGTCCACCTACAATTCCTTAGAGAGGGAAATAGCAAACCTTGTTCCGTCCTGGTTTTCATTCCTTATGATAAGTGGAGTTTCTCCTTCCAAGTGACATGAATCCAAAAAAATCAGACTTGTTCTATAATTACAACAGTTAAGTGCGTTGTAAGCCTTTATTTCAATGCTGGCTGTGCTTGAGAAAATAGATGACAGGTAGAGGTTCATTGTCATGGTAGAGGTTGTGTCATTGTTAGAAAATACAGGTTTTCCTATGCTGGTATTTAGGAAAGAAAGGAAGAGTTAAGAAGAATATTTTGAATCTTTTACTGATCTCTTAGAGTGATTTGGTGAGGTAGTGAAAGCATTTCTTTACTTTAGAATTATTTCACTCATGTATTGGACCTTAGTATCTGTTCTTTAGTTGCTAAGACTGAAACTTTTTCCTGAGGAAAAAAACTTTCAGAGTGTTTCTTCCACTACTGGAAGTATGTGGTAACCTCATGAAGGTTTTGTTCTGAAGAAATATCAGCAAATATTCTGCAAACCAAAAGAGTTGTGAGCAGTACATCCCAAGGACTACAAGCCAGCACCCTGATCTGCATTGATTCACTTGTGACATGCCTGTTCCTTACACACTTCTCCAACATTACTTTAGTAAACTTGAATGACAGTACTCAGAACTGCACTTCGCTCTCCTGGAAATAATGGTATTTTAAAGGAAACTGGTTTCTTTTGGTATATGGGGGACACAGGGGAAGAGTTGAAGAGAGGAAAGTAGAGTGTATTTAGCGCAAAAAAGAATCACTGTGCTGTGCTCCCTCACATCTGTGGTTAATATGTGTTCTTATGTTCTTACACATGGAAACCCTTTCCAGAAAGTTTGGATTACATTTATTTATTTTCTCTCCATAATGTCAACTAAAAGTGTGGAACACTAAGAAATGTCTTGTGACTTGTGACAAAGAGCAATGACTTTTCAGTGTGGACAAATAATTCTCAAATGGCAGCTAAAGCAGCTTCTCAGCGCTATTTGTAAAATCTCCGGCGAGCCTGGGAAAGCCTTGGCGTTGTACTGGCTCAGAGATAAGCTGTTTGGGGGTTATTAATTACTCTTTTTTACATCCTTACAAATAAGTACACCGTGAATTTATGGTGACTGGGTTTTTATGTCTTGTAATGGGACTGTAAAACACTCCCTGTATAATTTTAGTATAGCTGGGTTAAATTTTAGCCTTGTTTTAAGTAACAGACCCTTCTTTCTTTGCAGTTGTATGAGGTCATCTGTGGTTTCAGAGTTGTTTGTTATCTGCCCTATACAGCTAGTCCTATCTGCAGGAATTTTATCTGAAAGTAGCTGAAAGGCTAAAAATAGAGAATTTCAGTTGGACTCAGCAAACAGTGGTTAACATAAAAACACGCTGGCAATGCTAGAATCACATTTTTGCTGCAGCTGTACATGGTGGCTAAAGCTAATTTTTTGGTATTTTTGCTCTCAGAGATTGGCCCTCTCTTTCCCATAAAGTACATGGTGCTTGGTATGCTTTCAACATACAGTTAAATCCTTCCTGAGCTGAACACTCTTTTAAGGATATCAGGTGGTTTTGAAGGTGACAAAATATTTTAAACAGTTTCATCCCATTTGGTTTGTGAATTATTTTTCAGTCTTGGACTGCAGGAGGAGATATTTTCAGTGCTGCAGGCTAGTGTCAGCATCTAAATACCTCTTAGGCATTTGAAAAATCTCCTGTAAGTCAGAGGAGGGCTATGTACAGCCAGCAGTGCAGTGGGGATGGCACCTAAAAGGGACATTTTAAAATACAAAGCTTAAACAGCAGTGTATTTACAAAAATTATGATCCTTTATGGCAAAAACCTGAATTTTCACGTATTGACATCAGCAAAATGTTGTGTTTTCTGCTGTAAATTTAGGAGTATGCTCATTTAAGGGAGAGAGTTTTTTGTGCACTGAAACTTCGACCTTGTGATATACACAGCTTGTGATCCTGAACCTAAAGATTGTTTCGTACAAAAGCCAAAGGGATGAATCACACTTGCAAGAACCTTCCTGCAGATTCCTTCCTGCTGAGTGCTGTAATTTTGGCAAGACCCTGAAAAGGTGGTTTGGTGAATGTGACTAGAGACTGCACAGCCTGGTAGGCCTTGTGAAAAGAAATCCAGCACGTAATCACGGCATATTTTGACTTTGCCATTGCTCTCTGTTGCTTACAAAGCAGAGGGTGGCAAGTGCTGTGCCCTCCTAAAGGTGTCCTGCTGTGCTGGGTGCAGAGGGCTGCCCAGCAGGAATGTACCAGCAGGAGTGCAGCACCCAGAGGGGCTCACATCCCCTGCCAAGTGCCAATGGTCCAAGAGCATGTGTGCAGATACCTCAGGGAATGTGGTTGAGCAGGATTACAGCAGCAAATCAATTTATTTGCGGTGACCAGCCTTCTCTTTTCATCCTTGAAACATCTGTGAGTGACTATTCAGCCTACCCTCAAGGAACCTGGCCACAGCTGGCTTGCTACCAAGCTCAAAATCAAAAACAGTTTTTCCAGATGGGCCCAGCTGTGTGTGCACAGTGCCCTTCCTCCTCACACAGCACTCTTCATCCTCATGCCGCAAGCGCTGCCTGCCAGGGACTTAATTCTGGGTGTGCCCAGAAGCTCCAGCCAGGAGCAAGCCCACAGCACACTTGGGAAATTCCGTGTCCTGCAGCTCCTATTTTCCTTTCACTGCACTAATTTTAGCTTGGCTATAAATGACTGCAATGCTAGCTTTTTAATTTTCACATTAATCTGTTCTTTTTCAGCCTTTTGCCAGCCATTAATTTAGCTATAACAGGCGCAGTTTGCACTTCTCAGGTGATCAGCCAGGCTTGCTGCTTTGGCTGCCCTAAGGAAATTCAGTCTCAAATATGGGCACTGCACAAAATCATCTAGAGTATGCAGTGAAGGCTAAAAGTGGTCAGTCCCTGGACTCTCCCTGTTGTCCTTGCAAACCAGACTGCCCCAGCTGTCTATAGGTTCTGCCTGTGGACCTCCCAGAGTAGAATAACACAACCCAGATTTACAAAAAAAATTTAAAACCATTCTGAGCAGTAGACATTATCCTCTCTGTTAAGTTGTTTTGAAAATAGAACTTAATCTTCTGCAATGACTTGAACCCTTTAAAGTTTGCCTTTCAAGAAGGTTTCTAGCAATCCAAGGCAGTTTTCTGGGCATCCCTTCTTATATACTCAGAATTGTTCCTGTATCTGACAGTAAGTACAGTATTAATACGAGGATTGCCAAGGTCAGAATTAAAATCCTGTAATAATCTTTTTCAGTTGCATGAAACATCAGGAGTTATTAGGAGTTGCAAAAATTTGTATTGTAGAGATTTAAATGGAGATTTCTATTTGTACAGGATATATGTGGTAATGAGACATGTAACACCTTTTAATGTGACTCAGACAGTTCTGTAAGACAATATTAATTGCAAGCTTTTACACATTTTGCATACTTCTAGCTCAGAAGGTGAACCCTTATATTCTAACCAGTACTAACCCAAGGAGCAACATAGACATCATTGCATTTTCTCAGATTTACTTGGAAAGCAGATAGCACCACTTTTAAAATCAATTAAAAACACATCTATCACATGAAAACATCTACCCTAAGATATGTGCTGCTGTGCTTGTTGAGTTGACTAGTGGAAATCTGAACTGATCTTGGAAGCCAAAGCTGGAAGGCAGTGTACTTCTCACAGGCCTTTTAAGTTCTGGTTATGTTGATTTGGTTTCCTGTCTTCCATCTACCATGTCTGTGATTGCTAAACATATAGAGGCCAGTAAAATTGTAAGGATATAATAAATATTTGATACCTTTTTTGCAGTGAATGCTGACTATGTAATTTTTAAAGAAAAATAGGTGCAAAGGCTTGTTTGAGGTGGCTTTCAAAAAGTGATGAATGCTGGATCTTACAACATTTATGTACATGGTATGACATATTATTCTAGCTAAATAGTTTTCTGTAATTGTTTCAATGGAGTATTGATCTTATACATACATGTGTTAGAAACCAGTTTGACTGGGACCATGTTGAAGGCAGCTCCAAGGAACTGAATGACCATTGACAAGTCTCGGTCTAGTTTCTGACTTCATTCTTGCTCTTTTCCACTCTTGCTTTCTAATCAATTAACAGTTCCCCATTGCAAAAGATTTAATATCTGATTTATTTATCTTGTTGATTTGCTTGAAAATGTGTGAGCTTGAGTTACGCATTGCAGAGGAATCTTACTGTAATGTGAATAAATACACTTTTTTAGTATATCATAAGGCAGATTCTAATAATGCCATTTCTAATGTTGAGCTCTCAGCCCATTCAATGCAGAAAAGTTTAGGACATGCTGCAGAGAGCATTTAAAGGTGATAGGTCATTCCTCTGACCTGAGGAGTCAACATTTTAGTTTTCCCTTGTCATGGCTAGGCAGAAGCATTAAGCTTTATTAAAGTTGTATACCTTTGAGATTACTTCTTTTGGTTGTTGTGACATAGTTTTGCTCAGCAGCAAGGATGTGTTACTTTCATGACAGCATTTCTGTCATAAATGAAAATATAGATCTGTACTTATTTATGTCTCATTATTTGATGCTCCATTCTTATGACCCAATGAGCACATATTAGATAGTTTAACCTCTTAGAAAGTATTATACCATCTACATCATCCTGAGTTCAGAAATACCAAGTTTCATGTTGACAGCTTGTTCACCTAAAATAATTCTTCATGTGCAGCCAGTTTTTCAGTTTCATGTGAAACAACTGCATTATCTAACAGAGGATCAAACCTTGGTGGGTTTTTCCTCTGTTTTAATGTCATTCTGTAGCCTGGGAACAGTTACCATGCTTCCTAGGGCAGCAGAGCAATTAGTGCGAACATAAGAATAGCCTTGACTGATGTTGCCCTTGTTGCACATTTTGGCTTTTTTTTTTCTTTTTAATTGGATAGTAATGAATTAATTAATTGAATTTAATTGAATAGATATTGATGGCAAAAGACTGACAAACAATCCAACTTTCTGGCCAGTGCTGGAAGGCAAGGTTAAAATCATGACTTGGAGAGATGGCTTAAGAAAGTGTCTGGCATGGAAATATTCAGCATTTTACAGGCTGAGCATGCACTAGGCATTTCAGGTATTAAATATTGTCAGCTTCTGCAGTAGCTGTGTGAGGATTTGCCTTCCCAATACTGGGAAATAGAACTAAAAGCTGTGGGTTTGGCTGGGAGTTTTAAAAGATACCTGAAATCAATAAAAATCAAAACGAACACCACCAAGCAGTTATTCATCTTGTATATAGTTCTTGCAATAATGCAGAAGTAATAACCTGGGGGATGTGGAGGAATATTGAGGCATATGGAAGATTAAGTATCCCTATTAATTTAATCCTTAGTCTTTTTCCAGATGCTGAAGTACAAGCATACGGAAGCAATTTCCGTGCTGAACTTTGTGATGAGGATGCCCATTTTCTATAAATTGGACTAAAACTAAGCACATCCTTCAACAACCCAGGTCGTTAGGCAGCCTTACAGTTTTAATAGCTTTTCTCTTACCAATCTGATGATATTTCAGTAGGTAAACAATGGAAAACTACAGATTTCTGCGTCCAGTGTCCTACACTTCCCATCTTGCCAGCTACAGTAAAATAAAATTATCAGGCGTGGTAAAAAAATTAAATTTTTACGCGGTAAAAAACTAAAACAAAAAAATATTTGCTTGCTGGATTCACTGCTGCCAGAAGCTTCAGTAGCTAGAATAGAAACAAACTGAGAGAGAGATTAGGCAAAGCCATGGAGAAAGACTCACTTGAGGATTATTAAACAGGATGTCTGTATGTAAACTCCAGTTTAGCAAGTACTTTAAACAGTAGTCAGGGATGAGTTGGTTAAAAAAAAAAAAAAAGGAAAACTATGATTTTATGCATATGTATTTTCTTATGCTTTTATTTTTAAGACTGTGCTACAAGCTTTGCATTAGAAACAAGACTGGGGCAGAGAAATTTGTTCAAGACACCCTTTTTATCCTAGCTTTTTCTATACAGCTGCTTGCTGCTGGATTTGGTCCCCTGCACAGCCTCATGGAACATTGCTGTGCTGTGTCTTGGGTCTGATCTGTTTACAAAGGCTGTGTAAGCAGTACCCTGTTCCTGGGAGGGCTGGCAGAGCCATACCTTAAAGACCTCAAGGTCTTTGGAGTGGCCTTCACTTGCATCTGTTAGCACCGATTTTATCTCTTTGAAGATCATTAGATCCTATCACTGCACGAATTCAAACCAGTCCATTTTTTTGCATAAATTTTGAAATGGTTTAGTATAACCTATGTTAAGTGCTTTCTATAACCTGTAGGAGAGTTTCTGGGTGTAGTAGCTTAGGTGTAGTTACCTGGCCTGCAGAGCAGTGTTACAAGCACTTGTGTTTTGTGGTCTGTTTCTAAAGCCTCAGCTCTTGGATCAGAGTAAATCTGATTATATAGAAAAAGAAGAAATCTAGTATTGAGCATAAATAGCTGCAGGTAGTGAGAGAACTGCACCTTATCAGCTTATTTGCTGGAAATTAGAGTGTACACTTCCTCAGCGCTGAAAAATGAAATTGAGCGATACAAAACATGATCTTCATTCTCAAGAAGACTGGCTGAAGGTAGTTCAGGCTAGCACACAGAGGCTATGCTAGCGCTCGAAAGCAATGACTAATTAAGCTCTAGTGACTCATTTGCATGATTTGTTTGTGATACTTCTCTACAAATTTTATGAAGAGTAAAAAAGAAAACAAAATACTCCTAAAGAGAACAATTCCTGTTTAAGTGAGTTTTGATAGATTTTACTGCAAATTTCTGGCACTTTTAGATGCAGACAGCAGTTGGGAAGCATAATGCTGAGGACAGAGTGTAAACCTTTACAAATTCAAAGAGTTACATATACATACATACACATATATATACATACATACATATATATATATACATATATATGTATATATATATAAAATTCTTAACACTGGCAGTAGCTGTGCGCTTATGATCCCACAGATGCCTGCTTATCCCAGAGGAATTTTAGCTAACATGCAAAATATCCTATACGGTCTAGGAGTTTGGGGAGGGGGGGAGTATTGGAGGAATTAAATAATGCCTTGCCAGTTAATAATCTTTTAAACAATCTTCAGATTAGTTGCTGTTTTGGGAATCAGCTGGTGGTGTTTATGTTTGAGTAGGTATGCAAGTGGATGTAAGGTCTGCAAATGGGGATGACTCGATCTTTTATCAGACCACATAAAGCCTGTTTTGTCTGGCATTCCAAGATAAACCCAAGCAAGATTTGAAACGCAGCCTCCATCATTCTTGTGCAGAGAGTGTTTACATTTGATGTGGAATGGAAATGCATGGTGCATATGCCGAGGGAGAATGTGGAACAGTTGCATGGACTACCCTGTAGAGCTGATTAGAGAAAAGGCATTTAAGTGAACAACACGTGCACAACATGCTACGCAGACAATTTTTATTTGTCTATCTTATAGGCTAAAGGGTAAAAAATGACCATAAGATCATCTCTGCTTTTCCTGGGTTGGTATGGGTGTTGCAGATGAGTGCAGTCCACCATAAATGGCAAATTGATACAACAGGATGGACCTTTACTGAAATTAGATGCATCAAAGTTGAAATTGTTTCTTGTCAAAGATCTGGTTTTGGAGTCATCTTGCTGGAATTAAAATACTTTATTTTCATTTGCAGTTGAGTATCAGGGAGGGAAAGTGGATGGAGCTGAAAGGACTCTATTCAGGCTGCAGTCTTTTCAGGGCTGGAATCTATTCAGCTCTTGGAAAAGATTCAGAGAAAAGGGAGGTATACTCCCTTTCTTACACAATGTCCATACCTTCTGACACCCTATCTGCTCCTTCTGTTCTCCCCACCCCTCCCCACCCTCAGCTAAAAATTGCAAACCAAAACTGGTCCAGGAAGAGAAATAGGAGATAGAGCCTTTGCTGTCTGACTCCTACTTAGGGCCAGGGGAGTCAGAGGGAAGATAAAAAAATCAGGCAGTTATGGAAGGGAGAATACGAGCACATGGTTCGAAATATACCTACCACTCCTGGAGCTCAGGCAACCAAGAGGACAAATACATTTTCCTCAAATCCATCTCTGTTCTTGTGTCCTACCCACTTGATTACAACAAAAATTTACGTGTTTTTTAAGTATCCCACTGTTACAGCAGTTAGCACAGGGCTGTGAACCCATATCAAAGGCTCTCTTTCTGTCCCAAACTAAGTGATGCTCCACTTAGTAGTTCCATCCATCAGCCCCAGCTGGCACAGTGTGATTGACCTGATATGCCATGGGTGTAACATTCTGATCAGCTGCCTCCCTTTGGACGGACCTCTTTGGCAGCTTTGTTATTTCCATCATGGCATGAAAGCTCCTGCTCTGACAGGTTAAGCACACAAAATAGAGAAGGGAAGGGAGAAAGAAAAATATTGTTTCCCTCCTTTACAGCTAAGGTGCAGGAAGTGACTTGCCTGAGGTATCACAGTGGCATCTGTGGCACAGCCAGGAATTCAGCTTAAGCCACGTCTGGGACTTAACCACAAATCAGCATTCCTTTTTGTTGTTGTGTTTAAACGCCCCTCTGGTTTTGAATAGTTATATTGGCCGGTGCAGGGTTCAACATAATCATATCCCATTAATACTAAAACCATCCAGTACTTGAGAACAGCATATATAAACACATAAACCACACCAACCCAGCCAATATAAATGTACTGGGACTGTTTTAGACAGTGTATTTTAAATCATCTAGAAATTAATCTACTAACGTCATTTTGTAGCCCAGGAACCTAGGGGTGGAGAGGTCTGAACATGCTTAAATGACACAGAAACTGTCATACATATAGATAATTATGCATGTAGTTTTGAAAGCTAAACAAAATTATATTAAATGCTGTATTTTCAAGCAGAGAGCAATATTCTAGTGAGTTAAAATATTCATATAAGTTTCCATTTTAAAAGCCTTGGATCCAACATTGCTCACCATTGACCCTTCTGTGACATCTGTTAATCTTGGGTTTATTTCAATTTCTTTTTTAAACAGATGACTCCACTTAAATCAACACTTGGTTTCCATTAGACAGATAGAAGGTGATTCACTTAGTAACATGTGCGTCTTTATCTAGTTAAGTCCTAATAGCCTTAATATATCAAGGAAGCTGGTGTGATTAACAACACTAAAGGCTTTGTCAGACCCTTCACCCAATAAATACTGCCCTTTGTCCAGTCATAGAAAAAGAGTGAACAAATAGATTGTGTTTCCAAACTGCAAATGTGTACAGCCTTGTTAAGTATTCTAAAATTATCCCTATAAAAATATATGTTGACAATAGAAGTTACATCTACATCTCTGTCTGTGTTTGTACATGTCTGCCAGTCCCAGTGTGCTTTGGCTCTTTGCCCTGCCTGGGCGGTCCTTTTTCTGCTTTATCATTTCATGATGCAGCCACCACTCATTTATGATTTTCCTCCTGCTCACTTGCACTTGGGGCAGATTCTTTTGACAGTTCTTTGTCTCTGGTTGTCACAGCCTGTCTGTCCCGGGGTAGAGGGATGTGTAAACATTAGTTTTGCCACTCCACTTAATGCTGGAAACAGAGACATCTGACTTGACTCGACCATCATGTAGGATAATCCTGCCAAATGAGGCAATCAAAACAAAAACCCCAAGAGTAAAATACATTCAAAATGTCAGCTTGAATGGAGATGGGGTCCTTGCTTCATCATAGCTGAAGTTGTCTGGAAACTTTCCGGTTGTGCCACCGTTATCTGTGAGTGCATGCTGTGGTTGTCCAGGTAGCCTGAAGGAAGCCTTTGTGCTGCTTCTCTCCCAAGTTTCTAGAGAGCTTCAACCAGAGGAGTTTTACAGCAGAACACCTTAGAAAGGAAATGGTCCAGGGGAAGTTTTGCGTCTTCTCAAAAAGAGGGTGCCTGAGCCATAATCACAGATCCTCTTCCTCTTTCTTTGCTCCATGTTACAGAAAGGAATTTTGGCCAAACTTTGAGGTCAACCAGCCAATCCCAAAGAGATTTCAGCATAATCTCTCAGCAGAATTTTGGTATCAGAAGTGGATGGGGAGGAGCGCACTGCCTTTTCCCATATGCAAAAGAACTGCAGTTTCTTCTGTAGCCCAGAGTTCACACTCTTTTGGCTAACACAGTGCCCTGCAGGCACATTGGCCTGGGGCCCAGGGATCCATCAAGCAGCATTTGGGTGGCACTGCATGCACAGGTGGCTTGCTGCTGTGGGCATGATGCTCTGCAAACATGCAGCTGTGTCTGGACTCAGCATGGGCAGCTCTGGTGCTGCTGTCCTTGCAGCACAGTTTCAACTGTAGCTGACTTGATACAGTGCTCACAATCAAAGGGTCATTCTAAAGCTGCTCCAAGATAGCTGTTGACAAAACTGGTTTTGAATCCAAGCCTTCTGAAATCTCTGTGCAGAGGAATTCATGAATCTCATGGCAGCTAGAAAAAAAGCCAGTGGAAAGTAATTTTCTCTGAATAGAGAAAGGGGAGGAGGAGGATTGTCAGTTAGTGGTGCTACACTCGAGAATGAAAAGGACTGTGATTCCTACAAACAAGGTCAGCTTCATTTTGTTTTCTGTGCACTGGCTGTACAATTTCAGTGAAAAATCAGTTAAAGAACATCACACCAGACCTGAAACAAAATGAGAACTACTTTTGTTGGTGGTTTGGAGTGGGTTGTTTTGGTTGTGAGTGGTTGTGGTAAATGAAGAGAGCCTTGGCGGCCGCATAATCTCTTGTCTAAGACCAAGCAAATAATTTCCTTTTTTCTCCAATTTTTGTCCCTAGTCAGTTCTGAGGTGGCTGCTTTAACAAAAACTGACCAAGTGCAGTGCTTCACTCATTTTGATGGCTCCTTTTTTTCCACTGCCATGGAAGGGCTGTGAGATAAGAGTAGGAAAGCCACAGCCTTTAGAAGGTCAGTATTTCTGTATGGCATAACTGAAGGTATAATTAAATTAGGACACAAGCAAATTCATTAGATCTATCAGTGACTTCTACATTTATATTATTTGAAGAGCTACATGTTAGAGGAGTGTAAATTATACTGTGAAACAAAGTCCTAAACACAACTGATGCAGATTTTAATGCAGTGAAGTTCTTCATCTGTACTTTTCACACACCCTTCCTGAGAGAGGCTTGTGCTGATGAATAACTGAAGCAAATGAGGGTTAACTTCATAAGTGCAGCAGACAAACTTCAGAAAAAAATTAATTGTTCTGTCTTCAGAGACACAGAGACGCACTCAGGGAGTTGAAGTCTTTAGAATCTATGGCCTCTTTGCAGTGCAGAATCATCATAATGTAATGGAATTAATCCAGCTCTCACTTGATAATAATTCAAGTTAATTTTTCTCTCCAGCTGCCCTGTGTTTCCCCCCCAAGCTTTGACCTGTATTGTAACCTTAAAAAGACATCTTCAAACATCTTAGCTCCAGCTCCTGTGTAAAACCTGGGATGCTCATGTAGGCTGAAAGCTTTCAGAGCTCCAGCCTTTTCATGTGTGTGTAGATGGTGGGACTATTCTGATTTCTAGTGGTGCTGGGGTTTTGGATATTATTGATGACAAAGAATTAAACAGTCGAGCAGAAGATTTGTGTGTTATAGATTCCTAGGCTTTTAAACATAAAATAAAAACAGTGTATTTACAGCAGTAATGAAACAGGTATTTTCTATGCTAGATAAATTACTAGTAGATAGCTAGGAGAACTGAAAAAAAAAGTAGAGAACTTCAGAAACCATTGTAGAAAAATGTGGATTCATTCATTTTTGTACTGTGATGGTAGTGAGGGAAGAGGGGAAAGGAAACCAGTTACCAAGATGAGTTATTACAGGTTAATTGGGTTAAATGTAAGTCCAGGAGAATATAATCACTACATATACAGTACTATTTCAAACATTTGGTGTGATGTTTTAATCACTGTTTCTTCTGGAGGAAGAAATTGGAAAATAGAGGGATTGAGATTCCTTCTAGTAAAAAATTCTTTAAGTCTGTTATTAATACATAATAAAGTGAGTATTTAAAATAACTTAAGGGATGCCTGCAGAGTAGATACATACTGGTCACACTCAGAAATATTTTCCTTTTAGAACATGGGTGGAAAAGTGTAGCAACATGACCAATATTTTAGTCAGCAAAGCATCAAGGAAGCTCCTGGAAGAATATGGTATACATTAGTTTAAGGGACAGGTAGATATCTCTTTGGAATTATCTAAGAGATTTAACATAAATTTAAGGTGGTACGAAGGTAAGGACAGAGACTGGTTTATTAGAGATGTAATTACGGATGAAATTTTATTAGCTAAGCTGAGCTGGCAGTTATCAGGCAATAAGTTATGGAATGGGGATCTTCCCTCCTTCAGCCTCACAGGAGGCTGAGGGAGCTGGGCCCAGAGTGTGTCTCCTCTCTGTGCTGGTGAACACAGGGTGTACTGGGCCCTGTGACATCTGTGAACTTGCAGCAGCTTGAACCTTGATTCCAGCCTGGATACCAGAGCAGCTGGAGGGCACTGTAAAAAAACCCAACAACTGATGCCAACAAATTTAAAAAATCCTTTCCAGTTTCAAAAAAATTTGTCTGGGGAGGTGTCAGAGCACATCCAAAATCTCCCTGGGCGTTGTCCCGATTCTTAGTGATGCAGAAGGGAGAGGGTAACATGGAAAGCATTTGAGAAGGCTCTCTTTGGCAGGGTGATGCATGTGCATGTACCTACAGACTCTTGCTTGCCTCTCGCAAACCTTGAGTTCAGGGAATTGTAAACTTTTGTTACCCATTTTATACCCAAAAGAAGAAGTCCTTCTACAATGAGAAACACCATTTTCTTCTCCTTTGCTGTAGAAAATCCCCCTCTCCATTGGACCCAAGAAATTTGCACTCCCTAGTAAATAATAATGAGGTTTAGTGTAAAAGACTTGGTTTATTTTCTCCCTCCTCCCAGGCTTGCTTTCATTTCTTCGGCGGTTTGTTTTGTACTCAAATGAAGCTGCAAGATGCACACTGGGCAGGAATCACAGTGGTGCTTTCAGGGCACTGCTGAAGCTAATCACTTGGCTTGCTGCTGCAGGCATCTGCAGGCACCTTGAGCTGTGCTACAGTAGTGTGCTGGCTCTGGAGGCCCAGCTATTTTAAATCATAATAGTGACACAGTGTGCATGCCTTCTTTCAAAGAGCCTGAGCAAGCCACGCTGAGTTGATTTTCTTGGCACACTGTGTACCTATAATTTTGTCTTATGTTTTGTAATGTTGGTATCTGGGCACAGAATCAAAAAGCTCAACTGAGTATATAAGATTTTTTTTTCCAAAAGAAAAACACAACAACAAACACATTCTTTGTTTTTAGATTGATAGTATTCCTTCCAACAGCTATAGATGTTTAAGAACAAAGAAAGTTACTGGGGAAAGAAAAAAAGGGAAAAGAAACTTTATGATTGTGGGAAATGTTTTGAGGCTTTTTTGGCAAGGCTGTTTTGTTAGTGATTTTTTTTCTACCATTATTTTGGTTCTCTGGTAGTATTCTGAAGTGACTGGATTACTCAGGACAGTGAGAAATAAATTAAATCCTTCTACAAAACACCTGAAAAGCCATGCATGTGCTCTGATGAGCTGACTTAGTCCAAGAGAATTGTCTAATGTTTATTCTGTTGGTTTCCATTTTTTGTGCTGTTCAAAGAAGCAAAAGTAAGAGGGGAGGATCTAGTTCTGTTACTCCCCACTTCATGTCCCAATAGCCTGGTTTTCAAAGATTTTCAGACACTCTGGGGGCTCAGCATCACTGAGAAGTCAGCCCCTACCTCTGCTCTGAAAAGGAATTTGATGCCATATTGCCTGTACAGGGCTGAAGAGGCAGCAGCTTTTCACAGTGAGGACACTGAGCACCTGAAAAGCTAAACCTACCCTTGCTAATCTCTCTGAAAACAGGAGGAGTAGAGTTCAACAAGGCTCTCAAACAATCTGTAATTTAGGATAATGGTGTAATTAACCTCATGATAATAACATGAAATGGATAAGCATGGATGGGGCTCCATTCAAGTACAAACAGAAGACCCAACTTCAACTGCAAAGTAACCACAAGGGAGGGACCTTTCTGTTCCTGTTTTCTGGTCATTGTAGGAAATTGGTAAATGCTGCCTACCTATGCTATTAAGGATGAGACTGAGGAAGAACAACTTCTGAATACAAAGTAAAAAAAGAGAATGAGTGAACTGTTATTGGCAAATTTTTTGCTAGAGATCCACCACAGTAGTATTGGATTATTACAAATGAGAACTTTTTGTGTGTGGATTTTTCTGGCCATCTCTTAACTATTTCCTATGCATCAGTAACCAACTACTGTCAAACACAATACTGAAAAATTGTTGTGATCAAAAGTGTTCTAATTTCTCAGTGATTTCTTATTTCTCAACTCTGAGGAAATGGATTTTCCCTACCATAGGAATGTTACCATGGTATTTTGCACCCATTTTTTCGCTTCTTCCTTTTTACCTTAGATTTGTGTATTTTCTGTTATTGCTGGTGTTGATGCTTTCCCTAAGCATTTAGGTTTGACTGCTTCTGTCAAAGGCTTTCTGAAGTTATCCTTGGTTTCCAGAGGCAAGAAAAGGAGGACAGCTTGGTTTTGGTTCATGGTAGCCAGTAGACCCAAAGCTGTTCCAAAAGTGTGTTTTGTTTCTAGGCAAGAGGATTTGATTTCAGAAAATTAGTCTCTCTAGCTAGTTGTAGGGAGGCAGATTGGTTAAAGTTTACAACCTCTTTTTGTTTAGCCCTTGGAACGGGGCCATGGAGTCTCAAGTTTCCTGTATAAAGAGAGATCTGTACTCGGTCAGAAGGTAACCAGGCAAGGTACATGAAGGCTGCAGGGTGAATGGCTCTTTCAACAATGAAATCAGTTTGGGGTCTTTAAGATCCCAGCAGTGAGTTGTCTCAAGACAGTGTTGAGCAGGCAAAATTCATAAAACCCTCAGAGGGCCAAAATAACCACCCTTGAGAAAACAAAACAAAGCTTCAGAAAATACTAAACAGCAAAAAATTCCTACAAATCTGATAATCCTTATGAAGTTCTCTGGCTCTCGGGAAGTCAGAGGAGGTGAGAGCTACTCATGTCTTCATTTCCTTCCCAGTGAGTCCTGTGTGCTTTGGCTGCTCACATGCATACCCATGGAGAATGGTATCTCATGCAAAATATCTTGGTGCACTGTTGTTCTGGGGGCAAATGCACCAATGCACTTTGAGTTTGAGGATTAGGGATCTTAAGTAGCCATTCCTGCAAACAGGATTCACCATGTTTCCTGATGCTGAAGGTGTCACTATGCAATTAGTGACATATACTCATATACATATATACTCATACTTACTCTAGAGCTCTCAGGCAGAAAAAATAGACAGGAAGAAAAGAAACAGACTCTCAGAAATGCTGAGTTCAAGAAACAGCAAACTTAACAGCATTATGACAGATGGAGTAGTGAAGCTTTGTGTTTTTATAATCTTGTTTTCCTGATTCCATCAAATTAGTGAGGAAATGTATCACTTGTTTGCTTTGTCATGTATCTCTTGGTGCACTGTTGCCTTTCCAGTAGCACGCTCTTTAATTCTTTTCTCTTGCAGTAATTTACAGAATAAATTCCATCAAGAAGAAAAGAAAATGTAAGGCATCTGATTTTGACCATATTTCCACACAGTTTAGGGAAGTTTGCAAATTGCCTCAATGCGTGTAAGTCCGTCCTTGAATATCAGCAAGTTAACTCCCCCAGCACAGCAGTCTAAACTTTGCCACTTTCATTATGTAGCTTTAAAACATTAGAAAACCTAATGTTGAGAAACATTAGAAAAAAACATTATAAAACTGTACCTGAGCAGAAACAAAGCAATTATGGTTAATTTAGAAAACTTATGAAAGCCTCAGTATTTCTGGAGTATTTGTGGGACCTTGTTTTTGGTGAAGCCATGAGGCTGAGGCCTGAATTAATTTCATGTAATCTTAGGCACGTTGAACCATAGCACTAAGAGCCCTTTCCAGGCAGCTGAGAAAGTCTTTATCCTCAAGGCAGCTTCTGCAGAGAAGGTGGGGTGAACCCAATGCTGCTGCAGTGTGCAGTGGGGAGCAGCAACTGCCCAGTGTCTCTGTGAGGTCCTGGCAATTTTCTGCTTTTTCTCATGTTACAAGGCAGCTCCATTGTGAGCTGGATCTTTGCAGGGATCTCCATAGATGGTTGTTCTTGCAATGAAACTTTTCAAGAAGTAAGCATTTCTTGTGCTCTTTTCCCTCTCAGTTTCTGGTTTTCTAAAGGTACATCTGATACAAAGCTGTTCAAATATTTGTCTTTAAACAAAAGGGCTGGACAAGTGCTCAGCATTGGGGAGAGAGCACTGGGTTTTCCTGATATTGACTGGTGCCTGTTTTGTTGTGATTTTTATGGAATACTAATTACTTTTTTTTGTTCTCTGCTTAAGCTAAGCAAGAAATAGGTGTAAAGTCTGGTTCACTAAGTGTGTGAGGTGATGCCAAGCGGTGTCAAAGAGTCCTTTTCTGGCAACAATGGGCTGTTGTTCGGTATCCTCATGCAGGTTAACCACAGAGCTGCTCCTGAGAATCCTTCTGATTTATGATGACATTGTTGGCAGCAGCAGAAAGCCCTCTAGCAGTGCTTTCCACAGTGCTGTGTCAGCAGTTTCTTAGATATACACATAGTTAATATACGTATTTATAGCAGGGAGTTCTGGCCCAGTTCTAGAATTCATCCTGTTTTTCTTTGCATGTGAGTGATGTTTATTCAGCAGTAATGTATCTACCTACATCTCAGGTTGCAAATTTAGTGTCTATATGAATATCTAAACTGTTCTAGTCAGAACAGCCTTCGGAAATGAATGAAATTAATTACATTGATCCTATGTTGCAAATGCCTTGCTAGGAGGAGTTCCCTGGGAGGGAAAGAGGCAAGGGATTCTTGCTCTGCAATGATAAAACTTCTTTCAATAAAGCACATATAATGGTATTAGAGAAGCACTCTGAATTGACATATACAAGAACTATAATACAAGTATTATTTGTCATCAGAATAGAGTTTCTGCTATGTTTGAAAGACATGACTTTTCCGAGTTGAAGGGAGAAAAGGCCTTTGATCTGCATTTAGCAAAATTTGCATTAAGATGTTGAGTTCCTGTACTATCATTCTTGATACCCTCTTTCTACCTTTCCCTCTATCCCCCAGGAATCCAGGAATTAAAGAGGCTATGCTGTACCTTGGCTTATATATAATTTGTCCTTCATCTGTTTCTTATTGCTGTTCTCTTCTTGGGCAGAAATCCTGATAAAAACTACACAAATGTAGAACTCGAGATTTTTATCTTCAACCTTTAGCTGAATGTTTTTGATGTTGGTTTGGGTTTTGGTGTTTTTTTTTGGTTTTTTTTTTTTTTTTGGTTTTTTTTTTTTGTTTTGTTTTGTTTTTTTGTTTTGGGAGGCCCCCAGTCTTTGATTTGTCCAGAACAAGCTACAGTTTTTTCTGTTTTGAGGCAGTAACATAATGAAATGTTTTGCCAATATAGAGCTACACACCAAACAACACCAATTTCTCAAAGGCAGCCTATGGACTGTGCTTGGGTCCCGTTGAGATCAATCAGTCCCAAAATTCAGGCTCTTAATCTTTTCTTCTAGTTTGTGAATGCATAGATAAAAAGAATTGAAAGCACATAGACAGCTTCTTTATTATTATATTGGTATTTTATAGTCTTGCAGGCAGTCAGTGCAGAGAATCCGGGTTAAGGATAAACAATGACCGACAGGAGGGATAAATGCACATGATCACCAGTGGGATGGAAAGTACTGGTGAGGCATTCCTGCTGCTGGCAGAGATGTGTGGGAATAGCCAGGCTATATCCAGACTATGCCATGTTTAGCTCCAAATTCTTCCTTTGGGGACAAATCCCACAGCATGTCATGTGCAGGCACCACAGGCCGAACATCATCTTCCATTAGGTCACTTCCTACTGTGGTGTTGTCCAGGACCTTAATAGACTTCTGAAGGAAATAATTTAATATCTCCTGTTGAAGAAACATTTCCTTCTTAATTTTGCAAAGCCTATTGCAGTTAATACCTAGACATACCTAGATTTGGGGTTCTCTGTTGGTCTAAAGAAATTCTCGGAGGATATGAGTGACTAATAATTTAGTGGATAAAAAAAGTCCTTGATTGATTATCATTCTGCCTTTCTAAGGGTTTATTTTGAATAGCTTGCTTGACACAGTAGGATTTTTAAAAAATGCAGAGTTCTTTCATACTGTGGAATTATTCCTGGTCACAAAGTGCATTAAATGCAACATAAAGGCTTCAGTAAAGAGAATACAGCAACATTCTTACAGAGATCTGTGATGCAGTTCTCAAGTTCATTTCAGCCATAACGTTTTTTCCAGATACTTCCCACTCATCTTTTTGCTCTTGTTTTTCTCTTGTTTACATTTGAATAGGAGGGTTTTTTTCTGTGTTTTCTGGGCTCAAACAGGATTAATTGGCAGTGCTGGGAAAGACTCCTGCACTCACTTGGGTTTGATCTCAGTCTTGGCATCACCCCCAGCAGGCCTTAATATCACACAAAGTCCTGAGGGTTTGCTGCTTGGGAGCATGGGCTAAATGACTGCTAAGGGATATTTGCTGCTGGCATCTCTGTATTGGGAAGGTAAAACCTATCATTTTCCAGGCAGTTATACCGTGGATTTCACATAATTAACAAGAAATCACATCCTTTGCCCAAAATTTCATCTTATTAAGTTTTCTGCTACAGAAAATTGAGGGCTAGAGATTTCCCTAATATGTCTTCTTTTTTTGGGGTTTTTTTTTTTTTTTTTGGACAGAAATTAATTTTTGTTGGCATTGCTTTTAGAAAATACAATTAATTTGTCTGAGGTTTCAAAAAATCTTTGATATTCAGCATTAAGGAAATTAAGGCCCAAGGGTTGTAGTTTGGCAGAAGTACTGAAGAGTTATCATTTCACAGGAAGCACAGGGTAGACTATACACTCCTAATGTATTTGTTACAACTTTCCTTATTATCTGAGAGAACATCTGATCCATTGTGCGATTTTAAATATACATTTTGATGATTATTATAAAACCTTTTACAATCAAGCACATGTCAAATGCTGACTGAATGAGGAAATGCAATGCCCTCTTAAGGCTTTCATTTTAGAAAGTGAGTTTTCCTGTCTGTCTTTTAAGTCCTGTAATAATTTCTGCTTCCATAAATGCACTGTTGGTGAGGTGATATTATTTATTGGTGAACAAGCAGTTTGCTGCATTGGGTAAATAGGGATTTAATTCCAGGAAAGCTCAAGAATTAGGAAGTTTTAGTGAAATGAAAAAACAGCTCTCTACTAAGAGTGGGTGTGTGCATATACATGTCTAGCTAAGTGTCAATTTGGTTTGGGTAGAAGAAATAAATAAGTAAATAAATGAGTGAGTCCCTTGAATGTGTCCTGGTCCTCTTGGACTCTGTCAGGCAGCAAATCCCTGTCCTAAGCAAAACAAAGTGTCTGCTTGTAATCAACCAGACAGCATCTGCAGAGAAGGCTGAGATACAGCACAAATTAAAAAGCGAAGGGGAAGCCAGGACATAAAAGAGATAAAAGCAAACTTGTCATGAGCTACTGTTTTGGGTGCTTTTACAACAATTCAGCTGAGTAAAGGTGCCAGGTTCTTTCCTCAGTATTCACAGAATCCCAGAATGGGTAAGGTTGAAAGGGACTACAGTGAGTGACCTGGTCCAACCTCTCTGCTCAAGCAGGGCCATCCCAGAGCACATGGCACAGGATTGTGTCCAGAAAATTCTTGAATATCACCAGTGAGAGAGAATCCACAACCTCTTTGGGTAACCTGTTCCAGGGCTCACCTGTCCCTTCATCCAGGTCATTGATGAAAAAGTCAAACAAGACTAGACCCAGTATTGGGACCTTGGAGGACACCGCTAGGGACATTGATTCCAGTTGTCTGGAATTAAGGACGACTCAAGGCAGTGGTGCTTAAGAATCAGTCAGCTGTTTTCAAGATTGTTTTCACTCCAACTTCTCATGTGTAAATCTCATTAATCTCAATGTGACTACAAGCAGGCTCAAGGAAAAGGCAGTAAGTTTCTGGAACTGGCTCTGGAAAGCACCAAGAACTGAGCAGCAATAGCTGTATTTAACCCTTGATCTAATGGAGACATGCTCATCTTTACATACTTCACTGAAACATGAAAAAAGTAAAACGCGCATGAATGGCAAAATTTAACAAAGGCGGAGAGTGGATATCAGCATAATAGAGAATTGCTTGGCTTTTGCTTGCAAGTTTGGCTGAAGCACAAGTCAACAATTACACTTCTCTTTAGGCTGCTTTAACCCACTGGACCCCACTGAGCTTCCCTGCAGCAGGTTGCTTTCTCTAACAAGTCTAGTACATTTAAGCTTAAGGTGTAGTACATTTGAGGTGCAGTACATTTCAAGGTTATTTGTTCATTTTTAAAAATTTTGTTTGAAAGAGAATGTTCCCAAATTTAATGTTGCACACTTGGCTTTAATTCATCAAGGTACTTAAGTATGTGCCATGTGTAAGTATAAATGATTAATGTCCACTTCAGTTGGAAGTACTGTTGCTTTAGATATATGTTCTGCTTGAGTAGCTTGTTGAACAAAGGTCCTCATCTGTAGGTTTCTACTTTTTTTTCCCTAAACTTTAAAAACAACTCTACTTTTTTTTAAAAAGCTTTTACAAGGAGAGTGGAATCACAATTGTTGTGGCCTTTTGTCCCTGTATGTATAAACCCTGCTTAGTGTGTGAAAGCAGAGGACCCTAACCACATGCCCAAAAATCCATGTATGTCTAGAAATTTTTAACTTTCTTATCTCTGGTGATAAGGACCAGACAATTTGCCAGGACAAAAACTTCAGATTCCCAAAGACCAGGTCACTGCAATGAAATCAGGACTAAACAACTTCATTTTATGTGCCAATAAGTTACGTCTTATAGTGTTGACTGGTGAAAAGCAGCAGTCTCCTGTGTCCCATTCATTTATGCAGGACTCAAGAGATTTCCTTCCAATCCTTTACTCACCAATCAGCACTGTTTTATAGGATTTAGGAAGTCACTGATAAATCTCACATAGCAGTACAGATTGATGAGAATGGGGTATGATTAAAGCTGGAAGGGCTTTCTGAGGTATCTGCAAGGCACATCCATGTGTAATTTTTCTCTTATTTTATGTAATGAAAACATTTTGTCACATTTTAGTCTGAGGATCAGATCCCTCATGGTGAAAATAATTGTGAAGTTCTACTTAGAAAGAAATCTGTTACAAAAGTAAGAAAGTCACTCTTTTTGGAGTGTGTAACCTTTAGAGAAAGATGAGTTTTAGGCATCAGGATGGTGATGTAGGGTTTTCCTGGAGCCTTTTCTTCTCCAGGCTGAACAACCCGAGCTCTCTCAGCCTGTCTTGACAGGGGAGGTGCTTCAGACTCCTGACCAACTCAGTGGCTTCCCTCTGGACCTGCTCCAACAGGTCCATTTCATTTTGGTGTTGGAGGCCCCAGAGCTCCAGATGGGGTCCCAGAAGAATGAAGTAGAGGGGCAGAATCACCTCCCCGGACCTGCTGGCCACAATTCTTTGGATACAGCCCAGGATGCAGTTGGCATTCTGGGCTGGAAGCATGCACTACTGGGTCATATTGAATTTTCATCCACACACAGCCCCAAGTCTTTTTCTCTAGAGCTTGTCTTGATCCATTCTCCACCCAGCCTGTATTTGAGCTTGAGGTTGTCCCAACCCAGGTGCATCAGATTCATGGAAATGTTGTAGAGTTTTTTGGTTATGTGCAATCAGTGTAGGTTTACAGTGGAGGGAAAAGCCCCATGAGCTAAATTGTTGAGAACTTTATGTATGAACACCGAAAGTCTCTAATTTAAAATGAAATCTCTATTTTACTGAAAATAGGAGGTTCCTTCAGCAGCTTCTTCCTAAAGATACAACCCACAAAGGCTTGAAATAATGAAAATTGAAAACAATAATAATTACAGCTATGTAGTGGTAAATTCTGCATTTAATGTGATTATATCAATATCTGTCTCTGCTTCCTAAGCCAACCATAGGCTGGCTTAGTTTTGCAGTGAAAGCTCTCATCTGTGTGCTTGTACGTAATCTGGCATTTCTCCCATCTGTTCTCTGGATAATGAGTTGGGTTTTTTTCCCCTATGTCGTAATTCCTTGTCCATCAAAAATAGTTTTGTCAGATACATACTGAGTAGGAGCTATGATGCTCAGTATTTTTCGCTGAATAGAACTACATGAACGTTTTTAGAGCTCAACCTCTGATCTTTTATAGCTTAGAGTCAAAAGAGAAAGATGGGAGAAAGTACAGCTAATTTACTAACTGCTGACAAAGTCTGCAGATATGCAGAGAATGGGAGTTGCTTCAGGAAGGGAGAATTTCCATTTTTACAGGGTGTTTCCAAGGGCACCGCTTCTGCAGTCTTCCCCTTCCCATAGTCACTTTGATTTAAAGGAGCTTAAGTATATCCATGATTGCTTTGAGCCCTACTTCAGCTCACATCAAAGTGTGTAGAAAAACTGGCAATTAACTTTAAGGTTGTAGGATCGTGACCTTGCTTCTAAGATCAGAAATAGGATCACAAGTAGCAAGTTAGGCAATGTTACACTTCAGGACAGTAGCACCTATAAAGCCAGTAAATTTCAGTGCTTTTATTCAACTCTGAGGGGAACTGGTCACTGATTTTAAATGTCTCGGTATATTTTTCAGATTTAAAGTTACTTTTACATTTTTTTTCTAAAGCTATTTGAGAATTTTGCACCCGGAAGTTTTAGTACAGTACTTTTCCCATCAGAAAAATACAAAAAGTTAAATCCCATTTTGCAATGCATATTTCATATTTGTAAAAATACTTATTTGTTAAAACACTTAAATTTCATTTGAGGGATCAGTCTAAAATTCTGTTGATCAGGCAACTCTGACTGCTGCTTAAGTGCCATTTATAATGTGCCTAGAGGTCAGCTAAGTCTGTGCTGGCATGTGCAGGTGAGCTGCTGCCTTATCTAATTGCAGTTAGGAAGGTGTGTCTTAATTCTCCCAGCCCGTCATGTTGACCATCCATGTTGAATTTCTGTGCTGAGGGATTTGTGTGCTGTAGGGCTGGTTGGTCTGCTGCTTTACAGTGAATATATTTCAGCTAAAGAGCGTGATCTGTCTAAGATGACGGGGGGAGCTGACCATCAGAACTGCTTTTGCCAAGGGCATCTCTGCTGCTCCAGGTGCACACTGTGTAATGTCTTGCCAATCCCAGAAATAGTATCCTGACAGTGTCTATTTTACTCATTCAGAAAGGAGTTTGTATTCAGGTGTGACACTGTGGCACTTTGTGTTCAGGACTGGCGTGTATTTTGCCTGCAAGACACATGCAATGATTGTCTCTTTTCCTATGGGAATTGTCATGAGTGGACTCATGACCATTTCTGTGAAAGTGTGAGAGCTGCGAGAGTTAGATTATGCATTTTCAAACCTTTACACTGCTGTCTCGAGGAAAACCTGCATTTACTGGAGGAGGTGGAACACCACTTAAAAGTATTGGTTTCTTTTGTGATGTGCAATGCTAACATCAAAAAGTCCCTCACTCAGGCTTGATGTGCTTTTCATTAAAGCTCCTTGGAGGTCAAACGGTGCCAGACAGAGTCCCAGAGGCACAGAGCAGAGAACAGAAGAACTCTATGAAGTTTACACGACACAGAAACACTTTCTGCATATGGCTTTGCACAGAATACTCACTTTGAAATGTTTTTCCTTACATAAAAATCAACGGGTTTTTTAGGTTTTTTTTCAAAGTGCAATCACTTCTAAGGAGCTGTGTGATTTATTGTTTGTCCCGTGCATTTTCTTTGCTTTATAGAATATTTAATTAGTAAAGGTCCTTCTGTTTCTGAGCCTTTTGAAATAAGTTCAGGATCTCTCTGACAGCTGCCATTTTTTATACCCTGATGCCATTACCTGCAGCAAATATCTGCTGCTCAAGCTTGCTTTTCTCTGATCATGCTCAGTCACGAAAGGCAGTGGTCTCCCTGCTTATTCCTTGCCTTGTCTGCTCTTTTTTTTTTTTTTTGGAAACCAGATGGTGCATGCCACATGTAATCTGTGTCAAAGGCAGTTAATACTGAACTGCTGCAGCACTTTTTTTGTATATGGTGGATCTCATCTCGTAACAGTTGATGGCTTTCACAACTGGTTTTGTTGTAGGACAGTAAGTGCACTCTGAAAGAAGCAGGTAGTCCATCACAGAGATTGATAAGACAGCTCTGTCTTATGCTATCACTATAAAAATGGTGTTTACCTCAGTACAGTCAGCATTACTTGCTTCCCATAATCCCAACACAGAATATCTTTGTGAGAGTTGGAGGGAGATGCTACTTCTCTGCCCTTCTGGCACCTCAGTAGATGTTGAGAATCTGCATTGTCATCTGGTTAGCAACAGCACCAAATCTGCATAAAACAGATTTGTTTTCACTGGGCAAAATCTATAAAATTAGGCTTTGTTTTCATTAAATCTGTTACTTGGGTTTGCAGCATGATGGATGATGACTAATTCTAGTGCAGCTGAAAAGATGATTTTAAAAGACAGTGAACCACAACAAAGGCAAAAGCTTGTGTGGAAGACATGGTTGGCTTTGTGGCAGGAGTTGCGTAAAGGAACAGTATATTCATGCATGACAACATCCTTTTCAGAGGGAAAAGGCAGGAAGATTAAATAGAGTGGAGGTTACAACATGTGTTTAAAGTACTAAAGTAGGCTCCTTGCCTCAGTAAGATATACTTTGATGAGAGGAATTTGAGATCATTTTAGACGATAGAAGGTGAAATGTTCATGGCAGAGACTACAAAGCAGCGACATTTCTTTTGCAGGTGCTTGAGCGTCAGTGTTTATTAGTCATACATCACAGGAAAATCCATTTTGGTAATGTAAATAACTGGTTGTACATTCACAAAAGCAGAGTGAAGTCATAAAATCAAAATGTTGGTTGTAGCATTGCTCTGTGGTACATCCAACATGTTTTCTGATCTGAATTGAGGTAGTGGCATATTTTTAGTTTCAGACTTACGTGTACTTAATCAGATGAAATACGTTGCAGTTTTTTGTGAAGTTACATAATCTTAACTATATAAAAAAATTAAGAACCCATGGACTTGTATTGATGGTTAAATCCATTTTTCTATCAGTATATGTGTAGTGAATGAGTATGGTACATTAAATTAATTGTTCTTGCAAGGTGCTAATCATTTTTTCACTCTGATTATCAGAGAAGTGCCTTTCTTTCCCGCTTCATCTGTTTGCAGAAAAAAAAAATTGAATCCAGTTGTGTCTGTTCTGTGCAGTTGGCCACAGAAGTTGTAACAGGATTAAAAATCCAACATATGATGTGACCCAATGCATGTCACTGGTGGAATAGGATGAAATGGCAGGCTCTGATTTCCTTCTAAAACTTATTATCCAAAAAGGTGTGCTATCAGCCTGAAAAAGAAACTCAGAGTATTCAGTGCTCACCGAGGTTTATGAAAATAGGACCTTGAACAGTCAGTGTGTGTTTGACCTTTTGACTTCCAGAGAATTCCTGGCAGCTTTGTCCAACCAAAGGACTGTTTACGCTGGGTGTACAAGGTGTTCTGAGATTGAGCTGTGATACCAAAAAATGCCAGGAGTTACTACGTAGATGATTCAGTAAAGCAACAAAATGCCAAAACAGACTTCAATGACTATGTAAAATTTGTAGCACACTCCTTCAGGTATCTACATCTGCATCCAACTGGCAGAACTTCTGGGTACTTTTTGCAGATAGCTACATTTACCTGCATATCTTTTTATGAAGTAAATATATTAAAAAACATGTATATATACACACATATATATTTATTTCAGTAATTGAATTGAGAACATTTGTGAGGGATGAAATTAGATCTTGCTTCCAAAAAAATCTGTTTTTAAATCTTACAGTTTGTTATGGTAGTATGTTTTATGTTACATGAATTACGCTCCTTAATGTGAATATCTGGAAGATACATTCACCATCGGATTTAACTTGCATTTTGGAATGTCCACAGAAAAAGGATCAGCAGAGCAGTAATAAAAAACAGGCATTTAGTACATTTTTTTCTGACACATCTGTGAGCAGTAAAGAGACACAGGGTTTTACCAGCCCTGAACATTCAATCATAAGTGAAACTTTACAACTGCAGTAACAACAGCACTCTGAAAACATTCACTGGATTGCCACAAACTCTCTACTTACTACTGAAATCCTTAGATAAATATTGAATGAAATTTCTTATTGCAAGGCATGGCAAAGGAAAACAAACACACTTTCATATTCACTTTTTTCGCCTCCAAGGTACATCAGGTGACACGGAGGCACGTTAATTGAAGTTGATTTTTAAAGGCTTGATTTCCAGGCTCTGAGTTGCTACAGGTGTATCTCTCATGTGGTTACTAGGAGTGAAAGACTGAGGTTGTCAACATAGCAAAAGAAAACATCATGAATACACAAAATCTGTGTATGTGGCCACATACAGCTTCTGTATTTTTCTCTTTAGCTTAGCATCTCACAAACGCTGACAAGTTAATTTAAAAATTGGAGTCTGTTTTGTGTTTTGATAGTATTAGAAAAGGATGTTTATAAGAGAGGCTTTAAAATGCAGACATTCCCTGAGTTTATTAATCTTCTGCTCTGCATGTCTAGGTAAACAAGGTTTTTGCTTCATAGAACCACAGGATCATTTAGGGTTGGAAAAGACCTTTAGGGTCATCAAATCCAATCGTTAACCCAGCACAGCCAAGTCTACCATGAGGAATGCTGTCTTATTTATCTTTCTGTGGATTTTATTTTCTGTTTGGTTTGGGGTCTTTTCTGTTTAATCACATCTTCCGAAAATATTTTCAGCATTTCAGAATTGCAGTACATTTTTGTCTGACACAGGATGAAAATAACACTATAAAAAGAAAAGCATGTACTGAAATACTGATATGAAATGCTTTCCTGTTTTATTAGTTGTGTTAATACCATCTGAACCTGCAGAACTGAATCCATGGACTCTATCCATGAAACAGTTTCAGTGCTCTTCTACTTTTTCCTTAAGAAAGCCAAAGCATAAGAAAATTGCCAGAATGTTGAGGCTGTGCCCAGAACACTTGAATTTACTTAGTGACAGGAAAATCAGATATGCATATCAGCAATTGGTCAGATGGTAACACAGTTCACTGTTTTTACCAGTGAAACACACTGCAGTGAGTGTCTTTTGGAAAGACCTTTGAACAATATCCACATCACAGGGAGTTCATCACAGTGTGTGAATTCCAGGGTGAACAGGATTTTAACACAGGTACTGCTAGGCTGGAAGCAAGTCAGATGGCAGAAAATATGGTCAGAAATAGGGAATAAATGCAATTCTGTACATCAGGGCCTGGATTTCCAAGGAAGTTTAACAAGCTTGGCTTGTTAATGGCCTCTGAGAGCAGAAGTGTGTATGAGAGACAGGGATCTGAGCACCACCTCACGGGCTGTGATGAGATCTGTGCTTTGAATTGGAAGTGCCACCTCTAAGTTCAAAATTAAACACTGGCCTCCACACCATTCACCCTTCCCTAGCACTCAGCAGAGAGCCTCTGGCTCACATCCACTTTGGGTAAGCCCGGGCAGGTTGCAGTAGAGAGAACTCTGTTTTCTGGCCCCAGCAGCTGATAGCTGCCGTTTGAAGGGGTCGCATTTGTTCCAGGGCCAACATCATGGAGCCCATGTGGTACATCAGATCCATTTGCTGCTCATTTTCTGGAGTGATGTTGCTTGTAGAAGAGTTAAAACTTGAAGAGAATGGTGAATGGGAATGCTTGAAAAAATGTCAGCCTGCTTTCTGGGGGAGGAGCACCTCCAGAAGAGGTTCTTCAGTATCTCTGGGTACTTTACAAGCTCCAGGCTTGGGACATCAGAATTGCATGCCTTGACATCAGCATTGTTTACTTCAGGAACAAATAAGTAATGTGCATGCTAGAAACTGAATTAAGCTGACATGTCTTCTACATTCAGCAGCAAGCGCTGCAAAGTGGGCCAAAAGCTATACATGTGCCTGTGGGCAGTGCCTTCTCAAAAACAAGTACAGGTTTTTGTGAGTGCCCACAGCTGTCTTTCATTCACAAAACCATTCACAATAATGGGCTCAGGATTTATCACAACAGCAAGAGCAAAGACCAGAGATAGTAAGGGTTGACTGACCCAGATGTCACCAATGAATGAGAAGGGCCTAGAAAATGGATAGGGCTTGTTGTGATCTTCTCATCCAAGGGTATGCTTTGGCTCTTTGATTTCTGCTCTCTTTGCCTTCCAATACTAGCTACTAGTTTTCAGAGTCTTACCTTTCCTCAGAAAATGTGATTTTTCAGGGCTCTGAAATAAGTGAATTTCAAAGCCTGTAGTTTCTTTGGCATCCTGCCTATCTGCAGCATACAGTTACCAGCCCCTAGATCAGCTTCCCAATGTGGGATCACCTGCCTCCTGGATTGTTCCTGCTCATCCTGCACTCAAAAAATAGAGCAGTCAATTGAATAAAGTCTTGTTTTGAAAAGCAATTTTACATTAACATTAAGGGAATATACAGACCCTAAAGTGAGGTTATGTTTCGTTTAGTTTGGATGAAGACAGCATCTCTATAATGTATTTTTGTTAACATTTGCATATTAAGTCTGTCAGAGTATCAGACTAATTTGGAAGATTTGTAAGCGATTAGGTGGTGATGATAGGATAAGTAAAATGTGTGACTGAACTTGTCTGGTCAATAAAAGGAAGGGATGAACCCTTCTGTTTGGTTTCCAGGTAGGTCAGAGAGAAGTAATTGCTGTATTGCTCAAATTAGAAACCAGAACAGTTGTTTTGGTGTGTTTAACCTCAGCCACACACAGCATGTCCTCACAGTAACCTCCCCATTTGCTTATGAATAATACCTCATCAAAGAGCCAACTGGCCACCATTTTATTATGAATTCTAAAATACAGCATAAAAGTAGTAACATCAAAGAGACCACTCAAACTAAGGCTGGCCCTACCTACCACATGCAGGGCTTGTGTTTCTGTTAAATCTAGCTTCAGGTGGCGATGCTGAGTTTGCTCCAAAGAGGCTGCCTCAGCTCACAGTTTCTCTGACCAGAATAATCCTTAGCTCTGGAAGATTTTTAATTTACTTGAGTGATTGTTGCATGTTGCTGAAAAAAAATTCTTTTTTTTTTCACCAATATCCTAGCTAGACACAGTTCAATTTTGTGTTTAAAATGGGAAAAAATGGACATTATTCTGTACTTTTAGCATTGTTGTTTTATCCTCTTAAAGAAGAGCCCTGCTGTGCAGTGTGCCAAGCATGTATTGACTTTCTAGGAGAATGACCTTCCTTTTCTTCATATTGCCTGTCCATGCAACCAAGAAAATGACACTTTCCTTGCTAAAACCAAAGTAAAGCTAAATGCTTGCTGCTATTTATTCTTTTTAATCTAGCTTTAAAACTGCACCACTACATTCATCAGCAGCTCAGAGTTTAGGAAGGCAAAGGCATTTTACATCATGATAATATTGAAGAATACTTTTGTCATGTGTTAATGAGTTTTATTTTTAAATTAAGAGTAAATGGGTACTGGCATCTATTAGATGAAAGAGACATTTATAAAAATGAAAGAGACTAAATATTTTGTAGCACTGCACCTACATTTGGCAATAGCAAGACACAAAGAAACTTCCCAGCTGGTGTGTAACTCTCATGGAGTCCTGGCTGGTTTTAGACTTCCCTGTAGATTTGTCAGTCAGAGCTGTAGGAAGATTGAGAGATACTCAGTACATATGGTCCAAAAATTTTTAGAAACACAGAAAATTATTAGAAGTCAGTGGCAAAGAGAAATTCAGTGACAGTACAGGGGAACTCCTTTAGGCTACATGGATCTTGAAAGGCGCAATAAACCATATTTTAGAAACTTGGACTTTAATAATGTGTGACAAAGCTGTAGTCAAGCCCTAGTCAATCAGACATCACTGGCAAAACTCCTGTTTAATTCAACTACTTAAAATATAGTAGTGTGTTTAGTATAGAAGTATATTTATATGCTCAAAGCTGAGCATCTAAAAATTCAGGCATATTTTGGAAAGCCCCATAATGTACTCTGTATTAACTACTATGTATTTTCTGATCCATCAGTGTTTCAAATCTCTCATAAAACAAGTATTTTGTGGGTACCTTGGTGTCCCCAAGAACAAGAAAACTCATAAAACAAACTGGTGTATGTGTTAGTCACATCTTTTTTTCCCTGGTGTGGTCATTTCTAGATTGCCTTGCCAACTCAGTTTGCTGTTTGATTTTGGTGTTCTTCCATGACCTAGATTTTTTGGGTTCAGCAAATGCAAAAAAGGAGGAGATCTCTATCAAAGTACACCAGCTTTACCCCCTCATCCCTGGAACATCATCTAGCCCAGCTGGTAACTTGGAGAAAAGACTCCAAGGAGAAGGTTCAGACCCAGCAGTACCTCCAGCCTTTGCTATGGACCTGGGATCTAAACCCATGATACAAGTTTTGCTACTTTTCTGAAATTTTGAATTTGAAAGGAGATTTTTATAGAAGGGAACTTTCTTGCTTTTTTAGCTGGAAATCCTTCCAGCTTGCCCTACCAAACTTTAAGATAGAATGAAGTGCCAGAACATTATGCCAGACACCAAAACAGAGCTTTTAAGTCTATGAAGGAAAAAAATGAAAGGCCTCTGGCCTGAGTGGAGCGGACTAGGGGAGGGGGGAAAAAAGAGGTGATAGATTTACATGTCAATGCAGCCCTGTAGAAGTGACCTAAATATAGACAGGTATTTCATATTTCCTTTTATAAATCCCATGAAATTTTGAAAGTACGGAAGTATTGAAGTGGTTTGGTTTTTTTTACCTTCCATGTGCTTGAGTTTAGCCCAATCTTTTTGTATGCCAAGCCTGCAAGGAGGAGAGCTGCCACCCTGAAGAGAGTGCTTGGCCAACCCAGTCCCCACCCCATTACTGGGAGTTGTCATTTCACCCTGAGGCCATAACTGCAGGAAGTAAAATCAATAGGAATGCTACACTAGTGTGTGTACATACCAGTCCTCTAAGTGACTTATTTATAGTCTGAGCTGTAATGTCTCATTCATTAAAATCTCACAGAGGTCGTCGTGTCCTGGCTCTTAAGCTGTAGAATTCTACTTAATACTCTCTTGCTCAGAAATCAACACTACCATAACAAGGACAAAAACTTACCTCGAGCTCCTGTCACTGAGCTGAGGAGTTTGGCCCTGCTGGGGAGCGGGGCACAGCTCGGGCACACCGTTTGTTTTCCATGAGGGAAATCCCGCGGCATTCCCTGCAGCGGGCACAGCCGGGCAGTGGCGGCTGTTGGCAGAGCTGGGCCATCGTCAGCCAAAGCACGTCGTACATCACTGTCCTCCTTCACAGCCAGGGAACGTGAGCAGCTAAGGGGAAGGGGTTTGCAAAAGCTGTGCTTGGGTTTTGGTAGCTGTGGTCTAAAGCAAGTGAAATATCAGGGTTTTGGAATGGCTGGGAAGACAGAAACGCATAAATGGTGCTGGGTGTTGGGTTTTAAATTATTCAAGCCAGTAGCTGTCGTTCATGACTGAGAGATATTTAAATGCTGTTGTAGTCAGTGGGAGTGGAACACTAAAATACCTTTCAGAGGTTAATGTCAGAGTTCAAGAGAAGGATTTCAGAGACATTGAACTTCACCTCTGCAGAGCAAATGAGCTGGAAGTTTTTGTCTCGAGGTCAAACTGAGTGGGATGCCTCTTCAGTCAGGCATCCAGCCCCACACCTGTACCTGGCGCTTGCCAAATCTGCACAGTCAGCTGGTTGCTAATGGCCACTGGGCTGGTGCTCCCTGTTGGAATCCCAGACTGGGAGGTTCCCTCAGGAATTTGCAGATGGGACATGTGACACCATGAAATACCATCACCTGCTGCTCTTCCTTTCCTTGAAAGAGCAGCATATACAAAATGTCGTAGGGAGAGAGGTTGGTTTTGTTTTTGTGAATTTTTGTGAAAGCAAGCCAAAGGTTTGTGTAAGGAGAGGTTTTTCTTGACTCTCAGTTTATTAATAAAGTCTTTCTTTGTTTTTTGATACCACTGACAGGTCCTACATTTAAGTAGGACAAAAATATCTCTTATCTCTGTGGCTCCCTTTTCTTTGAGTTACAATCCACACTGGAGGATTCTTCCAAGGTTTTTAAAGCTTCTAAATGCCTACAAGAGTTGCTATTAACTTACCACAATGCTCTGCCAGCCATCTGTTGTGGTTTATATCATTAAATATCAGTAGGGGCTATGTATTACAGAACAGGGAGAAAAGCTCTGACATAATAGAACTTGTCTCCCAGAGGAAACGATGGAGAGCCAGAGGCTACATCTTTTTGGACATTAAAAGCAGCTCAGACTGAAGCATAGGAGCTTGTACTGCAGGGCATTTTTGCAATCCTCTCTGTGCAACCACAGAGGTCTAAAGTCTTCCTGGTTCTTAGCAGGCAGAAATCAGGATGAGGTTTGTAGACCTTTAAGAGTAAGTTACTTCTTTCAAACTGTAGAGCACAATATTTTCCCATAATACATTTGCATTGCTAATGAAACTGCTTGAAATATGTGTCTCTGGGTGAAGTAGAAAGAATATACCTTATATGTATTTGCATTTCAATAGCACCTGAAATGTGTTGCAGGTCTTCTGTTTGCAGCTGGCTGTCATGGATAATCAGAAACCCAATACCCAGAGGAATTGTTTTTTAAGGGAACAGTTCACAGCTGGGTCATGAGATTATAGCAGATTTCACAGAGACTGACTGATGGAAGAATTGCAGCCAGTTTGGGCTCGTGGAGTAGCTCTGCATGTTTATATTCTGCATGGTCTGCTTTTATCTGCTTTACCCAAAGGAAGAACATACTGAAGGTTTTCTCCTTAGCATCTGACTTTGCAAATGCCACGTTATTTCTTCCACTGTAGTACATATCAGCTTCTCTGGTGTTTGTCCTGTCTTTCCCAGCTTCTCCAGCTGGAACAGGCATGGCAGGTAAAAAACAATTAACAGTAAAGTAGTGTACAAAACACCCTTAGCAACTTGCAGTTAACCCCCAGTAATTCACCAGTCCAGACTTCTGAATTCAGCTGTGACAATGTCTTGTGGGAACAAAGGAATAGCCGAGCACACAAGAAAGAATGATTAAGGTGATAGCCTAGAAAATTCTACTTCTCCAGTTCATTGCAATGCCTAGGGATGTGTTGAGACAAGGAACCATGGATTGCCAGTGGGTATGTTCATACACAAAGATACTGAGTATTTTGTTCAGACATGCCTAAGCTCAGACTGGTAATGATATATTTAAATCCAGTGAGTATGATCTATGTCCAATACACATAGTGTTTCATATTCAGAAATATTTTAGTTTGCTTGTTGTTGGTATGGCTTTTTTGTTTGTTTATAAAAGTAACCAGAAACAAGAGAGAGTCCAGACCTTCAGCTGAAGCCCTCTGTGTCTGATTGCAAATCATGTCATGGCTTGTTTCTTGTGAAGGGAGTGTTTCTAGAAGAAATAGCCCAAAATGTCAATTTCATTTGCTACTATTTTGCCAAAATATATAGAATTCCTTTAAAAAGTGAAAATAATTTAAAATACTAGCCATCTATTTGATTTTTAGCAACTGACATTCAATTATTTGGTGCCCAGTGTACTCAGAAATGCTCTAGAGTACCAATTTCTAAGACTTTCCTCAACATGGCAGGAAAAATTATACAGTGCACAGATAAACTCAAAAAATGCTGTGCTTCATCTGTGGGTATAATCCATTACTACTTATCTGTCTTTATTTTGTTCCTGTACTTGGTTACTTCACAGATTCCTTCACTTTGTCCTCATTAGTACCCAGGAACACATCCTTCATGAATGTCACCAGTGTTCTTTGTTATCAAACACAGATGTGAAGAAACCACTGAGATTTTCTTGATACTTTTTCAGTCATTGGAAATTTCTTTGTTGTTCTCTTTGGTCCGGCTCCAACGCTGTAGGAGTCAGTGATTGTCTTTCCACCAACTTCAATGGGATTTGGATCTTGCCTTTAATAGTTCCACTAAATTAATTTTATTCTCAACCTTCAAGTATGTCTCAAATTTATTTTATTTTTAAATTAATTATGTTTTGCTATTTGACCTTCATGGATTTTATATATTTTTGAATACTGTCTTTATTCCATCAGTTGCTTTTTGTAAAATTTAAACCCTGTTGCAGTCCTTTACCCATTAACTAATTCTACTGCTCTCTCACTTTCTTTTTCAGAATTCTGTTTTTACTCAGCTAACAATAAACTACTTACAGTCTCTTCTTATGGGGGTTTAGTTTTAGGTTTCACTCTCCAGAAGTATCCATGTTCTTCCTAAGCCAACTCCACTACCTCTTTCAGCTTTAACAAAACTTGTCTGCTGTGCTTCTTTGCCAGTACACAATGCAAATTTCTCTCATGAAAATAGATTTCATTTAATCAAGTCAGGCTGTATATTCACAACCATTTCTGACAGTGAACTTTTCTTAGTATCACAGAATTATAGAATGGCCAGGGTTGAAAGAGACCTTAAAGATCATCCAGTTTCAACCCTCCTGGCATGGACAGGGACACCTTCCACTAGACCAGGTTGCTCAAAGCCCCATCCAGCCTGGTCTTGAGCACTGCCAGGGATAGGACATCCACAGCTTCTCTGGGCAACCTGTGCCAGTGCCTCACAGTGAACAATTTCTCCCTAATATCTGATCTAAACCTTCTCTTTCAGTCTGAAGCCATTCCCCCTTGTCTTGTCACTACATGTCCTTATAAATAGTCCTTCTCTATAAGGACTTTCCTGTAGGCTCTCTTCAGGTACTGGAAGGCCACAATTGGGTCACCCCAAAGTCTTTTCTCCTCCAGGCTGAACAATTCCAACTCTCTCAGCTCTTTGTCCCAGGAGAGGTGCTCCATCCCCTGATTGTCTTGGTGGACCTGCTGTGGACTCATTCCAACAGGTCCATGTCCTTCCCCTGCTGGGGACCCCAGAGCTGGATGCAGCACTGCAGGTGAGGTCTCACCAGGGCAGAGCAGAGGGACAGGATCACCTCCCTTGGTCTGCTGGCCTGCTGCTTTACAGATGTATCTCTCTGTTGTTCAAAAGCCACATCTCAGCAGTGCCCAAGACCAAATGCAGAGCAAGGGCAGAAGGACTCTCTTCTGCTAACAGCAGGAAAAGGTTATATCCCCCTGACTCATCTCATATAATGTCACTTGTTCTTGTTAGGAGGGTTTAGCCAATGCATTACTTTGTTCATTTTGGTTGGATTTTTTTTAAAGGACTTGGAGAAAAACTGTGATGTTACACAAGACCTGAAAGTACAGGCAGTGCCAGTAATGTGGCAGGATGTAGACAAATGGGAGGCAAAGCCAGGTATGAGACAGCCAGTATTGAGGTAGCCAGCATTTCCCTAAAATCTTGCACCTAGAGGAGAAATGACTGCCAGCAGCTTGGTGATAGAGGAAAAAGTAAATTGGCCTTGTTCCCAATTCTAGTGGACACAGCACAAAAAAACCCATTATTCTTCCAGGTTTTTGTACTGCCTTTCGTAAGGGGAAAAACTGTGGCAAAGGAAGTATCCATTCACTCTTCCATGCCACAGTTAGGATGAATCAGTGAAGCCCTAAGAGAGGATCTGGCTGCTGTTACCCAGACTTTCTGTGCCCTGTGTGGAAACAGGGCAAATGATTTCATTCTCCAGTGCTTTCTGTCCTGGATCTTCCTTGAGCAGGAAATTAATACAAAAATGGAAAGTAGTTTGCCATTAACATGGCAGTGATTATCTGACGACCAGACTCGGCATCTATTGAAGTCAAAGGGAAAAAAAAAAGCGTCAGCTTCCAAGGGCTTTGGCTCAAGGCCTAGGAGAACCTCTTCAAATTTCTGAGGATTGCTAGGCTACTGAAAAATAATGTACGTACAGTGCTTCAGTGTACATATGTTGCTTTGATTATTTCATGGATATCACGTGCTTTGATGTTGGAGGCTACATAAAGACCGCCAAAAAAGATCTGTTAACTAATGACTGTTTATGCTGTAGTAGGCAAGTGCTGAAACTGAATTTGGCCTTTTTCCCCTGGGACGGAATCCAAATAAATGTCATGAAGTAACTGCACAAACAGCACTCACTGGAAAAAAAAGGTCTTTGTTTCACTAATAAGCTCTTTTAAGGAACAATGGATACAGTTTCTCAGTTTTCTTTGCATCTGACAAAATAAAGCAGGCAAGAATTCTATTTTAAGGCCGTTTGAATGAAAGCAATGAAAATTGGTTTGCTTAACAAAGGTAACTTGACTAACTGTTTGTTGTCGTTAGGAAGACGTGAGAACCCCTATGAATGTTTCTTAATTCCTGAAAGAATTGCATGGCTGAGGAGGTTTGCTTGTTTGCTTGTCTGGTGAGGGCAGTTGGGTTCCAGCACATCAGGCAGATTTCACGGGCCAAAATACACCCAAGAGTTGTAGTCAGAGGATGCTGATGCTTGGGAATTTACAAGAACGTGTTTTTTGCAGGGAAATTGCACTGTCATTAATTTACTTGTGATTCTTATTGAACTGCAGCTTGGGTAGCTGTTTTCTGTAATTCCTAGTAGCTTTATGTGATACCGCTTTTGGGACAGATGCTCTTTTGGTTGAATGTCTTGGAGCCAGATTCCTTCCGATGTCTGGGTAACTCTCATCCATTACACACTGGAAGAGCTGCTAGTTTGAGCCATGGACAGGCTTCTCCAAATCCAGCCAGGTCACCAGAACAAGTTCCAGTCTTTAGCTACGTGCTGTACTTCCCCTGCCAAAGGCTGCTGCCCTCTCCATCCACTCACACCACTTGTGCAGGAGCTCCCTCGTTTGTTTTAAGCAAAACTCAGCTCCGTTTGTTTTGCTCATCGTTGGTCTGTACCAAGATAACAGGCTCAGCCTGAAGCTGCGCCATGTAGGAAGTGTTCATACAAACTGTTCAATGAGCACATCAGTGGGGGTGATCCTTAATGAGGAGAGCATGGAATGGTGCTGAGCAGCTGAGAGTAGTAACCCCTTCCAACTCACAGCAGGGCTCCCAAGAGGACATCTGTTCATGGCTTCTGTCTGCAGCTCCTTTGTAGATCTGACCAAAGTGCTTCTGGCAAAAAAAAAGTGATTCCTACTGGGGAGGGGGGGAGGACTAAAAAAAAAATTTTAAAGTTTTTTTTTTAAAAAGTAGGAGGAAAAAACAGTTGTTTAAAATATTTTCTGTAGGGAAATGTTAATTTGGAAGAAATTCGAACAAGAAGTGAAGTGGTGCCTCTGGTGAAGGAATGGGTGTTTTATCCACTCAATGCAGTGAGGCTGGGACTTTACATAAAAACAGCTGGTTTGAGATTTCTCACAGAAAACTCCTTTTGAATTGAGATTTCAATTTGTAGATTTACATCTTTTTCATGACAAAAGAAAATTGGTTTTTCACTTCTAACACCTACCACTGTACAACTACAAAAAAAAACCAGAAGCACATTCTACTCCCACTCATCCTATAAAGACTTCAGCTTCAGGTCCTTACTGTAGAATTTGGCCCTAGCTATTTAAATGGTAAACTGCATTAAAAATTATGGGTATGACTGTAGCCTGCAATCTGTAGTGGTGGAAAACCTCATTTCTACATGGCTCTTCTGCTGTAAAGTGTGAAGAACAAGAAAAAGGTTTGCTGCCCACTCCAGCTCCCACTTAGTACTTTAGAACCCAGCCCTGATGTGTATGCACGTCACTGATTTAATAAAGGATTTCTATTTCTTAAAATAAACACATGACAGTGGGGCAAATTTGAAGTTTTGCTGTTTGTGTTTAGCTCAGAGCATTGTTATTTCTAATTTCTTTGCCCTGTAATTAAATATTAAAACCCCCAGCTTGCAGAATACATACTCTTAGTTACCATATTTCAATAAATATCTCTCAGCAGATTTTCTTTGTCAAATAATCTGACAATCTGTTGTAAGACTTTATCAAGGGAGTTTCAAGCAGTATGGAGTAGATCCCCCCTAAACTGCAATTCTCCACAATTACCCCCTGTGTGTTGCTAAAAAAGCATTTTCAGAACAAACTGCGTAGTCCATCTTTAAATCTCACCATCTCTTATTTCTTCAAAACATGGACCTTAATGAAGGCATAAATCCTTGGTACTTAATCTTTCTAAAGAAATGCAGTAGTGTTTGCAAGGAAAGGAAATTATGAAAAAAAAGTCAGTAACTACTGAAAAAGCACAGAATATCTCAATATCACTATTTATATAAATGTCAGAAGCTGTTTGCTTTATAGCAAAGAATACAAGAATCTAACTTCTATCTCCTCCCCCACAGATTTCAGTAAATAGTAGTCTCAGAATAAAATTATCTTCACTGTCAACTGTGAAACCATGCTATGATGCTGTAATCATAAGGATGGTTCCAGCTACAGTATACCTCTGCAGAATAAACAAGAAAAATCTTATAAGTAGGGCCTGTTAAAAGAGGAAAGGGCATAACTTAAGGATCAGTATATAAATAAGTTGTAACTCTTTTTTTGAATCTATATTGCTTTTCCTAAATGTACTAAAACTGTAAAGTAATATCAGTGGAAAATTGCAGCAGAATTATTTGTTTTCAGAGTTCATTTATAGTTAATTTCCTGTACTAGTAGTACAGGGAAAATGATTTAGCAGCGAGTCTAGTGTGAATTCCTTACAAGAAACCAGAAGATAAATAGCTTACTCCCCACTGCCTTAAGGTTTGGGAGCGCGGATGAATTGAATTAATAAAAACTTTGGATCCTTTGTGCACTCCAGTATGGTAGGCATGAAAGGTATTCCTCCACTGTGCAGTTTATTTTCTGTACATGTTCTCCAAGAAGGCAGCCTAGAGATAATACAGGAAAAATTACCTTCAGCTTTGAAAATCACAGTCTGCTTTAAAGTTCTCTTCAGGTGCAGCAGAAGGCTGTGGGCTTCCTACCCTCTGCCTGGGGAAAAACCAAAGGTGCTCCTGCACAACTAAGGCATTTGGCAATCAGAGGAGTGCAGAAAGGGCTTTTGCTATGCTTTCCATTCCTACAGGGATATGTGGTGATGTCCTCTATGTACATGAGCTCATCTGTGCTAGCTCATCCCCCTAACTTCTCCTCTGGAAGCCAGAAGGATATTTATTGTGGGGGTCGCTCCTGTGTCTGAGTGCTTGACTGCTGTCACACTGAGGGCGTTTTGCACTTTCTTTGTCCCTTTCTCAGCTGTTGCTCAGCAGTAACGTGCTGGCAGTGTCCATTTGAGGGAAGGAAGAGGAGCAGGAAGGGGGAGGACTTCTCATCAGAACTTGGCAGGAATTTTATTTTGGTGTAATTTGTCCCTTTCTTAAAACACATATAGATACAGTAGGATGTATATAAATACTAAAATATATGTGGGTAAAGACTAAGAGACACACAGCGTGTCCCACTCTTTTCTCATTGGTAAACTAATCAGACTAGCAAGTGGATATTAATAGTTCATGGCTGCTCCCCACTTTTCCTGCCCTCCAGCTGTCTGCTTTTGAATAACAATTTGCATTTCCTCCCAAACCTCTCCTAATAAAAGATCTCAATCTGACTAGTCCTGAGCTGCTTTGATTAGAGAGGACTGGACTGAACCTGCTGACCAGCTGCTGTTGTAGCTCTGAAAAACACATAAATTCACCTCCCACACATTTACACCCACACATTTTCTTTCCTCTGTTACATATGAGATACAGTACAAGTGGGATGGTCTCAATTATGAAGATCAGAGGAGTTACATGATTAAGGCTTCTTCTCTATTTCATTGATATCCAAAAGTAAAATTCACATTATGCTTTCTTACCTAATTCACAAAGCTTTTCTATACTGGAATATATAAATCTAATTTTAAATACTCAAATCAAAACATGAAATAAGCAAATACTATAATAAACTACTGAAACTTTGTTGTTTATTTTGTAGAGAATAAATTTTGGCTCTTCAGTATTGTATGTTAAACCAGAGGTTCATATTCTTGACTAACAAAATGCAGTTGAAGTTATTGATAAACCAGAATGTGAACTGATAACAGAACATTTTTCATTTGGTCTGTTCTAACTTACCCACCTGGAAAATAAGGATTGACCAATCTGGTATCAGAGAGTTGAAAGTTTAACAATGCTGGCAGCTCATTTTAAAAGGATGCCTAATAATGAAGTGTATTAAGGGATGTTATTTGTTATCTTGCTGTGGTGGATATTGACCATCAATTTAGGACAGAAGCTCAGTGCTCACCATGTGATCACAATGTTGTTGTGGAAGGAAAAGGCTGAATGTTGAGCTAAGCTAAGTAGCAATTAACTGTACTTGCTTTTAATCTTTTCAGATATGGCAATTTGAATTATTAGAATACAGGTTCATTGCTTGAATGTTAAGATGTTGGCTTAATTCTGAAAGGTGCCAAGAGTTGTAGCTGAGCAGCTGTTTCACAGTACTACATTTATACTTCTATAGTACTGCTGAAAACAATCCCCTTGAATTGAATAGAGTAGGATCAGGTCCAAGTTTGGATATTGTCCACAGTCTTCATAGGCAGACATGAGTGAGAAAGTCAGTGAGACTTGGTGTGTGGCTGGATGGGGACAGCAGTCAAGTGAGGAACCTGCTTGTGTACCTGCTTGGATGACCTGCTCTAAGTATCTAGTGTATTCAGCCACATATATATGGTCTTATTAAAATTATGCAAGTAATTAGATTGTGAGGATGAAGAGATTTGCAGTGAATGTACAAATAAGAAACACTGGCTGCTTCCTACAAAAACAGATGGCACTAATACTTGTAAATTAATGGAAATAAGTTGACGATGACTTCCTAGTGAAGGTCAAGGAAACTTAGGCAGGTTTGGATTATCCAGCAGCTGGAGAAGGTTATCTTATTTGCTCTGCTTCTACACATAACTGTAAAATGACTACTGCTGAAATCCATAGCAGCCCTGTTTATTTACTTTAGAAGTGTAAAACTGACATTTATATTATAGTAGGAAACAATATTTTAATGACTTTGCAGTCAGGGAAAAGTGTAATTATTGGACATACAGGAGCCACCACTCACATGGACAAGAGTGACCTGTTTGAAATGCTGGGTATGGATTGCCAGAGGGGCTTGACAAGTTCCCTGCTGAAGGTCTCTTAAACCCTCTCAGAACAGTCTCATGGATGCCTCATGGATTTGAAAGATGGGAAGCAATGTGGAGAAATGGCTAGGAAGGTAGTGGTGTGTTCCCACAGGGATCTGGTGTAGAGCTTGAGCTGGTCAACATATTAATGAGTGATCTGCACAACAGTGAAGTGACAATATTTGCTAGTGATCCAAAATGATTTTAGCTAATGGCATTTAAAATTAATTGTGTGCATGACACTGAATGGCAGATGAAATTAAGTGTCAGTAAATGAGAAGCAATGCATACAGAGAGAAACCTTCTTACTCTCTACACTGAATTAGCTGTAACCACTCAGGGAGCAAATGAGGAGTCCCTGTAGATGAAAGCTTCCATTCATTCCCTAGATGCTATATAGAGAAGAATTAGGAAGGGCACAGAGAATGAAACAAACATCTTGTACATCATAAATATTTTGTTAATATAACACAGAACAAATATAGATTTCCAAAGCAGGGGCATGGTGCAAGCATGGAAGCCATGCTTAATCAAGTATTTGAGAATCTGCCCTGAAGAAAGATCCTTTGAGCCATGATGCCTGTACTGACAGGCAAATGTCCCTGCAGTGGCACACTCCTCCCTTCTGCCTATTTTGCTCTAAGTCCAGCAGTGTCACCAGAGGGGGCAGTTAGGGGTAGTATCTTCTTCATCACCACAGCAAGACTTGTCAGCAGTCTCTGTCCAAAAGGTTTTTCATGAGATGTAGAATTTGCAGTTCTAGAGTCCATTTAGTTAATGGTTCCTGAGCATCTCTTGTTATTTTACATTATATATTTATATGAGTTTTACTCTCAGATACCAGTTTTATTTAAAGATATACATTATTTTACAAATACATTTTACATGTGTACCACAAACATTTCCATTATTTGTGTGTTAAACAGATGGTGGGCTGAGCAGCTCTGTCACAAGGGCCCAGGCAGCAAATCCAAGGCTCTGCATTATACTCAGTACTATTCTGTCTTGTCCTGGAACACCACTTGGTTGGAAAGTGTTTTCCTCAGCAAAAAATTCTCAATTACTTCTCTTTAAATGCCTTTTTTTTTTTTTTTTTGGTAGTAACCAAGTGTGCAACCTGCCTTTCTGTGTAATACCATTCTGTGCCAGCTAAGCACTCCCCTTGCAGCCCCACCTAACTCAGCTTTCCCTTTAGACCCCTCTGGTAACACCAGGGTTGGTGAGCATTGAAATGGTTGTGTGTATGTATGTGTGTGTGTGTGTGCACTTGGGCACATGTAGATGTGCAGGGAAAGGGGGCACAGGTTTATTCACTTAACAAGCAGCATTTGGGCTCAGTTTTGTCTTGAGCACTCAGGAGAGCGAGTAGCTGCCGAGTTGATCACATTGCTGGTACGTTTATAGTATAGCATGGAAGGTGCTATGTAAGTGCCAATTACTCTATTAATACTAGTAATTAGTTTTTTATACCCTACATTCATTTTATGTTCTTCATAAGAAAATGTAACCAGCGCAGACTACCTTAACTTTCATGTGTCTAAATGTGGTTCATTCCAAGGGTTAACCATACTTGTAGTTTACTGTATTAGTCCCAGTTGTATTTGACATAAAAATGTTTTTATAGCACAACCGAATACCAGCATACTTGCGGTTGCAGTCAGATGTTTTTAACTATATTGGATACAACCCACAATGGTTTCAGAAGATATTTCCATTGTTTTAGCCAGATTTAGAGAGGCTGGATTAAGCTATGGCCCAGTGGTGTTTACATATGTGAATATCAGTCTTAAAGGGCAAAGAATATGATGTTCCATAAACCTTTATACAGAAGTAAATACCTCGCAGCAAAAATGTTTTTCTAAGATCAGTTACTATTTCAACTATAATGACCTGCTTGGAGAAGGTCAGGGGCCAAATTCTTCTTTCATTTACACTGGCGTAAATCCACAGTAATGTAAGTGCAGGATTTGGGCTTGGGAGCTTCAAACTTTGGAATTAATTTTCCCTTGACCCACAACATTTAATGCAATCTATTCTGTTTGAGCTGTTAATTTAGCAAACTATTCCATGGATAAGATCCTGATAAACTACATAACATGAGAAATAAATTCAGAGCTTCAGGGCATAATGTAGTCCTGGGCAGCCCTTGTTTTAATTCTCTCTCTCTAAAAACAAAACCCTCCCAGTTTTGATCTGCCAAAAGGCTTGTTCAGGTTGGAGATGTTACTTTTTAGACAGAATATGTATATGTATGTGTATATATTTATGTATATCAGTAATTTACTGAAGTTCTGATCCAACTTTACAAGTGTACCAGTCCACATAAATCCTCAACTCATAACTGCCAATGCAAACACCCCTCAGTCTTTATCAGTCTTCTGGTTGAACCAAAGCTCATTTCATATATGTTCCTAATTTTTGCAGCTCAGTTTCAGTTTTCAACTTTATGGACTTCCCCCAAATCATCTCTTCCCACTGCAATTAGTATTTCTGTTCTTTTCTGCTTGCAGTGAACAGCTTGTTAATGAAAGGTAATTTAGTACCAATTTGAACATCAAAAACAGTTACTATTATGTAAATATAAAGGACATTTTTTAATCACATACTTGACTTCTGTGAGTGCAGTGCAAATCCAGTGTGTGTACACAAGGCAGTCCACAGTGCTCTAGAAAAAAGTAGCAAATTGTTTTTAGGTTAAAACAATTGGTTGTTTACATAGCTGAACTCAATACCAGATTAACAGATCTTTTGTTTTAAGCATCCCTTGTAGCAACCCTTGTCCCCAACTATGGGACTCTGAACATGCCCCCTCAAATTCACTCACTCACCCCTCAACCCCAGTGGAATGGGGGAGAGTACTGGGGAAAAAGAAGTGAGATCCATGAGCTGAGATAGAGATGAGTGATGCGCAGTGCGGTTGCTCACCACCTGCTGCTGCTGTCCAGCCAGTTCCCAAGCACTGATCGGCTCCTCCCAGCCAGCTTCCCCCAGTTTATTTACTGGGTATGGTGTTCTGTGCTATGGAATATCCCTTTGGCCACTTGGGTCAGCTGTCCTAGCTGTGTCTACTCTCAGCTTCTTAGGCCTCCCAGCCCACTCACTGGTGGAGTGATGTGGGGAGCTGAAAGGTGTTTGACTTAGTGTAAACAGTGCTTAGCAACAGCTAAAAGATTAGTGTGTCAACATTATTCTCCTCCTAAATCCCAAACACAGCACTATAGCAGCTACTAGGAAGAAAATTAACTCTCTCTGAACTGAAACCAGCAGAGCGCCTGTTCATTCTTCTATACCATTTATTTCATGCCCAGGCCCCACACTTTCCAGGAATCTTTTCCTGTCTTTGGATATATACACAGAGGCATAATTCCCTTTGTAGGCCATCCCTTCCAAATTTCCACTGAGTTTATTTAGTCAATAATTTTGAGACTCATTTGTCATAGCTGTCCAAAGGGCAGGAGAAATGGTCTGTGGTGTTGGACTGTTGTGCACCGAAGCCAGTTCTGGTTCTGTCACCATTGTGCTTGTCTGGTTCCATTATTTCATTCTTCGTTAATCTGGGCAGTTGTTACTGTAATGCTGTTGATACTGCATATAGCAACCATAGTAGGGATTGCATATAGTACGATATAGAATTAACATCATACAATTCAAGTCACTGGCTATTCTCACACAGAATCAAATCCCCTAGAGGAATGTACCAGACTTCCTCACCATCCCAAATCACCCATGATGTGCCTCCAGGTCCCTGAGCAAAAGCAATCCCATGAATGGTTTTGCCTTTGCCTGACAGGAATAACCCAGCCTGTCCTCCCCAGCATATTTTTTCTGTGCACTATAGAGCCTTTATCCCTTTCTTTAGTATATAATAAACTGGTTAGGGCATGGCTAGCCCAACTGGCAGATACCCTAGTGCTGACTGAGCAGGTGGCTTTCCCTAAATGTGCACCCCAATGTTTGAATGTCCCCACACCCTTTGCTCTCAGTGTAGTCTTTAACAGTCCATTATATCATTCCATTTCCCCAGAGGCTGGTGCATGGGAGGGGATGCAGTGGACCACCCAGTGCCATGCCCTTTGGCCCAACGAGCAGCAATTTTCATGGAAAAACTCCCCTTTGAGGTTGTTTTTCCTTGCAACTCACATATCCATGCCTCTAGGGTTGAGGTAGATTTGCCATTCCTCTTCCTTATGAATGATGAAAGATGAAAGGTAATTTAGTACCAATTGAAACATTGAAAACTGTTGTAATAGATATAATGTAAATATGAAGGATAAATTTTTAACACTGCATACCTGACTTCTGTGAGTGCAGTGCAAACTCTTTGTGTGTACACAAGGTAATCCACATTGGTCTTGGAAAAAATTAGCAAATCGTTTTTTAGCTTAAAACAGTAAATTGATTAACAGATCCTGTGTTAGGAGCATCTCTTGTAGAAACCGGTTACATGGTACTCTGCACATCATCCAAATTGTATAGGCCAGGCTACACATACACAGAAAATGAAGGGCCAAAATATTTCAAGAAGCCTGAAAATTCCTCTGCATATCTTCTACCCATGGCTCTTTCACAGGTCAGGAACCTGAAACAGGATCCTCCTTCTTCTAGTGACACACATCTGTAGCTCTTGTGTAGCCCAGCAACCTCCCAATATTTCACTTCTCAGGTGCCAGGGATTTCCTTTGGGAGCGTAAAGAGCAAATGATTGACTGAAGCACAAAAACATGTTATCATCCTGCCAAGAAGATTTTCATGTGTTTTTTAATGAGTTCTTTTTGTTGTCCTGGGCAGTGAGGAAGTTGATAAGCCAGAAGTGCAATTTCTGCCTGTCTTTGACATTGAGCAAGAGAGGTCTGGCTGAATTTCCCCACTTGACCATGCAATGTGTTAGTAGATATCTGCTATATTGAAACCTGATGTGGTTTTGGACGTGCATTGGATTAGTTTCTCTCAAATAACTCTTCCCATCTAATTTGAGCATTACACAAATACAGTAACAAGTGAGAGGACTTTTATAGTCGTTTTAATTCAACACAGAGCACAATATATATAACTACTGAAAACAGAACCAGAACTTGACAGACTCAGAGCTGGCGCTTCCCTAATCCTGCAGGCTCTGTGCAAACCCTAACGGAAAAATACCCAGGAGGGGATGGGATGGGATGATATTAAACTCTCTACAGTTCTTTGGAGATGCTGCTGTCTTTGGGGAGTCAAAAGTTTGTCCCTGAGACTTTGAAGGGAGTCAAAGTTCTGAAGCTCCATGTTGAAAAATCTTCCTTCTTTTCACAACTCCCCACCTCCTATTCTGGAAGCAAAACTTGCTTCTGAGCGCCATTGTTGTTTCATGTTCATGTAACTGTGCAAAAGGAAGGGGACTCTGAAAGTTTATGGTGGTTTTTGCTATGCTAAGCACCAGATGGATTTTTCCCCAGATGTCCTAACAGCTGCTGAAAAGGCATGGACTAGAAAATTACTACTTCACAGTTACACATGCAGTTCCTACATGCAGAAAAGACATGGAAAGGCACTGGTAGAGCTAGGGGTAAAAGGAAGCACATGTTTTACCTCCCTTCTTTCCCACCTACTGAAGGAAACTTGGGGCTTTTATTCTTATTCTTCTTTAGGTCACTAAGGATTATATAGCTCCTTACTTCTTGTTTTCCAATCCCATATTCTAAGGTCAGGTTTGAGCTCAGACATGTCAGGGAATGCTGCTTGTGCCACTTCTGCATTTCACTGGAACTCATTTATGTGCACTGTTCAAAATGTGTCAGTCACACTTCCACCCTTTGATTTCTCCTACTCCCATTTTGTGACTGGGAGATCCAAATGCAAGTAAATTAACTTAAGAAAAAAATCCTTTAACTTCAGTTAAACTAGAGTTTTACTCATTTCTCAGAATAAATTATTACAAGACTGTGCAGGTGTAAGCACCTACCACCAAAGACCCACAGCTACCAGGCACTTGGCAGGCATCCCAACATGACCAGTACCAGTACTTTTCCTCTCTAGTGGAAAAGATTGCTCACAGAATACAGTATTTGAGGTAGAATTAAAAGCTCTGGGAAAGGCTACTTTACTATGGTATGGGCTAAAGAAAGTTGATGCTGGAGGTGTCTTCTTTCTGGAAAGGAAAATATTTAAGGAATGTGGTATTAGCTGCTAACTAGATGCAAGCTGTATGTGAAATGGGCAAGACACTTGGTTCCATTTTGCAGGATGAGTGTGTTTTTAAAGTAGATTCTTGTAATCAAATAGATTCAGATGTATAGAGATAGATAGATAGATAGATAGATAGATAGATAGATAGATAGATAGATAGATAGATAGATAGATAGATAGATAGATGATATAGAGAGTGAGAGATAGATATCTACATATAGATACATATATAGATGGGCATTTTTTTATGAGAGTAGGATGGGAGGCTGTGGAGTTTCTTTTTTCTTCAGCATTAGAAGCCCATTAGGAGTTACTCAAAGGCATAGAAGTCAGTTACCCTGCCTGAAGAAGCCCACAGAACACAGAAAGCTGCTGTGCTGGTAACAGAAAAAGTCTGCTGTCTTAGCACAATGGCTTTCAGACTAGTCACTTATTTTTGGATGTAGTCTGAAAAAAAAAATCAATTGCTTTTATTAACCAAATACTCAGCTACAATCATTAATTAGGTTTAAAACTCCATTTATCTTGTATTTTTGTTTTTGTCCCATCAAAATAAGTGATTTTTTCCTTGAAAATGAATAAGAACTAGCAGCTGTACTTAAAATGTATTCTGTTCAATGTGTGCTATAATTGCTTTTGTTCCTCATCGCATCAAAATTTTTAAAAAAAAAACAACTATTCCAATGAAAGTTCAGCCTCTTTAACAGCTTATACATTTCTCTCTTGCTCCATTAGGAAGCTGATCCAGCTTCAGTTCCTGAATATCCTCGTAGTGTCAGTGCACACGTCTTCTGTCAAGTTCAATTAAGAATAGCTCAGATAGCAGTTGAGTATTTTTCCATTGCAAATCATAACTTCTTGACCTTTTCAAAACTTCTTCTGCAGATGTTCCTGTGATGGAGTGTCAGACTCCACTTGGGCATCATTCCCTCATTAATGTGAAAGAGTGTGACTCTGTCTTCTCTTACACAAGCAGCTTTGTTTTGTTTTCTCTGCTGTTATTTGAGTTTCATTTTGGAGTGTGCATATGCTCAGATTTCCCCTCTAGCAGCACAGCTGGCTATACCCAAGGGTGTGCAGTCTCGAGTTTACAGCTAGCACTGCTGGGGTGGGGGCAGTGCACTAGGGAGGAAAAGGGAAAGGAGGCAGTAGCACAGCCTTAGCAATGTGAAGGGCATGGATTTATTCTGTTTAGATGGATCTATCTTAATAGCTTGATCAGACTAATAAGGACATGGTAATGCTGTGCTGTAGTTAAGGTTTAACTATGCTGTTTCCAGTGGATAATTACAGCTTATTTATGAACTGCCAAACCTGACCAATTTGCTCACTAAGACCCCTTGGCAGAAGTAGCCATGTGTGTGCTATAGACCAGGTATATTAACTCCTGCTGTACAATGGAATTATTCTGGGCCCTGTACTATTTTTTTCTGATTAAAGGTGTTGATAAGTACTGATGCAAAAAGACAAACCTTTACTGTAGTGGAGCTCAGCCCAGGACCAGCTCTTTGCAGGACAACATTAACAGCTGGCAAATCACAATGTGCCTCCTGAATTCTTACATCTTAGAAATGACCCTGCCTCTTGTTTGGCACGATCTGTTTCCTGGTGTGCACTGCTCCCACATGCCTTCTGCTTCTGAGAAGGGATGCCCAAGCCCTGCTCAGGATCCCCTCAGCTCCTGGGGGCTCCTCTTGTCCCCAGCCTAATGAGTCTGATCCATGTAGACAGGATATGGAAGCAGACAAAGCCTTTTGCAGAAAGACCAATGAAAAAAAGAATGATTTTGGGGAGCAACCAAATTGCCAATTGCCATGCGAGGCCTCACCTTTGTGGAAACAGTGCTTTTCTTACATACACAAAAAATATTCTGTGATGTGTAGCTTTCTCAAATTTTAGAAACAAGACCAAAAAGACAAACCCCAAAATCCTGTTTGCATATTCTGGCAACAGTCCATTTACAAGGCATTTGACCATTTAGCCTCAGTTAAGACATCTTTGAAGGCACTGTATAAGTTTGCATTGCTTGGATTTTCTCTGAGTCCCCAGTCTCAGCTGTTGATGGAAGTTATGGTAAATAATGCTGGACACTTGAAAAACACAGATTAATTGTATGAAAATGTCACACAGGTCAAGGGGGATTGTGTTTCATCTTATTCACTGATACAGGGGAGCATCACCACTGGAATTTGTGCATCCTGTACTCTAACATGCTCATTTATTTGGCACTCCTTAATGGAAAACATGGAGCAATTATATGCAGACAATGCTGTAATGGAAAATAATTGAAGACAGACATGGTTTGGGGTTTTGTTTTGTTTTGTTTTTTTTAAACAATGCATGCCAGATCCTGCATGCAACAATCCTTTTTTTTCTCCCAGCATAAATGCAGCCAATGCTTGAACCACATATGAAACCACAGTTCTGAGGCTCTAACTTCACAGCCAGCTAGAAATGACCAAAACAACATCTGCTACAGTTAGAATTTGAAAGTGCTTTTTTGCTTTGTAGAGTTCCTTTCTCTGCTGAAGTCACCCTCAGCAGAGTTACTGTTTTGCAACTGTTTTATCTGAGTAAACAGAAAACTCAACGGTTTTTTTGAACTTCAGCAAAGGATTCGTGTGAAAATCATTCACACAAAAATGGATTAAGTATGTGTGTGCACAAATCTGTATGTGTGTAGTATGAAGCATTTCTTGTTATGTCTTCCACAATGCTGTAACAGTTAAAGCTTCTTTTATGTCAGTGTACACTTTGACATTCCCTTGCTTTTTATGGTTTTAAACATCAGTGTTTACCTCTGCATAAGTGAAGCTGTCAACACAGCACTTCTAATATTAATATGACATATATGCCTAATCTTGTTGCTCTTCTTGTTATTAATAGTAATCATAATATTTGAGTTATGGTAGTACCTCAAGGCCCAGCCCTCTTCTCTCTCACTAAGTTCTTGCAAAATAGAGGGTCCTTTCCTAGACAGTAGATCAGTTGAAAATCAGGCATGGAGAGGGAGAATAGTGAGCTGGAACAGGTCAGAAGAAGAATTGAAGTAGTGATGATGATGCCACATGTGTCAGAGGAATCAGAAATAATCAAGTTTAATTGATTTGGATGGTCAAATACATTTCAGTGCTTCTTGCATATCTTGAAGCATTAAATTATGATTATGGGAGGGGAGTGGAAAGCAAATAGCAGAAAACTGATGCTGAGACATAACAGATTTTCTTGTACTCAGTCATTCGTTGTCGTGTTGCAAAAGTAGTCACATTGGAAAAAGTTATTGTCTTTTCTTTTCTTTCTTGATAAAATATGAGTATTTCCACAGTGAGGTCAGAAATCATGGTAAAGGTACAATATGAAAAGATTTGCTGCCTGATCACTATGCCTTACTGCTGCTGAGTCTTTTTTTTAAAGATGTAAAGAATAATTATCTGGCCATGTTTTAATGATTTGACCATTAGTGATAGTGTTATGAAACAAATTTTTCTGCTCTTCATTGTTGCAAGGTTACAGGAATTGTGGGCAAGCAGCCATTAAGAAAGCTATAAGCATTCTACTTGCACTGCTATGTATTGGTGGAGTGGAAGGCAGGAAATATAACCTCCTGAAATTACATATTAATAAGCTACAGCATAATTTTCAGCAGGTGAATTTATGGGTTGTTTTTTTCCCTTCAAAATCTGACTTGCTCACAACTGCTGAAGGAGAAAATGCAGCTTTGTGGTGCCTAACTGGCACAGATCCAACATGCTCATGGTACAGTTTTAAATCCTGCATGAGTCAAAGATGCAAATAAGTGAAGATGGGCTATGTTAGAAGCTTTTAGAACAAGTTGTATGTAGAAATGGACCTCAGTTTGCAGATGACCTCAGTTTGCAGATGACTCAGGAGTGCTGCCTCCATCTGTCCGCCTGGCTGGCGTGGTAATGGAGGCGATTAGTGAATTGCCAACATGGCAAGCAACAGCTTCCCTGGTGGCACTGCCTTTGACTGATTTTATGCAGCAGTGAGAGGCTCCATGTTTCATTCCCAGAGACTCCATGTCCCAGATCAGAGGTTATAGGGATGGGAGGGCAAAAGCAGTATGATGTCTTTATTACCCAGAGGAAAAAAGCCAATTATGCTGAACACCAGTGCTGTTCCCCCAACTGCCATTGGCATCAGCTCCTGAGACACGGAGTTGCCAAGTGTCTTGGCCAATATCTGCTGTTCTGGCAACTGGAGCCATCCAAAAAATTTAAAAGAAAAAAAAAAAAAAAAAAAAGAAGATTAAAGGAATTATAAGAGTGACGAAGGAAGACAATTTTAGGGTCTGGTTCTTCAGCTAGTATCAACTCCCTGTGAACAGCAAAGACTTCAACACTTTAACAAGATTATTTATGGACTGGACTCTTACAGGACAGCTTGGGAATACATCAGCTTGCTATTAAACAAATGTACATTTGGATATTTGTATTTGTGTGTAACCAAATTACCTGGGAGTGCATGGGATTACCCAAACCTAGGAAAGAGGAAATCCCTCTGCAGTTATCATGAGCTCATAGCTGTACACAGCAGTGTGTCTGTGGCGTTGAGGTGTGCTTCTGTGCTCATTAGGGGAAGGACAGCATCTCACTTCAGCTTTCTCTGCCAGTTCTTTCCACAGTGCAAAGCAGTGGCTCTAGCCTGCAGATGTCAGAAGCTTTTTTTTTCACTCTGTCATTATTCAGCCCTTCTCAAGGTTTTTGAGGACATGTATGATGGTTGAAACCTGAAGGAAGTAGGTGTTTTCAGAGCCTGTCATATCCCTTCCTCCAAGGAACAATGTCCCTGAATCTGCCTGGTTGCCAGTGAAATATCTTCCCATACCAGCCCCTGAAAAGAGACTGTGCTCTCACTCCCTGAAAAGAAAGGATTAATACTTCTGAAGGTCTCTTTAGCAGCATAATAAGCTTAGTACATTTCAGGCCTGGGAGTTATTTACATAATTTTTATGGGAAGCCAAATACATCAATAAGCACATTAAAAATATATACCAGGACAGTGGATTATAGGAAAACTGAGAGTGCCAAGCTTCAGAATTATGAAAATATTTTGAACTGTGCAAATGATGAATGTGATGCCCTATTATGAAGTTTGAGCTAAGGCACCCATGTCTGTGAGCTCACTTAATAAGGCATCATATAATACAGTATGGTGAAAATAACAAAGTTGGTTGTTTTTTTTTGTATAGTGAAAGTGCTCTTTTTCTTTTCACAATCATGAGACCACATTTTATGTTGTTTTTCAAAATGTAAAAATAATATTTAAAAATAATATTTAAAACAAAGGGGAAAAATTTGAAGAAATTCAAGTGCCAAAGGTATCTTTCTAAATTGTCTGTCATTTTAACTTAGAAGGAAAATACTTCTTATTTTTCCAGTTCAAATTTTCCCCTTTATTAAAAAGAAATGAAAATTAGATACCTCCTCCCCCACTTCTCCCCTTTTTCCTTCAGCTTTCTTTTGATATAAGGGAAATTGGAGTGAAAAATAAGCAGCTTTCTCAGTTTTTACCACCCCCCCAGCCCTTGAAAAAAGTCAGTTTTAGCTGACTGCTCTTTCTCTGCATGCTGAAAAGTGAAAGTGTGTTCTTTCAGCACCAGCCCTGACTGGGAAAAGGGCTGGTTTCTCTGGAAGAGTTTTCTTCTTGACTGTCCTGTAGCATGATCCAGCTGCCCTCTCCAGGGATCTTGTGCAGGGGAACTCGGGGGACAGACCGTGTTCCCCAGGAGACGCGCCAGGCTGAGCTCAGCCTGACCCACCTCAGCCAGCACTGGAGGCAGCCAAGAGCAGGGTTAGAGCCAGGCAGCTCCTCAGGGACATCTCAGACCAGTGCAGGATGTTTCCCATCTCTGCAAGTGGGTTATATTGTGTATTTAAAGATCTGAAGTGCCCGGCGTCACAGGAGAGCGGGAGCATCCAGACAAACCCGAGCTGCTTTCGTGGCTGGTGCTGTTTTCAAGTTAGAAAAACAGTCAAGGGCTTTCGGATAAGATGTGCATGTCAAAAGGCAATAAAGAAAACAACTGGTCTTAAAAGCTAATTGCCATGCACCGTTGAGATTGGGACCAAAAAACGTTAGCTAATATTTTAAATGTGAGTGAAGGGTCAACAGATGAACCGTATTGTAAACATACATGTCAGCAGCAGGGCAGGGTTGAAGATAAAATTGGAACCATGTGCTTTTCCATTTCTCATAAGGCACAGAGGTCATGACCCCCATGGCTTAAAAGTCCCTCAACAGGGAAAAATATAATAATGTCATATGTCATGCAGGGAGATGCTGTGCTTATTAATTTTGTAAGGTACATACAATTGCTAAGAATAATGTTTTGTACTGTGAAGGAGAGAGTCTCTTTTAAGAACATCTGGTTTTTATCAAATAAAACTACTCTTGAATCAGGTCTTAACACAATACATGGAAATACAGTTAGAACTTACAATGAACTGTAACTAATCCCACAAACTGACGAATCAGCACAAATCACTAAATATGATATTTAGAGCAAATGAATGCAGTCATCTGATAAACCTTGGAACTGCCTCATTACTGCCATTTATTCAGTCATTAAAGAGCTGTACCAAAGTTAGCGTCCACCCCATTTCCACCCTAATACCTGAGGAAGCTGCAAGCTTTTTCTTTCATTTTCCTTTCCCCATTAATAAATTCTACCTATTTCCTTCCATGGTGTAGTTAGGTGGTTATTGTGCTGGGTGTTAAGTTAGAAGGGGAAGCAGAAAGGATTGACCATTGCACCCAACCCAATTCCCCTGAAAAAGACAAGGATGGCAAGGTGGTGCTCTGAAGGCAGAAGGCGCTGCTGTATTTGTGGCAGCTCTGTGGATGGTTTATGGATGGCAGTGACAGTATGCTGTCACAGAGAGGAAAATTCTCATAGTACCTACCTAGAGCTTCAGCAAGTTTTTATCCCAAGAAGCATAAATGTGTTCTGCAGAAATTGTTCAAGAGTGATACTTTCCTGAGATGCAGATGTTTGTGGGCCTTGCCTCTTGTAAAAAAAATAGAAATGCTGTTTTTAGCATTTATTGTGCATCTGCTCTTGTTAGACATGTCCACTAGAGGACTAAATATGGGATTGAGAGAAAAAGGTTCTGAGTTCCGGTCTTTGCTTTGGGTAGGTTTTCATGTCTTGGTAGGAAAATCTCTCTGTTTCTTTTTCCTAACACTAAAATGAAATACCTGTTTCAAAGCATAACTCTGAATATAACTAGTTGCAATTTCTCTGTTTCTTTAAAGATTCAAAAAGGGTATTTTTGTATTAGAGTTATGTCACAAAATGCCAGGCTCCTTCTGGCTTTTCCATTCCTCAGGGTACTGCAGTTCCAACCTCATTTCTTCTCTTCCCAAACCAGACTTCTCTCTCCCTATCCTACTTCCTATCACTGTTCCACTTGCATTTCTTGCCTGCCAGATAGCTGTCTGTTTTATCTCCCTTTATATGCATTTCAAAACTGAGGCTCTGAAATGTCTGGGATGAAAATTGCCCTCCAAGAGGCCAAAGTGAGGAAGGAACTGAATGTTCTACTTAATTCAGATGAATCCATGCTAAACCTGTTTTCAGCTGTTTTCTCAGATGCAATTACCAAATGCTACCCAAGCCAAAAAGAACTTGTCTGTTGACTTTTTTTTCAGTCCTTGTGCTCATGAGCATGGAGATCTTTTATAGTGAATTATATTCAGGAATATCAGGTTAGAAAGAACCACCTTTGAGACTGATCTCCCACAGTTGCAACAGATTAGACAGATGCCCAGTTCAGGAGTGCACAGATCTTTCATTCCTGCAATCACAGCACACAAAACACTACTTATTAGCCTTCAAAAATACATATTTGTAGTGGAAGGTCAAAAGTCTTGCTACGCTGTGCCATAGGACTCTAGTAGGAGAGATCAAGGGTATTGCAAAATGAGATTGTGTGTGAAATACAGTTCCCAGGTGGAAAAAAAAGCTGACTAATAACCATTGCTTCTGAGGAAATAGGGAAACCCAGTAAAGTACCTGCCAGTATGACCTGAAGGAAAAACATGTGCTTTTCCATTGAGTCCCAGTGGGATGTGCCAACTAGATGCTGAAGGGAATGTAATGCCTTAAAGCATGAGTGTGGCTGCATCTTATTGCAGCATCCAGTTGTTCAGCAGAGGGAGGAAAATACCAGAAACAAGGGCAGCAGGGTGATTAATTCTTTACAAGGCATGAAAGCTTGAGGTTTGTTTGGTATAAGTGCACTGCAGAGATACAGTCCCCTTTAAACTCCCTAGCACCAAGATGCTGGATACCTACAGATCTGCTTCAGAACCCACTTTCTGGAAATTTCTCCCTATAAATTAATTGTTCCCTTCCCTAATCCCCTCAAAATCCATCTGAAAGCCATTTAGGCAACTTGTCACCATGAGCCTCATTTGTAAGCAGCTTACAGAATTTCACTCCTCAGACAGCTAAAATCCTCTTCCTAACTTAAACTACATTTATTCGTGATCATTTTATTGCAACTTGATCTTATGCTCTATGGTCATATTTACACAGAACCATGATATCTTTTCTTTGCCTTTCCTTTATGAGGCTGAACAAGTCAGCTTCTCCTATTTTCCTATAAAAGGATGCATTCTCTCTCTTAATAAATTCTGTGATCCCTCTTTGAAACTTGGTTTCCATTCTGTGGTTGTCCTTAAGATATTTAGAAGTAGGGTATCTGGGAAGTGTGAGACCATGAACATTAAATAAGTTGTCTGTGTGCATGTGTTAAAACATATAAATTATGCACTCTGACAAGTATCTCTACACATGTATTTTGAAAGAAAAAAAAATCAAAGTTTAGGTTCTTGCCAAGCTCTTCTCCTACTGCTTGAATCACAAGACCTCTTGGAGTCCTGCTCAGTTTAAGTAGCAAGTTGGAAGAAGATGCAGCACAAAGAGAATCAAAGCAGATCTAAATACAATAAAAAATAGCTACCTTCTCTCTTCTTCTGAGAATTGTGTAACCTGGCCTAGTTTTGGTTTTAGAAAGTTGGTATGTGCCCCTACACGTATGGCTTCCAGCATAAAGAAACCCTAGAACCAGGCATGTTGTTAGCATGTCACTTTTCATACTCCACTCATCTTAAGGGATTTCATAAATCATAAGGATCTTATTCATCTTTAAAACATTGTCAAAAGCACTTAACTCTTTTATGCCCTTCTAATTTTAATTTTCATTATTTAAGCCTCCTATAAATGCATATGGCTTAAATGCTCATATAGCTGTCAGTACTCCCCCCTGATTTCATTAGCTGCAAATTTTTGATAGAAAGCTGTGCACTGAAACCACTGTGTTGTGGAAGACTTAAAAAGGTATTTTGAATGACTTCTCCTGGGTCACCTTGTTAAGGCATTCAGCATTTACTTGAGGTACCAGTCTTGTGTTTTAGTAAATACCACTATATTCTGTTCTATACTTAAAGGCTATCTATATTCTGGGCTGATTCTGCAGCCACATCTGCACAGGCCTAGATCTGTACATCTGCAGAGCATCTTTGACTCTAGCAGTGCCTTGAGCAAACAGCAGTTCTATAATCTTGATTAAATTTAATAGCCAAAAGAAGAGGCTAACCACAAATCAGTGATGGTGAAACTGAAGCCTTGCCCACCTCACAGAAATAAGAGGGTTCTGTGCTCTCATACCCTACCCCAATCATACTTAGATCTGTTTGAAAGCCAAACCAAATTGTAAATGAATCCAAAACCAAACCACAAATTGGCTTCTGGCACTTTAAATGCTTTTATTTAGGTGCCACCCAGCTATGGAGGCTCCACAAAACCAAACTGGTGTTATTATCATCCTTTATTCTACTTCTGTAACTGCTTCTGGCACCATCTCGGGCAATTTAAAGCATAATTAACAGAGTGAAAGACAATGAAATTTTGACTGAAAATGGTGTATTACTGTGATCCCATAGCTTTTCTTTCCTGACTACTGTGTCAAAGTTTTTCATTAGAAAGCCATTTTTTCTTCTTGTAGCTTTCCTTAGACTTCAGTCTTCACACAGTTCTTATATTCAATCCCATCCACAAAAGCTTTGATAATGAATTTTGGGGGAAATAAGAATAGATATTTTGAATGGAGAAAAATTAGTCTGTTTTCATGGTTTTTTGGAAATTTGTCACAAAAATGGCTGTCCTGTGAAAGTCCACATTTGTGTCTTTCACTGCTGCATTTAATCTGCTCCAGTTAAAGAGCTACCAAAAGCCAGATTCTTGGAGATATTAGAAAGTTGTGTTGGTGAGTGTTCCTGGAACAGGGAAGAAAAAGGTTGAGCATTGTAAGCTTCTTCAGTTTCAGCTGAGATGTAAAGGTTTGTTTTTGAGAGCTGTGATGTTTTAGCCTTGGCATTGACTCCCTGTTGTTGCCTCCCTTTGAGGTCCAGGTCTGTAGGAACCACTGCCTTGGCCAAGGCAGGTTATTATTGCTAGCAGCTCATCTTTGTTCCCAGCCAGGTTAGGACAACATGCTTATCTTCCCAAATGGAAAAGCACAGCCTCCAAAGGTTGCTGACTCTTGGCCTGGTGACTGTGATGTGGTATGGTGGCTGAAATGGAGACAGAGTAATGATCAGTGTGATTCTGGTTTTGTGACAAAGTCTGTGGCAGAATCTCATTCACTGCAGCAGAGCAATGGGCTCAAGCCAGAGGGAAGGTGACTAATTTTGACTCTTTGGGTGTTTTACTCTTAAGTGTTGATCTCTGATCTTACCAGTCTAAACTCAATGTTTTGGGGAGGGAGGGGGGTGGGAGGAAAGTCATATCTAGAGCATGATGCATCTCATCCTAAAACAGACATCTAAGGTAAATCATGTGGACTACAATGTCGTTGCCCATTTCTCTCTATGCTGACTATAAGAAGCATCAGTATGACTGGCTCCAAAACACAACATCTCTGTTGACACTTACAGAAAGATCATTTGCTGGAGAGGACTGAAATGGCATGGAAAAAAAAAATCCATGGTATTTGGGTGGAAATCCACCTTCCCATTGCTGTTACCTTATGGACAACAATTCAGTACATATAGCAATATTCTACAATACTCCTCTGTGAGACCCAGGAGTGACTCAGAGATCAGGAGTGGTTTTCTGTGGTTCTTAACCCCTCTGTTTGCAATCTCCCCTGTGCTGGGTAAAGCAGGAGGGATGAGAAGGAGAGAGGCATTGAATTGGTCCTACTTCTTCCTCCTCTGTTTCTAACTTTTTGGTTTCATTTAACTCCTATCTTAGTGTTGTGTTTCCCCATTTCCAAATGTTTAGAATTTAACATTACATTTTCCAATGAAGAGTGTAATTCCTTCCCTCACTTCTAAATAAAATAATGAAAACACATTAATTAATTTAATTCATAATTTTAATGCATAGGATAGCTAAAAAGTTATAGTAGAGTATCTATTTAGATATTCACTTTCAACAGTTTTTAAGCAATTGCTTTTAGGTATCATGGTTTTACAGTGGCAGACTTTTGTACAAAATGAAAATAGCTCTTTTTACATTTCTGATTCAGTTTTTCTCAAGCTTTCTAAAAAGCTGTAACTTTTTTCTGTGTGAGATAGAAAGTTGACAGTGGTTTATGATCCCCAAGGCTTTAGAAGACACCAGGATATTTCAGTGATGTGATGCCTGTGGATCCAGAGGCACCTTGTTATTCTCTAACTGTTATTGTTACCTTATGAGACTTTCTGGTTCACAAGAAGTGCTTGCCATAGCACCATCAGCTGCTGTCTGCAGTTTACTTTATGAAGTCTCTTTATGTGAAGCATTTCCAATTAAAAAAAAAAAAAAGGAACTTTTATTTCTGAAATCTCTTATGGCACAATGGAGGAAGATGTCTGTTGTTCTCTGTGCTCAGCACAGCCTAATTTGGGGGCATACTGCCAGGTTCAGCATGCTTAAGGCCTGTGCACAGCATTTGAGCTGCTAAAATATGCTCTGAATTTGGAGGGAGAATATCTGCAAAAGCAGTCTGACATAGAAGAATTTTTGTAAGTAAACTAATGAGTGATTCAAAGTTTACCATGCGCAGGGAAGTATAGTTTGCAGCAAAATTTTTTCTTGCTCTCTGCTTTTTGAAATGCTTACAGCTACTGTATTCCTATTGCTCAACACCCAGGCTTCTTTGCTAGTAAGCACAGGGGTTATTTTCTGGGTTTCATTTTCAAACCATAATGAAACTGAAAAAGCAACAAGGACTGGATATAACTGCAAATTATGAAGGCCATAAAATACTCCCAGCAGACAGAATTCTCTGTGGCAGAACTGACAGTTCACCTCACTTGGTAAATACTTAGCACTACTACTACAAAACAAACACTGGGATTAATCACAAGAAAGGTCTGCAGGTTGAAAACCTTGAATGAGCAACTGCAGAAGGACTTTCAGAACTGCTTCAGTCTGTTGATGTATCTCACCATAAAATCTTTCCATATTCATATTTGTTTTTTGGCTGAAGAAGTTAAACAGTGGTCTGGCTGCTAGTACAAAGTGTTCTGTCTCCCTTCCCCTCCTGCCTTCCTGTATTGCCTTAACTCCAAAGTGAGGGGAGGAGTCCAGAGACTGAGCAGAATCAAATGCAGGTGGGCATTGAGTGCTAACCAGCCAAGACAAACAGCGCTCCTGCTGTCTTCTATCTTTTTTTTTTCCTTTTATTTTCTTTTTTTTCCCCCCCTTCCTCTGAGCTGTCCTACATTTGAAGCTCTCAGCCTGTTTGTAGCTGCTGGTGTGTGCAGTGATACTAATTGCTGTAGTGCTGCATCTCCCTCTTGCTGGCAAAGACACACTCCTATTTCTTTTACATTCTCTCCTCCCCCTCCACAAACCTTTTTTCCCTAATGGTTTGGTTTTGAAAGGAAAAAAAAATATGCAGAGAATAATAGATCTGTGCAAAAAGCCCGGTAACAAAGCCAGGAGAAACTTGGCCAGCTTTCAGCTTTGTTACAGACTCGAAGCTCAGCCCAGGTGTGTGGAAAATTTTGCGACTGTTCTCCAGGCTGCTCAGCAAAACCGGGCCCTCTAGCATTCAGACTGGAGCTGATTTCTGGATTCACATGGCAACATGAGGAAAATCCAGGTCCCACGTGGTTTGTGGGTCAAAATCTCAAACTCAAACAAGGGACACCCGGCCCTCAGCCTACAAAGTCAACCAAAGCAGATTTACACAAAGGCTGTGTTGCTCGATGCTGAATTTGACAGATAGCTAAATTTCTCTATAAGCATCAATTTTTAATTACAACAGTCTGATTATTGATTTTTTTGGTCAGAAAATTATACTGAAATTTTGCACCTGAAATACAGTTAATGTCTCACATCATCCATGGACATATGGTGAAAACATTAAACTGGGCAGAAGAAACTAAAATCAATCTCATCTTCTGTTGGCTAATTAGTTCCTTTAGGCAGCATTTTGCCACATGATCTTTCTCTTGGTCCCAGCTCTGCTATTGAGTTTGACCACACTTTGCAGAAAGTAATTTCACTGGGTGGGTCCCAACAGTGGACACAGAACCACAGCTCCTGGCATGTTTTGTGTGTGCGTGTATCAAATTCAGCCCTGCAGTCCCTTTTTATATGTTCTAATGTAAGTATCAGGTAATCTGCCAGGTATTCTCTAAGCCAGCACAAGGTGACTGCTCTTGAAGAGACTTGCCATGCTTTATTACAATGGATGGTTCTTCTCCATCTCTTTGTTACCTCCCTAAATTTAAAACACACGTCATAAATTCTGAAAATATTAAATCCATACTGGCACTTGCCTTGTTTCAGTGGCACAGGATGGAAGTAGAGTCATTCAGGCACGGTCTGTGAGTGGTGCCTCCCATGTGACATCCTGCCCACCCATCCTCTCCCTGCTCCCCCTCACAGGAGCTCTGCCTGACTCCCTGCCAGCTCACCCTGGTATCTCAGCCACTCCCCAAACAAGATTAAGTGAAGCTGAGGATCACCTTAGAGAAACAGAAGGCATTATCAGGTTGTGTTTTTTTAACTGTGATCCCCAAAAAGCCTCACAGGCTTCCTTGTCATCAGCTAGATGAAAAAAGCCTTCTGCCATCATAATGTACTTGTTGAGAGGTGATGGAGGATTTAACTTCTGTGAGTGCAGAGGAAAGCTTTTGCCAGCACTGAATCAACACCCAGCCTCCATGCCAGCAAGAAAATGCTCCCCCATATCCAGCACCCAATCTGCTCAACGTTTCTTGCTAGGACTCAGATGCCAGCTGCCTTTTGGGCTGCAGGCAATTATGGAATATGGTTGTTCCTCCCCTTTTTCTCCTGGCTGCATAGCAATTTATAGATTAAAATCTATATCTGTAATGTTTTGCCCCGTGAAAAGCTGTTCAATGCACAACCAGTCATTTTCTGCATTACTGCTAGAGGTACCTAGAGGCTTTAAAAGTGCACCCAAGGTGGAGCATGGGGTGAATGCCCTGCCTGAAAGTGCAGCAGTTGCACTACATGTGTGGCAGTGTCCTTACATGAAGAGAATGGTCTTGCTGCCTTCTAGCAAGTGCCAAGAACAGTCTTTTTTAAAAGAATTCAGGAATGTCTAGTGATAGCCTAATACGCTGCAAGGATTGCAACACTAACTGGCAAAAAGGAGAAGAAATGAAATGCTGAGAGCATTTTATTGAAATATAATACTGAGAGCCAGAGATCTTCTGTAAACTCTTGCTGCTGCTTTAGACATGCTGAGTGCAACATTAGGATGGGCAGTCCAGTGTATAGTGACAGGGAGACATAAACTTCCCAGCAAGATGTGCTACCAGTACCCATAACTGTTTTTTTTTTTTTTCTTGTCATATCCTAGGTTAATACAATTGTTTTAAATCTTGTTTAAGTTTTTCTGCTTGCACCGTTTAGGAGAATTTAACTTGTCAGGCTTTATTATAGTGAAGATCCTCTTTCCTGCTTTACAATTTACTGCAGTGGGATTGCAAAAGGGAGAAAGTCAATTAAATGAGCGATGAAAACACTCCTAAGGATATTAAGAATTTGGATTTTGTTTGCTTTCTGCTTTTAACAAAAACCCACTGTCAATTTGAGTGCTAAATTACTCAATATTGTTTGGTTTTTAAAAATTAATGGTTCTAGTGCAGTGTAGGTCCTGCTGGTTGCCTTGGTGCTTTAGCTCAAAGCAGGAATGCACTTTTGAAACAATCATCTGACAATCCCCATTTATTAGGGTTTTGTTTTTGTTGAGAGCAGTCTTGGAGCATGGGAGAGTTATGAATGAAATCAAACTGTGCATGGATGCTACAGGAGCACACTTAGCACACTCCTGCCCAAGAGTGGCATTCCCTCCTTGGGTCTGGAGTTGAACTGGTGTGGAGCAAACCCAGCTCCAGAGGGGTGTGGGGATGATGGTGGCTCGCTCTCAGCAGCAGGTCTCCTGTCCTGCAGAGATCTTCTTCACCTCATGTGCTGAGGCAGAGACAGCCCCTGGTGCTCAAATTCAGGAAGCTCACTCTGAAGGGCAAGAGAGAGAGGGTGAGCATACCTGTGTCTTGTTTGGTCAGGCCATTGACCACACTGGGCATCTAAACCAGTTCCACTTTTGGGTAGGATGAGTCCAGGCCTTGGTGCCATCATTTTTCAGGTCTCTGTTTACCCTGAGACATGAGAGAGGGTGGATTGATCAGAAAGGAAATCCATCCAGCTGACAGTCCTGCCTGCAGCAGGAGCAGCATGGAACAGAGCAAGCCTACAGTGAAACACTTGAACTACACCTGAATTCATTAGAAGATATGTATTTTTCATGAGGTTCTGGAAAAGCAGTTGTTCAATTACCTCTACTAGAGTTTTGATGTAAAAAATAATTTCTGTCAGCCTGAATAGAGTGCATGCATCATGGAATACAATGGACATCCTTGCAGTTGGAATTTGTGGCTTCACGTCAGATTACAGCTCAGTTATTCCACATGAAAAATAATGCCTTAATTGTAAAACAGTTCTTTTAACCTTTAAAAGGTGGAGGCTTTGTGCACAGGCTTCTGCATCTGCTGAGTATTTTTATGAATGCATTATATAGAAAGGGTTAAAGTACATTTGGCCTCTCCAGTGAACCTGGTATAAAAGCAACACACAAAAAGGCAAAGGGTGCCTGAACCTTTGACCAGATGAGTTTATACAGTACTTGGGGTCTGCTGGAAGCAGGCATTTTCTCCAGTGCTCAGTGTCAAGTGTATTTTAATGTAACTTTCTATCCAAAGCTGTTCTGTTGTGGAGGGGGAAAAAACAAAACAAACACCCACCCAACCCTTTGTGAAGTATTTTGCTGCTGCCCTGGGATTATTGGTTATGTTCTCACTGAGTCCAGCAGCAGTGACACCCATCTGTGCTGTGCTGGTGAGCTCCTCCCGCTATCTCTGTAGGAAACATGCACAGGGTAGTTACAAAGCAGAGAGCTGCACTGAAGTTGTTGGAGGCTCAGCAAGTGATTTAATGGTCACAGCTGTTTGTTTGCAGACAGGATTTGGACAAGTGGAAATATACTGACCTGTGATGTGAGACCTACTCCAAGCTCTGCAAGTTCTTCCTGTGTGACCTTGGGCAAATCACTTCTCTGCTTTTTCTCCCTCCTTTATCTGTCTTGTCTATTTAGTCTCTCAGGAAGCTCCCAAGAGCAGGGACTGTATCTTACTCTCTGTTTGTACAGTGCCTAACATAACAGGGCCCCAGGCTTCCTGAGGTCCCAAAGATGCTATTGCACTGCAAGTTGTAAATGTTAAAGAGGTGTAAGAATCTGGCCCCGTGCACCACCATCACCATCTGTTTTCCTATGACAAATTAGTAGTAGCAGAGCACACAGCTCAGTGATTAGAGCTGTGACCATTCCCAGGTCCTGCTCCTGGCTTTGGCACCACTGTGCTTTGTAACAAGAGCTGTTCAAAAATTTTCCAGCAACATATTGTTGATTTTTCTTCCTTAGAGAGTGTCAAATTAGTTAAAACTGAAAATAAGGAGGGAAAAAAAAAAAAAAAATACAACCCAAGAGCGTGCCAGTTTTGACAAAGCTTTACTGGGAAGATGATTCAGGGCCACAGATTGGAATTCCTGGAAAAACAGAAAGCAAGTGACCTCTTTTTCTCACCTCTTCTAGAAGAGCCAGTACTGTTCTCATGCACTGGAGGCGACTGTGGTTGAAATCTCTGCTCCAGCAAAAGTTTTGCATAAAGACAAGCTTGTGCTACTGGATAATGTCACAATGACCAGGGCCATTACCTGGGATGCCAAAAGGTTGATTATTTGTTGGGACTGCACAGAGCACAGATGGAGGCCTGGCTTCCCCACATATTGATCATTTCCTCACCAGTAGACTCTGCTGTCCCAGGCAGAAAGGGGTTGATATTCTCTCTGGCTTTACATTCACAAATTTGCATGGTTTTGAGGTTGTTCTCAGCAGAAAGGAAAACAGAAAAAATATTTTATGAAACAGACAGAAAAGCCATTTTATGCCCAGCTCCTTCTGAAAGCAGCATCATTTCTTACTTTGTGTGTCCTCTAATAAGCGGGTACTGTACTCTGTTGCTTTTAAAGAACTCCTGTAACATCTTTTGTGATTTTTAACAAGTTATCACTTGTCATTTGGGACTGGCACTTCCTCTAATCTGCCTGGAAGTGTGGAAAGGCAGCTGTATGAAGGTGCTTTGTGCCCTGGAGCTGGCATCACACAGAGCAGTCATCAGGCAGCTTCCTCCAACCTCAGCTGCAGCAGCAGCTATGGAGCTGTTTGCTCCACAGACAATAATTGAATTTTGGTTGTGCTTCGTCCACACAGCACTTCCCTGTAGTGATATAATCAGCTATGCCAACTTTCTGCACCTCCCAGGACTCTCCTGGAGAAAGGGAATCTTCCATCTGGACAGGGAATGCAAGCAGCAAGCAAGTATACACTGCTGCTCCAGAATTCAATTCTGTCAGGATGGAATATTCTGAAAACTTATGAATTTGATTATTTCTTTACACTGGAAATTTTAAAATATACCCTGCTATAAGTCAAATTGTTCTTGGCTTCTCTTTAGTAATTCCCCATTATGTGTTGGAAATTATGTCACCCAAAGGACTGAAACAAATTGATCATGGGAAGTCTACATTTAGTTACAAAACTGCTGTGTTTGAGCTTTTGTCTGACATACCAGGTGGAGCAATGACTGGTGATGGTGATTGTTGTGTTAATCAAACCACTGAATTACTAAATTATTTCTGTGCTTTTATTCCCCTTTACTTGGAAGAGGTTTCTTTGACAAGCAGGTGTTGCTTTTCAAGATCACAATCAGTACGGAAACATAGGGTGACTTGGAGCTGCCACATTTCCACCAAAAGTATTTTATTACTCCTATGTTTATGTCTATGTCCACTTAATGAGATTTCTATAGATCATGAGACCCACTTAGTATGTCCTTAACCCCATAATGATAGGAAATGGTGCTCTTGACTGCCAGACTGATTTCCCTCATGAGGGCCATAATGTGAAAATTTCCTTTCCAAAACCAAGAGCCATATGCTGCCACATGGAACTGCCATCGGTTGCTTGAATGAGTCAGTGCCCTGAATTTTATGACAACTGGAATGGCTACCATGGTTTAAATGAAACTTTTCAACCTCAGGGGCTGCAGTCACAAAGGAGGTTAGTGTCTGGACTTAGGTGAAGTGTGCTGCTGCAGAGCTGAGCTCATTTCCTAGATCAGATCTGGTGTTTCTTCAGGAGCAGAAGGAAGAGGATTTGTCATATGTTCCTTCTTGCCTGGAGGACAGCATGCTTATTGACTGTATTTCTTCACTGAACGAGTTGTCAAGGGTTGGAATATGCTGCCAAGGGAAGTGGTGGAGTCACCATCCCTGTAAATGTTCAAGAAATGACTGGATGTGAGTGCCATAGTTTGGTTGATATAATGGTGTTTGATCAAAAGTTATTTTTAATGATCTTGAGGGACTTGGTCAAAATTTAGATTCAATGATCCTGAGGGCCTTTTCTAACCTTTATGATTCTCTGGAAAGACTCAAACCTTGAGCTGCAATGATGCCCAACTCACTTGGTTTACTAAATCTTGTAAGACACAGTTTAATATAATCTGTCACTGCTGCCAGTATTGGCACGGGGAGAAAAGAAAAAGATGTATTCATGGGCGAGACTTATCTCCCTTTATTTGCATTATCAAACTGAGATATTTCAGGATGAGGCAAAGATGGGGGAGTTGTTTGTTTTGGGGTTTGATTTTTATCTCTCCAGGCTCAGGCAATTTTGTGAGCCTGCTGCTGTAACTCCAGGAAGAAACAGGTGAAATGAAAAGTAAATTGTCAAGTAATGTAAAGATAACAGAGCACTGTTTTCCAGCCCCAAAACAGGAGCTTTGAGAGATAGATGAAGAGGAATGAAATCCTCCAAAATAAATTATAGTGCCTGTCTGTTGTAGAGTAATTGACTGTTGTCATATGAGGTATAGGAAAGCATTTAGTACGTTTTTGCCATTAAAAGAATTAATGATGCAGATACCCATTTCCCTGTAATTAATTGCAACTGTTTCTGCTCTGGAATATTTATAAGACTAAACTGACATTCCAAGAAAGAAGGAGAAGCTTAGCAAAAAATGTGACTGAAAAAAAGGTCTGTTTTACCCAAGGGGTTGCTTCAGCTTTTGGTTTGTGACACGTAATGTGACAGAGTTGGTAATGGTTTATTGCAAAAAGATGGTGCAGTACTGACACAGCCTATTTGACTTCAGAAACTCAGTTCATTTGTATTGACTGACTGTGAAATCCAGCTTTTCACAGATTCCAAGAAAAAACCAAAAAATCCAAAGCTTCAAAAGAGAACCAGGTTTTGTTTAATCCCTATAAATACATAGCGTTTAGACTTTTCCACCATGACTACACACTAACTTTCAGAGCCCACTGTTAATATTGTATTTCTTCATGTATTTCAGACCATTGGAGGTTTTTTCCTCTTCCCGTCGCCCACTCCCAGTCTCTATCATAAGTCTGACTTTCAAAGTGTCTGCAATACCAAAAGTAAATATACTGTTGTTTTGTGCATGTCATAGCTCTTACTCTGAGGGCCTTGAACTCAGTAATGTGTTTCTCTTCTAACATAAAAGGATGGTAAAAGGTAAGAACTTGTATCATCTCTGAGGCGAGCTTTGTGGAGCCATGCCAGTGCTTTGCTAAACAGAGGCCTGTAATACAAAAATGTATTCCTGCAGGTAATTATGTGTTTAGGGGGAAGACCAGAGATTGATGGATTATAGGTCTTACTCAAAATTCATTGAAGTTAACGGAGAGATCTTCAATGATTTTAATAAATGCTCTATCTTTAAGCCTGAATTGGTGACAAGCCAAACTTGGGTTTGAACTCTCTCAGAATTTGGGAATCAGTTGAGATATGATGTTAAGAGCTATGAATAACATATGACTAGAGCCCTAAATCCAACAAATCTCTGTGTTGTTCAACTCTAAAGTTTGTTTTAGAATCTCTGGTGTAAAGACTGTGATATTTTACAGTGCTAAGTCCTAATTTTACAGTAGGAATTTGAAGGATGTATCACAATCAATTTCTTTCAGATGATAAAGGGATAGAAACTCACAGTGTCAGCAGGTTGGATTTCTTGGGTAGATAATTATGTGACTTTGTCTGTATGAATGGCCAAGTATTGTAAATAAGGACATAAAATAGCCTGTTCAAACTGGGATGCTTTACCCTGTAAGCAGTCACACAGATTTTTCAAATTTTCCCTTACTGTTTCACTGCTGATTTTCCATGTGAACTGTAGTAGCCAATGTGGCTGGAAACACAGTCTTGTAAAAGGAACAGAGGTTACTTCAAGGTAATCTCCATTTTAAAACAAGTTCCACCATGCAAGAAGTTGCATAGCTTGTGCTCTGTCATGATATCAACCTATTTTTAGTTAAATTTGGGGTTGCTGAGGGCACAGCTTTACACTCTTGAATGCTGGGTCATTTCAGTAGTAGGTTATTCTCCAATTTGATCTTGGCAAATCAGTCACTCTTGTTTATACAACTTTGCCATTAACCTAGACAATTCATATAGCACTGCCCCTAAAGGTGCTGAATTCTGTCAGATTCAGAACAAATTCATAGTGTACCAAGTAGAACCCACCGTGTTTTTATCTGATGGATGAATCCTTCAGTGTCCTCAAAAGTGTAGAAACAACAGAGCATGCACTGTGCAACATTCAGAACTGCAGATTTGTTAATATATGTTTGACATATCTAGTAATTATTAATGTACATAAAATAAGGCATGCAACATTCTGGGTATTTTTGTTAAGAATTTGAGTATGTGGGATGAGAAGTGTTTCTTAAATTTGAAATGTAAAGCTTTATGGAATGAGTCTTCATAACTTATTTGCTAGTTTATAAAGGTTGGGTGGAAGAAATTTGTTCTATATTTTAAAAAACATCATGTTTGGCGTTTTTAATGGCTATTTCATCTGTGAAGCTTCCTCAGTTAATTTGGTTTGACTATTGGTGTTTTCTAAGTAAAGGATACATTTTGTAATTTTTTTAAGTAAAATAGATGTTTCTTAAAACATTAAATACTTGCATGTGGACATAATTTTTTTTTTTAATGTGCTTTTAAAGGCCAATACACTGTAATGTAATAAATTCAGGCTTATGGAGTATGTTGTCCTGAGACACAAGTATAGATGATTTTAAAGACTGCACTTAAACTGTCACAAAGCACAAGTCACGAAGAAGATGGTGAAATCTTCTTCAGAGCTTCAGATCTTTAACAACTGAGTTTTCAGCTTACCAGAGAGTACCTGTGCCATTTCCTACTAAAATCCAATTTGTTATGAAGAATCCATGGGTGATTCTTTTATGCTTTCATCTCCCTTACTAATAGCCATTACAAACTGGATTAACTAATTACAAAAATTTTATTCTTCTTTCTATGTCTTATTGTCAGTGCTAACATAAATCAGTTTCACTGTAAGGAGAAAAATTAAAGAGGAAAAGTAAATACAGCTGTAATTGTAAACATTTGTAACATGAGTTATAGACATGGGATGCACAGAATTTTTAATCTTTAAAGAGTATTTTTTTATTATGCACAACTTAATACTGCAGAACTGAGTAACAGCAGAGAAATTCATATGACTTCTCTTCCACAATGTTAAAAGCATACTCAGCCCATCCACTTCCAAGCAAGACAGAGTAACTTCTTCAAAAGCTTGATAGTATGTCTGAAGTGTTCTTATTTTGTTGAACTGTGAGGACACAGGTTATTTCTGTTACGCCATTTACTCAGGGGAAATAGCATTTCCCGTTTTGCAAATAGCATTTTGTTTCAATAATTAACATATTAATTATTGTTCTTCATTAATATTAAGACTTGTTTACGCTGTTGCCATCAAAATTTCTATTATTACAACATTATTTTATCTGTTGATAAATGCAATAATTTCACCTTTTCTTAATTCACTGGGGTATCTGCTGCTGTTTGCACGTTTCCAAGCCCTCAGCTTTGAGGTTTCATCATTCTCTTTGCATCCTTCTAACACTTTTGCCATCATACTGAGTTTATGGTCCTTTGATTAATTTAAAGATCTTTCATGATCCTTCCTTTTTGTCACTTTGTTGGCTCATGGCTTACACCAGCTTATATCACCTAGAGAAGCCCATTTTTACTTCACCCCACACACTATAATATATATATATACACAAATGTATTCATGTGCGTCTGCTGAGAGAGGGCCTCCATAAATATCTTAAAGGTTTTCTGCTTTTTCAGATCCTTCTGTAAAACTCATGCCATGAAAAAGTACCCATCGTGCTGCCTGTTGTTTCCTTCTTGTCCCCCCTTTGTTGTCACTCTATACTACTTGGACTAGAAGACACCTGAAGCAAGGTCTCTCTTTTCCCTTGTTCTCTTTCCCTTTTTGGTATGGAGTGTAGCATACATTAAATCCTGATCAGATTAGTCTTTCCTGAAATGGTGATAATGAATACATAATCCAGGTGGTTACAATGCTTGCTATTGCTCATGCATGTGGTGTAAGTGTGTGAAGGTCTCCTCAAGTGTGCATTCACACTGTGTTTCCACACAGCATTTTTTCTGTGGCTTCTTCAGCCTCTCCAGGTTTACTGTTGTTGGGAACAGGACTGCCAAAATAAGAGGTCATTGCAGTCATAAGAAACTAAGTTCAAAGGAGAGCTAGGTCAGACATTGACATGTAGTCATACTTATGAAATTAACTTCTAAGAAAGTATTTGGAATCTAAAGTATTTGTTGCTGACACCATCTTGTAGTTATTCATTTATGATTAAGAAGGGGTTTTCCTCTGTATCTTTTAACTAAGATGAAAGTAAATGTACCTTTGGTTTGAGCTATCACATGGAACCAGAACAACTTCTGAACCTGTCTCTGTCCTTTGGAAATTATATACCCTGTTGTATGTGCCTGTTACGTTGCTTAATGCATGTACTCACTGCCAAGTTTCCTTCCTATATGGGGTTTTTAATTATTCATTTTAATTTCCTACTCTAAATGCGGGGCTACAGTTTAATTTCCATTTACCTCACTGGTAGCTGGATTAGACCCTATGAAATGGTCAGTCAGGGGTGCTTTGATTAAAGGAAAAATAAATTTACTGTCAGGCGAGTTGAAGATCTAAGTGGAAGGGACAGCATGCCCGGGCTTGTACAAGGTTATTGCCTTCTGTATGGTTTAAGGAAAAGATTGGCTGGAGGCTATTACTTATCTGAATAACTCCCTTCATAATGTCTAGCCATTAGCTATGTGAGCAGGGAATTTACAGTGTTATTTCTCACTCTTGTATTTAGTTAATGCAAAAATTCACAAAGTGGCTTGTTCACAACATGTAAGTTTGTCAAAGGCAGTCTTTGGTGTGAAATACATGAGCTTTGTTTGGGGTGGTATACACTCTATAAGCCTCAGGACTCAGGCTGTATCTGCACTTCTCTGCTCCTGGAGTATTTTCTGACACTTTTGTCCCTGCTATGATTAAACAGGGATCTTTTTGCTGATGGATTTCTACAGCTGTAAAACAAAGCAGGACACATCTCCAGAGAAGTGAACAGCACATCATAAATAAAGAACAGTTTATTCACAATCTCTCCAGCAGCTGAGGAACCTATCAGGCACAGGAGGGCTTTCAGAACAGAAAACTTCTGTGAAGGACAGAAGTTGGTTTGGGATCAGTGATTTATCATTGCATGTTGTGTAAAAACAGCAGCATGCTGACAGATCTGCAGAGCCCAGTGTACAAAGCTGTTGAACAATTTTTCCCAGAAAACCTAAGAATAAGAAAATATTGATCTCTAGTTGAGTTCTGCTTGCCTCTGACTCATATGTAGGTAAGCAAGGGATCTGCTGGCCCAAGAGATGTCACAGGAGGGAGGTCTGGTCAGAAGCCACGACCCTGGGCTGTGTGTGGAAACAAAAGCAATCTTCCCTGCCCTCAAGAAATGTTTGTCAGCTGCCTGGTGTCTGATCTGCTCCTTGGATCAGCATAAAGGGATAGGGACATTAATCCTCTCCCATATTCTTTACAGAAGTTGTGAACAGGAAGCTGCTATCAGCAGCAGTACAAACTGATGCATTCCTTTGGCTCCAGCTGAACGTGAGCCAGCAATGTGCACTCCCAGCCCAAAAAGCCAATTGTATCCTGGGCTGCATCCAGAGCAGCGTGGGCAGCAGGGAAAGGGAAGGGATCCTGCCCCTCTGCCCTTCTATTCTTTTCTGCTGAGACCCCCCTGGAGCACTGCACCCAGTTCTGGGGTCCCCAGCCCAAAAAGGACATCAACCTCCTGCAGCAGCTGCAGAGGGGGTCACCAAGATGATTAAAGGGATGGAGCACCTCTCCTGTGAGGAAAGGCTGAAAGAGTTGGGATTTCTCAGCCTGGAAAAGAGAAGGCTCCAGTGAGACCACATAATGGCCTTCCAATACCTGAAGGGAGCCTACAGGATAGAGAGGGACTATTTATAAGGACATGTCATGACAAGACAAGGGGGAACGGCTTCAGACTGAAAGAGAGGAGGTTTAGATCAGATATTAGGGAGAAATTGTTCACTGTGAGGCACTGGCACAGGTTGCCCAAAGAAGCTGTGGATGCCCCATCCCTGGCAGTGCTCAAGGCCAGTCTGGATGGGGCTTTGAGCAACCTGGTCTAGTGGAAGGTGTCCCTGCCCAGGGCAAGGGGTTGGAACTGGATGACCTTTAATGTCTCTTCCAACCCAAACCATTCTGTGATTCTGTGGTCAGTGCCAAAGGTCCTTGTTACTTTCACTGTCTCAGTTTGTGGAGAAAGATCTGTGTGCATCAGATGTCCAAAAAAAGCCCCTGAAGTTGTATGTGGCTGTACCTTAAAGCCATGAGATTTTTTTCTGGGTTTTGGATGGGTATTTTAATTAGTTGGGAAGGTGAAAAAAAAAAAAAAAAGGTACATAAGAATTGTTATTTATTTTTAAGAAAGTGAAAGTGAAAGCTTTTCAAAAGGAGTATATGTATTTCCAGATGGCCCCAGACTATTGGGACATATTTGGTAAAGGAAGAATGTGTGAACTTTCTTCATTATGTGGTAGATAATTTTGTCTATGAGGCCCTATCTCAGCCCTATTTTTCCTTAAATCACTAATCCACAGAAGTAACTAATTAATTTGATTAGGATTGGTGAGAGATATATTTTCTAGGTGTATTTTCCTCTCTACCACATGAGGAATGCTGAAAATTACCTCATACCTGGTTTTAACCATGTAGAAGTGCAAACCTCTGTCCTTGAGATAAAGAACAGAGAGGATCTGAGCATATTCTTCTTTCACTTCACCAGAGAGAGTGAGTAACACACACACACAGAGTAAATTTCAGTTTTAGACAGTGAGACAGTGTAACCTGGCAGAGCCACAGTAAAATGATGAAGCTCATTGCATAAACAGCTTATGCTTGTTACTGGTTGCACATCTTTTTAAACTGGAAAATTCCCCTTTTCCCCAAGCTAACTGTAGTTTTCCTCTGATTGTTTAGTTTTTTTTTTTTTTGTTTTGTTTTGTTTTTGTTTTTTTTTTTTTTTTGTCTTTTTTTTTTCTCTCTCTCTAAAGAGAAAATAAACCTGATGTAACAGAGTAGCCTAGCATAGCAGGATCCGGATTTGCAGTATGGGTACCTTGGAGATTAGGTATGTATCTTTTTTCCTTGGAAAAATGTCTAAAGTACTGTAGGAACAGATTCAGGGATTGTTATTGAAAGGATTAAGTCCAGCTTGTTTCTAGAACAAACTTGAACAAAGACCAATCTATTTTGTTCATCTTTCATAAAAAGATTAAGCTGGCTGTTTTATTCTGCATTGCAGTAGTCACACATTAAAAAATTCTTTCCAAAGCAAAGGCACCTTTTTTATTCTATTAAAAAAAATTCAAAAAATTGTAAGCAGGAATGGACAGGAACTGCTGCGTTCCTGGGCTAATCCAGTGTGAACACGTTGCTCTGCAGTTTGAAGGCAGTTGGCAACTTTTTGGCAGGAATATTATTTATTTAATTAATTAGCGTGAAAAGAACAGTTTGGCTTCTTTTCCCGCTCTCCTTGCAATCAAGAGCTTTTCCCTGATGGATGCTGCATTGCTTCTTACATACCACTTCTGCAAGCCACTTTAAGCTAATGCACGATGTCTTTCCTTCAATTTTGTGAACCACGTTAAATCATGAGTAAACTAACTCTTTCTGACTGTCAGATGCTCCAGCAGATCCCATGGTTTTATTGCTAAGCCATTAAGAGACTTTTTTATTTTTCACTTAAACCTTCCCTGGACTGGGTTCTGGCCAGAGGCAGTACCCCAGCTCATAAGTTTCATACTTTGCATGGAAGAGAGCCTCCAAATAAGCACTGGCCCTCCCCTCTGGGAGCCCCACAGTCCATCAGTTTTGAACACAAGAGCCTGATCAGCAGAGATTGTCAGCTACACTGGGACACTCCATCAATTTAATGTGGAGACAGAAGCCCCTTTGGAAGTACCTGGTGGTGGTGAGGGGGAGAATTACAGAGACCAGATTTGTTGGACTCGATGATCTTAGAGGTCATCTTCCTACCCAAATGTTCTATGATTCTGTGAAACATAGGGGAAAAAATAAAGTGGAGTGAATGTATTCCTACAGGGAGGGTCTTTTCCTCAAGAGTTGTCTCATTCCTATGGGCACCAGAGGCAGAGGGGAGTGCTCCGAGGGTAGGCACAGCAAGCAGAGGGAAATCATTAGGTTGGGGTTTTTTTCTTATCAGTTCTGTAACTTAAAACTACCCTGAAGAGACGTGTTTCGACAGAGCTCTTCACACTTCCAAACAAAAGAGCTTTTCTCTCTTCCTTCCCCCCTCCCTCCCCCCCTAGTTTGGATGTACGGCTGGAGAAAAATGATTGCAGGCATTGTCTGGCAACAACAACCGCAGAGTCTCTTCTGGAAACGTGTTGGGTCAGGTTCATGAGCAAGCACAGAGAGAGAGAGAGAAAGGGGAGGGGGGGGAAATCTCCCTGGCCAGATAAATAACTCAGTTTTGGAAGATGCTTCACCAGTGTTCCTGCTGTTCTGTAGCAGCCTCAGCCAAGATCCAGCTATGTCAGTTGTTTAGTCATTGGTAGTGGGAGAGGTGATATGCTAACAAAAGTATGCAGTAACAAGCATTTAAAATGTGATGTTTTATTAGTTTTTCAGTAAATACAGAGAGATGCTAATGACTAATTTCTGCTCCTAATGTAATTCATGTTGTGAACATGAAAATGAACAGAGAAATAATTTCTCAGAGTCTGGATCCCTTCACTGACCCTGTGCATGTTGGCAGTTAAACAAAAGAAACTAAATTTCTACCTATGAATGGCTGAAAAAAATATATCTATAGTCTTGTCTGGGTAATGTGACAAAAGGGTTTAATGTAACCTAAGGATATAATTTGAGTATAAAATGGGGAGCTGATTAGAGCAGTAAAATAATCAGATGTTAAAAGGAGCAAATACAGGAGAGTGTAACAGCTAAAAGCCCAGGAGTGGGAATCAGGCCAGCTGGGGTTCTGCTTCCATTCAAGCATGCTGTGCAACTCTGAGTAAGTCAATAAACCTTGCAGTGCTTCAGCTCGACCATCTGTAGAATGGAAATAATAAAAATATTATTCCCTGTCTCCCCAAACTGCAGTGAGGCATTGAGATGAGTATTGAGTCAGAGTGCTGTGAGTTGAGAAAAGACAGATTTAAACTTTCCCAAAGTTCAGAAGTTTGTATGCCCTTCATTTCTATTTGGGAGGCTCAACTCCACTTCTGCAATTGTAAATCTGTTCTCCTCCCAGCTCCGTAGCTGCTTGGAATCTGTTTGCCTTGTGTGAAGATGTATTTGTGTCCACCACAGTGTCACTGTGAGTCAGAGAGGTGTGTTACACTTTGGGAGCTGTGGCAACAGCAGAAAGGTGCACAGCTAGGGATGAAAAATGGAACAGAAACCATGGGACTAGTAGTTAAATTCTTTACATACTTCAGAGCTCTCTGTCTCAAACAATCCACTCAAGACCCAAATCTCATGAGCCCATGCTGTATACTTTTAATTATGACAGCATCTTTCTTCTTTGGGTTGTTTTGCAGCTGTGAGATGGAGTGTGCTCTGGAGCCAAGGTATCACCAAGACATATCTTTGTGCTTGTCCCCCTGCTCCCTGAGAAATGGGATGAGGAATGATCTCAGTGCACGTATGTGCTCACAGCCATAAGTCTTGGTTGGGGCTTAAGCCTGTGCAGCAAAGGGACAGTTGGGACACATGAAATGCTACACAAGTGAGCCTTGCTAAATTAGCTTTGAGTTGTTTGTAGCTATAAATTGTTTTTCCTCTTAAATTTCAACTCTGATTCTGGGTCGTAGCTGGAAACAGAAGTGCTGAAATACAAATCCAGCCTTCCTGGTGTGTTTAGCTCAACGTTGGAGTCTCCAGAGGTTGAGATAAGTTCCAGAGATTATTCCAATGGTTTGTTTGCTCGTTGAAAGTAATTTCCAGATTTCTGAATAGTTCAGAAGGTGAAACAATCAATTAAATACACTCACGTGCATACTCACTTGCACAGAGTATCCCCAAGGTGTTTAATGGGGCAAAATGTTTAAAAGGCACCAGGAGCCCAGTTCAGGAAAGCTGCAAAAACCTCAGCAGTTTGGACATGCAGTCTCTTCAGGGGCTGCAACTGGAACGTCCCACGTCTTTTGTGTGCTACATGTAAGCCAAATAGCAGGCAAAAGAGAAGGACAGCTATTTCGTCAGAGTAAAATGTACATTTTCTGTAATATGAATTCATTCATTTTGCACTCCAAAGTATTTATAAAAATAAATACACACATGCAAAATATTTTCCTTTTTCCTGTCTTTGGTTGGCAATGGGGTTTTTTTTCACATAAACCTCACTCAAAGTCAGCCATATGGGAAGGGCTTGCAGTGTGTTGTAAACAGCAGGTTCAAATCAAGGCTAAACCAGTGCTCTTGCTCCAGCCAAAGCCACAGGGTGCTTCAAACTCCCATCTATTGCAATATTGGAAACAAACTACTGTGCAGTAAATTGTGAGGACTATTTTTTCATGTTGCTACTCTTATATGAATTCATTTTCTTTCAGCTATGAACTTGGGTGAAAAATATGAGACAGAACAAAAGGAGGAAGGAAAACTTTTTCAGTCAGAGAATAATTTTTTTCATGTTCTTAAGTTTATGTTGCAAATTACTGAGAAGATAGTTTTTTTACATGCCCTAAAATTCTTTACTTCTTGATATATTTTATTTTATGTTTGGAAAGATGGAAGCTGAGTCCTGAAAATCAGCTTGGCTTCGATACTTCAAAGCAATTTTATAGTTTTGAAGTGACTTTGAAAAAAAATTCTTCCTTTTTTCCTAATTCTGTGAGTTTTAATCCTAGTCTGTACATGCAGATTCTGTAAGAGTCAGTAGAATCTTTGGGAATTCTCCATGTATTAAGTTTCCCATGAAGTTCTGAAAGTAGAGTTTTGCCTTTCTTATCCTATTGTCAAATGATTAAATATATATATACATGTATTTTAGTTTTTAAGGCAGTAGACGTTTATCACCTAATCATCTATGTGCTACTGAAGTTGGGAAATATTAAAGCTCATGGTTTACTCAAAGACATAATCTTTTCGGCTCTAGATTGACAAGACCTAACTCTCCTCTCATTGACTGTTTTTCAGATGTGTCTGTCACTGACAGAGCTCCGTGCATCCTGTGTATTACAGTGGCAGGACTCCAAGGCAGTATTTGGCTATCAGTTTATTCACTAGATTTTTCATTCAAAATCCCCCTTGAGCTTTTCAGTATGGCTCAAATAAATTATTAGTTGGCTTAGAGTGCTGGCTGTAAATGTTTGGGCCTTTATTTGAGCATTGAAAAAGGCCTGGGAACTATTTCAGGGAAAGTATTATTAACAAATTCTGCATGATAAAAATCTACTATTTGTTTTGGTTTCCAACCAGGATTTTTTATTTTGGGGGAAAGGCAGGGAGGAGGTTGGTGGCAAGGAGAGCCATTCATATCAGAAGCAGTGTCATAATTACACTGAGTTACAGGGCCTGTCTAGAAAAGAGGATTTTAAACATTATACAGAAGTCTTTATAGCCAAAGAGGGAGATTCCTGTGGATGCTTGAGGAGTGTGTCCAGCAGCTGGGTCAGTGGCCTGGTACAAGAGTCTTCCTGGAAGCAGAGGTTAAGGTTTCATTAAGAAAGCATTTCAGACAGTCAGCAGGCACATCCTGATTGCCAGGAAATAGGTATTATCCTTATTAACTCTTTGAATGCAAGTATTCCTGGGAAGCACCCAGAACACGAGCAAGGTTCCTTCAAAGGGCAGTGCCCCTCTGTGTTTTCCAGAATTACCCTGTGCAAGTGGGTTTTCCATGCACTGCTCCTCAACATCTTCCTTGCCTTTGTTAAATTCCTTTCACATGGTGCTTCTGATTGTGCACTGGTCCTGTCAGGAGTGGTTGAGATTCTCCATTGGCACTGCCAGGTGTATCATGGAGCGTGGAGTTTCCCTGTGCAGCCTGCAGATCTCTCTGCATTCCTTCTTTAGCAGGGATATCCTTCATAAACCCGAGTTTCTTGCCATTCTCAAGAGGCAACCAGGGCTAAGATTTCTGATCCATGTCTCATAAAACCACATGACCAGCTCTTAATGTTTTCTTTTCCCTCTCTATTTTCCCTGGTAATCAGATCAATGTGTACAAGAACTGGCTTAACAAATTGGGCTATAGGATCAAGATGGTTTCTTGTATCACTGAAACTGAGTAAGACCAGAGATTAATGGAAAATTTTCACCTCTAATCACTGGATGGATTTATATTTTCCATCCATTTCTACTAAAAGTCTTGGAGAGACTTTTTTTAGTCAAAATTTGAAAATGTAGACTAACACTGACACTAATTGACTGTGGAGATTGAAGCACCTTCAGGGCCAGCCCTGACCTGAATGCTTTTGGGAGTAATCCTAAAGTGTGTTGTTGATAAAAATTAATTATTCTTGACTGAGCTTCTGCTGCTGTTAAAGTTGATGGCCAATGTCTGGCTAGCTTTAGAGGACCTCCATCCCACTGTATTTTCACAGTGACCCCCAGCACAGTCTGCATGTCAGACTCCCAGGTAAAACATGCTGCCTGTTCACCCTGAGCAAAGCTGGAGATCAATGGCTGCACTTCAACCCTCTAAAAACTCAAAGGTGTTTTGGCAATCTTATTACTCTGCAGCATCAGCAGTTGCAGTTCTGTACAGGGAAAACCAGTTCCTCTCCCCAGGGATTTCTGCTGGAAAGAAGTAGTTGGGGCCACTTAGAGAAACAGGCAATTCTGCAGTTTTGTAAATTATTTTCAAACTGATAGCCCTTGTGGCAGGTGGTTCTTCAGAAGCCTGTCCAAAGTGCTTCCCCAGTGTGCAGGTACTTGGGGCAACATTTTAGGAGGGCAAGCTGGTGGCAAGTAAGGACTGAGAAATGGATGGGCTTTGTCATGGAGAGGAGATGTTATTCAAATAGTAAGAAGTCCTAAACACCTTGTTTTAGTTAGAGGTGGCAAAAATCAGCCTTTTTGGGAAAAGAAGTTCCATTAGAAACCTCTGTGTTGTCTTATATGAAGAGGACTACTTGAATAATATTTTCCATTGAACTTTCTTGGAATCATTGATTTAGACTTTTTCATTGTGGTCAGCATTTTAATCCAAGGACATTGAAAGGCTGTACTTAGTCTGCTTTGTTGTCTTTTTATTCCTTTCAGGCCCTTTGGAATAGTGATAGACTTTTTAGTCTTTTAATGAAACATTTCAGTACTGTCAACGTTCATTATTGAGCTAAAGTAATTTATGCATTTCCAAATTAAAATAGTTTGCCAGCTCCACTCCTTGAAATATCTCGATATTTTTAGAGGTTAAAACTGTGATATGCCATAATTTCCCATACAATAGAGATCCTATTTTCTGACCAAGGCATGTAATGGCAGCCCTTTTTTCTGTAAAAGTAACCAAAAATGGGGTACTGAAGCCAAGTAGTGAAGCAGTTTGTCTTCCAATAATTGTATTTTAGGGTTTAATATGCATACACACCTCTTAATTTTGGCTGTCAGGAGTGCTTCAAATACTTACCAAAACTTTGTAAGACATTACCTACTGTAAGACTTTATTTTAATTATGTGCATATTTAGCCAGCTCTCCTGCAGTTTTCCATTTGGGGCATGTCAGACCAAAATTTATAGGAATGTTTCAGCTGAAAAGCTTCAGCTATTCCAAGCAAAAAGATAGGAAGAGACACATCCTTTTCTACATATTATTGTAGTTATTTTTTAAACCTAGTAAGTGTTTTGTGATGTTCTCCTATATCCATATTTTGGAATGAAGAGTTGAAATTCATCTGGGAGTTGAATCCCAGGTACATTTACTCTTTCTATTAAAAAAAAAAAAAAAAAAAAAGAAAAAACCACCCATCAATAAAACACCAAAAAAAGAAAAACCCAACAGCACCAATTAAAAAATGGATGAACCAACAACAAAACAAAACCTTGACTTTTTATTTGACCAAAGTAATAGCATCTAAAATCAGACATTCTTAGGAATATTCAGATGAGGAGGTGCTGATCACCTCTCTCTGGCCACCAGTGTCAGAACACAAGGAAATGGAATGAAGCTGCATCAGGTGAAGTTCAAGTGGGACATCAGAAAAAGGTTCTTCACCCAGGGGGTGGTTGGACACTGGAACAGGCTCCCCAGCTAAATGGTCACATCACTGAGCCTGACAAAACTCTTCTGAAGGCCGAGTAATAGAATTCTTTACTGAAAGATGCGTAACTACCCTTTCTTCCCCTTCTTTTTTTTTAGTAAGAATGTGTGAGCTGCAGGTCAGATGTTTAGAGACATCCCTTAAGTGATTATTTTCTTTTTCCCTGAAGCATGGCACAGTTTGTTGTTTCTGTGGCTGCTTGCATAGAGGACTCTGCAGAGTAACAGCAGAATCCAGATTTCCTTCACCAAATAAGAAATCAGAATGTGGGACTTTATTTCCTAAGCTGTATTTTTTTAAAGCTTCAAGTGATAAGTTCCTGAGTAACTACTGTTATTTGAGCATATATATTCCTGCAAGAGGTTAGAGGGCTGCTGTTCCCCTTCTGTGCTTGGAGCCTGTGAGCCCAAAGGCTGAACACAGCTCTGAGATTTCAGCTTATAAACACAGGTTGGAGTAGACTTGTAGTTAGTAAGTAAAGGGTTAATGAAGGAAGATGAAGTTGGTTCAAACTGAAAAATATTGGTTCAGTTCCTAGGTTTAGCCCCAGATATTTTATGTGTGAGCACAGGAAAGACATTTAATCCCTCCATATCTCAGCTGCATATGTTTAAAACAGGAATGAAAATCTGATCTTTGCTCCACCCCTTGTTTTATCTCATCTTTTTAGATCATGCATTTTTCAAGGCAAGGGCTGCTTCTCTCTGTGTGTGGACCTGAAGTGCTATTACTGTATAGTAGGAATAGTAATAATAAACAACAACAACAACAACATTTGGAGTTCAAATTCTGACAGACAGCTCAGAGCCATTACACGTTCAGGAGAATGAAACACAGTCAAGCCCAAGACAGCAATTTTCATCTGAGACCAAATTTAACAGTTTGGCAGGGCAACCAAATTTGGTGTTATGTAAGCTGGGCTTTGCAACTTCAAACCCGGGGTTTATTTATGTTTTGGGGGATTTTCCTTCCATTTCCATACGGTTCAGTCTGTAACTGGCACTGTTTTAGGGCTGGCTCACTGTGGGTTCTACCCTGCTGCAAACGCCGTTTGGAAATCTGAAAAGAAGGTTTCTTTAATTAACTGAAAACCAGAGCCCATAGTCTACTTGATATGAAAAATAGACCAAATTATAGTGGTATTCATAGCCTGCTGGAATGGTTGGTTGTTTTGGAAAAAAATTGTTTTTAAAGGAGGCCTGCCAAGAAACTGTTCTGTCAGGAAATGATAAATGGCAGTTGGGAGACTTGAGTGGCCTGGGCTGTATGTGTGTGCCTTGGTAAGTGCTGACTCAATCCTGTGTGCTCCTGATGGCCCCCACATCCACAGCAAGGGAATTTACAGTCCTGATTCACACACTCATTACTGTCCTGCAGTTCAGGACTTTTACACATGGCCTCAGGATTGTTTTATCTGAAAACAATGCAAACACATTTCTTTAAATTACACTTCAGATAAACTTTTGGTTTTCATTACTTTTACAGTGTATGCTAGAAACCTTGCAATTTCTTTTCCAAGACTATAGTTTGTCTGAATATTCCCTGCCAAGTTTGGTGTTTTCTGTTTAAGTTGTATTTTTTTTTTTTTTAATAGTATGTTTTCTATGAAGCTGTGAAGTTTTAAGAAATTTGAATAACAGAACAGTGAAGGCTTGGCTAGAATTTGCATGACAGGGTTGGGTTTTAAAAAGTAAAAGAAAAGACTGTCTCTGTGCACTGAAGAAAGGTTTGCTTTACACAATGCACCATTTAGTCACAGGAGTTCTTTGCAGTGACATGTGTCATTTACTAGATTCTATTACTGTAGGGGATATGTTGCGTGCAAGTGGACAAACCTTTGGAGTGTGCTCTTCTGAGTGCTAACTGTGATCCATCTTTTCAGGGCATTTATATTACCTTAATCCCATTGACATCAATAAGTTTACTCCTCATTTACTCTGGAATGAAAGAGGAGTGAACTGGGACTATTGTGTATTTAGGCGACATTGTTGCAAAACATGTCCCGTTCCTGAGTCAGCCGAGGGAGAGAGAGGGGCTCATGCAGTACACAGAGCTCAAGGCATTATTGTTTTTCCAACGTTGCCTAATGAATCTGGCTGAAAAGGGTCACACAAATGGTAGAAAAAATTTGCATCTACATGTCGATGAAAATTTATGCTGTGTGCTTGTAAAGATGAAGTACAGATTAAAGAGTTGGGAGATAATTTGATAGAAATTATCAAATTTTAAATTTGCCTTCAGCTTGAATGTTATAGTTCCTAGGCACCTTAGGAAGAATTTGTGTATTTGGTCATTTGCATCCTTTTTAGCATTCACATAGTAGGCAGTTGTGAAGATGCCAAATCCTTCAAGGATCCCTTCTCTGCCCTGGCTCTCCATTATTTTTCTGCCCTGGCTCCTGTTCTTTGCTATTTCTGAACAAATCCTGCCTCTGCTTCCCTTTTATTTCCGCCATATATGGCACTGGGGCACAGAGCAGCTGCAAAAAGCTGGATGGAGAGCTCTGCCCACACCCTCAGTGCTCCTTGCCTTTGGAAAATGCTGTTACTTGGGGCAGCACGACACCTTGGCTGTGTTTAATTGAAGGCAGCACCTACCTAAAGTAACCTTCTGCTCTGTGATTTCCCAGTGACAAACCTGCTGACAGCTTTTACATGCAGTGATTAGGAGAAGAGTAATGTGAAATGCAGATATCTCTGCCCCCTGCAGCCACTTAGATGCTGGTCTTCACATAATGTGCCATTGATTCTGCACGTTTTGCATATTGAGCTGAGGGAAGTACCAGTGCTGATTAGCATCAGTGTGAACAGGGACTCTCTGGGAAGGACTGAACATGACTTCATGGGGAACTACATCAGTGAAAGAAATGAATGCTGACCTTGGCATTTGAGTTCCAGCATAACTGTAGGTGCATAAATAGCACATGCAAATCACAAAGTGAGTAAAATTAAATTATTTGGCATTTCTCCCGTGCTTACAAGGGGCATGCTTTACTGTATCAGGAATTGGTACATAATGAGAGATGGGGAAAAAATGTTATTAACATGTAAGTCAGAAGAATCACAGCATCACTAAAAGTAGTGCTAAACTTCAGATTTCAACAGCAGTTTCTGATTACTCTCTTCACTTTCTCTGTTCATTCCAATATTTTGTGTCCAGCAATGGGGTATCCCGGTCTTTCACCTTTAGAGACTTCAGAGTGTGAATCTGTTTCCAGGGTTGCCTAGTTTTGCAGCACTGGAATGACTGCTCCACAAATATAATGATGTCTTGTCTCCTGGGGTGGCTGATTTAAAACCTTTGCCATGAGCAGTGACCCCCGAGTGAGTGAAGTGCGTAATTAGTACAGGTGTTCACTGTACTAACAAAAGCATTTGGAGGCTCAGGGACAGTCTGCAAAGATTGAGTTAATGTCATTTTCCACACAGGGCAAGCTGCTTTGTCCAGCGGGGACATACAAGCCCTAAATTAACTGTAGAATTATAAACAGACCATAATTACAATACATAAGGAGAGAAACCTCATTTTGACCTCTTGTATTGTGCTTTCACTTGTATTGTGCAAAGTTACAGACTACGTGCTTCACTTCTATCCAAATACATGCATCTTCCTCAGTGAAAAGCTCACCAGGAGTCGAGGGCACTCAGAGAGTAAGGGAAGTGTGGAGCATTTTGCAGCAATGCATTGCAAACAAGCTTGACAGCGTTTCCTCTGCGTGAAATATTCCTTGTAGTAGATAGAGTCAGGCGCTCGGAAAATCTCGCGATGTCACAGAAAGCAGCAGGATTCCTCTCCCCCTAACGCCTAGTGATAAGAGATCACCCAAAAATGTAGTCCCCCCTAACATTAGTAACTTTCTACTCCTTATTAACCAATTACAGTAAAGTAAGACCCCCTGACATAAAGAAAAACTTTCCCGAGTATAAAACCCGACGAGACAAGACAATAAAAGCCTTTAAACCGTCCACCATACTAGTGCCTGCGTGTATTCTTAACCCGAGTAACCCTAAAGAGTTTGAGTCGCCGTGCCGTTTCCTCAGAACCAAATCGCCTTACCTTACATCAGAAAGCAACAATTCCTCTAGAAACGGTTCCCTGGAAAATGGCACTTATTTCTATTGCATTGGAGAGATGCTGTGATTTGAACAAGCTTAGCTTTAGCCAGAGGCTTATTTTGCTATTGTACTAGATGCTCTGTTGTGCAGCAACAGGGGGGGGGGAACAAAGAATCAAGATAAAGTTATATTTGTGATGATGTGTCTGTGTGTCTGCACATCATCTGCAGGCTGTGGATTTATTAGTTTTTAAGTCAGTAGAGCTGTTGTATAAATAATGCATATCAGAGCTGGTCCCACATGGTGTACTCACTTGCACATGTACGCTGTGAGTACTCCCTGAGCCAGAGAAAAGTGCAACCAGACCTCCTGTGTCCTCTCTGAAAATCAGCTTTTAAAAGGCAGTGTCAGATACTTGGGTCATCATGGCAGTCCTTGTCCCTTCTAGAAGCATGCACTGGTGTGGTTGTTGTGGGGGTCTCAGGCAGTGTGGGTGCTGTTCCTGCCTCAGACATTGTTTTCTGCAGAACCTGAGGCAAGCCTTTTCACTTTCTGTTGTTTCCATTTCTTCAGCCATGAGTACTGGGTATAATAAACATTTTGAGGCTTGGAGGTCAAAAATGAAAACAGAAGCACTTGATCATGTTTATAGTCTTTGTTATTCCCACTGCTGTTCTGGATTTATCGTAAAACTTAGATATAACTTGAAAAGTTTGTTTCTTGATGGCCCTGGTATTTTTCAAGTCCAGGTCGGATGGGGTTCTGAGCAACCTGATCTAGTGGAAGGTGTCCCTGCCCATGGCAGGGGTGTTGGAACTATAAGGTGATATTTAGGGTCCCTTTCAGGACATTCTGTGATTCCATAAAAATATAAATCAACAGTTCAGGTACTATGAGCAGAAGCATCTTGCACCCTAAAGGAGCTGTGATGTTTGAGACTAAGGTAAAGACCTTTCACATTTCAGAGCAGGTGTGTCAGAGCTAAAGCTATCAGTCAAATCCCATAGAGCCATCCATGAAAATGGATGGAAAAAAATCTTTATTAATTCTGAATTATGTTAGCATTTTAATCTGTAAAGTCCTTAGTAGGTACAATGTGACAACTTTTTTCAAAGGTTGCATGATTAGGGGTGAATGAATTTCTCCTGAGTAGCTGATTAGTCTATCCATTGGACTGAGGCAAAAATATTACTTAACGAAAGAGATTAGCAGAACAAAGAAAACAAATTACTCCAGAGTAACCTCTTTCACTTATTCAAGGAAAATATGCAATGAGAAAATAGGAAATGCCTGCAGCTAAGCCAGTTTGTGTGGTGATACCCAGATCTTCCAAGCAAAGCATGGTCTGGCCCCTGTGAACACCAGTGATCAATCTCCAGGAGGAGCAGGCTGCAGCTTGCCTCAGACACAGGGTGCTGTCTCTCTGCTGTTCCCTTCCTGGAGTGCCACTGTCACTGAAGTCTCCCTGGCAAATGCCCAAGACAAACTCGGTCCCTCTGTGGAGGAGCACCCTTTATGTGACAATTAAAGTGGTGTCTCTCATGACTTGCAGCTGCTGAAGATCCTGTAGAGCTCTTTGGCTGTCTCAGACAGGGTTCAGTACCTTCTGTAATGCCACCATGATGCTGTATCACTGCTTTTTGTTCCTCTCTGTGAAGGCTGAGGAGTGTGACCCTGTGCTGTGGAACAGATGCTGCCTCCCCATCACTGAGAAGCTACATTTTGTTATTGATTTAACAGGGATAGTGCAGCCCTCGATGGCAGGGGCTGGGTGGGAGAGAGCCAGCCACGTGTTCATGCTCTGTCTTTGTGCAATTATAACAGTCCTGGCTGGAGGGGGAAATGGAGAGGGGAAACATCACAAAGCTTTATGGTCAAGACTGTCACCACCTCTGCCTGAAGAGTCTTCCAGCATTTCATCATGTCTAGACTCTATGTGCTGTGTGATCTTGTGTAGTAGCCTCCTCTATCATAATATAATATTACAAAGCCCAAAGCCCTTTTTAGTTTTGAACAGTAAATGGTCATCATTATCTTCAGAATGAGCAATTCAGGCTACTGCTTAAGAACCAGAAGAGTAAGAGGTGGATGCACATCTAACATCTGGAGCTGGGCAGATCATTTAGTCTTCAAGCCTGTCAAAATGATTAATCAGCTAGGAAAGACTGTGAGCCTTTTGCTTCCACCACAGAGCAGTTGCTTGTGCTGCCAAGAGATCCACTTTTGAGTCACGGTTTACCATCCAAACAAATGCCCAGCCTGGCTGTATTCCTAGAAGAAGTTACTGACAAAGAAATGCACTAAGGATTTTTTGTTATCTTTGTCATCCATTACATTTTTCAACCATGTTATTTTGTCAGGAACATTTGCTTACTTTTGAAGGCATTATAGCTTAAAATGTTATGGGAAAGAGCCTTGACATTTTAACTGACTCAAAACCAGAGGGAAATCTGCAATGAATTGGGAAAGTTAACCCATGCAGAACTTGCCACCAGCAGCAGTCAAATTATCTGTCTCTTAGTTTTCAAATGTATGAAGCCTCCAAAGTCTTGGGAAATTGGCTTAACACCATAAGGTTTTATTTAAGCAGTAGGAAAAAAAGGAAACAGATATGAGTCTTTAAAATCTAGTTTTTGATACCTTGTGTATACAGAAGACCTGTTTTTGAGGTTTCCTCTGCAAGAAAGTTGGTCAGAAGTTAACTCTGGAAATTGAAGCTGATATTCTTGCACAGCTGGTTGGCTTCAGAATTTGAAATGTTAAGCAAAAATGTTTAAAACTACAAAATGTGTAACAAAATAATCACTTCATTCCCCCCGAATTCAACTGGCAGAGCTGTTGAACTCCTGCAGGCATGGTAATGACTTTGTATGACCCATGAAATTTGACTGAAAACCCTTCTTCATTAGCAGTTGGTTGCCTTTGTTGTAGTTTTGCTCCTGGTATCCCTAAGATCTCCTAGTTTGCCTTTATGAATAACACCATGACAGCCAACAAGCAGTTTCTTTTCCTTGTAAACATGAGTTTCCACTGGTAAATATATTACATTCTAGTTCACTCATTGGTTATTTGCTGGCTTGTGATTGATTGTATCTGCCTCCACTTTTTGTAGTGCTCAAATGAAACAAATGAAATGTGCTTTTGGGATGTCTGTTGATTTTAGAGGGTGCAGATCACCTGCATCTTCTCCGGATTTCAGTGGGGTTTTGCTGGATGCTTAAATTTCTACCACATGCAAGTGGTTTTATATTTAGAAGATTCTGAAGGAGATATTTCCAAGGATATGATTTCAGCAGAATTGAATGATATTTCGAAAGGCTGGGGGAGTAGAGTGGGCTCATAGGCTTTTTATCACCACTGAATTTCACCTCTGATCTCTGTGCAGCCCCTGGGAATGAAAAGTGCCTTTGGAATTGTGTGTGGTTTTCTTTCGTTCCACTGAGCTTTCCCACTGAAATTTTCTGTCTTGCATCTGTGTCTTTGTAAAGCTTAATGCAATGGCAAAACAAGAGGCCGCCTCCTTTCTGAGGAGCAGGCTCAAGCCAACAGGAACACAGCTCTGGTTTTGTGTGTTAAAATGGGTGCAAACTTGCCACTTTATTTATCATCAGGATTTCTAACCTTGAGATGCCATGGCCCATAAATGACTTCCCCATAATAATATTTATCAAAGTATTTCTGGTCTAATTATTCATGCTGAGGTTGTTCTCTAAAAATTTCTCTTGAAAGAATCTTTTTAAAGATTTTTCTTTTGAAAACAAATTCATGACCACATCAAACAGAGATTCATGTTGCCGTTAGTTTAATTACCAGCAGCCCTCAGGGAAAACTCACTCAAAACTCACTGTTGTTGTAATTGCTTCTCTCCCTTTCTCTCCCCCACTCTTTTTACCTTTCCAGTTTTGATTGCTGCAGAAGTCATCATATGGTTACTCATTTTTAAGCTCATTTTAAGTACTAAGGGGGTTTTGCCCTTTTTGCCCATATAGAAACTATCAAATTATAAATAATTAGTAGAATCTGGATGCTGAAAAAGGAGCTGGCCAAAACAAACCACTTTTTTGAGATAACAGTTGAAGTTATCTTTGTTTTTAACTTTTTGAGCAAAAAGGCAGCTATTGATGTCCTCCCCAGTGTCATGCCATAAGATCAGATCCATAACATGTGGATCTATTCCAGCCATGAAAGCCACTGCACCTAGTCTGGCTTTATTCCCTTTGAAAAGCAGCATGGATGCCTCATTTGGGTGAAGTGCAAAGCATAACATAAGCAGTGCTGACCTAACACGACATGATACATGGCAGATTTGCTTTAAAAAGAGCAGCAGTCTCAAATCTGTTTTGAATTAGAAAAAGTGTTTGAGGGAAAGGAAGGAAAAAGGGAACCATTTCGTAGCAGGCATCTGAAAAATAACAGTTTGGAGGAAGGAGGAAAAATTGTCAGGCAAAACCTTACAGTTAAAGCTGAAAAATGTATTTCTAACAGAGGGGATTATGAGTGTATGTCTTACTCTTTGTTATTTTTTTAATAAAATCTTGGCAACTTAAGTGCATACTATGATGGTCCAGAATGAGAACAGCTACTCAAAGGTGAAATTATCAGCAGTACTCTGGCAAGAGGCTATTAGTCATAGTCCCAGTATCATACAAGAGCCAGAGCCAAGGATTCAAGAAGCAAAACATTCTCCTTTGGAGAGAGGTCAAGATTAGTCACTTTTGCTTTCTTTATTGGGGGGAGGGGGACAGTGGGGGTTGGGTTGATTTGGGGTTTATTTTGTTGGGGAGAGGAGTTTTGGACATATTTTTATGCCAGTTGGGTCTTGTACTCTATACTTTTTAACCCCAAAGTGCTGTAAATATGCCACTGTTCCACACGGGGAATGGGAATCTACAGCTTGGGGAAAGCTGTTGTCTGACAGCCAAACTCCTGACAAGGAAAATATGGAGTGATATTCAGAGGCTGTACGGCTGCGGCGCAGCCAGCAGAAAGGGTCCTCCAGAGGCAAGAGCCACAGGGAGTTTTCTTCACATCTGTGGAGCTGAGGCATCTGAAATACAAGTGCCTGTTAGCCAAACAGAGAGCCTTTCTTTCCTCTGCAGAGAGGTACCGGGGTGCTCAACCAGAGGGACCCCCACGGAGAAACGTTTTGCTGGACAAGAAGGTGATGGAGAATGAGAAACCAACCTGTTTTCCAACCCCCTGTCTCGATAATAGAAACCAGAAAAGTGCTGTGAGGTTTTCCTTGAGACTGGAAGATGTGCCCAGGACAGGGAGAGCATTTTTAAGGTTTTTTTAGAGACACTCATCCAAGCTGATGTTAGGAATGTTTATTGTATCTGAAGGTGGGCCGCTGACTGTGCTGCCTCAGTTTCTCCCATGTTGTGCTGGCAATACCAGGACTTACCTGCTGTGCTTTGGTGCACCCAAGTTTGCACATTGCTGCAGATGCACTAAACATGAAATCATAGACCATCCTGAGTGGGAAGGGACCCACAAGGATCATCAAAGTCCAACTCCTGGCCCTGCAGATGACCATCATTTATTCTAGAACACTATTCAAACTATTACACAGAGATAAGGGGCTTTTTTCCCTGGTTTCTTTGATCAATATTTCCTCTATATTTCTTGTTATCTCAAGCCTGTTTCCCATCCTCCATAAGGCTGGATTTCAATTTAAGCATAATTTGGGAAGCTGTTTATGATTATGGTGCTGGATGGATATCCAGCGATTTTTGCAGATACGTTAACTTCTAATACTTCTGGTATCATTGATTCACTTGTAAAGAAAAAATCCCTCCCTTCTTGCCAACTCATGTCTTATCTTCAAACAGAGCGGGAGGAAAGTTGTGTCTATTCAGAGAGATACCGTTTCCTGAAGGTGGGGCTAAAGTTAATGAAGATAAGCTAATTCTTGAAAATATCAGAGTATTCAGTTAATAGGATAGGGGGATTTGATCATCTTTAGCAGTTTCTGATGAAAGTTATATTTATAGACCCTCACCTTCACTTTCCTGGCTTCATGCAAGGACGGAAAAATATTCCAAACTCCCTTGTTTATCTACTGATACACTGCTAATTTAGAGGAAAGGGTTAAAAAAAAAAAAATCTGACCTTTGTAATATTTTAGAAAAAAAAAAATGCTGTATCCTGAGGCAGTGCTGGGCCAAAGACTGTAGATTTTGGATGCTGTTCTAACTTGAAAATTTCCATGTGTTTTAAGTCTCGTCTGATTTATCTAAAACAAGAGTCAACCACAAATTTTAATTGCTTGGCTATAGCCTTCTGGATGCCAGATAAATCTGTGAGTGTTGCACACATCTGGGCATGGACTGAGTGCTGGGAGGCCAGCAGGACAGGCCTGGGGAGTGGTGAGGCAGCAGATGGGCCTCGTGGCCCAAGACTACACCTAGAACTAAAGAAAGGCTCTCAGGAAAAGCTGATTTCCAACAGTTTGGTTGCTTTAAAGAAGCCAAATATTTTTGCAAGTTGTTAATAATGGCAACAAAAGCGCTGAACAGGGACCCCAGTTCTCTGCTCTCTTCTTCAGGGCAGCTGTTTCCAGCCCTGCTTCTGACCATCTCCTGCAGCCACATCCATCATGGTTCTCATTCCTGTCTTGACTTAACAGCATTTTAGGTCATCCCTTCCCAACATTTTTACCCTCAAGCCTTTCTGAATCCTCTCCACTTCTAAAAGAATCATGGAATCATCGCAGAATGGCCTGGGTTGGAAGGGACCTTAAGATCATCCAGTTCCAGCCCCCTGCCATGGGAACACCTTCCACTGGACCAGGCTGCTCAGAGCCCCATCCAGCCTGCCTCAAACACTTCCAGGGATGGGGCATCCATAACTTCTCTGTGCAGCTTGTTCCAGTGCCTCACCAGCCTCACAGCAAAGAATTTCTTCCTTACACCTAGCCTAAATTGTCCCTCTTCTACCTTGAACCAAAAAAAAAAAATTGCTAAAAGAAGTGCTGTTCCAAAATCTTTCGAGGTCTTACACTCCCTAACAGTCCATGACCAAATGCATTTCACTCTCCTGTAATTTAATTCTCCCAATTGGCAGCATCCTACCGACCTCTTTGTTAGGAGTGGTTTGTATTCATCTTACCTTGCTTCTGTCAGTCAAGCAGCAAGTTATAGATGAATAATCTTATGAAGGTGACCTGTCAAAAACCAAACCAATTTGTTTGTAACCTTTGATTTCTACTTATTCCTCAAAATTTTTAAAATCTTAAAGGAATTGCGCTCTTACATAAGCACAACATCTGTCGTTGCTGCTTATTTCTTCATAGGGAAAAGTGGCAGTATCATAGAAGAGAGTTTTGATAACCTGCTGCTAATAGTCTTTATTTGGTCTGCAGTATTTCATATTATATTATTTATTCCATCACATATTACTGAAGTGGCTTTTTCATCAATTTTTCAGTTTTTGACCCATCAGAGCATGTCTCTTACTGCCACTGGTTTCAAATATAATTCAGGGAAGACACCTAATCTGAAAAATGACATTATAGTTGTAACCTGCCCTCTCCTAAGAGTCATTAAAGAAATGGAGCTCAGTGAATAGTTAACCAGAAGTGTCATATTTCCAGAAACTTTGAGGAAGCTTTTAGAAAAACATGCTTTTCTTTGAGAAAAAGAACATTTGGAAAAGAAAAATTATTCTCTGCAGTTTAGTTACTTGCTAATCAAAATTGCTTCCCCAATCCTAATAGAAAGAACAGATGCATAAATCAACCGTGTAATTTCTCCCATTTCCTATAGCTTGAGCATTTGCTACTCTAGATCTTGTGCTGCACAACCAGAACAAAATTCTTCAAACAAACAAAAATTACTTTAAAGTGCTACAGGTATTACAGTCAGTAACCAAATGGCTATGTGCTGTGTTGCTAGTTTAATTCCCAAAGGAATTTTTAAAAACTGTGGTACAAAATTGAGTTTCTTTACAGTACATTAGAAATTTACTGTAGAAGTCAAGCCCTTTGTAATAGTTCACTGATATCAAGATAACTTCTGGAGAATCAGAGCCAGCAACTGGTTTATAAATCCTGGTTGTTGCTGAGCTGTGATCCTGGCTCAGTGGCTCAAAATTTTCTCCGCAGGGTCATCCCCCTCTGTTGAATGCACAGGCAGCACACCCTGATCAATGGTGAATTCTCAGCAGCTGTTCAAGGGCTCTTACTACAAAAAATAAGTGGTTTTTTTACGCTTTTGAGCAGTGTAAGATAAATATTTTCCTATAAAAATACACAGCAAGACGAGAGCAGCAACAGTCTAAGTTTATTGAAAAAACAGAACAATTTTTAGTATCTCAAAGCAGAGATTGTCACTGATAGCTTTAGGCAAGAGAGCTGATTTTAGAACTCAGGGTGTAGCAAGTGCCTTTCTTTCCAAAGATGCTTTTTTCCTGAAATATACCCATTTTATTTGTCAGTTAAGACAGTGGTTACAGTGTTCATATAATGTTTTCATTGACTAGAAAGAGACTTGTTCATGTAACCCTCAAAACCTGTCAATTTTGTTCCTCAGAAGCTCAGCCCTCCTGTTTTCTGAGCAATGATCAATCTTACAGTAGAGTGTTTTTTTCACTGGCTCCATTTCTTCTATCCTTCCCCTGGACGCCACACACATATTTTCTTCTTTGGCCAACTCTCAAGAGAAAGTACAGACAGTCTGGAGAGCAAATCTCCCTTCATGCAGATTGCATTCTCCTTTAAACACCTCAGGGGCAGGAATATAACCTCCAGCAAAACTGCTGCCTCATCTCAGGCAACAAAACAAACACATCAAAGATGGAAGTTCTGATAGGGGGTTTTGCAAGAATCCGGGATCTTGGGCATTGCAAGTGGAAGGGAGGCACATTCCATAATTTTTGAAGAATCATGCACCTGAAGAAAGAAACGTTCTTTAACAATACTGAAACCATTGATCGTGCCACTATAATAGAGAAATCTTTAAAATCAATTGTCTGTGAGGATTCCCATACCTATCCCTGAGCTCCTCTAGAAAGCCACCTCTAACATCATTTCTGTTCCTGTCCTCTGAGCATAAACTTTTATGCTCTGGGATAAAGTATTGACTTTTAGAAATGCTGATACCAGCATGTGAGAGGACTTAGCAAGAAGAGGAGCCAGGGGAATTTCTCTCTGAAGCTTCCTCAAGTATTCTGAAGAACTTAAATAGGAAGAATCCCACCAAAGACAACTGTGATTTATAACCACGTTTTCTTCCAGAACAGTCTCAGTGTTAAGTACCACTGAATACTGATACATTCCTTCCTAACATTGCCATTAACAGGTATCATAAGTTCTGGAATATTTTTTGCCTTTCATCTTCTTTCCAGCTGAGTCATTGGTGTGCCTGGTGATTATTTTGTTGGCAGAAAGGACCTTTTTGTGTGTTTTTATGAAAGATAAAGCTACCTTATTACTCAGTATGGTCCTGAACAGCAGACACATTAGAGATTTGATACAACATGGAGAGATGCTCAAAGAAAACATCATTTTTTATTCCACTAGAAGTTTGCTACACTGCAGAACAATAGGGTCCTCCTTAGAAAGAGGCTACTAGAAGTGCTGAATACATGAAGGTCTCCCCAATCTTCTTTGGGTGTTTTGAAAAATTGCCTTAAAGAATTAGTTCTCTTTGAGCCAAAAAGCTGCACCCACAGGAATGAATGTTACTTAAGTCAAGGCAGCAGACTTGGGAGTTTAATGTTGTAAAAGCAGCTGAAATCTTCCTTTATCACATTTTCATTCAGCTAAGTGTTGCTTGCATCCTGGTTTCCCTCTTTTCCTTTAGCAGCTTCATGCTTGGCTCTCTTTACTGGGAACAAGGACAGCCCCCCTGAACCCACTGAGCTGATAAGAATTCTCTTCATTATGGACAAAACAATCTGTTTAATCAGTGAACCATGTTAAGAACATAGGTAGTTATAAAACAGCATTCTGTTCAAAGGGACTGTGATTTTTACCCTTAATATTTACTTTTAAAATCTCTGAGTCTGAGAATGACAAGCAGATGACACAGCTTTAATCAACAGTATTAATCAACCTTGATCTCTGCAGATTATGGAGCAATACTTGGAATAACCTATTAATAATTTGTGGTCTTTGTGGCTGAAATTATGCCAAACTCAAAATTTTGTCCTTCAGCTTCTCGTGGCTGAAAATACTGTTCCACTCAGCTCTGTAATTGTGTCTGTCATTGCCTTTTCCTGGTAAATTCCTATAATTAGTTTTGGGAGTAGGTCTCCAAAGTGCTACCCTTTAGTTCTCCATTACAGGGGAGCTTAAAAGAGACCCTTCTGTCCCTGGAGCTGTCCCTGGAGCCAACCAAGCTTCTGTGTTTTGTTTTGGTTTGGTCGTTTTGTTTTTAAAATCAAGGAAATAAATTCATTGCCTCATACTATGTTCCAGATCATACCATGAACTTTTTCTGAAAGCTTAAAATTACGAAGTGTTTCAAGTTGATACAGTGTGAATATTTGCGGAATTTTAATAGATAAAAAATAATAGACAATTTTAATTGGAAATTATTTTGCTTTTTCAGCAAGAACAGTCTCTGTCTTGTTCAGTAGCACCTCCTGGAATGCCTTTGATCCCTTCGCAAATATTATTACCTTTGTAAATGATGTCACTAAGGCTGTGAGAATTGGGATTGCTCAGCCTGGAAAAGAAAGGCTTTGGAGTGACCTACTTCTGGCCTTCCACAGCACCTGAAGGGAGCCTACAGGAGAGACAGAGAGAGGTTATTATAACTGCATGTTTTAACTTTTCCTCTTGATGTGACATTTAAGATCTGTGTGCTAACCTTTCAGCCTTCATGAGGAACTATTTGGTTTTGGGTTGTTTTTTTCCTCAGTGCACTGCATGGATGGTATTTCATTCATTTCTGAGATAGATTCAAAATTGTTTAAATCTTCTCTCCATCTGTGCTCAATCTATGATCCTTGGGTTTTTACTTTTTTTTTTAACTTAGAGGATGGAAAGATTTTGTATTCATACAATATTTCAGTCAGACTTAGGAATAACTGTGGTGTGTAATTTCTGAAGTTTCAAACACTGCTTCCTCTTCCCAACAACTGTGAAATACAAAGGAAATTATTTTGCATATAAAGAATCTAATCATCCAGACATCATGCTTCTAATGAAACATAAATCAGCTACAAAGAGCTTACTTAGTTTTTCCTAAAGGAAACAAATCAGTCTGAGTTATTTTTCTATGTAATTAACAATGTTTGCTGTTTTAAGGAGAGAGATCAGAGTTGTTCAAAGCGGTTAAGATTAGAGCAACATCAGCAGTTTTTCTGTTTGCTTTACTTTTATTCCTTCTGGCATCAGAGCTAATTTCTAATCAAGTAAATGTGTTTGAAAGTATGATTCAGGGGGGATGATACATTTCTCCATGCTAACTGCCTAAAGCTGGCTTAATAAAAAGGATATTGCACACAATGACATTTTTCTAGTGGGTATAATTATCTCTGCAGCAAGCAAGTGAATGATGTATTTCAGGATGTGTGTTTGGATGATGACAGGCAGATTGGGCACGTTAATAAGCCAGGCTGTTCACCAGCAAGCCTCTTTTTCTGGTACATCAGAGGCCTGTGATGACAGTAGAAGCTGCCTTCTGGTGGCTCTTACTTCTCCTTTTAAAATATCTCATATTTTAAGCAGATACTCCTTTGGCAGAATTAAAAATGGGGGCCCACTGCTGCCTTGTTTGCCTATGTCATCTTTTCTGATAGAGGCCTGAGAAGCAGAAGATCCATGTACGGAAATCCAGACTCTTGTAACATCCAAAGAACATATTACTGTTTGGGATTGATGATTCAGTCCAAGGTTGGTACAGAGCCCACTGAAGCCAATGGGAGTCTGTGCTTGCCAAAATCTACCACTGAGTCCAGCATGTCTTGGAGCAAGCCTTTCAGGGGCACTGAACCCCCTGGGAAATGGAAAGCAAAACTGATTAAACAACTAAACACCAACAGCTTTCTGGACCTCCCTCCACAAAATCTTTGTGGCTTTAGAGCCCTACCCCAAAGAGCAGGAACATGGACGACAAAGGTCTTTACTTTTAATCTCATCTGGCTCAGCTCAATAGCAATTAGCTCCTGCCTCTGCTTCTGTGGGCCTCCTGCACTCCACAGCTGCAGCAGCCAGGCCTTGTTGCCTAGAAGAAATTAGACAATTATCTCTGGGAATTTATTTCCCAGCAAGAATATTCACTTCTCACTTCTCCCCAGTACTTCATCACCAAGATGCACAGCTGTTGAAGGACTATCCAGATCTCAGTCCAGCCTACTGTCATGTTCAATAGTTCATCACTGCAAGAGTTTCATGAATGCACATTTTCCAGATATATCTCCAGCCTGTGTTCCCTCTGGTAATCCCTGCCTGGAATCACAAATTAAGACACATATGCATATAAAAATCCCCCAGTTCATTTAGAATGGTTAGCAAAAGGACATATCTTGTAGAAGGAAAAGTTGTCTTTTGCATTCTGAAGATAGCTGTTTGTGTGGAGGCTTTCACTGCAGTCCTTCCAGAAGAGTTGTCTCAGAAAACAAACAATACCTGGGTAGTGGGGGATGCAGGAATGAGGTGTTTTTGTAGGTTTCACTACCACTGATTTGTGCTGTGACACTTGGAGCATCACAAGTTTGCCATCTGTAATGGGCACCATTTGGGCAAAATGTGTCTTTTTTTTTAAGGGAGGGAATAAACAGTGATGAAATGAGAACCTGATGATATGCTCAGTTTTCCATCTGTGTTTCCTTCTAGAAATCTTGAACTTATCTGTTCTTCAGCTTCCTCATTTCATAGAATCTCATCTTTCAACAGTCATTTCCATCCAGAATTACTAGTGTTTCATGTACCATCTAGGGTGCTTTGCCTAATGTTTTCAAAACCAGCTGCAAAGTATAAATCTCTGGCACCTCATATTTTTAAATCACTGTATCTGCTTCCCTACCAGTTGTACAAAGTGTTTGAAAAAACCCAGCATTTTCTCTATGGTGGAAAAACATTTTAGTCTCTGCTGAAATCCTCCAGGTTTGTTGATGTTCTGCTCAGCCTTACTGTCTTTTACTATCCTGTGTGATATTTGGATGACAGCCAGGCACATATAAATTGCTCCCACTCATGCTCTCTCTGGCAGTTTTATGTGCCTTCCACTACTTTCTAGCAGATATTTTAGGCAACAATTTATTCCTATCACAGTTTTTTTTTTTTTCTGTTTGCTTTCTTTTCCCTTTCTAAAAAGTACTACGTCTCTTTGCCTAGAATTTACTCAGTGTTTTGGGATCCCTGTGGATCAATGGGTCAGAGACTGCAATGACAAAATCAAGGCTTTCTTATTATGCTTGAAGAAGCAATTAGGAGGCATAAGGCAGAGTCTTACTGCCTAATTTTTATGCTTTTACCACACCAAGGGTCAGAGAGTGGGCAGGACTTTGAAGCTAGAAGTGCCTATCTTGCCCTTGGGATATTTTGCTCAGTGAAGAGAGGAGGCTCCCAATGCCAGATAAAAGGGGTGACACTCCTAGAAACACCTAATTCTCAATTTTCCTCTGAGAACCACAAATGCATGCCAAAAAACATCCATAACCTAACCTCTCTTAGGTATCAGCTTTTTAATTATATTTTCTCCTAAACATTAGAAGAAATGCCAGAAAAAATGAGGTGGGGGGAGAAGAGAAATTAAATAATTTAAGGAGCCTCTGTCTAAAGAAGAAAATGAGCATTATAGATACAGGCTGAACCTGGAGTCCTGCAGTCAAGAAATTAATTTTCAGCCATCTTAGAATTCTTGGTTTCTGGCTTGCTGGGGATCATGTCATTTCAGATGGCAGTCCTAGGGAATGCTGTATCACTGGGTTTTGAGAGCATAAAACTGACTCACGTTCCACTCCCAGCTGCAATTCACTCATGGCAGCAAAAACACCGATGGGCATTTTGTGGCCTGAGTTGTTAATTGAACCCAAATGTAGCAAAGAGCATCACTCATAAGAGTTGATTAGATCACTGCAAGTCAAGCAGCTATTTACTAGAGCATATTGGTATTATGAGGGCAGAGTAGCATGCTACAAGTCTATCATTTAACAAAAAAATATATATGGACACAATACTAACCAGGAAAAGCCCACAGAACTTCAGTTCTGGGACTTAGTTCTCTATCACAGCAGATCTCTTTAAAATCCCATTTGTCATGTGTTCAGCCAGATATAAAATAAGTGTCAAAGCATACACCAGAGGTGAGTATTAGCAAACTTGTCCCCATCCAACCCTGACCTATTGTGTTAAATTTCTAATGATCTCTGTGAATCTGTGGTATCTTCACAGAGGTTGCTGTGATCCTAATTAATATTACACATATCCTACCCTGTTTGTTGCAATTTTCTTGCACGCTGCTCCTGAAGAACTCTGCCCTTTGCCTTTGTAGGTGACACAAATGGACCAGAAGCTGAACCTCATCACGGACATGCTGCATCATCTGGTCTCCCGTCAGCAGGGGGATCAGGGCAACAACAGATCATCTCAGAGAGGCAACAGCAGCGTCAGTTCCGAGCTTTTCCTCCCCAACAACACCCTGCCCACCTACGAGCAGCTGACAGTACCGGCAGGGAACGAGGATGACATCTCCTGATGTGGTGCAAGCCTGGGTTGGGTTGTTCCTACTTTTCTCCTCTGAACAGGACTGAGTGTTGAGAGCCAGGGGGAAATTAAGTTCATCAGCCAACCAAGAAATCGTGTAACTGCTGTATCCACACCACTAGTCTCAAACATGCTGAAGTTACCCACAGTAGCCAAAGGATTGCCAGGCTGTCTTCCACCAGGCAAAACTTCTGGAAGCTCCACGTTGATTTTGCTCCTGAACAAATGATCACAACTTATTTCTCAAAAAGACCAAAATGATGTAAAACAGGCAAAATGGCAAGGATTTAGAGCTCCTGTAATAATAATAATAATAGTAATAATAATATTCTAATAATACTTGAACTTAGAAGGAAAAAAATGCATTCTGTTTATGAATCTGCAGATAGCAATTTATTTCTATTACTAAGGTTTTTAAAACAAACTAGGATAACTTATGTTGTTTTTATTGTATAAACATACACTAACATTCTAGACAATAACAAACCACATACTGAATTATTTTCTTTTTCTGTTTTATTTTAGTGTTACTACATAAACAGTTATCAGATAATGACCAGATTTTTAAAATCTGTTTTTCTTCAGGGAGGAACTAATCCTTAATCTGGAACAATACTATTTATAGTGGAAAGTGCTATAGATTTTCTAAGATATCAGTTTTTCATGGGGAGACAATAAAGTATTATATAGCAAAAAAATTCTGCTTTCTAGAAAATTGTTGCCAAAGAATTTATATGTAAATAGAAAACACAGTGGTCTGAATGTACTTGTCCTGAGCATTTTAAAATGAAGGCATTCTACTTCTTAAATCAACTGGTTTTCAGCTTACAGATGCCAAGAATAATACAAGAGGCTGAAGTGGCTGGACTTCACTGGTCAAGTGTTTGAGCTGGCCACTCACAGAACATCCATAATCCCTGCAGGAATCAAGGCTTCAGTTCAGGAAAACATCTCTAATCCACACAGCACATATGGCAATTTTAATGTTTTCTTGAATAACGCCTTGAGAAACTCAACCCCCTTCAAGAGTGGGTTGGTATTGGCAAGTGCCAGCTCTTTATCTAGAGATTTGAGGGCCTGAGCTGTGACCCATGGGGCTGAACCACGCTGCCCCACAGGATGACTGCAATGAAACCAACAGTGTTGGCTCAGTGGGAGCTCTCACACACACAAGGTGAGCAGGAGTTGGGCTTTGATTACCAAGGCTGAAATTACCGAGCCCTTACAGAGACTCAGCACCTGAATTGTGTCAGTCTTTAAAGCTGACAGCCTCAGGAAAACAGCCTGGTGGTAGTGGTACCTCAGACTGCTGGGGAAATGAGATGCAGACAAATTTATCAGCTCTTGCACTTTGAGCATCCTGCACATCCAGTGCACCCTGTCCCCCTCACTGCACAGCCTGTGCCCCACAGTGCTCTCCCTCTCCTGGGGGATGCCCTAAAGCCTCACACCTTGGCACAGCAGTTTATTTACCAGTCTTTTGACCAATACTACCAATCTGAAATATTGATGCATAATAAATTAGATCACAGGGAGCCTCCTCATAGGGAACTCTCACATTCTGGGCTTTCTTTCCAACATTTCATCTCTTTGACTTGGACTGCAGTGAAAGTCCTATATTAAATATCCTGTATTTAACTTTCCAGATTCTGTTACAGTTATCCAGCCTCTCTGTTGTACAGTAGGTAAATGTTAAGGGTGTAGAAATTTACAGGCATAAAGAAGAATTGTATCAGGGCATTATGTTTTCATGGAAATCAAAATTATTCTCATGATTTTGAACATTTTTAAATGAGATTCACTATGTAATTTCAGGTTATCAATCAGCCTGTTAATTTCCTAATAAAATACAGGACAAGAGCGCCGTGTCTTTTGGTTATTCTAAAATCCAGACACTTGATATACACAAGAAAGCAGATGGCTTTTCTTCTCCTTTCTCTCTTAGCCCACTGTTCAGTGGCTTATTTGCAATGCATGACTGTAAGGCTTCTGCTGATTCTTCACTAGAGAAATAAAAGAAAATCTGGACTTTATCAGCTGGGATGACTGGAGAGAAAGGTGTCTCCCATAGCCCTGGCTGAAAGCAGACAGGTCTGTGCCTTTCCAGGGGCATTGTTTCAAACAGAAAATGCTTCCATTCCTGCCTGTTTGTTCCCAAGACCATACCTCCATTGTCTGACACCTAATCTTGGTGATAGCAGCATGGCACTGCAAACACTTAATGCAAAACATGATGTCCCTTTCTTGTCAGTTGTCTATAACCATCTGAAGGTCTCCATTGGAACCAGATTCATTGGAATCAGCAGATTTTACAGGTTTTTGAGGCTGGTGGCCAGTTGTGAGGTCTGTGATTCCTCACCTGAGTCCAGCTGATCCTTTCAGAAAGTACAAAGCTCTGAGATCTACTTCTTCAAAATTTACAATCCACCTAAGGAAAAGAAGACAATCCCTTTTCCCTGTTGAAAAGGGATGTTATAAAATGAACCATCCAAATTTACCATACAGCTGCCTGGAGCCAGCCATCCACAAGGGCTCACCAGAGACAGATCTGACATCTCTGCTTGGAGGACTGCCTGGAGTTATCTGCCCTGCTGGGGCTTCCTATCTCAATGGCTTCTCCTGGAAGCAGGTGCCCCAGCATCTTCCTTGCACAGAGAACAGCAGCAGTGGGAAGATGAGTTGAGCAGCCCAACACTGGAGCAGCCTGAAGTAGCCAGCATGCAGTGAGTATGTGTTTCTGCTAAAACCTTTCCTACTGGTGTCTCCTGTTTGGCCAAACTGTCCAGAGTGGAGGTTTTTAAAGTGGGTAGGAAATGTTTGTAAGTATCTTGAAAGGGAGCAAAAGAAACTCTAAGGTAGGCCAAACCTTGACTTTATAACAATCTGCCCCATTTTTGTGAGCTGTGTTAATGAATAAAATGCGTCTGAAGCTGCAAAAGAGGCATCTTTCTTGGAGCAGCTCAAGAACAGTTTTCATTTCCAGACTGGTGTAAGTTAAGCCTAGACCCTGATCCCTGATGAAAAAATAAAGTTAAAAAATAGTCATCTAAAAAATGTTATCTGGCTTAGCTTTCCCAGCCTACCAGGGGGAAGCCAGATGGATGCCAGATCTGGATGGTAGGAAGCCAAGGAATAGGGGAGGAGGCAAAACACGGGGCTGCCCAGCTGACAGTGGTGATGAATGCCTACCCTGCCTCAGCCTGCAGCAGAGGCAGATGAAGTGCAAGTTTGCAAAAAGAAGATCCATGGGAGGTGGAGAGGATTTGTGCAGGGGAGGAGTTTCAGTCGGTGAGCAAAATCTGGGCTCCTGGTGAGGGGACTGTATTGGGATTCAAAAGACAGAAGCACTGCCTGGCATCAGCATTAATCTGCAGTGTGACCTCAGGGCGAGTCATTTCACCTGCCTGGCCACATCTGCTGCCCCCTCTACTGCACTCAGCCCACTTGTTTGTTTAGACCACAAATTCCTCGGGAAGGGAGGGCCCCTTTCTGTGTGTTTGTTCAGTGCCTACACACAGGGACCTGCCCTCTGGGGACTGGAGGTACCACTCTCAGATAAATAATTGCCCACCCTGGGGTCCTGCTATAGGCAAACCCTTAATTATTCCGAGTCCAAGGAGCTCCAGTTAGAAGTGCCTGCTGCCAAACCAACAGTTGGGTTTAGGTTCCCTTCCTCATAGTATCTTACAAAAGGAGATCAGGAGCCTGGCCACCACTCATTTTCACTCTTCTGCTTTAAAGCAGGTTCATTTCAAATAACACAATGGGCCACTGCTATGCTCAAATACTAGCTAAGGCAGAAATTTTTGGATGTCAGTGGATTGAACAGGCATTTTACTACAGCAAATTAAGGTTTGTTGTTGCTAGCAGATACCTCTGGGCTGATTTAGCACCCGTCAGTTCTGAGGAAGTTGGAAATATTCCAGGCTGGTGAGCTTTAAAGGTCTGGGCAAAAAACAAGCTGCTTTTTTGAAAAATGAAAAAGTAAAACACGGGAAGATCTTCTTTTCAGGGAGTTTAAATGAGAAAAGGTTAAAAAAGTTTTAAGCTGATCTTCATGTACCCTGCTGAGATAGGTTTTACTGCTGGGATGGTGGTTTGGGAAGAGGAAAAGCATTGAGAAGAAAAGGAAAAAGATTGAAGGTGCAATGCAGCTCCCATGAAAATGTTCTTGTGCACTTGATTTATGTTGGCTTGGAGTTGGGTGTTGCCTGCAAGGCTCAGTCCATGCAGGTCAGTGTAAGCCTTTGGAAGTTGAAAATGTACACTAAAGATGCCTTTCCATGTCTTTCAGTAGAAGCTGGGCTCAGCTCTGTAGGCAGCATTCCTTTCTTCATGGTCACAGAGCCACATAACCATGTGAATTCACAAGTTTCTGCTTCCTATTCCTGTTTTCAAGTTACTGGTTTCTAATATTCCTGCATGCCACTTGTGTTTTCAAGCCAAAATGATTAGAGGTATTTCCTTCCACTTCAGTGGTGTGAGTCCTACTGCACACACCCAACACAGAGCAGCCTGTAAAATGCTCTCCAATTTCAATTAAAGTAGCTTCTGGAATGTTTTGCATCTTGGGTCCCCTGAGCAGCAGCAGCAGCTGTGAGGAAGGCAGCAGGTGGTTGTGCCAGTACAATGTGGAGGTGACACTTAGCTACATCCCAGGATGCAGCTGTGGAATTGCCACAAAGTGTTGAGTTCAGGTTGAAACTAGCAAGAATTTCTGTGAACACTGGATTTTTTTGGTCTTATCTGTGGTCTGACTTTGATGTCTAAGAAATGTGAATTTCAGCTGAAGCTTTTCTTTTGTGGTTGCAGGTTTGTTTTCTGTATTGTTCCCCTGATGCCCAGCAAGATGTGCTTTCCTGTTCAGCCTTTCGTCGGTGATGATGTTGACAACACCAGGACCCTCTGTCTTCAGTGCCTATTTTCACAAAACTTATGAGAATTTAATTTTTTTCTAGACCTCTGTCCTTCTGTCAAGTTGAATTGAACAAGACCAACAGGTTCAAAAGTTATTAGGGTGAGGCAAAACAAACACAGCATGAGTGCATTAACCGTGTTTTCATAGGAACTGGGCTGAAAGTCCCCTCTCTCCCTGCCCAAACACAGAGGTCTGGAAGAAATGTAACCTTCACTTTGGAGTAGAAGACACTTTTACCTCCTGAGGTGAGGAGGAGACACGCAGGAGATGTGTTCTAGGGTTTTGTTTGCTCCTGCAAGGCTTGATGCACCTTGCCTTTGGATCAGCTGGAAAGATGCTGGATCAGATCGAAAGATGCTGGAAAATAGCTTTTTCCTCACATTGCTTCCAATGACAGTGGCTTAAAACATCAAAATGCTTGGTGCTGCAGCAAAGAACACGCAAGTGCTGGACAGGCACATTATGAACCTTGCCCATGTGTGTTACTGTAACACAGCACGGTGTCCGAAGAGAGATTGTCTGCATCCATGCTGGCAGGGGAGCCCTGCTGGGGAAGGGCTGGCCCGAAGGAGTGGCATTGTCCAAGTTCACATCGCTCCCGCATGAGCTGGCAACTGCTGCCTCTGGGAGAGACTTCCCAGGGATCTGACATGAGGCATTGTGCTCTCTGCCTGTGCATTTGCACCTAAGAAGAGCTGAGCTATAAAGCCTGTCTTGAAACCATCTTGGAGCTACGTTTGCTTCAGAGCTAGCGTTGCTCTGGCAGGCTGCCCAGGGATTTAGGCTCGGTTAATCCAAGCTTGGCTCTCCATGGCAGACACCCATGGAACAAAGGGAATAAAGCTTCCACGACCCCGTCGAGTTGCTGGTCAGTCTCTCAGCCAGGTGCAGAAAGTAGGCTAGGCAACCCTCAGTGAACTGTCTTGGATCAGAGAGGGCCAAATTCCCAGCAGGGGTGTGCAGACAAATCCATAGAGATTTTCTTGCCATAATTTCCCAAGTCTGGGAGCCTCACACACCGAGCCCCCAGTGCCTGTGCCTTTCAACAATCTTTAAAGCCAGCTGTGCTGAAATTCATCACTGATGCTTTCTGTGCAAGCAATCTTACAGAGAAATAAAAAACAAGAAGGCAAGGAGGAAAATAAATTCAGTTTTCACTTCTGCTATATGTTACGTCCTCAGGATTATATTGATTATTGATTTTTAAACATCAGTATGTTAGAGTTGATACAGGTAGTACCAATGCTGTAAGACTGATAATCATGTGTGAAGGATTAGGGTTACAAACAGTTTGTGAGACATTATCATCTGTTGTTTAAGCATTGCCTAATAATTTGGCAGTCCTAATGGTCATGTAATTGGATTTTTAACTGGGCTGTCTATACATGGAACCTAAATGTAAATGTGATTCAGGTTCTACTCCTTTTACATCTTTGGCTGTTATCCTTCTTGTAAATTTACTTTGATTACATCCCTTTTCCTAATTACATCCCTTTTCCTAGTTCCTTCTGTTCATTGAAACACTGTCTGCAGATTTGATTGGCAGAGGGATTCACGCACATCAGATCACTTTTGGGAACAATCAGGTAAGAGTTACCCCCGTGAGGACTGGTCACAACTGCACCAGGGAGTCTTCTGCAAGCCACAATGTCTTTTTAATCACAATTTGTCTTGTAAAGCTTGAATGACAGAATATCCTGCTGAATCCCTCCTCTACCTGTGCTGCAGGAGCTGCAGACCCACAGCCACCACCACGTGTGCTCACTTGCAGCCATTATGGAGCAGATTTGAAATAGTGCCTTTGCTTAAACGGTTGCAAATGTTTCCCTGTTATTTCAGTTGGCAATCAAGCCAGCACTTTATTTTCCATTTATTTTCTCTCCTGTGCTGAGAAGTGGGAGAATGCTCTGCAGCTGCAAGACAGAAGCCAGAAGCAGGGGAGCAGATAGGTGCACCAAAAGACAGGTCTTGTCATTAAGCAAAATCTACTGCCCCAAGCACACACATTTCAGTCCCTGTTTCTTGCAGCCTGAGCATCACTTTTACTGCCCTGACTTCATCTTCTTGCACCTAAGTGCTTTCATGCACCTTTGAGGTACCCTGAAGTTTCCTGAATCTTAATTTCCATCTGGTTCTCCCTCTTCCACAACTTGAGTCAGGTCTCAGTCCAAAGCCAGCAGGAGGCAGGAAGGCTTTTGGCTGGCTCTGGTGGTGCTGGGGCTGAGCCCCGGGATGTGTGCTGGTGCCTGCCCCTCTCAGGCACGTTAGTCACTGCTCCTTGGCACGGCACAGCCCGTGATTAGCATTTCCTTCCTGCGCCAGTCCTTCATGCCGCCGCTCCAGCCCTGACTTTTTGTTTTCCTCCTTCCCCCCTTCCCAGCCAAAGGGGAGAACAATTCCTGGAAAAGAAAAATGCTCTTTCCCCCGCATTGCCGAAACCTTTGCAGGGAGCTCTGGGGAGGAGAGAGTAGACTTTGGAGAACATATGGCTAAAAGCATTTGGGGGTTTTCAGATGGTAAATGACCGATGAGGTCTCAAAGGGGTTTTATTTATAAATGATAGACTCCTGAGAGAGAAATAATTGCTGCTCTCCCAGGCGTAAAAAAGCAATTCACCTGACATAAAACCCAGGGATAAAATTAGCTAAATGAAAGCAAGATATGGCAACTGTATTAAGCCGCTTTTTTTTTACTCTCTCCCTTCCCTGCTGAATGGTGAATCATTTTAATTTTGTTTTCCCCTCCTTTCTTGGAAGGAGAAAAAAACAACAAAAAAAAAGCCAATGCCAAAGCAGTGCCTTGGGTCTGAAAGAACAGATGGTGCCCTGGGCGGCCCTCGGGAGCGCTCGGCGGCGTGCATTCCTCCACTCCAGCACTCAGATAACTGAGTTATACAGCACACGACCATCTGGTGTATGACACATCTTGTGTCCCCCGGACAATGCCCCAGCAAACCTCTTCAGGGGAGAGGTTAGTTTCTAGGGTAACAGCAGCATGTGCAGCTCCAGGCCTTATTGAGATTCAGGGCTCCTCACTTGTCCCTATTCTTCTCCTCCCTATTGTTGTCACTTGAGCTTTTGCTGCTTGGTTACACCGAGACTGACAATATCCATCAGTATTTTGTCCCCGGCCCAGAAACCATTGTCTCCAAATTTTGTTTCATTATTTATGTTTTCAATATCCAATGGTTGACTGAAGCATCTGCTGTAGAGTGATAAGGCAAGTGCCTATTGAGGAGAGCTGTGCTGCTGCCTGACAACGATGGTTTGAATTATTTAGGTTGTGGTTGGACAAGCATTTGCAAAAGGCAGGGTATCCATGAAGCACTGAGGTGACTTTATTTATTTCTCTGTTTCAGGTTTTTTTAGATGCTCACATCTTTTAATCCAGACCCCAAAAAAGCTTAAAGCCTCTGTAAAGAAAGTAGCTCTGTCTATCGACTGGAGGTCTCTGGATGTTTCTTTGTGGGAAACTGTTTGGGATTGAAAAAAAAAAATGAGGGGTTTACCTTCCTTTTCATTTTCTGTGGGATTTGTTTCGAAGTGACTTTGGAGTGTAGCATTCATTTTCTCCACTTATTTAAAGAGCCAGGGTCTGCCTTGTAACCATGACCAAGCAGTATGCACAGTACTCTAAAATTCCATTTCAGCAAGCTAAACTTAATCAGAAAAAAGAAGTAGTAGGTGTTTTCTCCACCAATAAAAGACATGTGCCCCACTGAATCATTTACTCTGTTACAGAACAATTATACCAGCAACGTTACCTTCCTCAGGTATCGGTAATAGTCACAGACAGCCAAAATCCCCCCAAGTTAGAGTGAAATTGAGTGAAAATATCTGTCCAAAGATGTAAAACATCAAGTATGAGTTCTAAGCATTAAAAACCCACAACTAAGAAGTACAATTGATGCCTAAGCAAAATTCACTTAACTGCAGGCCTCAGTCAAGGTATGAGTAGCTTAAAAAAATTGCATTGTATGTCAGGGGCTCAGGTCAAGTATTGGAGAACCAGCAATAACTGTTAAGAGAGGTTCTGTAAACATGTATGAAATAATAATAACTATATATATATATTTTGTGATAAATTTGCCATAACATCAAGTCTGATACATTATTTTCACACATTTATAAATGGAGGTTTTACTTTCAAAGTAACATTTGTAAAATATGGATATATGACCTTAAAGGCAATTTTTAAATCATTTGCCTAAAATGTTTCAGAGCTACTATGAGGAAAAGAGTAAAAGAATGTTAGGGTTTTCCCCTCATGAAACAACATCTTTTTTGTAGACTGGTGGCAGGAAATAACAGTGAGATGCAACCCTGAGCCTGGTTTTAAATATTCTAATGAAATTCAGTTTTGAATTGCAGCACGTTCTGCCCCTGACCTGCTCGTGAGGTGTGCCATGGTGAGTGCATTTGCTTCATCACATGCTTGAGTTGGCACCTGATCATAAAACACAGAGCACATGAGGGTGCCTGTGCAAGAGGAGGAGGAGGAGCTGATCCTGGGCAAGCCTGGCTTAGCCGTGTTTTGCTTGGCAGATTTCAGCAGTGAGGAGGAAGGGACAGAGTTCCTATTTTCCTGTTTAAGTGTTGAAAGTTGTCAGCAATTTGCTCCGTCTGAGCCTCTGCATTACCTCTGTAGGTACAAAGCCTTCAACTTGGGCAACCAAGCAGGGCCAGCTGGGGAGGTGCAGGAGAAGCACCTGGGCTTCAGGTGTTTGTGAGTGCTCAGGGAAGGTCCAAACACCAGGTCTGTCACGTGGACTGCAAATGGGGCTCAGCTGTGCAGCCTTTCTCCACTCCTCAGAGCCCTCCTACCTCCATTGCCCCAGCTTCAGGGATGGGGTCTGCAGCCCTGGGGTGCCTCAGCATCCCTCCAGCTCCAGAGCTTGAGAAGAGCTGGAAGGGAACCAGAGCAGGCTGTCCCCTCTGCTCAAGGTGCTCTGCTCTCCATGCAGCACCAGGTGAGGAGTTTCCTAAAGAATTGTGGAAGCTGCACCCAGTGTTGAGCCTTCATCTGGAACACTGTGTAACAGTCTGGTGACTTGAGCTGGATGAGTTTTTCCTGAACGTGGCATGGAGCAGAAGAAGGGTAACAAGGGTGGTCAGAGGAATTAAGGGCTGTGTTAGGAGTTCCTCTATCTAACCCAGTGAAACAAAAGGCTACGGTTGGTTTCCTTAAACATACAGGAAGGAGAATGGCTGCTTCACCCAAAGGGCAGTGTTGGCATGAGAACAAATATGTAAATTGTCAACAAATAGATTTTTGAAGGTTTCTAAACATCACAGAGGGGGATTTCTGCAACAGCACTCTGGTGAAAATATGAGGAACTAAACCTCCAAGCTTTAAGGTGCCACTTGATCAATTTGTAAAAGAGGTGTGATTGCCTGCAAAGTAAGGGAACTGGTCCTTGTGACTCAAGACATCTCTCCCTTTCCAGTTTTTCATCAGTTTTAAAGCCAGAAGAGCCCATTAGATCATCTGGCCTGAATTTCTGTGTGATTCAGGCCATAGATCTCACCTTTTCTGAGCCCAGCAATTTGTCTTAGGTATTATCATCACCAGAGAAAGAAACATTATACGTATTTCTATATTTAAATAGATATAATTTTTGATCACTACTTAAAGAAAAGTGAAGGCACACAGAGGCACAAATGATACATGCAGTATGGAAGCAGATGAGAGAACTCACTTCACTTCTAGAAGAAATTCTTGCCTGCAGACTTCAGCTTAGAAAGGTTTGGTCCAAAGGAGCTGGTTTTATCTCCCTTGGGGAAAAGAGAAGCTGCCATTTTCTTGCCTCTGATCAACCCAGAGTGAGAAAGGTGAGCCAGGCAGGTACTGCACTTTGCAATATCCCTGCCTTTACTGCCTTGTCACTTCAGGGGAGCGAATTAGGAGCAAACTGGGGCTGAAAAGAAAGCCCAAGGGGTCTCCATCTGTGAAAGCAAAGGCTGCTTACAGGAAAAATCTCAGCTCAACCAGGAGGGAACCTTCATCTTTCCCATTTTATACAGTGAAAGGACAGGCCACAGAGAATAAATCTTTGCTCAGTTACATGAAGAAGTGAGCATTTTTCTAGGATTGTAGTAAGATGTCTGTGTAGAGTTTGAGGGCCACACTTGACCATGCTGCTCTGCCTTTGTCCAAACCTCTGAGAGCCAACCAGTTTTTCATATAATCTGTTTCATTGACAGCATAGCAAATGGCCTCTTAGCAAAAAGGCTTCTCTTTGGAAAGGATCACTGAAGAGTCAGAAAAGCAAATTAAATTAAGAAGCATAAAGCAGAGTGCCATGGGCAGAGGGCAGAAGAATGTTGTGCTGTTTGCATGTGATCTAAGAAGTCAGAGGTACTCAGTTTTTCCAGGAATATCTGAATACTTTCATACTTTAAAAAAGAAAAAAATCATGGCACAGACTGTTTAGACGAAAAAGCAAAACAAAACAAGTGGGGCCGTGAGACATGATGCAATTTGCATCTAAATACCTTTTAGAGATAAGAACGTGTTCAGAGGAAAACACAGTATTGCCAGCTCACGGGACTTACTTTCTGCTATCTTTGTGGGAACCAAATGAATTGCAAAACATCTGCAAGGTCCAAAGTGTCAATTATGCCTTTATGTACGTGGAGGAAATGTCACATGATGGAGGCAGTCATTGGACATGGTCAATTGTAGGGTTTTATCCTTTGCTTAGCCTTAAAGCCTCGCTCAACAGTCAGGTTAGACAATGGCACTGTCAGAGCAGGAGATGGATCAGTTTGGCCACTCAGAGGAGGTGCTTATCAGCACAGAAAGTGTCCCCAGCCTCGGACAGTGCTGACATTTCACTTGCAAAGCCTGGCTCAGGGCTGCTTCGAACAAGTAGGCTTCCAGATTTGCACGTCTAGAAGCAGCCAAATGAAAAACTGAGCACAAAGCACAGATAGCAGCTAGGATTTGCAAAAGTAATCATGCAAATGAAGTCAATTTCCAAAGTTTCCCTTAAATCAGATCTGTGTTTCTTGGTAAGGTTTCTCCTCCACAATTTATTTTAAAAAATGCCAACTTTGCAGAAGCATCTTACAGGAACATATAAAAGGAGGTTGTGCATCATTCAAGGACCGTAGGAGCTGCCAAACGAGAAGAATGGTTTTGAAAGGCCCATATGTGTGACTCTGAATGCCAAATATCCTCATTTTAATGGCTTCTGTTACAGTTTATACTGAGCACTTCAACAAGTCCCAGTAATATTCTTCCCGCATTTGCAAACTTGCACTGCTTCTCCAGGAAACTTTTAAATCCAGCAGCATTTGTAAGACACAGTTTGTGTGTGTTTTACTGCAGACAATGTCTGCACAAAACAGCACCTACAGCCTGTGAAATAGCACAGAAATGCCACTGGCACTGTTTCTAGCCAGGCCCCAATCTCTCAGACTGTGGTTGATCACTCTCTGGTCCCTGCTATCCATGTGTCAGCTGACAGGTTCAGGTCCTTCAAAGCCCACACAGATGCTGTCAGAACCTGTGTGCAACAGTCTTCTGCAAGAGGGGATCTGTAGGGGACAATTTTCTGGCAGTTAAAGGAGAACATTCCTGCAGAACCACCAGAGAATCCTGCAAAATGGGGCAGTTTCTCCAAAGTCTGTGGAAAGAAAATCAACAGCCTGAACTGCATCAGCCTTGTCAACTCCACAGCTGCAACCATCATCCTCTTACTCTTTAATTACACTTTGTCACATGCAGATTATTGGCATCAGCTCCCCTCCCATCATGGAAGCTTTGGATTGAGCTTGTAAACATTATTTTTAATTATTATATATTATTGCATCACTGTGGATGCCTTTGTAAAGCCTGCGTGACTGGGCAAACGTGTCTGGCTTCACTCTGAGTGTGTGTCCCACCAAATGGGATGCCATTTGCAAGGCATGAGACAGGCTGGATAACAAAATGAGCAGCAGATGGGGGGGAGGAGGAGGCAGGGAGGGGAAATGTTTGGTAAGAAGTTACCAACTCTTATGGCAGGAGTGTTTCTGCTGCCAGGCTGTGGTGGTGTTGGTGCTGACACTGTAACACCGCTGTGCAACCTGTACAAAGAAAACAGGAGCCCGAATTACGTAACTTGTAAAAAGGCTTTTTAGGGTCAAGGAAGGAATCTGGGCCAAGGGATTCTAGATCTGTGTGATCCAAGCAAGGAGATAAATGAGCAGAAAGGAAGACATGCAGAACAAGTGTTTTCTATTGCTTTAGAAAGCATGCAGCCAAAACTGGAAGTTAAACATCAAGAATGAAATCCATTCTGAATTGGAAGAGCCTTCACACTGTTTTAACTTGGATTTTTGTATTTAGTGTAGCTGTGTTTACCAGTGAGTGTGAGATTGAGTTTGGGAGAGATTTCACCTGCAGGAGGAGTTCAGCCCCTTGCTGAACTCCCAGTCTCTGCATCCTCCTGCCTTTGGCCTACAGAAGCTGTTCAGTGCTTGTTCAGCCTAAAGTACTGGCAGAAAGCCTGGCTTAAATAAATATACCCAAGAGGAGAATGATGCTTTTCCTCTGGTTGCAACAAGCTGTCAGTAACTAACAAGTTATGACAAGGTAACCCATACATCTAAAGGAGAAAAACAACTGGAAAAGGGATGGAATTTGCTCTGCTGGGAAGGAATAAGTGGCCTGGTAATCAAAATGACAGCATTTATTTAAAGTTTGTTGGATAAGCCTACCACGACAGGTATTCCAGGAAAGGGTGGAGTTCATATCACAATTCCAGGAATGGAAAGGATTTTTATGGAGGGAGCAGACACACATCATGTGGACTTTGAGATAAACCTACTGGACAGGTTTGAAGTGTATCCCTGTTTGGGATGGATTGCAGCAGCACAATTTTGGCTTCCATTTGTAAGGCAGCATGAGGGAAGACTGCTGTACAAGACAGTTCTAGCAGCAAAATACTGGAAGGGATGATTCCTGGAAACTGTTCTTAGTTTGAAATGTATGGCAGCAGTTTCCCTATGCTAATGAAATTTGTGTAAGTAATATCTCTGCAAAAGAAAACATTTAATACAGTATAAAATCCAGCATCTGATGAAAAATGGATTGGGCTCCAGCCTTCAAAACCTTTCTAAAGGAAAACAGTAAATGCCAGGAGGGGTCAGACTGTTGTCCATCATCTCTGTGGGAGAAAATGGCTTATATTTAGGGGGTGGGAAATCATACAAACCCATACAATTTCTAACTGGAGAAAGCTATCTGTTAGAATTTCTTATTTCTGTGTTGGTTAATGTCCTTTCACATGTTTAGAAGAATTATCTACCAACTGAACTGAACTCAAAATATTAGTGTCCAGTCCCTCCTCCTCTAAGATATTGTCAGCACAAGAAAGTGTTTAATGGGCTCACAGTGTTTTGGGTTCTTGAGAAGCTGCTGAGTAACCAGCTGATAGGGGTAGATTCCTCCAAAGCCAGTTGTGCATGGGGAAATGCAGGTTTATCAGGAGAGAAACTTGTGTTTCTTCAAAACTTTACGCAGCAGGGTCAGTGACTGCATCATTCCTGTCCCCCACAAAGGGGAGGTGGATGCCAGTGGCTCCTCTCAGGAGCTCTTTTTTCACCCGAAAAGACTCCAAATCACATATTTTACAAATCAGAGGTTTGAATATAAGATATGAAGTTTTTGTCACACACTTATCTCAAAGATAGGCCAAAAGTTTTGGCATTTACTGAGCATGCTGAGAAAAGACCAGATGGGGACTATCCAACTGGTAGCTCCCTATGGACTTGGGAATACTGGTGCTGCTTCCAGCTTTACTCTGCCTTAAAGGTTAGGATAGAAAGGTAGGAACAACCAACATGTTTGTTTTGCAAAACAAGGGCTGTTTTTCCTCCAGCTGCCTCCTCTCTGGCAGATTCACTCCTCACAGGTCAAATGCAAAGGCAATTTTTGCCATCATCAAAATGAGGATTCATTGAGATTGCATAAATCCTGGCTTGAATACCTCCTGTTGGAGCTGTTGAAAATACTGTTGGAGGGGCAGTGGGAGCTGAGCCAGGCTTAGCACTCTCCTGGTTACACAGATCATGAGATGAAGGTGGATGTCTCCCAGGAAACCAGGCTGCCACAGCAATGTGCTGCTAGATACCACAGTGTGCCTCGAAATGAATGGCATTTAGGCTATGAACAGGGAAGGCAGTGGCTTAAAACAGCAGCTCTGCCATTACTTCACCAAAGATGATCTCATGATTCATTTTGGGTTGCAGCTTCTGAATGCATAGGATTACCCAAAAGTTTTTTGGTTTCTTTGTTGCAAAAAGGAGCTTTTTACCTCTTTATTTGAGCAGGTGGGGTGGAGGTGGGAAGTGTGATCAGATTGCAAAGCATCCTGAAAGTGGACAAAACCTGGTTTGTATGCACCTGGCACATAATTGACTTCAGCTTGCAGCCTCTGAGCACTGTTGTGCCTTTTGCCAGATCCATGATGTTCACAGGAATACCCTCATGAATAAAACTCCTCCCTGCTGGCTCTGTTACCTAATTCCTTCTGCAGAGAGCCTTGGAAAAGACCCTGTCCTGGGTGAGTAGCACTACCAGTGTGTTCCCAAGGAGGATGGAGGGGCACCTATCTAGGGGTGATGTTTTAATCTTTCTGTGTTTTTCTGTAGAGGAGTCAATAAAATGCTTCATCATCTCCTTTCTCTGTTAAACACAGGTAAGAAAAGGCTAGGATAGTGTTTTTATTGAGGTGTATTTTGGAGTTGTTAGCTAAGTAGGTTTGCCTCTAGTAGAGAAACCTGCTCTATGCTGTTTATCAGGATAAGATCAAGAGCAGAAAATGTGCTCTGAGCTGCCAGAAAAGGCCCATCATCTGTGGTGTTACCCTGAGGTACAGCACAGCTAGGGTTTAACCAGGTGTGCTCTGTAGGGGAGCTGTGCAATGTCCCTTTTGACAATGTCCCATTTGTGTAAATGCCACTGATAGGAGAATAATTTCAGTTCTTGGGGTCCCAGCAGTTGCTCAGCTCAGGGTCCTCCAGGAAGGAGCCAAGGCAGATCAGACTGGGACAGGTTTTTAGCATATCACAGTGCAATGTCTTGATCCCAAATCTATCCATCTGTGTGCTCCTTGTCCATGTCAGGGCTCCCCACTCACACTGGGAATGCTCCCCCTCTCACAGACCCATTCACTGCAATTCCATTTGCTTAGTTTTCCTTCCTTTCCATACTCAGCTGCACAAAAACATGTTAAGGCAAGTTTCTCTTATCTAATCAGCAATGTCAGGTCCCTGTGTTTCAATGAGCCCAGCCTGAACCCCCCTGAAGATGGATTCTGGCAAGGACCAAGCAGCAGCCAGCCCAAACTATGGACCAGTTGAGATTCCCACCACAAGGAAGCAACACTTTCCAAGTACAGTCACAATCCTATCCTTTAGTTCTTCACTATTTTGGTTAGCTTTTTTTTTTTTCTCTTTGCACACTTAATATTGGCCTCACTAGTTGTCCTATAATTTTTTTGATCTCTAAGGTGTTTATTCAAGCAGCATTTGTTAATATTTGAGCCATATCTCCTCTTTTTGAATACTAGTCCTGTCTCTTTTTGTCCACTTGGCCCTCCTGGATTCTGTATATTTTGGTACCTCTTCTTTTTACTAAATACTCCTCTTAAAAACACTGTATTTGATTTTGCATAATGGTAGATTTTGCTCCTGGAACAACTCTGCCACCTTTCTTTGGCCAAATTACACATACATCAGTTATTAATGAAACATTATCTAACATGACAGTTGGAGTTTTTAAAATCTATCCAAAAAATCAACATTTAGGTACTTTAATTTTGCTATCACTCACCTGGCTATTGTGAAAAATCATTACCCTAATTTTAAAATCACTTCAGGTGTTTTTGTGTAATAACATTAAAACTGTACATACTTGTCTTAAAAATCATCAGGGTTACTCATTATATTCTCTGTGTTATCACTGGAGATTTAAATGTGCTCTGTGGCCAATTAAAACACTTGCTCTGTGATTTCTATTCTAATTGCTGCAGTCAGATTGGAGTCTGGGTCTGGAGGAATTTGGGAAGAATGGAGCTGGTGGGGAGCAGAATGGAAACAAGGATCAAACTGTTAATTCACAGGTTAAATACAGGAATATGGTTCAGTGAAATAGAAATTAAGCCTTAAGAAGTCAAACCTTCTAGCTCAATCATATGGGTAAATATCAAATGAGTCAGAACTTTATTATTGCTTTCATTGGTCTAAAAAGCAGACAAAACTGTCAAGGTTTTGGAAGTGCACTTGATGATCTCAACTAATAATTTTCAAGTCCATGCAATTTGCTCCCTTTATCTCAAAAGCAGGGTAGTTCTGAATGCTGCATTAGAGAGGTGTCAGATACAAACTGTTCCACTGATGGCCACCTTGTTTGAGGACAGGAGCAGTACAAAGATCTCTGTTTTCTCACTCCAGCATGATTAGCTGCCCCCCACACACCTCCCTTAGCATCTTGCAGGTATTGGTAAAACCTGCTGTGTTAACCATCACATGACTTGTATCTCACTGGGTTGAACAAGTGACTTTGGCTCCTTGTGGGTGGCTTTGGACAGGTGTGTCTATCCCAAAATAGAGTTATTTGTTATCCCTTTTCCACCTGTAGCTCCTCCCTTGTAACCAGAGACAGCACAGGTTATCTCCATGAGCTTAACGAGTCTGGAGTAGCATTTCTTGCTCAAGGTTAAGGTCTTCACAACAGGACCATAAGTGGAACTCCTCACACACCTCTTCACCCAGAAACATAGCAGCACCTGAGAAAATGTTGTCAGGACCTCTGTTTGTCCTCCCCTCATTGCCCTTGGGTTTATCCCCCAAAACTGGGAGGTGGAATTGCAGTGAGACACAATGCGTTCCTGTATTGGTGTGTATCTTGAATTGTAGTGAGCCACATTTGTTCTTCTGTTCTCTTTATCCAGGTGGGTGCTCAGCAGTTTTGGGCAGCAACGCGTCTATGTGAGTCCATTCCGATGTAGATTTTTGGAAAATTGCACAAACAACTTTTTTCCCTAGAGTGCCGGGATGCAGTGGATGCAGGGAGTGTGTCCACAGCTCCCATCCTCCTGCACCTTTGGCTGTCACCGCAGCGGGGGCTGCGCCGAGCATGTTCGCCCTTGCGGGAGGAATTGCCTGGGCTCTGCCTGTGCTCCCGGGGATTTGCGGCGGCGGAGCGGGGGGTGGCCGGGCAGGGTCTGTCTGTCCCCTCCCGCCATGCGCTCCCTGTGCTCCCGGGGGTGGCCGGGCAGGGTCCGTCTGTCCCCTCCCTGTGCTCCCGGAGGTGACCGGGCAGGCTCTGTCCCCTCCCAGGGGTTTGCGGGGGTGGCGGGCAGGGTCTGTCCCCTCTGTCCCCTCCCTGTGCTCCCGGGGGTGGCGGGCAGGGTCTGTCCCCTCTGTCCCCTCCCGGTGTGCGGGTTGTGGCGGGCAGGGTCTGTCCCCTCTGTCCCCTCCCGGTGTGCGGGTTGTGGCGGGCAGGGTCTGTCCCCTCTGTCCCCTCCCGGTGTGCGGGTTGTGGCGGGCAGGGTCTGTCCCCTCTGTCCCCTCCCTGTGCTCCCGGGGGTGGCGGGCAGGGTCTGTCCCCTCTGTCCCCTCCCGGTGTGCGGATTGAGGGGTGGCCGGGCAGGGTCTGTCCCCTCTGTCCCCTCCTGGTGTGCGGGTTGTGGCGGGCAGGGTCTGTCCCCTCTGTCCCCTGCCGGTGTGCGGGTTGCGGGGTGGCGGGCAGGGTCTGTCCCCTCTGTCCCCTGCCGGTGTGCGGGTTGCGGCGGGCAGGGTCTGTCCCCTCTGTCCCCTCCCGGTGTGCGGGTTGCGGCGGGGCCAGCAGAGGGAGCGCACACGACGCGCGGCTCCGCGGCCCCGCTGCCGGCGGGGGCTGGGGGTGCTCGGGCGAAGGAAAGAATTCCCCGAGCCGCCCCGCCTCGCCCTCTCCCCACCCGGCCGCAGCCCGCGCCAATGTGATTCTTCCATCGTTTTGCGTTTGGGCAGTTCCTGCTGCGGGGCTGAACCCGTGCCCTTGAGGGGTGTGAGGTTTGGCTTTGTCCTCCAGAGCATCTCTTCTCTAACCACACCACAATATCCACAAATACCTTTTTAGGCAGACACCAAATCTAGGAATGTCATCCCCAGCATGCCATTGATGCTTTAAATGTGACTATCACCTCTGCAGCATCTCTGATTACAAGTGCTGGAGTTTTCATTCATATCTCTGATGGGATATGCAGCCCAGAGAGTGACAACTGAGCTCAGTCCCAAACTCTAGTGGCCCTTGATGCAGAATTAGTTGGAATAAGTCTTTTGCATGAAAATGATCAAAATTTAAAAAGAAAACCAGGTCTTACAAAGAAAAGAAAACTCTTGAAAAGACTTAGTAATAAAAAAAAGAAATTTATTTCTGCATCTGCCACTCAGAAAGCACCAGCTGCTTTATAGACAAAATCCACCCCGAAGAGCCTGTGATGTGAGATCCCAGACTCACAAACCATTGGGGAGCTCTTCCACCTGCACAGAAATCCATGGATTTAAGGGGAGCCTGCATGAACTGCAGAGTAGACCTGAAGCCGGTCACACAGATGGGCAATGTGACATTGGTTTATCCATTGCCCTTCATTATATTCTTAGCCCCCCCCTCCCTGTGCCCTAGCTAATCTTTATTTTCCATGTACAAAGAGGGAAAATGGCTACTCCAGATGTCTCTAAGCTCCTCTCAAAAGCCATTATCTGACAGGTCTCTCTAGAGGACTGTGCTAGCTGTGGGAGTGTTGCTTTGTGGATAATAGTACCTATCCTCTATTTTCATGCTTCTAACAGTGAAAGATCTGGAGTTGTCTAATACATTTTCAAGCAAATCACCAAGTCAAGCAATAGCAGGAATGATGGGGAAGGGGGAAAAAAGCAAGTGTTGGAAGGACCTGGGCATTTTTGTGGAGGATTAAGACTAATCATGCTTTGATCTCCAGAGCTTTTTTTTTTTCTTCTTTCCTTTCCTGACAAGCCCCAAACATTGCCTGCCCTGTAAATGTTTCTGGCTCTCTACTTTTGTGTCCTTACTGTCTTTCTCTGACCTCTCTAAGACTTGGCTTGCAGCTGCCAAGTTTCACCTCCATCCAGACTGTGAATCTGTGGGTTGTTTCACTCCCAAATTATCTTCAACTGCACCTTCTGAATTTGGATGAAGGAGACACTCAAAAAGAGGTAAAAAGAATGGTCTCTGGCTTGCAGAAATCCCAAGTGTTCAGTGAGGTGGCAAAACCTTCTAACACAGTGATTTCTTCTGCCACTTCTCATTTCTGAGTGTAGTCCCACCAGAAGAAGGTAGAGGGGATCCATGTGAAGGGGAAAGGAAGAAGCTTGTGCTATTCCTCTCCTGTGCACTCTCAGGAACCTGAGGCTCTCTGGAGGCAGGCTCGTCCTGGAGGAGTCTGTGTTTGCCAGAACAATCTGTGCAATCCCAAATTGTGCCATCCTCTCTTACATTCCCCTGGCGGGGCCAAATGATTCTGTACCCTCAGCCAGGAGCCCTGGTGGTCCCAGTTGCACTCACTCCATGCTGTGCCTGGGGCCAGCAGCACAAGAAGAATTGCAGCACTGAGGGAAACTTGTTCCACTGAGCTGTATATGCATTTATCTCCTGTCCAAATCCACCAAATTTGTGTCCAAATTTGTGCCAAAAAGGCACAAATATGTATGCTGGAATTTTATGCTAAGGCTGGAGGGTGGGAAAAGGCTTTGAGGCTGAGTCAAATCCGTTTTATTCTTCAGTTTGCCAGTAGACAGGGCTGTGTCAGGACACAAGGTGGGCATCACTGAAAGCAAGGGACTGCCGAGGCAGCACAGCAGCCTGCAGTGTGCTCACCCTGCCAGGGCAGTGGGACTGACATGGTCAAGCCTGGGATGCAGCAGAGGGCAGCAAGACGAGCACTGCCCTGCAGAGGCAGGGAGCTCCGTGTCCCTCTGGAATCGTCCCTTTCCCATCAGGGAGCAGACTGTGTCAGCGTGTCCGTGCAGTGTCCCTGGAGCAGCACAAAGCTGTCTTGCCTGCACTGACCGAGATCTTCCAGCTGGCTCTGCCTGTGGACTGTTGGTTAACTCAGGTAAGACAGCAAACCACAGAAAATCAGATACTGAAATAGCCACACACACAAAAATATAAATAGATACCATCTGTGCAGCAAACCCAAAGTACAACCTCCTCTTAGATATATGTTTGAGCCCTTCTGCTTTGCTTATTATCCCAACAAATATCTTTGGATGAAAACCTCTCAGCCTTTTCATCTTTTTACTAGAGAGCACATAGATTTACCTGTGCCTATGCTTCCAAATAATAGATAAGTCAGATTTACCTTACTCTCTCCCAAAGACCCTGTGACTTAATAAGGTGTAGGCATTTGTCATTCTGTTTGTAATGTTTTCAAGACTCTCAGCTTATTGTAGGCTATAGTATTGCTGCCTTCCCTAAGAAATGGGTCAGATAGCTCAGGCAGGCTTCTCTTGTTGCTGGTAGAGGTCTTTTTAGTCTACTGATATGTGACACAAATTATGCTCATGGCTGCAGCACTCTGATCTGTGTTTGATAGCAGGTTTGGAGGTGGCTGTGCATCAATCAAAGTACATCAATCCCAAGGACAGCCAGAGGAGCCAAGCCATTGCCTTCAGTTACATGGCCCACTTGGCTGGGGGTGCTGCTGCTTTGTTCAATAACCTTTATGACATTTTTTTCTAATTGTCACATGCTTTTACCTGTCTTTTACAAACCCAAATCTGTAGTTTTTGTCTCCCTCAAAATGAAACTCAACCTTAACCACTAATAAATTCATTTGGGGGACCACAGAACATTAATGTGGGGCAAATACGAGGCAAAGATTCAAAATTAGCCTTCATGCCACCCGTGTGATGAGGATCTATCCAGCTGTGGAGGGCCCTTATTTTACAGACAGTAGCAGCCGCTGTGCTTAAATACACCTCGAGGGCACAGCAGGGACTGTAACGTGTTAGAACCCCGTGCTGAATCCAGAGCCAGCCCCAGACCTTGCAGAAAGGGATGGTTGCTGCTCAGAGCTTCAAGTGCAGTGCAGAAAGGACCTAAGAAAGAGGGGGAAAAAAGCAGGAAAGAGCTTGTGCTTGGATGTCTAGGGCCATCTGCCACCACAGAAGTACAATACTGGATTCTTGAAATGTAAAAATAGATCTCAAAAGAGACATGTTTTAATGAACTGAACACAAAGAAACATGGTCGAAATAAACTGAAAACAGAAGCAAGGTTCAAGGATCTGTTTGTTAAATGAACACCCAAAGCCAGAATATGTTTTTAGTGCTGGAGAATGCTGGCTGTCTGGTTTCTGCTAAAGCCTCCAGTCTCTCTTTGGGATGCATGTGGGAGAAGGAGGGGTGAATGGCAGCCCTTGTTTGTCCTCTCTTGAGGAATCTAATTATGTATCAATTGATTTCAAAGCCTGGAATAGTAACTCTCTAGAAAACACTCACTCAGAGACATTGTTCCAATTTTCGCCTGTTCATAATTTATTCACCTCCGGTTTCAATGAGAAGGGTGCTCCCTCATACTGATTCGCTCCCCGCGAGTTGCACAGAAAATCACAAGTTTGTGGACGTTAAAAAAAACCCAACACAAAACCAAACAAAACACGCACACACAGAGCAGCGCTGTGAGGCGAGGGGAAGGCGTCTGGGCGAGCGGGAGGGAACAAAACGCCGCAGCTCCTGCACGGCGGCTCTCAGGCACAGCACCGCGGTGCCCCGAGCATCGGGGGTGAGGAGCAGGCTGCTGCTGCTCTCCTGTTGCTCAGTGCGCAGGAAAATCCAAAATGTTCTTCTGGTAGCCCGCCCTCCAGCCCTGCTGCCACCCCACCTGCTCACGGCCATCCCGGGGCTTCCCTCTGCACTGCCACCTCCTGCCACGCCTGTACCCGTGCCGGGGTGCCCAGGCGTCACCCCACGGCACACGGTGTGGGGGTGACCTGGCCCTGCTAGCCCCAGGCTGGGTGTGTGTGTGTGTGTGTCTGTGTGTGTGTGTTTGGGGTGCGGGTCCCCCGGAGCCACAGCTGTCTGCTCGCACCCGGTGCCCAGCGCCGCTGCCTTGAGCCCACCCAGAGCAGGACCTGGGCCCCCAGCCGGGCAAGCCCTCCCCCCGGGGCCGGGCCCCCCCAAAACCCCGCAAGGGCAGCGGGCCGGGCGGCTGGAATCCATCCCTCCCCCTCCGCAAAGCAGCCGAGCCACGAGTCTCCTGTCATTCAGCCTTCTGCCCGGCTGATCACTGTGAAAAGAGCCGCCCCGGTGACAGAAACACATGAATATTGACTGCAAACAAACCCCGGGGGAGCGGCACCTGGGGGGCTGCGAGCGCCGCTGCCCCCGGGCCCGCGCCGGGCGCGCTCACCTGCAGCGGGGCGCGGGCACGAGCGTGCGGGGGCAGCCCTGCATGGGCAGCCGTGCATGTACTGCATGTGCAGCATGTGCAGCCCTGCATGGGCAGCCGTGCATGTACTGCATGTGCAGCCCTGCATGGGCAGCCCTGCATGCTCACACACATGCATGTCCAGCCCTGTATGTACAGCCGCGCACGTCTAGCCCTTCATGCTCACACAGATGCATGCCCAGCCCCGCATGCTCACACACATGCATGCCCAGCCCCGCACGCCCGCCCAGCCGTGCCCGGCCCGGTTTCGGGCGCAGGGTCCGGCCGGCTGCAGCCCCCCCGGGCCGTTCCGCCCCCGCGTACCTGCGGCGGGCCGGGGAGGCGGCAGCTGAGTCTATATAGCTGGTGGGTTATAATGGGGCTGTCCCCCGGGGGGGAGCACCATAAAAGAAACACGTTTCATTTACAAGTTTCCCCCAGCTGGCCCCCGACTTTAGTCCTTATTCCCTTTCTGGAGAGGGGATGGGGGGAGATGGCTTCCCCCCGCCCTTCCTTTTCATGTATCTACCCCAGGCCAAAATCTTTGCTTTCACTCCCAAATCCTCAAGGTTTCCCAGTTTAAAGGCAAGAGTCATGGGGGAAGGGGGGGTAGGAGACAAAAACTCCAATCCGCACAGTTTTCCATTTCTTTTGGCATCCCTGATTATCCCTTTTCTCTTTATCATCTCCATTTAAAAGTATATATTAATAATTGCTTAGAAATCTACTTTGGAACATCCTTACATCCCCCTTCCCTCGAATTAAATAAACAGCATCTGAAAGCTCATATATCACCAAATGACCCCCCCCCCCCTTTTTTTAATATTTTATTTATTATTTCTTCCCCATTGTTGAGGATTAGGGCTGTAAATAACGTGTCGGGTGCGTTTTATGGACGAGCCACGTTTCTGAGGTGTCCCCCCCGTTACACGGTCGGAGCGGGGTGCAGGGTCGGGGGTGCAGGGGTGACTCCCCCCGCCGAGCCCCTATTAACAGCCTATTACTGCGGGTGGGGGCAGGGAAGGTGCAGGTTTAAATGGCCTCTCCCCCCTCCCTTCAAACGCAGACAATTTTGATGAGTGGGTTTTTGTCCGGATGGTTTGTAATGGTGCCTGTTTTGGGGTGTCCCGGGGGGTCCGGGAAGCTTTAATTCGCTCACAAAGGCTCATTTGCAGGTCAATGCCATGGCACACTCGCCTCTCCCCTTTGCCTAAATCTCCTTTTGTTCCCCATCGCCTGCTCCTCATGCCAGATGGCCGCGGAAAATGCTAATTTTCTCTTCCCCCCCCCCCACCCCCGCCCTTTTTTTTTTCTTTTTTTTTCTTTTTTTTTTTCTTTTTTTTTTTTTTTTTTGCATTTAATTGCAGCCCTTTGCAGATGGGGGCTGCGGAGTGTGTGCTTCATTCAAATGAGGTTTGCTTTTTGGTTTCTAGGCACGTTTCTAAAAGTCCGATCTGAGTCAGGCAGGGATTAGCTTGACAGGGAAGTGATCAGATTAAAATCCGTGCATGAGCTCGGCCCTGTCCCTCCCTCCCTTTAAAGCTCTCCTGCTTCCCCGCCGCTTTCCTCCCGGGAAAAGGGAAAACTCTTCTCTTTCCTGAGCATCTTGGTGGGGTGATGAGGTTGGATTTGCTGGGGAAATAAACGTTTTCTCTCTTTTTCAAACTTTCTTTCGAAAAGCGTTGGTCTTGCTGGGAGGTGGGGAGTGGGTGCCAGCGCAGGTCTGAGTCTGTGGGGATGGGGACTGCAGGGTGCAGGAGGGCAGCAGCGAGTGAAACACCCGGGGGGAACCCAAACCTGCGGTGGGGACGGGAGAGCCACCAAAACAGGTGGGCAAGAGAGGCTGGGAGCGGTGTGCCCTCTCCTTCGGGCGAGACACTCAGCTTTAGTAGGATGAACTTGTCCTCAGGTGGGGTCTGTGACCTTTGAAATCCCTTAAAAACGGTCGCGCTGAAATGCTTGCCCTCAGAAAGGAAAAGAGTGCCAAAAGAGCAAAACTGGGTTTTTCCCTCACCTTAAAGGCAGCTTCACAGAGTTTGCAAGATGAAACCCAGAGTCCTGCTCACGCTGCCGGCTGCACGGGGCGAGCCCCGGGTCTGGCCTATTCCCTTTTGTGGGAATTTTATGTAATTTGGGGAAATGCTGCTCTTCTTCACCCAATGGCACGGTGATTTTGTCCCTGGACTAGAGGTGGGTTTGGCTCCTGAATTTTCAGCAAGAAGGAGCCTTGTTCACAAGGCAGGTCAGCCATACAAGAATTTTAAGGCGCTTCTGCATTTTGGGCAGCACTGGGTTTGGGACTGTGCTCTGCAGCAAATCCCTCAGCAGTAGAAAGGCCCAAGATCTGCCCCAGTTGTCAGTGGGATGGATGTGGTTCAAGGCACCACAAGGATTTCCAGATGGACCAAGGCTGGGGGTGTGCAGAGCTGTAGGATGGCTCACAGTGAAATCAGAGGTGGCACCTTCACAGAGCTTGGCAGGTGAGCATTGCAATCTGGGCTCACAAAGCTACATGGCAGGAAAAAGAAATTAATGTCTGAAAAGTTTTAAAACTATTTAATGGTGCAGAGAGGCAAATTTAACAGACAGCATATCATTTTCTGTTCAGTCACAAACCTACACTTGATTTTTCCCAGATTATTTGTTTTGTTACAGCAAGATGCTGACGTTTACTCACTGCTGTTGGATCATGTTAATCAAGTGCATTGCTTGAGTCCCCCTTAGATTTCTGGCTTAATTAAAGCCAGCCTGCAAACACTGATCCAGGTGTTATCCATCCACGGCTGGCAAATGGCTGGCACAGACACCTGGACCTGTATCTGCAGGCTGGGGGAGCAGCCCTGCAGCAGCAGCAGTGGGCTGTCACTACAAATTTTTATCTATATATTTATATGTATATATATTTATATATGTATTTATTTATATTTATATGTATTTATATATTTATTTATATATATTTTTATATATATACACACTTTGAATATTTTTGTTTGGAATGACCCATCTATTCTGATTTTTGGAGGTAAGAAAAACACCCTTTAAAACAATCATTATTATAATCTCTGACTGACTGTGCCCCAAAAGAAAAACCACAGGTTCACCTTTAGGAGTTTCAGGTGTGAAGGAATTAAGTAGTGCCTTTGCCTACCAGGTAGGGTTCTGAAGGAAGGTGGGGAATGTGCATGCCATCTGCTTTTTGCCTCTCTCAGTGCTGGGAAATCACAGTTGATCTGTTAAAGATTAATTATTGCATTATTCTAATATTTATTTATTATATTGCATTACCCTAATGGTTCTATTATTTCTGATATTGCATTACACTAGTTACTATTAATAGCTCATCGTGAATGTGTAGAAGCAGGAATTTTCTTTGGGTTAACTAGCAAAAATAAAAGCAAAATTACAGTAGAAAAAGATTTAACCCTAGACTCTCTTAAATCTTTAGTAACTATCTATTTCTCTCTCTCCTCTCTCTCTCTTAAATTTGTGTTGGGGAGGGGCAAATCCCATATATTCTGGATTTTTTGTTTAAGTTAGGTTTGTTTCTCTAAGAATTCAAGAACATTTATTTGCTTAAAGGCTTGCCAGTAAAAAGGCCCCAGGTCTAATCCCCTTTCTGCTACACACCAATGAAACTTAGGAAACTTTGACTATTGACTTTTTCACGTGGAAACCGATCTGCTCAAAGTGAAAAGAAACCATTTCTTGGAGGGGGGAAGAAAAAAACTCTGTGAAACTCTGTTTTGAAGAAGTCGTCGTCCTTGGCCTGTGGAGTAGCAGCAGAAGCAAAGGCTTTTTGATCCTCAGATTTGTAAACTTGTAGACATAATAATGCCATTTCTCTAGTGTTAGCAGGTGTCCTGTCTGGAAGTTGCTGCCTCAGCCTCCAGCAGAGCTGGGAATTAGAAAATTGTCTGTCTTTCCTGAACCGTGAAGTGCTGCTCTTAAATAAAGGCCAGGTCAGATGTTAAAGGGACATTCTTGTCTCCTGAAGCCGAAATAATCTACAGTCACGTCGAGAAATGAAGGCATCCTCCTCCCAAAATGGTCAATCTCTTTATCTCCCATTATAGTCTGCTGGGTCAAGAAAAAGCCCCTTCCGTGCCGACATTTTGCAATATTTCTGCTAAGTCTAATTATTCCGGTTCTTCATAGCTGAATTTCGGGGAAATATGATAATTGGGGAAGTTTTATTCTTTCTCTTTTCCTCCCCCTCCACTGCCCCTTCATCTAATAGAATAGTTCAGTGAACTTTGATCGGGCTTTATACATAAATTCTGTAATTTCTCTCTGCTTGTTAATAGCTGGTAAACGCAACTGGGATTATTATTTTTAATCTAGTGTGGTTAAAGAGAATATTTTAAAGACACTATTTCGAGTCCTCGAAATCCTGCAGACAGGCACAAAAGCCAAACCAACAAGCACGTCTTTTAGTTTGCAGCTAACTCCTTCTGCTAAGGTGTCTTTGCCCGCTGTGTTTTATGGGTGTTTGCTAACAGCGATTGTTATGGAAATGATCCCCAAATCTCCTGTTGTATCCCCCCGCAGAGGTGGCGGCTGCTGCTGCTCGGGGCTGTGCTGCGCACCCGAGAGCAAACACGGATGGCTTATTTTATTTTATTTTATTTTATTTTATTTTATTTTATTTTATTTTATTTTATTTTATTTTATTTTATTTTATTTTATTTTATTTCTGCAGCAGACAGGCTGTGCTGCCCTTTCTCTGGGCAGCGCCCAGCCCAGCAGTTGTGCTGTGCCGGGTGCCCCCCTTTTCTCCCCCTGCCCTGCCCTGTCCTGCCCCAGCACTCACGGATTGGGTGCTGGAGGGGGAATGTGCAATTTGGAACACTCGGGGAGCGGATTTTGCGGCAGGCAGGTGCCTTTTGCCATCTTGATTCCAATTAAATGTGTGCTCCCCTGTAAGCTGCATTCCCTGGGTTCCTCACTCGTGCTGCAATGGACACCCTGAATGTTTTGGAGAGGAGGGGTGGGTACCACTGCATCCTCTCCTACAGCTCTCCAACCAGAAAAGTATGGTCATAGCATCTCCTAAAAGTTTGCTCTTGGCATAGAAGTTGGGCTTCCTCCTTTGAAGGGATGTGTGTCTGGAGTCCCTTGGTCAGCAGGAAAAAGAAACAGGTTTTGCTTCCTGATGTGCAGAATAAAATAGAGAACCAGGGGCCAGTATTCCCAGTCCTGCTCAGCAAAAAGCAAAACTATAAACAAACAAAAAAATCCAAAGCTTTTGGGATCCCCAGTCAGCAGATGGAATGCTGTATACTGCACCGGCAAAACTGAAGTGATTTTAACTCAACTCATGTTTGAAAACATCTTGACTGAAGGTCCTAAGAAAAGCTGGCTCTGCTAAGCCAATTACCAAATGTATGAAAACAACTTAATTCATGCTCATTGTTTTCCAGAATAAATTGCTCTAAACCTCAGCTCCCAGTAAGTCTAAGGCTGCTTGATGTGACCCAAACAGGGACTTTCCCTCAGAACTTTCACGTAGAAACACATGCTGTGGTGGGGATGTATTCTTGGGGAAAGGTGTGTTTGGTTTCATTTGTTGGTTTTTGAGGTGGCTGGTTTGCACACCTATTGCCACCAGCCCCTGCAGAGAACAGCATGCAAGAGGAGCTGTGTGCTCATGTTCCTCTAATCCAGTACCACTCAAAACCAACCCCACACAAAGCATCTTCCAGCTCTGAAAAACTCTTCTCCTTCCCCCACCTCATAGCCAGGCTCAGAGGTGATTTCCAAGGCTTGCTGTGGTGTCGAGGATGGTGGAGATCACAGGCTGGGGCTGAGTGACTGCACCTGCAGGGTCCAGCAAGTGGTCAGCAGGGTGAGGGTGGGACTGAGGGGTGACAAGCAGGGAAAATAGATCTGGCAAGGTAAAAAGCCTTCTCAAAGCTCAAGCAGTGATTTCTGTTACCGCAGGGGCTTGGAAAAAAATATTGAATGTTTTTTTGGTTTTTATTGTAGGTTACATCCAAGAAATACTGTGGTGTGATTGATGTGGAGCAGGCGAGGATGAGGGAAGACGTGGCCTTGGCTCTGCCCCCTTGTGTCTGTGCATGAAGATAAAATCTTTTAATTAAATGATCGCATTGAGTGCACAGAGAGAACGGTGCTCGCTTTAATGAGCAGTTGCTCAATTTTGTTTTTCTCCATGTTCAATGGATGGTGCTATGTCTTATTAACTGGGCACTATTCAAACCCTGCTCAAAGACATTATTAATGTCCCTACCAGACTTATACAGTGCTGCTCACGGTAGTAACCCAGCACTTTCCAAACATTAATGGATCAAAATATAAGTGATGAGTGTTATTATCCCCGTTTAACGATGGGGAGACAAATAAAATGAGATGGGAGCTAATAATTAATTTGGAGTGCTGGTCCAAGGCTGGTCCGTGGCTGTTCCTTTACAAACCATGAGCCTTGTCTGGCCAAAACCACATGCAGAGCCAGGCACTGTGACCCTGGCTGCAGCTGTGGATGCTCAGCACTCTCACAGGTCAGAGCCCAGCAGCTCCCATCAGCTGCCCAACAAACCTGGGCACAATTAGTGGCTGCTTAGGAAAACTTGAAGCACCTGGCCCTGAACTGCACAAAGCCTCTGTTGCAGGAACAGGTCAGGAGGAGCCAACTGTGCTCTGAAGAATAAAAGCCTGCATTCAAGTGTTGGCACTGGATTACACATGAAAGCATCCTTTAGTTCCTTGCTTTGCTTTCTCTGGCAAAAGGAGTTTATGCAGAAGTTTCACCTCTGCTGCATGGCCCAGATTCATCCTCTAAGGTAAAGCACTGGGTGAATTGGGTACTGTGTGTCCTGGGGGAATAAATGGTGTGTATGGCTGTGAAAATGCACTGGGAGCAAAAGATCTGGGCTGAAATTGTACAGACAGCTTGGGCAGCTCAAAAACTTGTGGGGTTTTTCCCCAACCCTCCTTCTCTGTGTAATACAGGTGTAATGTGTGTGACAGGGAGTATCAAGCAGGATAAAGCAAATTGGTAGGAGAGAGTGAGTAGTCCTTGGTGATGTGAATGAAACCTACTGACTCCTGAGCAGGTCTGGGGCAATTTTAGCTCCCACACTGACCTGGGACACACGGACAGAAAAGAGGAGATTATTGTTAGCACTCATCTGTAAATGAGTTGAGGGGAGGGATAGGATGTTACTGTATGAGTTTTATGGGTGTTTGCTGACAGCAGAGATGTGCTGGGGCCAGGCAGCCTCTGAATTAATGTACAGAGTATAAATGTTGTGGCCTGTTCCCTTCTCTCCCTCCCTTCGTGCACACCAGTAGAATTTAGTGTTGTCTGCCCAACCTCTTCCAGTGTACCCCAGCCATGCTTCTGCTCCCCCCATTCCCTGTTATCCCCATCCTAGGTGTTTTCTGCCACTGCCTCCTCATCCTTCTGTTCCCTTTCCCTGCATCCCCATCCTGTACACTGGGTCCCACATGACACCACTGATGTAGATGTGAGGCCACTGGTTTTCCTGGAGCAGAGGCTTGGCCATGTGGATTGTGGAAAGCCGGTCTGAAATTTAGCTTGTTCTGTGCTCAAAAGAGTTTGAGTTCTTTTTTGTCTCAGCAGGGCCTGTTTCAGGGCTTTTATGTCCTATACAGCTCATCTAACTGTTTTGGCATCTTTCATTCTCTCTCCTTCCCCAAAAAACTGTTCCAACCAAGGTTTCTTGGAAAGACACGGCTAAAAATCCCCCTTGGTTTAAAAGACAATGGAATAAACCAAAACATTAAGAACTTTCCATTGGGAATTTGGGAATTGTGTGGTCTTCAGTGTTAGATACTGCGTGTGTGGGGAGAAGATATTTGATTCTTCTCCATCCTCTGACAGTCAGATATAACCCCATCCTTTTGTCTTAAGTAAAGACTTTTAGTTTGCGTTTTGGCTTACCCTGTTCCAAAAATAATTGTCAAGAGTAACATTTCTGAGCAGGTACAGGAGGGGAAGACATTGGAAAAGCATTTCAATTTTATCCTGTAGCAATAGGTGACAATGTGGCTTAAAAAATCCCCTGTTCCCTGACAAATCATTTTATCAGTAAACCAGTAACTCCCTGGTTAGTTACTTCTTGTATATATATATATATATATATAAAAATATATATGTGTGTGTGTATGCTTCTATCTCTTCATATGTTTCTTTGCTTTAAAATGGTCAATCCATTTTACATTTCTCTTTGTGGATCCTTCACATGAATCTCCCTGTGCAGCCATCCTACCAAGCAATCTCAACTCATTGCAAATGAATTTTTTATTTCTGTATCAAAACATAAGAAATTGTTCTTTAAAAATGATGGGTTTTTCCCCCCCATCCTGTTACGTATTCCTCCTGCTCATTAGCAACAAATATTTGCTGAAGAAGTGGAAAGCAGTGTTTTGTTTATTTTAAGTGATAATAGAACAAGTTTTGGCCCAGAAAGGAAAGTTGTGGCTAGGAAGGAGAATGATTCCCAGTGTCAACCATATGTTGCATTCATCTAACTGAAGTGGCTTAATTACTGGTAGATGTTGCTGAGCTCATAAAGATACCTTTTTGCCAAGATTGTTTGCTGATAATTGCATTCCCCAAAAAAAAAAAAAAAAAAAAAAAAAAAAAAAAAAGAAATCTGAGAAACCTCCTCCCACTAAGTTTTCCTTCCAGCAGTCTTCCTTCAGCACCCTTTTCCTTTAGGTGCCCATCACAGACTGACATTGAGAGATGCTTGTATGTAAAATTTCTGGAGCTCCTGTATTATAAAGGCTCCTGCCTTGGTCTCTCTTGGGGCAGGGGAGGAACTGCAGTAGCCGTGCTCCAAATGCTCCTTGGGAGAGGGAGCGGTGCTGATTTTGGAGTAGATTGTTCCTCGGATTGCGTAGCTGGTTTCAGTCTGGGATTAGGGCAGCTCAAATAATGACCTGACTTTTTGTAGCTTTTTGTAATGAGCAGCAAGCTCGGTCCTTCAAGACCCCTGATATTTTGAATCAATTCCAAAAATATTCCTGTCGTCAAATCCAAAGTGGAATTTGGGATTTAGCGCTAAGGGGTAAGTGGGTTGGCGGTAACAACCAGCAGCCTCCCTCCGCTTCTGCCTATGCATTCTCATGATAAAGGGCACTTTAAAGCCCCTCTGACAATGAATGAGTCCTAGTTAAATATTTCAAGAACTTCTTTACATGGTTTCCCCTGATGCATGTACTGTTGAGACATCTGTCTTCCGTACTAATAAAGTAGTCTAGATTTAAAATGAACTTCATTGGATTGCTTTGAAACTATAGGCACATATGGTTCATAATTAGCTGGATATCTCTTATAGTTAAATGATTTTTTTTTCTCTCCCTCTCTCTCTGTCGCCCATTCGCATCAATAATAGAAGCAAACAAAGTTCCAATTGTTCCCTGTTGCGGGACATTATGTGCCTGAATAAATGGATGTTGGCTGTGTCTACATGGATTTGCCATATGGCTACAAAGGCCGAAAGAATAGGGGCAGTGTGCTTTGTGCCGGGGCGCGGAGGGCCGGCCGGCTGGGTGGGGCAGGGCGCGGGGGCGGCCGCACACCTTCCGCACCCCCGGCCCGAAGGGAGCGCGGATGCGGGACCGGCCCTGCCTCCCTCCATCCCTGCTGCGGGCTGCGAGCCCGGCAGCTCCGCTCGGGCAGTGCCCAGGGAATGGGGCTGTTTGCTTTAGAGCCCCGTGCCTAAGCCGTGCCCGCGGTGAGAGCTTTCCTCCCGGGCCAGGCTGGGCACACCTCGCGGCTCCTCCGGCCGAGGTATTTGGGAGCTCGGAGCAGGGATCTTTCATTGCGAAAAGTCCTATTATTAGTTGCGGGCTGGGACAATGGAGGTCCCAAAGGCACCTGCTTTCATGAAAGCGAGAGAAAAGCCCATAAATCCTGGAGGATCCAGCTGCCTCACTCCGGGTATTGTTGGCTTTCATAAGGAAAGGGAAAAGCTATTTTTCTTTTCAAAGGGGGGGAAAATCGTATTGAGTCAGCGGCCACTGATGCGGGCGTGTAAAATAATCCCGTTCTGATTAAGCGATCATGGAGCTGGAGGTAATCAATGTTACTTTTACAGCCAGGAGCGTTTGGCGGCCTTGACAGCGGGGGGAGAGGTTGGGGGAAAGGGGGGGCAGAGAGGAGCGCTGTGACGGGGGAAGACGATGTGGGCAAACCTTGAGCCTTATTCACCCTGGACCTCATTCTCTCGGCTCCCTCCCCCTCCGTGGAAGTGTATCATACAGAGATCAGAAAGCCAGGGAGTGACGGCCTCTCGGTCCGCCCCAGCTGCTGGGTCCAGCGTGGGGGATGTAGCATTTCAGAGGTGCCAAATTGGGGTGTGGAATCGGAAAGGCATAAATCAGCCCAGTCCGTCCCCACGTCCTGGTCCTCCTCCCCATCTGCACTCTCCAGCATCCCAATCCTGCACCACCTGCAGCCAGCACCAGACTGGTTTGTGCCCCTTTCCCGGGCAGCACGGGCTGGGATTCCGAACAGGGCGAGCGCCCCGACCCCTCGGGGTTGCCTGAGGGTGCCGCGGCTTTAACCCGCCCTCAGGCCGCGGGGACGCCGCAAAGTGCTGCTGCTGCACGGCTGTGACAGCACTGTCACCAAAGCACTGTCAAAATGCTGCCTGGGAGGGTTTATTTCGCGTGAGTGTTGTTTTGCTTTTTACGTCGTTCAGGGCGAGCTAAAACTGCTGCGTTTCCCAGAACTGTTGTGTGTTAGTCCTGTAAATCATTGCTGGGCAAGAGGTACCAGGAAGTGCTTCCCTGCAGTAGCCAGGGCTCCGGGCTGGGGAGTGAGGGCCCGCGTAAAAGAGGGGGAGGGGGAAGGTTTGCACAGCCGCGACAGGCACCCGCAGGCACCGTCACCCCCCGAGGCTGTCCCCGACAGAGGCAGGCAGCGGCCACAGCCGCGATGTGGCGAGGGGGGCAGCCGGGCTCCTCCGGGGGGGCAGACACAGGCTCGGGAAGAAAAGGCGAACTGTTCGAAGTAACCATTACAGCGTACCGAAAGGCGAAGGCAGGGTGTGATGAAGGGCGTGTGGTCCCCTCACGCTAGGTTAACTCCGGCAGCACTCAGGAGTTTGAACTTGTTTTGAAGGGAGAAGCCCTCCCCCGTTCCCCTGCGGACCGCAGGCCCGCTTTCGGCGGCGGGGCGCTGGGGGGAGCGCCCTCCCCGCGGCGGGGTCGCGATCCGGGGTAGCCGGGCCGAGGGAGGAGCCCCCGCCCCGAGAGACTCAGACGGGGCTGGGCTCCCCGCCCCAGCCGCCGGGGCTGTCCCTGCCACCCCCCGCCCCCCGGACTTCCCCTCCAGCACACACCAAGCAGGATTGCGGCCGTTTCCTTTTATTTAATTTCATATTGAAGTTGTGGCATTATTTGCAGTGGTACAGACCGGCTCAGGCTCCATTGAAAGAGATTTTGTCTTCAAGTAAAGTCTAAAAAATATTTTGATTCATAGCTACATCTCGTGAATGCAAAAAAAAAAAATCCACTATAAAAATAAATTTACATTTTGTGAATAACAAAAGCAAATATAGTGCCCTTTGGCTTAACCAAAAGAAAAAAAAAAAGACTATTGGATGTCAAAGTTATCCACGTTTCTGACATAAATAGAAAATATAAGTTAGTATAACTCTTAAAAAAAGTTTTGTACAAATATACACTTGTTTTTTTTTAATTTTTCCTTTTTTTTTGCACTGAGAGCTCAGCAGAGATTAAACATTTCTTATAAATGACTTTTAAAGCTTTACACTTCTGGCCAGTGTACTCACATTAGGCATAATACATTTCTATACAGAACGTCATACATTGCACTGTTGTACGATAACACTGCTCCGTGCGCGGCCGGCGCTGCGGCTCCGCTCCGGCTCCCGCAGCCGGGCCGGGCGGGCGCGGGGGGGTCCCGGCTCTCCGCGCCGCCCGCCCCGGCCCCCCGCGTCTGCCTCCGGGGCGTCGCGCCTCCCGCGGCGGCGCGCCTCTCCCGTGGGTGCAGTAGTGCAAAAGTCTGGAGGAGAACAAAAAAGAGAAGGGGGGAGAAAAAAATAAGCAAGGGAAAAGTAATTGGTCGTGGTATAGGAAGTAAGGAAGAGAGCGCGGCAGAAAGCGCCCGGACAGCCTCGCCCGCTCCCGGGGCGCGTCTTACCTGGCTCACCGGAGCCGCTTGCGGGGAGTCTGCTCAGCCGGCACGGCGGCGGGGGGCGGCGGGCAGCCGCTGGGGCGCTCCGCCGCCGCCTTGGGCTCCGCCGGCCTTTTTCTCCTCGCGAAGAAATCTGGATGGGGGACGGAGAGGAAAGAGGGGTCCGTCAGCCAGTGCGGCGGGACGCCCCCCGTCCCCCAGGCTCCCCGGCTCCCCACGCACCTGTGATGCGGGCGGTCGGGCCCCTCCGGAGGAGCCGCATGCCGCGGCGGCGGGGCGCTGCGCGGTTCTCCCGGCTCAGGCGGGCCCCGGGGCCCTTGCCGGCGGCGGGCGGCGGCGGCGGGGACGGGGGCGCCCGGACGAGGGGGACGCGGCACCGTCCCACCTGCAGAGTCTCCCGGTAGAAAGCGGGCACGGCGCCGGCCTCCACCTCCTCCCAGCGCAGGCGGCCGGGCCCCGGCAGCGGCGTGTCGGTTTGGAAGTTGTAGTCCCAGCGCCGCTGGTCGTCCTCCCCCATCTCCCGCAGGCGCTCCCGCAGCTCCCGGCCCAGCTCCTCGTGGTCCACCGGCCCGAAGAGGCTCCTGCAGACGGGGCTGCGGCCGTGCTCGACCAGGGCTCGCCGGGCCGAGAGGCGCTCCAGGGCGGCGGTACCGGAGAGGTGCACGTTGGACATCGCCGCCGGGCCGGGAAGGCGTGCGTGCCCCCCCGCCGCTCCTCTCCTGCCGTCCTGTCCCGTCCACTCGCTCCCTTGCGCTCAGAGCCGCCCTGCCTCCCGCCTTTGAACCCCTGCCCCCGGCCGCTGCCTTTTAAACCCCGCTCCCCGCGAGTGCGAGCAAAACACCATTAGCATAATAGTGTTTCCCTGCCGCCGGCCCGCCGCGATTGGCGGGGCCCCCCCCCGCCGCCCCCCGGCCCCCGGCGGCAGCGCTGCTGCCCGCGCCCTCCATTGGCTGCGCCGGGCAGCGCCGCGCCGCCGCCGGCCGCATTGGCCCGCCCTGGCCCGGCCCGGCCCGGGGGGGCGGCCCCGGCGCTGGCCCGGCCCCGGAGGGCGGCAGCCGCGCTCCCCGCCCGCGGCCGGCCCCGCTCCCTTTGTCTGCCGCCGGCCGCAGCTCCGCCGCCGCGTCCAAGCCGGCGACTTTCGGGGTTGTTTTTTTCCCCCTCGCTCCGCGTTGCCTTTTCCGCGTGAAGGGTGCGTGTGGGAGTGTTTTTACTATTATTTTTTACTATTATTTTGTTTGAGATTTTAAAATTTTTTCTCCTCGAGGAGTGTCGCTAGTTTTTTCAGCATCCGTGGAGCGCGGGGGCTTGGGGCGGGGGAGGCGATGCGTGTGGAGGAAAACGGGATCGTTTCTGGCTCGGAGATTTTTATTACTCTGCTGCAAAACAAAGCGAGATGCTTGCAGATTTCAAAACAAGCCGAAGGCTATTTTTAAAAATAGAGCTTCTCAGCTGCATGGAAGTAATAACTTGCAGCCTTAGTGAATAGAAGTACATGAAAACCACAGCATTTTCCTCTCCTGACTTTAAAACCCACATAATACGTGTTTGTTCACTGCAGATGAACTAATCTTGCTATTGTGTTGCCAGGGATCAGCTGGCTTGTGCTTTACATTTTCTGCAGGTCACTGCAATCATTGCCTTTTGTTGTTTTGGGATGGAGGAGTATGAAAGGAAAAGAAGGGGGAGCATAATTGACATCGTGCTAAAATTGGTCCCACAACATCATCACAGCGTTGATGCGCATCTCAGAGGGTCATCGTGACAATGATTTTTTCATCTGCAGCCAACAAGGGGAAAGAAGAACCTCTTTCATGCAGTGTGTTTGGGAACCCCCTCACTCATGTCCCTATGGCTCTTGCCTTTGGGAAGTTCAAACCCTTGAGCAAAGACAACCAATTCCTAGAGGGAATAAAATTAATATTAATTCCTAGCATGTGCTGGCTTTGCAGAGACTGCCCCAGATGCCTACTTGCTGCAGGGCTGGAGGGGTTGCAGCTTTGGGCAATGGTGCCCACAGGTAGGTCTGCTTCAAGAAGAGAGGAATTTGTCTTTGCATCCATGCAAAGGCCTTGCCAGGTGCACCAAAGTCAATCTGTGGTGTTTCCACATTTGTCCCACCTCTGTGCCAGAGCAGCCCTCCAGCAGTGCTGGGGACCCTCACTCCCGTGCTTGCCAAGCCAGTGAGGAGCTTGTGGCAGCTGGGACAGCCCCTGTCACCTCCCATGTGCTGCACCTTCAGTGGTGCTTCCCAAGCCTGCCTGCCCCAGGAGGCACCAGCAGTGCCCGTGGGTTTGGATCCATGCACCTGCGGTTGGCTGCTGCTGGCAGAGAGAATGCTGGAGCCTGGCTCTCTGCACAGGAAGGATCTATCCATGCTCAGGCTGCTGAGCAGTGAGATGCTATGCCAGGTTTGATCTCCTGAAGTCATTTCCTGATGTTTGTGGGGCAGGTGGGATGCTGGGTGGGGAGTGTCTGTAGCTTGGTGATGGAGAGAAGAAGATGCAGCAGGTGCCTTCAGGGTGCAGATCCCCACTTGTTTCCTGGGCTGGCATGGAAGAAGATTTTGCAGACCAGTGGTACAGTCAGAGCACTTTCATTTCACTAATGGTGATAGCACTGGTGTTTTAAGGAATGGGAAGATTTTTTTTTTTTTTTTGTTTAAAGATGCTTTCACACCTGGCAGAAGATTTTGCAGACTGGTGGTACAGACAGAGCACTTTCATTTCACTAATGGTGATAGCACTGGTGTTCTAAGAAATGTGAGGACTTTTTTCTTTTAAAGATGCTTGTTCAGATGTTATGTTCCTAACAGCCATTCTCAGTTTCCCAGGTGAGCTGGACAGCCTACCCATGTGGCTGCTTTAGGTGACTATTACCCCACTGTCCTTTCCATCCCAAAATGGCCCCTGAAGATGGCCATATGGACGTCTCTTGGCTCCAAGGTTGCATTTTAGGGAGCAGGTCATGAAAAGTTCCTCATCACTAAGAGCACATCATCTCAAAAAGCAGGAGGTGCACATCATCTAGGCACAGGTTCAGCCAGGAGAGGAGGTGTGGGTCTCACAAGCTGGGATGGTTGGAGAACATGGCACAGTGTTCACCTGGGGACTTCTCTCAGCAGCCATCAAATGCATCTCTCGGGATATAGGTTGGGGTGGTTCTAGGAATAAATGTGCTGTGCAGAGAAAATAATTTGAGGTCCTTAAGAAACCTGCTGGAAAAGTGCCCTCTGTTCAAGACTCGAGCCAAAGGCAATGGCCAGGTCCCTGCAGACAGGAGCTCTTTGTGAGGAGTCCTCGTGAGCCTGCTGCCGTCCTCCCTCCGTGCCAGCGAAGCCAGTGACCGCCCTTCCTGTGTTCTGCCTCCTTGATTTTAGACATTCCTGCCATGAAAGCTGCATGGCAGCAAGATCCCCTGCTGTTTGCAAGGTGTGGGTGTGCCCTCTGCAAAATCCACGTGTTGTCCTTTCAAACCCTTCCCCGAGGTGAACCAATATTTACGCAGCGCTTGAGGGAGGCAAGGAACGACGGTTTCAACGCTCAGGAGTTGCCTTGTGTGAGGCCACTTCACCTTCCAGCTCACCTGGGAGGTAAAGTAGCTCAGGTTTGAGATTACCACCCCTGTTTATTTTAGTTCAGCTTCCTCACTGTTAATGCTCCCTAATGCTTTTGACTCGATTTTTTTGTCCCACTGTACATTTTGGTTTTAAGGTGGTGGTGACAGTCCTGGCCACTTTCTGCTCACAGGTTCTAGCACTGTCTGGTTTTTTGTGTGGAGATAGAGGGCATCCAGCCCATTTGAGAAGGAGTACTGTATGCACAGTACTTAATTAATTTAGTGGATCTGTGAACTCTCAGGCCAGAGGGGTAGGTTATGATCCTCTAAACCAGCAGTTTCCCTAACATGAGCCACAAAATCTTACCCAAGAGCTCCTACCACCAAGCCTATTAGCTTCTTTAGAAATTCCTGCTCCAGAACACTAAGCAGAGTAATTACTGCTATGGTTAGAACAATGCCCCATGAGAATGAAACGTTTTTGCTCAAAATATCCAAGTCATACGTGCTTATGTCAGGAAAAATAATGACTTTAACTAGTGTGTATTCCTGCTGGTTGCTCTGTTTCAAAAAGGTGAGGGGAGGGAAAAGCAAACTCCTTTATGGCCTGTGCATCATTGCAAAGGGATTGCAATTGCAGGAGGTTTATTGCATTTGACTATTTCTGTTTGGAAAGGGTCCAGGTTGACTGTCAGAGCCAGGGCTGAGTCTGATGGCTTGGCAGATAGGGGAAGAGAGGTCCTTGCACTGGAAACTGAGCAAGGAGTAACCAAGGAGATTTGATAGGAAGTTATGGAGGTAACAAAAGAGAGGTTCCTGGTGCTCTGATTCTGATGGGGCTGACTGTTGTGCAACTCCAGGTTAACTTACTCAGAAGAGAGGGTTTAGTGAGATGCTTATGTATAGAGGCACACAGTCCCCATGACATGGTGCCATGGAGGAGCACTCCTCTGTTTTTTGGCAAGTCTTGGAGTGAGCTTCTCCTGCAAGATTGTCCTCAGCATGCTGCCAGACAAGCAGACCTGTTGTTGGGCCCCTGAGACTGCGAGGTTTGTGCTCTCCACTCATTTCCTTTAGTACATGGTTATTATCTGCACCCAGCAATGTTTAACTCAAGATTCTTCAACTGTTGTATGATCTACATGTGATTGCTTCATTTCAGAATGTGTTATATCCCATAATTGCTTTAGCAGAGGCATAGACCAATAGACATTGGTACTTTATCTCCTTTGCACTTCTCTTTTACTAAGCATGTGATTATATGCAATTTGCATTTATACCAGTGGCAATTTTGCTTGGTACTTTGGAATCCTGCTTAAATAAACTGATTAGAATTAAGGTTCAAGTTAGGACAGACTGCTCAATCTCTTCATCAAGGATTTTCCACCATCAAAGTGACAATTAAAATTATTCAAACTGGTATAGACTCAGAATTTTCCATTTCTTGACAAGGTCATAAAGTGTCAAATTACCAGATTTGATAGCTGGGCAAAACCACACTATTACTAGGGTTAAAATGGGTAAAGGAAATCTGAGCAGAACCCTGGAAAAATTCTGGCAGCTTTAATTCAGTTTGAATTGCTTTTTGTTGTGTTCTCAAAAAAAAAAAAAAAAAAAGGCATAAGCTAATATCTCAGACAAAAAAAAATTGCTTCATTTAATTTAATTTCCTTTAATTATTTTTTTTATTATGCCTTCTGTTCTTGGTTGTTAAAAGAAGAGCCAGTCTTGCTGTCCAGCTGCTGTGCATCATTAGGGTAGCACAAAGGTAGCAGTGAATTTAGCCTAATCTATTGATGGACCTGCCAGTGCACCAGGGGCCATTGCATTCTCTCTTCACACTCCTCTTTTGCTCTTGCCATCATGTTGTTTTAGTAGATGAACTCCACTCGCCATCTGGCTCCTCATCCTGACTGGGAGCCTGGCTCGTTTGCAGGATGCTGTTATCTGGGAAAGCAGGCTGGCAATGCAGGTCCCCAGCAGCATTTTGAGCTCGCAGTACGTACCTGTGGAGGGTGGCTCTTTTTTGCTCGCTGTCTATGTAGTGATATTTTAGCAGAGGTTAAATGCTCCATTTATTTATATTTCCTGCTTTTCTGTTGCTGTAATTGCTGTCAAAGTCATGCTCCACGCTCACAGGTCCTGTTCATTGCCACTCTCTGCATTGAACTAGAGCTTTGCGTTTTGCTTGTTTTGACATTCCCCTCGCCTTTCATCTTGATCCACGGCAATATTATTTTTGGAGTAGCTTTTCATAGGTTATTTCTACTTTATGTAGGGGGAGGTAGTGGTGAAGGGGCCATTACGCAGGTTTTATTTTTGGTTTCATGTTTCTTAAGTAAACAGGTTTTTTACTGCTGGTAGTCCAGTCCTGAAGGAGATCCTTCATGGCCCGGAGTGTTGCAGAGGGGAGGTGCCTGGTCCCCAAGCAAGCCCAAGAGCAGCGGTAAGTGCATCACAGGCATCTCCACGTGGATGTCAGCACATGCCTAGAGGGAACACAACCTACTGAGTATGGAAAAACTCCCCAAAGCCTTAGAAACGTCATGAAATCTGACTTTGAAAGCAACACACACCCGAGAAGTTGAGGCTGTCTAAAGAATGCTGACGACGAAGACCTTAAAAACAGAGTGAAGGGAGAGCTAAACGAACCCAAATTTTACTCGCCCCAGTCCGTGCGGCGCTGGCGGAAAACCGACCGGGGCAGCCGCGTTTGCTCTCGGGCCGTGCCCGCAGCCCGTCCCGCCCGAGCCCCGTCCGGCGCGGCGGAGCCTGGTGAGGCGATGTGCGGGGCAATGGTGCCCTCTAATGTCGGCCCTGCCGCCTTCCCCGCTTCCCCGCGGCCGCCGCACCTTGCCCACAGCGCCAGCCCCGCTCTGCCCGGAGCCCCCGGAGCACACCTCGCCCCGCAGCCTCTGCACCTTCCCCGCAGCCCCCCGAGCACCCCTCGCCCAGCGATGAGGCAGGGCCGCTGCGGGCACACCGGGGCTGGGGCCTTATCGGTGCCTTCTCCCGCCGCCCAGCCCCGGGCCGGCTGCGGCTCGTTTCAGGCTCTTTGCTTCCCCACAGAGATCCCTCAGGGCATGGTTTGCTGGGGACACTGCTCTGCAGGCCGCCCTGGGCAGCTTTGCGGGAGCAGGTTATGGAAAAGTGCAGATTTTCATTCTGTACGGTGTGCACAGTGCTTCTAGAGTAAGGAAATACATTTTAGCTGTAACCACCATCCTAAAGGTTTCTTAAGTTGCTCCAAGTTTGTACCATTCTTTGGCAAGATTTGTGAATAGAAGAATACACTCACTTTTTTTGGTGAGAAATTAGGGTTGAAGTGTAAGTTTGCTATTGTAAACTCATAGAATGGCTTGCTTTGCAAGGGACATTAAAGGCTATCTTGTTCTGATCCCCCTGCTGTGGGCAGGGACATCTTCCACCAACCAGAACAGGTTGCTCTTGTTCTAGGGCCCCATCCAACCTGGCCTTGAACATTTCTAGGGATGGGACATCCCCAACTTCTCTGGGCGAAATGTAGCAGCGTCTCACCACCCTCACAGCAAAGAATTTCTTCTTAATATCTTTCCTAAATCTTTTGGTTTAAAACCATTAGCCCTCCTTCTGTCATTGCCACTTCTCAAATGTGACAGATGTGACTTAGCTCAATGGCAGCTCTAACCCTGGCAATCCAAGAGAAGCAGATCCAGCTCTAGAGGATGCAGACCTTGAGACACTTGTCTGGCTTCATGGAGGCCTGGCGTGTCCCAAGGAGCCCCAGGAGTTTTGTTTTTTACATTTTCCTGCGGTGGGTTCCCTCTCTAGGAGCGGCTGGCAAAGCAGTGCAGTGCTGTGGGTTCTGGCTGTTCCTTCTCTTGCGCTCCAGGCTGGATTCCCTCTGCTTATCTGCCTCCCCTTCAGGGCTTGCTCCCTCTATTGGTGCGATGGGCTGTTGAGATATCCTGCAGTGACGCAGCATGGTGAGATCATCTTCCCTCCCTCCTCACCCCCCGGCTTCTTGTTTGTAATCTTTGATTAATTTATCTTCTTGCCTACGGCTTTAAATTTGCTTTTAGGGCAGTAACTTTCTGAAGACACAGCATTAAAATTTTATTTTTTTCTTAATCTTGGAAAGCAATCACTTTATAATCTCTCTACTAGAATCATAGCATTAATTTTGCTGCAAGCATTGAATGTGGACCAAACATCACCAAGCCAGTGGTGAACCTGCAGAGGGAGGGTTTCAAAGAACTCCCCTGGGGGAGTCCATCACGTTCATTTTACAGCAGTTTAACCATAATAGGGCTGCCATGCCCACAATCAGGTATGTATTCCTACAGAGTGAGGAGTTAATTGTACCTGGCTCCAGCAGCACATCTATACCATGCAGAACAATTAGTGCTGTGCCTCATTGCTGGGAGCTCAGCCTGTGTTATATATAAAGGGGCAGCATTAAGGGATTTGTATGTGCCATCCACAACAGCACTCAGCACAAATCCCACCAGCCTTCAGCCTCCTGCAGATCCAAAGAGAAAACAAGTGCCATGTCCCCTAACAAGGCAGAAAAGGTGGAAGGCCACAGGTAGCACTGGCCTAAAGGCTTTCTAATGGTTTGCATTACACCCAGTGACGCAGCTAATTCTTAATGAGGCAGTTCTTGAGCTTTGGACAGAGGCTGGAAGGTCGTGTTACCTGAGATCATGGTTGGAAATGTTACTGAATACTCTGATTACATGTGATTCTAGTGTCCCTTGGTAGATGGTGGAGGCCAGAAGAAAGTCAAGTTTTTCCCTGTGCTGTGACCAGGTTGAAAAATCATCAGGTTGTCCTGTAGCCTTTCAAGTTTCCCCTTAGCAGCTGCTCTGAAACTTCTTTCAGGAGTTATTGCTAAAACAAGGGTGTAGGGCAATGAGCTCCAGGTGCCCAGCTCTCCGTTTCAGCTAGGATGACTTTTGGACTTCGGACAGGAGAATCAGGCACAAAGAGATTAATTTGTACCTGAGTTTCTCAATTAAACTTTAATTCCATGAAGGTGCAATTAAAACCACACCCTGATGCTGTGCAAGATAACAGATATCTCACTGGTGCTCAGTGAGTGTGCACGTCAGGGCATTTCAAAATGACATGGCGCAAATTCTTCTGGTGTGAACCAGGAGACACATTCTCAAACATAGCCATAACCAAATGGGTCTGAAACAAATGTTTTCCTAACAGTAAAAACACAAGAGGAGCTGGATGAAAGACTTGAAAGTTAAATTCTGGCAGCATGGAAATCAGAGGCAAAACTCCCAGTGGATTGGGGTCATGGTTTCAGTCTAAAGCCAAGTAATCCAGATCCTGTACTTCTTAAAATAAAAATGAGTCAGCTGGTCATCGTTGGTATTCAAAGAGAAAAAAGAAACCAGGTGAAATCATTTAAGCTGACAGTGGCCAAATGGTTGTGAGCTTGCTCTGGAAGGAAATAAATACATCTGGAGGTGTTATGTTTACAGAATCTCATTGCTCTCTGGATCAAATGCACTTGCTTTGCAGATGGAAGAATGGCTACTTCTTTTTTTTTTTTTTCTCCTTTTTTAACCACCAGGCTGCAACTTTAATCTAGAGTCTTTTCTTTTCATGCACCGCAGCCATTAAGCAAGATTTGTCTGTGACCTGCCCTGGCAGTCCTGCAGCTTCTGAGGGCACCTCCACTGGGATTTGTGGTGGTTGTTGCTTCACCTGTGCAGAGATGGCTGAATTTGGCAATTTGATTGATGAGGCTTAGAAGGAATATAACCCACTACTCCCCTGGTGGTACTGGGCAATAAATAAAAGGAGCAAATCCTTATTTTTTTGTTTGGAAGGCAGTGAGGAGAGAGGCTGGGCAGACCTACTGAGTGTATTTGTGTCAGTTTTGACAGGAGCCTTCAGGACCCAGTCAAGTTTGGAAGTTGGGGAATTACTTCCCAGCACCCTACCTGGGGCAGTTTTACAGAGCTAGTCTAAAAATTTGTAAAACTTGCTTGATTTCTGCATTATGAGCCTGTGATCATCTCAGGGACAAGCTTTAAAAAATATTTTCAAATACTTTTTTAAAATAAATAGCTCTTAGGGATTTTGTCTTGGGAAAATCTGTGTGTGCCCTCATGTCCTGATGCAAAGGTTGGATCCTAACAGTGTGCGAAGTCTGTTGTGATTCTTTACAAAGAGAGATAAACTTAATTCACAGGTCTTGGTGTTGTTCCAAAATAATTCTAAAGAACTATTATAAAAATTGTGCTTTCAAGAGAGAACAATTGAGCAGGTTTGGTGTCTTCTTGTGACACACATACCTGCAACATGCTAGAAATGCATCCTCATTGTTGGCTCTGAGGGAAGGCCATGCCTGTAGAGGTTGAAACTGGAAATAAGAGGATCAAATGGTACCATGCAGGTTCTGGCTTCTTACAGGAAAATTTCAGATGTATTTGAAGAGGGATTTAATTATGTGATAGAGTAGGCTGAACTTAGATATGTGTTTTCTGAACTTTTCCACTCTCATCTATCTGTCCATGCTAGAGTTGTATTCAGTGTTCAGCACTACTTTTGCTTGAAAATTTTCCCCAAACCACTGTGAAGATTCCTCATATCCCACTCAAGAGCCCTAGTGGGTTCCCCCTACAATTTCAGTGCTAAGGAGTCCATGAGGAATTCCCACTTCCAGCAAAGGTGATTTGATTTCTTTTTGTCTCAGATAAATTCAAGCAGAGATTTAATGGGAAGCCAGGAGGAAACAATGAAGCATCTCCAAAGTCTTCTGGTGGTTTGAACAAAACCCCCAGCATTTGTAGGACTGTCATTTTTCTTGTATTTCTAACTAAAATCAAGATTGTAATTGTTCTCTCTGAGTAGCCGTGCCTAGAGCCTTTTTTGCTGATGCAGGGGCTGCAGAGAGGACACCTCCAAGGGCTTGTGTCCTTCAGATCTTTAAGAACGTTGGTTTTCCTGGTGAATATTTGACTGATACTCAGGGGTACATGCTCTGCTCCAGTTTGCAGCAGTGTGAGCTCCAGAATTTGCTCTAATCTTACAAGACCATTCAAGCCTTCATCTGAAATGAGGTGTTTTACTTAGAGGGAGAAGAACAAAAACCTTGGACGAGGCTTTGTAAGTCATTTAGAGCCCAGATCAGTCAGGGGCTGTGAAGCCATGTTTGCACATTTCACCGTTTTTGAGCTGCTGGTAAATCCAGCCTGCATGACTCTGGATATCTTTGTTCTCTCCCTGCCATAGGCAGCAAATCTCTGCAACATAGGTTTGTCCCCCACTCGTGTAGGGGGTGGTTCCATGGGGTCAGCTGTCCTCTCCCCACTCCTGGCATGTTGGTTCTGTGCAAGACTGGGAGAGGAAATGTCTCCCCTGGCCCTGGATTTGTAAGGATTTGTCTCAGCATGTAGCACAGACCCTCTTCTGTGCATGGAGCTGTCTCTGGGATGTGCAGGATTTTGCAGACACATGCTTTGCCCTTTCCTACTTGCTCCATACAGAAATGTGCACTTGCAGGAGCACTGGATGCACACCCGTGTTTTGTTTGTGCTGTGTACAGCTTTGTTGGAAGGGATGACAGAGGGATTCTTGTTGCATTGTGCTGCTGGTGGTCTCCTGAATGCTTGAGGTTTATAAATCAGGCAATTGTTTGACTCTGACACAGGAAAATGTTTTGGTAAAGGCAGAAGGCTTGAGACTAGTTGAAAATGTCTGGGACTCCCATTGTGTGGAGAATGTTGAGTGCAGAGGAAATCTGCAGCATTCCTACAGCAAACCACAACAAGAAGCTCCATACAGCCCCAATCAGTCACAAGTCTCATATAAATTATAATGGCCTAAATGTTATTTAAATGATAAACAGCTTTTGCATTCCAGACATTGCTGCAATTCCAGAAGGTGGCTGTGTAATACCAGCTGAATGAAATATTGTACATTGCAGGCGAAGTTTGAGCCTCCATTCGTGTGTGCATCCGGATTTATCACTTCTAGAATATTCTTTGGCTGTGAACCCCAGACTGCCAATGCACTGTGTGTATCTTGGAGCCCAGGGCTTCATCCATTATCCAGCAGTGAGTTGTCTGAAGACTGGGCATGCCAACATGCCAGGAAGCTGAAGACACAACCACAGAGGCAGCAGAAGCATCCACTGATTCTGGGCTGTCACCACAGCTTATTAGTGTGTGGAGTTTTGCCTGGACCCTGCTCAGCAGCTGATGGAACAACCAGTCCTTCAATCACGCTTTCCTCCAGAGATGGATGGGTCAGGCCTGCTGGAAACAAGTGTGGCTTGTGGAGGAGCAATGCCAGGTCTAGGAGAGACCATTTGCCCATCAGAGAGCCCATGCAGCAGACCTGGGCTTTCACTAAGGGTCATCTTTTGCTTGCTGATTCTTCAGTGTTGTGGCATAACAGACTGGAGGCATTTGCTGGGTTTTGGTGTCCCTGCTTGAAGGAGAGGCAGCCCAGCAGCCCTTCTGCACTGCATGGCTACAGCTGACTGAAACTCGAGGGGTTTCTGTTTGCTCGGGAGAAATTCTGGGTGGGGAGGGCCACAGCCATGGCCACACCTGGGGGAGGATGCAGGGTGAGTCCTCAGCCTGAGCTGAAATCATCCTAAACCAGGGCTGCTCAGTGTGCGCAGGCACAGGAGGCTCCTGCCCCAGTGAGGTCCTGCTGGAGCCCAGGAGACTGGATGGGTACAAAGAACTGAGTTTTTCTTCCTATTTGGTCATGTCAATTTTGGTGTAATCCTGGATTCAGGCCACAGGATTTTTCCAAAACTCCTTTACAATTGACAAATTGCGTCAATTGTAAAGGAGTTTTGGAAAAACTCCTGTGGCCTGAATTCAGGAGAGTTCTGTCACATCTGCATGCTTTGTTGTCAAATTCCAGCATTCAGAAATGTTCTCTTTTATTTTAATTTTTCCAGAATATTAGAGAGAAGAAGCTGCCCTGTGGTTAGCAAGGGGACTGGCATCCAAATGATGATTGAATGTGACTCCAGCCTCTTCCACAGACTTCCTCTGTTTTCAGGGAAGTCATTAAACCCCTCAGTCTGTTAGAGTCCCATCTGCAAGACAAGGAGGATTTAATGCTTTTCCCTCATCTGAATCTCAACATCTTTTTGTGGTTATAGGGCACCAAATGAGGCTTCAGTATTAGTTAGAGCTCTGGGGGTTTACCAGTAAAAAGTTAATAATAACCAGCCATATTTCATAGAATCATAGAATGCTTTGGGTTGGAAGGGACCTTTCAGATAAAATGTGATTTGCAGTTTAATATGCTAAGTAACAAAGACTTTACCAAGAGAATGAACAATAGCCTTTTCCATTTTACAAAATAATTTGCCAGGCATAATAAGTGCACCAGTGTTTTTATAAAAACAAATTATAAATAATTGCTTTTTGCAATTTAATACACACATAGAAAAAGCCAAAAGAGCTCAGCAGCTACCAGGAATCTGATTTCATTGTCGATTTGGATTGTTTCTGCAGTTTTATGAAAATCCCTGAAGACTGTGCTATTTTGTAAACTAAACATGGCTGCTTTTTTTTCCTTTTTTTGCTGGCCATGTGGAGTCTTTTTCCATTCATTAGCGAGCTGTTTTTTTCATGGACACAATTAGACAAAGGAATAAATCAACAAACTTGGGATATAATTTTGGCAATACCAGGCCATCCATGCTCTTATTTGCTTAACTGTGTAAATCTTTCACCAGAATACAAATGAGGCCTGTTCCCTTGGTCTTGGGGTTGGGGAAAGAGAGGGATCAGGCCAGATCCTGCAGATTTGATGGCTCCCACCCACCATGGCTGGTGTTGAGCAGTTTCCCTCATTACAGCCATTCAGCATTCCCACTATTGAGGAATTGCTTCGAGATAATTCTTCCATTTCCTTTCTCATGTTACAGAGTTGAAGAAACATGCCCAGGACAATGGCTCCCTGCGGACTGGGTCTCTGTGAAGGACTGTTGTGTCCCTCCATGTCTGAATGTCTGCATGCCTCACTGTTTTTGGTTGGTGGCCTCTCAGTGCTCTCCCAGAGAGAGGAAGCGTTTTCCCTGCTGCTCCCTGGGCAGGGAGGTGAGGTATGGGCAGGGAGATGAGGTACGTTCATAATGCTCCAGCTTGCTCCTCCTGTCTCTCCTGGCACCTTAGTACACAGCACACAGAGATGCTGTTTCTCTTTGCAAGGAGAAATGAAAGTTTTGTTGACAGCAAGAGGCAGTGATTCCCTCCCTGGCATTCCCAGCCAGCTGTCATGCTTGCCATGGGTGTGCATGCACACCCACAAGGGCAAGGATTTGTGACTGATCTGTGTTGGAGCAGGATTTGCTTCATCCCATCTCTGAAGATCCCATCCCATTTTTGTGTAGCTGAAGACACTGGCCAGTTCAAATTCATAGAGGATTGAGGCCCAAGAGATGCCCTTCATTGCAGGGCATTATATCTGCATTTTCATGTCTCTTCAAGGCTCCTTTGGGGCTGAAAACTTGGTTTGACCCCACCCAGGGTACCTCATGTTCCTCCAGATCATATTAGTTTCCTCAGTGGAACAAAAAACAAGTTCAGAGAAGGATTAAAGATTTATTTACCCCCAGTTCATTGTTTTCCAAACAACATTTTCAACTTCTGGTACTGATGTGGGTGGATTTCCCTTCCCTATGCATGTGCTAGCCTTGCTTCCCATTCCAGCAATTTAAGAAAAATTTCTGCCCAAGTAACATAAACAGTGAGCCTTTATGATTTTTCAAAAGATGTTCTCAAGTTTCCTGCTCTATTTTTTTCAGAGATCAGATAAATTCAGATAAATAGGCCTCAGGAAAGACACACCAGGACGGCAACTATAAATACTCCAAAATTGCTGAGAATAAGTGTCAAGGCTTAATGCACAGCTAATGGACTAATCTGCAATTTTACCACAAGATATTTATCTCCTTGCTCGTTTTCATAGTAGTCTCCCTGAAATATATGTCTATTCAAAGTTTATTTATCCTACCCAAGAAAACTCATTTCCTCTTCATAACCTGTTCCTCCCCAGTTTTAAAATTAATTTTGTTTTTCAAAGATAGCTTGTCAGTGACTGAGTGCTACCCATGGTGTAGTCTATAATTGAGCCAGAAGGAGCCTTTAGATAACAGTGCAGTGCCAGCTTATGCCATCTGTCATTAGTGGTGCATTATCACTGCAGGTATAAATGAGCTGGCCCCGCGCTGCATGGCTGCAAACGTGGTGTTCAGTGGAGCATAGCTGGGAATTGGGTTAATCTCTACCATACTTAGGCTCCTGCAGACATTTTCAGTCAGGCTTCTCACTCAGGGGAGGAGGAGAATTTGTCTTGTGGCAATCACAGTGGCTGTATTCCTATCAGTGCTCCTGCTGCCACATTTAGCCCTCAGGCCAATGGATTCATGGGGCGAGACTCTAAAAATCAGGCACTGAAAGTCAGGAAAATCCAAGTGCCTGTGCAGAAAACCTAGCAAGAGGATACTGAGATGGTTTGAGGCTGCCAACATCTTGGCCAGGTTTGGAGAATACAGCTCATCCCTGCATCCCTGGGGCCAGGGCAGCGTGGACCTGAGCTGACCATTGGCTTGTAAAGATGGCTTAAAACTGCCATCTTTGTGCTGTGTGGGTCAAAGTGCTGGGATGGGAGAGAAATGATCCTGCCCAAGGACACGACTGCTAGAAGAGGATCACCAAGCTGGGCCCAGGGCATTTTCTTACATACAGCCTGATCTAAGGAGCAGTCTTGGGTGCTAAACCATCCAGGGATGGGGGTGTACAGGAGCTGATGATCACAGCTTATTCTCCATGGACATCTCCACACCAGGCATCAAGTTTAGCTTCCTGCTTTTCAGAACTGTGCCTTTAGCCCCAGAGGCTGGGAATTAAACTCTGTGGTTTTTTACTCCACTTCCCTTGTCAATGCCAGTAAAAAGAAGCCAAATCCAAGGGAGAGCATGTGTCTGGCTAGCTGTCTGCACTGCATGCCCTGGCAGGACAAGGCTCCTGTCTGGTGGAGAGTGGCTGCATCTGCAAGTCTTTGCTGCCCTGGTTGCCTTGCTGGGATCTGTTTTCAGTTGCTGCTGAAACAAACTCACCAGTCAAATTATTGATGCTTTCCAAGTCCAGGGCAGCAAGGCTTCCTGTAAGCACAGTTGTGCATTGCATTTGCATGAGTCGCTTTTTGGTTGTCTCAAAACCTCCATAAACAGAATTCTGTCATTAATTTGACTCTTCTATTCAATGGTAATTTGTACATTGTGCCTATCCAGCACAAGCCAGGGAGTGATGATGTTGGTACTGTGCTGAAGGACCTTCAAAGTGCAGGCAAATCCATTGTTTTGCTCTGAGATGAACCAAATGTCGAGCACTGATGCTTTGCTGGGTTGGGATGCATGCTGGGTAATCATCCTTCCTCAGTAAAAAATCCAAATTCTGGATTCAAATTCTTGTGAGTTGGATCTGCTTGAGTGCTGGCATTGCTGTAGGAAAGTAGTTTTTAAAGGTGCTTTTTTCACTCAAGCTGTGAGTTTGTGCAGGGTTGTTTCTGTGCAATCTCCAGTGATATGGTACCCAACCCTGATGAAAGATTTAACCTTTGGACTTCCCCCTCCTTTGCCAGGATGTGGAGCCTGGCAGCCTTCAGCAAACCCCAGGGCTTGGTGGTGACATGTTGAACAAAAAGGCGTGCCCAGAGATCTCACAGGTCACCCTCCCCAGGCTGGGCTGGAATCCTGGAGCTCTGACAGCCCCTCCAGAGCCAAGCCAGCAGACATCTGTGTGTGTCTCTGTGTTGATGTGTCTGTGTCTGCCTTCGTGGTGAGTCCAGACTCTGTTTCTGAGCTGAGGTGTTACTAAGTTAGAGGGACTGGGTGACGTGGTCAAGCTGCAGCACAAGAAATTCACATTGGACAGTAGGAAACATTTCTTTCCCACATACTTAGAGAAGGAACAAATCTCTTTTCTTTGAGATTTTCAAAGCTTGCCTAGAGAAAGCCACAGCTGAACCAAAGTGTTCCAGCAGCAGGGTGGATGAGCTCTCCAGCTCTCTTCCTTCTAAAAGTCCTATAATTCTGCAAAGTCAGAGCATTGGAATCTCTGCCTTCTTTTTCTCTTCAAAAGAAAGATAATCCTCAATCAGACTTCCAGGCTTCAACGAGTAAGAAAACAAACAAATAAACCCCCAAGCAAATAAGCAAGCAGACAAACAAATAAAAACCCTAAATAAACAAGCAAGCAAACAACAAAACGCCCAAAGGCCAGAGTCTCATTTATTTCATTTCCCAGTTGGCAGTCAGCCTCATGATTTGTGTGGATTTAATATTACTTTTTTTAATGTTTTTGACATTGGCTGGTAATCTGTAGTTTGATTGGAGTCACATGTGAACATTTGCTAGCTCAGAATTACTATAAATTTGCAGCACCTGGAAAGGAAGGAAAATGGCTTAGGAAAAGGTGATTAGAGAGGCTCTGACTGCATGCAAGAGTTGTCTTTGTTCCAGGATCTGTATAAACCTACTGGAATTGGAAATAGCTATTCTGCTGTAAGCCTCACTTGCAACCTCCAAAAATAAAAGCAAAGTGCCTTTCATGAAGGATTAAAACAGGCATCTCTCCTGAGCCACCAGAGGCAGTAAAAGTGAAGGAAGTGAAGCAGTTAAAAGAGTTGAAGAGCTTATCACATGCTCTTGTTTGGGGCAATGTTCACTTTCACTTTGCTGGGATACTCCAGCTGATTTTTGTTGTGATGGCGCTTGGGGCAGCGAGCCCACAAGGCTGAAGAACCAGATCTGTGGATTGATGCACGGTTACCTTTGATCCTGCCTAGCAGGCAAGCAAAGGGAAGAGGAAAGAAAGGAAGAAAGAAACATTAAATCCGTGGCATGCTGGCTCAGCACCTCTCACTGTAAGCTTTGAACTGTGCACAGAGTTTGTGCCCCTTATCTGCGCTTCACACTCGCAGCTAGCGAGTGCCTCCATGTCATTTTCCACCCCGTCCTGCAGCAAGCCATTCTGTGAGCACCATGAATGCAAAAACCAGCTCTGCAGGTGAGGAAGAAGCCTCAGGAATGAGCAACGAGACCCTGGGAGAGGCCAAAAGGCGGCAAGTGATCCGTGTTGCCTACGTGATTGCAGCCCTAGACCTGACCTTTCTCTTCATGCAGTTTGGACTCATGCCTGTGAGTATGGGTTCTCTTGTTCCACAGCATTTCCTTCAGCGCAGGGCTCTGTGGTTTTCCAGCAAAGCCAGAGGATAGTTTTTGGCAGGAAAGAGGAAAGGTATCCTTGAAACTGAAAGGAATACTTGGTATTCTTACCAAAGAGGCGGGCTGTGTCTCTGTCCAGGGTACAGCTAGGCCATAAAAGCTGATTTATTACCTGGGCTGCAGTAGCACCCAGAGCCCTTTCCTGGGTGAAGCTGATGCAGTTTGTATCTTCTCTCATGGAGTGTGAGAGTGACCCATCCAGCAGCTATCAGGAAGCAGAGGTTTCAAATCAAAGGGGGGTTTTCTGAGTGTGTAATTAACCAGCTCAGTGGGATTCATTGCTTCTTACTTACTGGACTCTTCTGTCTGATTTTATAGAATCAGTGAGGACTTCTGGTTGAAAAATACCTTTGAGGTCATTGAGTCCAATCAGAAACCTAACAGTGCCAAGTCCACCACCAAACCACGTCCCTGAGTGCCACATCTACACATTTTTGAGATACCTTCAGCGATGGTGATTCCACCACTTCCCTGGGCACTCTGTTCCAGTGCTTGACAAGCCTCTCAGGGCAGAAATATTTTGCAATATCCAATCTAAACCATCCCTGGCACAACTTGAGGTCATTTCCTCTTGTCCTATTGCTAGTTATTTGTGAACAGAGACTGACCCCAGCTGGCTACCAATCCCTTTCAGGCAGCTGGGGAGAGAGGTGAGGTCTCCCTGCACCTCCAGGCAAAACAAAAGCATGACACAACAAAAACATTAATCCAAAATAACTGCCCATTGGCCCTTCAAGGTGTGCATCTGTGTTTTTTGCAAGCTCAGGCTGTGGGCTTGCAAAGGCAATATTTGCTCATGTTGTACTTTCCTTGATTCTGGCTTGCTTGATTAAACAACAGCTCCAGAACTTTTCCATAGTTATCTCCCAGAGGGTGGATGGGCTGTTCCAGGTGCAGGGTCTGGAGGCAGGAAGGCATTTAAAACTTTCCTCATCCCCCTTAGCAGTCGCTGAATGTGTTCAGCTGTGTGGAGCTGCAAAGGTAAATGGTGATACAAACGTGCCAGCTGGTGCAAAATTGATGGGTTTGATCACATGTCCCTGCCCTTCAGGGTGTGGGACAGAGACATTTGGTCTTTATTAAGCTGCCAGGGTCTGGCCAATGAACATTTCCTCTGTAGGGGTAGGGAACTGAAGGAAGTGGTTGTTTGGAGCTGTGATCCTTTCCACACAGATATTAAGATGTTTATTCATAAATACAGCCTGCTTCTTTTCAATTTATTTGTTTTTTGTGGGTTTTTGTTTTGATTGTTTTTTTTTTTTTTTTTCGTTTTTAGTACTTGGCAAAGAGCCTAGGTTTGGATTCAGTGGGGTTTGGCTATCTCCAGACCATCTTTGGTGTCTTCCAGCTCGTGGGAGGTTACATTTTTGGAAGGTAAGTGAGAATGATTCTCATGACCCTTCACATAGCTGAAAAAGGCCAGGCATTTTTTATACTTTCATAAAAATAATTTCTTTCTGGTTTGTGGTCCTGTTGAAAAGTTTGAGGATTTCATAATGAGCAAGGGGAAAATAAATGCTATTATTAGAAAATACTGCAGCATAGAAGCAGCCTTTATATTAACTTAGCTACATTTTAATGACAAACATTTAAGTGTAACAATATCCTGGGAATGGGCTTAAACCACCAGTCCTCAGAGCCCAGGACCTAACAGCTTAATTCTGAAAATGTTTTATAGCCATGTGTAACCTTAGAAATGTTTTGTGACTGGGAAAGAAAAAACAAACAAGAAACCCAAAAAACAAATCAAAACAAAAAAAGAGGGTATTTATTGATGGTAAGTAGAGCTGTCAATTACAATAAGTGAAGATGGTGTCATTTCACCAGCTGAATTAATCTGCATCCTTGTTGAATACAAATTTAGACTTGCATGGACCTTTAAGAACTTCTAAGAATCTTTTAAGAATATCTATAAACTCAAGCTATCAAAATAAGAAAAGAGTGGAAAATATTTGGGTTTTCTGCCCCTTTACCCCGTGAAAAAGACTCTCCTGTTCCTAATGAAATGCAAATAGCCCTAAAAAATTGAGTGGTGGGAGAATACATTCCTAAAGACCAAGAAAAATAAAACCCTGAAAGAAATGTGCATTTCAGTGACAGAAACTAAAATGGGACAGAGAAAATCTAACTTCTCTTCTTGATCCTGCTACTGATCAGCAAATCAATAAATGGATAGGAGCTGCTGTGTGCTGCTTCAGTTTACCTGCAGGAAATTTACTTTCTGGCTGATGTAGACTGGGGGCTCTACAGGATCCTCTGGTACTTTGTGTGGCACTTTGTGGATCTGATCTCAGCCCTTGGACACATTTTCAAATAAATAACAGCAACATTTGATTCTACAGCACTGCTTGGCAGAAAATGCATTTCTAAGAATGGAGATGGTGCAAAGGGCCCACTTTTAATGCTTTTCCTATTAACACACAAACCTAGAGTAGTATTTCTGTCCTGGATCTGGTGCCATCTGAAATCTGGTTCTCCTCCCTGCATGCCATTCACTAATATCCAGAGTCACTGCTGAAGGGAAGGAAAATGGCAAAATCTGACTGGGACTGAGGGTGTCCTTTCCCAGACTGAAGCCAAAATTTACAATGCAAGTTTGAGATAAAAAGGATTTTTCTAGACATAAGTCTGTTTTGATGTCAGTGTAGGGACAGATTAAGTAGAAAAGAGGAAGAAAGGGGGAAAGAGAATGTGTTTCTTAGCTCAGTTTTTCGTGTTCTTGCTTAATGCTCCTAAACAGACATGAAAAGATAAAGCACTGTGTTTACTTTTAAGCAACAAAACAAAAAAAATCCCCACTCCCCACATCAACAATGTAATGATTTGTGGTCTTCAGGTTACAAACAGCAAATGTAAACTGCCCTGGCTTACATGTAAACAGCAAATTTTTGACCTGTACCTCTCCCTCAACACAAAACATTTTAATTACTTAAGCTTAGCTCTGTTTGTATACCAACCCTGGCATTTTTAGGGGGTTGTTCCTCTTAGTGTAAACACAGCTAATTGCTATGCAAGGTAATATTCATCTGCTAACTGTAATATGCAGCTTAAATAAAGGGAAGGAAGAAGGAATCGTAACAAGAAACTCTGTCTAAGGCTGTTTTATGGTCATCTTAGCCCCTGTTGCTCAGAACCTGTTCTGTGGTACTCTCAGACTTTGTCCAACTTGAGCTTTTTGGAGTTGAATTACAGCAAAGACTTGGAGCTGGGTCAAAGCCTGATCCGACTGGGGTTTTGCCTGTTTGTGTTTTGGGGCTTGGGGAGTTTGTGGTTGTTTGTTAGTGTGTTTAGTTGTGGTGTTGTTTTTTTCCCTTAAATAGGAGCAAAACTGATTTACTGTTGAGAAGGATTTAATTTTGTTTTTTAAACCTAAATAGAAAACTGACAACCTTGTGCCATTTCTGTACCAGGTTTGCAGATCGATTTGGTGCCCGAGCAGCTTTAATTCTCTCCTGTGCATCTGGAAGCTTCTTCTTCCTGCTCATGTCCTTCTCCACCAACATCCCCCTCCTCTTCCTCTCCAGGCTGCCAGGAGTGTTCATGCATGGGATACCAGGTAAGGTCAGTCAGGGATGAGTAGCTTTCCAAATTGCTTTTCCTGCCTGATTCCCCCCAGTTCTGGCTTGTTTTAGGGGAAGCCAACAGGTCCAGCAGCATGAAGGAAGGCAGGAGGAGCATGGGATGGTCCTCAGGGGTGAAATGGTGGGAACATGAAGCAGCAGGTGGAAAGCAGTGCTTATTAGTCCAAGTTCCAGGTCCATCTTCCTGTAGAATTTTGAGGGAATTGTTTGGCCTTGATCATCCAGGCCCAATGGGTGCAAGTCACTTACTGGCAGCAGTGTTACCCCAGACTTTTCAGCTGCCTTCTTGAAACCAGGATATTTTACACAAAAGCTTTTCCCTTTCTCCTGGTAAAATGAACATACTGGTAAAAATCAAACATTATTACAAATATACTTTCCATTACCCACCAAGCTGTTCTGTTTTGGCTGATATTTCCTATATTTTTCATGTGAAAGACATAAACTTCAGCTGCTAGAAGTCCATGTAACTCATGCAAGAGGAATCAGGTTGATAATGCTTCCTGTCACTTGTGAAGGGGTTTATTTGAGTGGTTTGAATGGTTCTGTTTCTCATGACTGCTGGGGCTGTTGTGTTCAAAACTGATGGACTATGGGGCTTCCAGAGGAGATTGACAGTCCTTATTTGGGAGCCCTCTTCCATGGAAAGTATGAAAATTAAAAGCTGGGGAAATTGCCTGTAACCAGAAACCAGCCCAGAAAAGTTTTAATTGGGGGAAAAACCCAAACAATCAAAAAAACCCCCAACCAACCAACAAAAAAAAAAAAAAAACCAAAAAAAAAAAACCAAAAACCAAACCAAAACAAAAAAAACTCATACAAAAAACCCCAAAAAGCTCCTAATGGCTTAGCAATGAAACCATGGGAACTACTGGGGGATCTGCTCAGACCCTGTGGTTTAATTTTTTTCCCCCCCTGTAGGTGCTCAGAAGGTTATTACAGATGTGACCACTCCTTCCCAACGTGCTGGTGCTCTGGGGAAGCTGGGCTTTTGCTTTGGAGTGGGCATCATTACTGGCTCTGTCGTGGGCGGTGTTCTCTCCACCAAATTCGGGTGAGTGATCCACTTGTTTGGTACTGATTTTGTTGCAATCACTGAGGGAGCTGCTAAGGGATATCCTGCTGCTCTAGAGCTTTTGATGCTGTCTTACTGCTGGTGGCAGTAGAGGACCATACCAGAACTCTACATTTTGCTTTCTGTGCTGCTACAAAGAATACTCCCCCTGTTTTCAAGGAGATCTTGTTGAAAATCTCACCTTCTGCTTACTTAAGTACATTTTAAAACAAACTAGATTGAGAAGTGGATTTTGTCTTTCTGCTGATTGTCTTGTCTTTGGAGCTGAGTGTGCTGAAAGAGCATTTAAGGAATGATATTGTACAACTGAGAAGTGGAAATCAGTAGCAATGTGGAACTTGTGGAGAAAATGGTGAAAATGTGTTTGGGGGATGCTCAGTATAGGGCAAGACTATGGGAAAGGAGAAGGCAAGCTTGGGACAGTGGGGGAAGAGAGTGAGGAGGTCTAACCCTCTCAGAGCAAGATGAAGCAGACACCTGACAATTCCATGTTGGCTCTCCACAGCCTGGCACACCATAGCAGGCTGCCACCTTCTCTTACATTCTGCAGAAGGAAATAAATGCTCAGAAGCTATGGTGTGGGCAGAGAATTTTGCAGGCAATGAAATGCATGTGGCTGTAATCTCCTTGGAGGATTCCCCAGCATTGCTCTGGTGGGGGAAAAAAGTCCCTGGTGGACATTCAGGTTTTTGTTTTGCTCTGCTTGTCTTTACTATGGATGCTTGCCTCTGCAGACTCAGGTTAAAATAACTCTACAGCATAGGATAGAGGGTAAAAATCACTCCCGTCCTTGTCCTAGTGCCATAAGCTATGTGAACTGTGTATGGCCATGCATCTCCTGGGTGTTTTGCACAGGGGATTGTGATGTGGAGTGTTGTGTGTTGCTCTCTGAATCCCACTGTGCGTTCAGGCACTGCAGAGATGCAATTTAGTGTGTGAAATCCTTTCACAGGTTGAGGAGAATGCTGTAACCTCAGGGAGCAGCCCTAAAACCTGTTGGCTGCTCTACCTTGGCAGTGTTGGCCAAGTGACACAAAACTGATCAGGAGGATTAGTTTTGTAGTTATGACATGGTTACATAAAAATAAAATTAGGGACATACATAATATTAACTGATCAGCATTTAAAGGTATTTATAGGTGTTGCTGGCTGAGTGCTGGTTTTAGTAAGTATTATTTTTAACCAAGTACAGTGATTGTAGACATTTATGTGTTAACTGAAAGTAAAGGTTACCTCAGTTCTCAGTTTTGGTTATATGCCCATATTTAAACATCAACATAGAAGCATCATTGCTATCTAGCAAAAATTCATGGGGTTTCACTTTCCAGTACGTGCATCAGTCACAGGTTTATAGAAAAGAGGCAGGGGAGGGACTCTCCTGTGTCATTTAATTATTCAGGGACATTGACTGGAAGGCAGCCTAGCTTTTGCATGTCAGGTGCTGTCAGACAACGGGAGGCTTCCACACTCCTTGCTCACTTTGAAACCTTCTGGACCTTAAACTTTGTGTTTGCAGCACAACGCTGAGAAAAGTGAACCTTGTCCGTAATTACGGGAGCGTGAGAGCGCTGCCCGTGGAAAAGGAGCTAGCAGCCTTTCCCGAGCAGGGCTGGCTGGTTTCCCTCGCGTCCTGCGGAGGGCAGCTCCAGCCCGCTGCTCCTGCCCGGCACTCGGGGCTGCTCTGCGGTCCCATGGCAGGGCTGGGGACAGCAGCACCTGCTCCTCTCCCTGAGCATCTCTGCATCCTCCTGGAAGGACGACAGGAATTTCTATTCACACGGGATGAGCTGTGCTGGCAGCATCCTGATGTGCACAGAGGCTGATAGGATGGGATAAACAGCAGCTTTAGGGTTAGGAAGCTGCTCTGGGGGTTTTGTACCAAGGTTTGCTGCAGCCAATCCCCAGTGTGCTTAGCTCCTCTGCCAGGTGTCAGTGCAGAGATTAGAGGAACAATGCACCGGGCTTTAGGTGTTTTGGTGCCGGTGGAGAGCAGGAATTCAGCCGAGAGCAGCTCTGTGCCACGGACAGCCCCGAGCATCGCCATCCCCTCCGGCTGTGCCCGCCGCAGGAAGGAGCGGGTGTGCCCTAGGGACATGCCCCAGGCTCCCTGGCCTTGCTGCTGTGCCCCACAGCCTGCTCATCCTCCCTCCCTCTTTCCCACATGTGTACAGGAAGGCTCCAGCTGCACTTGGAGCTGCGTCATCACTTCTTTTTTTCTTTTTATTTATTTTTTTTTTTCCCCAGAAGAATGACCCAATCACCTTCCATTGAAAAAGCATTTCTGCTGTGTCATGGAAGAGCAATACTGGAGATTTCTGTCCACTCTGTGTTCTTTGCTTTCCCTCACCACAAAGCTGGCCAGCATTCCCCATGTGTTGTTGACAGCATTATTCATATGTTAGCAGTGCTTTGTATACAAGAGAGGGAGTAGAAATCACTCTCAGTTTCTCAGCTGATGTCATTTTGGTATTATTCTTCTGTATTGTATTTACCATTGATGTATTTGACCTAAAGAACTGGTCTTTTATTGTTTTCTTTGTTGGAATAATATTTGTCAACCCTTATTTATTAAGGGAGCCCTGAGGAAGTTGAATGTCTTGTTCTGATTTGCATAGGATTTTTTGGATGTTAGTTCCTGACCTTTCCTAGTAAACTGCAACTGCCAGCTCCAGCCCTTCCTCTTCTTCTCTTTGAAGTGCTACATTTCCCCCTGCCCTGTTTTCCAAAACTTTGCTGCTCAGGCAAATTTCACCACCTGAGGATGAAGTATAAGCCAATTTGTTAACACAAGCAGTAGTAACCATTTAACCATTTGGAAAGTGTTTTTCTGTTTGCATGGGTGGGGTTTTTTTGGGTTTTTTTTTTTTGGGGGGGGGTGTCTTTTTTTTTAATTGTGTTTTCTGGTAATTGATCGGTTGGGTCAGGACTGTGGATATAAAACACCTTCAGCTTGAAAATAACTCCTGTAGTTCAGCTGAGGGCTACTCAGGTTCTTGGGGAATGAAACTCCCTAGCAGTTCATCCACCAAAGGGGACTAAGGAAAGGATTTCTGTTTGCACTCCTGCAAACAACTTCTGCAAAGCTGTTGTGGGGCACTGCAGGTGAGTGCATCCCTAAAGGAAGGTGATTTGGTGCTTGCAATAGACTTCTGTGCCAGCCCTCTGGGTGAAAGGTGGAAGTAGGCAGCTGGATTAGTTTTCAAAAGTGGAAAGATGAGTCTAGGTAGTTAATTACAGAGATTTCATCCTTTCTTCTGGGACTATGATTAATTACATCTGGCTGTTTTTTTCTTTCCTTCTAACAAGGCTGTAGAGAATCTCTGCTGCATCACCCAAGAATTGTTTGCTTTCTATGGACACGGAGAAGTTTCTTCATTTTAGTGACTCAGCTGTAGGCTTAAATCTCCTGGAGCAATTATTCTTTTGATTACAGCAGGCTTTGGGGATAGTTTGCTGGGATTTTTTTCCCCCTGGCTCTGCTATTACCCTTCTTCCTCATGGGGAAAAGAAGGAGCTTGTTTGCCTGGAGTAGGGAATTGCATTTTTTTAAAATTTTTTTCAAAAACCCATTTGAACAAAGTCCTCTGGCGGGGAATTTCTCATGGCTTCGTGGCAGAGTGGAAAAACTGTGGGTGTTGAAAGGACTGGAGGTTGGGATCTGGGAAGGCGGGTGGGAGCACGGCAAAGGGTGAAAGGGTTGTGCTCCATTTCGGGACAAAGCAGGGCATTCTGCTTCTGGGAGCTGCTCCTGCTCCCTTCCAGCAAAAACTCTGATGTTTCTCTGCCTGGGATGATGCTGCCCAGCCAAGCGGCAAGGACTGGTGACGCTTGTACAGGCATTGCTTTGTCCTTTGTGTCAGGGCACTTGGGAGAAAGGGAGGCAAGTCATCCATAATCTGCAATGTGGTCTGTCACTGCTGGCTGAGCTCTGGCAGGAATGGGGACAGAAGAGGAAATGGGCTGCTTGTCAAGGAGCTGATGGCTTGGGAAAGGTGCAAATGCCCTCAGCTGTGGCCTTCTCTGAAAAAACAAAACAGAATCTGAGGGTTTTTTCTTATCACTTACTCTGCATGGCAACTGTTTTAATTTGGGAGACATGGCCCCAAAGTTTATCTGTAAATTCTGTGATAGAGGACCATGGATATTGTCCTTCAACAAGCTTGTTAGTTCAGAAGCCAGGTTTAGGGCACTTCTGTCCTCTATTCCCAGCACCAGAATTTTCTAGTTCTGATAACTTATTAAACCTGTTCTTGAACCTAAGAAATGCCTCAGTGCACTTTGGGTGGAATTCATCTAATCTTAGACATCTGCAGGGGAGACAGCTACACCTAAACTTGCTGTTCAGACTCTGTGGTTGACAGAGAGGCACAGGTGGTTCTACAGCATCCTTTACCTCCTCATGAAGCAGTTCTGAAGCAGCTCAGGGAACCATCTGCTTCCTAAGCTTTTTCTTGCTTGACCCCCAAGTCCCAGGACACATTTCTGGCCATCAGCACACCATACCTGTGGCCAAGAACCTGTGGAGTTTGATGCTGGATTGTGAACTTACCAAAAGCCACCAGGATGCAGTTCTGAGTAGTTTTCTGTCTCTGCTGCATTCATACAACAGGTCTGCACTGAGCTCTTCCCCAGCTCTTCCTTCCCACATCTAGGCCACCAATTTTTAAGTTTGGGTGCCCTGGCTTTCTGCCATGTACCCACTGGAAGATAGCACTGTCACTGCAAAGGTGCCCCTGTTCCCCCTTAGCCCACCCTCAGTGAACTTGGCTCTTCTGTGCTCTCCCTGGCCTGAGCTCCAGGGGAGGGAGGTGTGATGATGGAGCCAGAGCTCCTCCTTGGTCCTTCACCCGCAGGTGGGGCCCTTTCCCAAGGGAGGAAGAGTGGGGTTTAGAGCAGGAGCCGGCGGCCTGTGCCTTGTGGCTGCCCTCAGGGAGGGCTGGGCTTGGGTTGAGCTAATGGGGGGGATGTTGGCAGCCCCTTCCTCAGCCTTATCAGGTGTGTGCTCTCCATTTTCCTCCAAAACCCTCGTTCCCACTCAGCCTTCTGCAGGGATTGTGTTGGGAGGGCAGTGAGTGAGGCTGTGCCAGCTCACAGGGGATGGACACCTGCCTCTTTTCCCCATAGCACCCTCCTACCTCCTGAGCATCTTTAGAGGTTTGCTGCTTCATTTTCCCAAAGCAAATTGTGAAAATGCATTTTAGAAAAAAAAAAATACCCAGAGCTTTCTCCTGTGACTGGTTTGTGCTGCTTACAGAGAGCTGAGGTTTAGAGGCTGCTAGAGATTGACTAGAGCCATGGGAAGAGGCACTCCTGGCAGGATTTGCCTGGTTTTCCTCCATGGGCTGACAGCAGTTATCCAAACAAACAAGCAGATAGAAAATAAAAGGCAGAGGGATGTGGGTATCTCCAGGGGAGCTAAGGAAATTTCCCTGCTGCCTTTTCCAGCTTTCATCATGCCTGTGCACCGGGGGAGGCTGCCCTGCCTCGCACCTCATGCCTGGAGTCAGAGAGTGAGGGGGCGGCGGGCGAGCGAAACCCCGCTCCGTGTGCGTGGTCGCCAGATCGCAATCAACAGCGTGTGTGTGTTTGTGGAGTCAGCTCTGCTGAGCAATTATGGGTGTTTGAACACTGCTCCCCTCCCCTGATGCTTTGAAAGCCCTGGGTGCTGTGCAGTGCAGAGCCCTGCCTGGTCTGTTGTTAACTGCATCCCTTCTAGGCTGTGAGAAGTGGTGGCTGATTTTTCTTGTTAAGCCTGGCTTAACAGCCCCAAGGAATAAGTAAAAAGTGGGGGCAAGAAACCCACAATGAAACCAAAATGGGTATTTTATGAAATGGCACAAGGTATTTTAGGTCTGGCCTTGCTAGCAGAAGTCGAGTTGGAGGGCTGGACATGACCCTCACAGCCCAGGTTGCACAATGAGGCAGTGTCTGCTCATGACTCACTAGAGCTTCATCTGCTCTTCCCACTCCTGGACTATTTCATGACTGGGCAGCAAATCCAGCAGTATCACTGGGGATTGAAATCCAGGAAAATACTGTTTTCTTTGTTAACAGAAAATAGAAGGTACAGAATAGCTTGTGGTTAAGTCCCTGAACTGGGATTTGGGACTTGGCTCTGCTGTGATTTTCCCGTGATGTGAGTGTTATCCCGTCCCTCTGCACTGCTGTTTCCCATGCATAATACAGGGCAATGAGATAGTGTTTCCTTCCCTCATCCAATACATTTACAATATTGCTATTTAGATCACACAGCCTTTGGGATGCAGACTTTCTCTATCACAAGGTATGCTCATGCAAATATATCTACTACCTTGAGGGAATACATCCTGCTTTTCCTGGATGTATTCTCTTTTTCATCCCCTGGTGCCCTGGGCAGGCAGAGTCCTTGTAAGCCAAATTACCATCCCATTTTGGGGGGCTTGTTTCTCTTTTTGCGGGTTTATTTGATGGTTTTTTGTTTTTTTTTCCCCTTTTTTTCCCCCTTTCTTTCTTAGTTGTTTGTAAAGAGTCAGTGCCAGGTTAGGGGTTTTTTTTGTCTTGGAAGAGTCCCAGAGGCTGAGCCCAGCAAGACCTAGCAGAGGGACCTCCAGGGAAACGTGAGGTGGCCCTACCTTCCTCCCTTTGTGTTTGTGCATATTCAAGCGGCCAGCCCTCTCCTTTACTTCTCCTAATCCTGTTGATTCAAAGGGTCATGCTTGTGTTTCATTCTGATCTGCTTCAGTGAACAAGCCCAGCTTTGTGGCGAGGCCAGGGCAGGAAGGATGTGGTGCTTGTGTGGGAAGGACTATCAGACAAGGGAGGGAGGGAAGGTCGGGATGAACGGAAATGTGCGGATGTGGCATGTGAAGGGTGGGCTGGGAGGAGTTGAGACTCCTGGAGTTAGGGAGATGAGGAGTGAAGCTCTGCAGGAGACAGACTTAGACTTTAGATGTATTGTGTCACCTGGGGCAGTAAGATTAGGGCACCAAGGGGCCCTAGGGCTTCAAGGAAGGCGTGTTTCCAAAATAGACCTTCATTTGCCACAGGGGAAGAAGGGACAGCACACCCACTGCTGCTGCTCTCCTGCCTGAAATGTGCCTGCTGTAAAGGATGCGTGGAAAAGCAGCCCTTTTGCACAGCTTTGGTCTTGGCTTTAAAGCCATCCCCCGTGCTTTTCTTGCTGCTGGGTGGCTGGAGAGATGCAACACCTCATTGTCACAAGGTGCCAGTTCACTTGTGGGCCAGGCTGAAGGGCAGACTGCTTGAATAGGGTGTTTAGAATGAAATGGAACAGGAGTGACCTTCTCATGAACTGCAGCAGCTTCCACAGTCCCACCCAGGGCTTTTGTTGGCTCTTGGTCTCCTTATGAAACCCTGCTCACGGCCACACCAGCAGAGCCAAAGGTGTGTCAAGCATCTGGGCAGTGGACATGGCCAGAGGGCAAAGGAGTTTCTGAATGGCCATCTCCAGGCTACTCCTGGCACTCACTTGTTTTGGCTTGTCTCTCTCACCTGACAAACCATGGGATAGTGCAGCCAAGTGAGAAGGTATTTCCAGCATCAGAAACTTCTTGGTGCTCCTCAGAGTCCTGTCAGTGAGCAGCTGGAGTGCGTGGAGCTACTGCAGGCAGCCCTGCCTGGGGATGGATGAAGAGAGCACCAAGGATTTATGGGTCAGGACTAAAGGGAGGGCAGGACAAATGACATTATAGTCTGGGTCTGCTGTAGGCCATCCAGTCAGGGTGACAGAGCAAATGGCATCCTCTATTCAGATAGGAGTGGTCTCGTGTTCAGAAGCTCTGGTCCTGGGAGGGACAACAAAACTGGTCATAAGCAATGCAGGAGGGGAGAGAACTCCCTGCTCCAAGGCGTACAGGAGCCAGTGAGGAGAGGTGTTAGGCTGGACCTTGTTCTCAGCATAGGAAAGGATGATGGGGAAGGTGAAGCTCAGGCACTGCCTTGGCTGCAGTGATCATGGAATGGTGGAGTTGAGAACCTCAGTGCAGCAAGGAGGGTGCAGAGCAACCTGCCTGCCCTGGGCTTCAGGAGAACAGGCTTTGGCCACCTCAGGGATGTGCTTGGTGAAGTGCCATGGGATAAAGCCCTGGGGGGAAGAGGGGTCTGAGCAAACTGGTTGATATTCAGAGATCACCTCCTGCAAGCTTAGGAGAGATGTATCCCAACAAAGCTGTCAGGCAGAAATGCATGGATGAACAAGCAGCTCCTAGAAAAACAGAGGATGTCTGGGGGAAGCCTTCTGAGGGTGGAAGCAAGGACAGTTAGCCTGGGAGGAACACAGAAAGATCATCTAGGTAGCCAGGGATCAGGTTAGGAAAACAAAAGCCCAGAAAGGATTAAATCTGACCAATGACATAAAGAGCAACAAGAAAAGCTTCTATAGGCACATGGCTGATGATGGTGGAAAATGTGGACCATCTCCAGAAGGAAGGAGACCTGGTTCCATGGGATATGGAGAAGGCTGAGGTATGGATGATGTTTTTGCCTCAGTCTTCACTGGCAAATGCCCCAGCCGCACTGCCCAGGTCAGAGCTGAGAAGCCAAAAGCAGGAGCTGGAAGAAAGAACCTTCTGCTCTAGAAGGCAAAGCTCAGCATGACCCAGCAATGTGCACTTGCAGCCCAAAAGGCCCGCTGTGTCCTGGGCTGCATCAAGAGAAGTGTGGAGAGAGGTTGAGGGAGGGGATTCTGCTCCTCTGCTCCACTCTCAAGAGCACCTGGAGAGCTGCATCCAGCTCTGGAGGCCCAAGCATAAGAAGGATGTTGGGGAGGGCCACAAGGGCTGCAGCACCACTGCTATGAACACAGCTGAGAGATTTGGTGGTTTTCAGCCTGGGGGAGACTCTGGGGAGACCTTAAAGCACCTTCCACTACATAAAGGGGGTCTATAAGAAAGATGGAGGGGGAGTTTTCACTTGGGCATGTAGTGACAGGACAAGAAGTAATGGCTTTAAATTCAAAGAGGGCCAGCTTAGGTTAGATGTTAGAAATAAACTCTTTACTGTGAGAATGGTGAGACACTGGCACAGGCCTTGTGGGTGCTCCACCCCTAGAGGTGTTCAAGGCCAGGGTGGATGGAGCTCTGAGCAGCCTGATGTAGTAGGATGTACCCCTGCCCATGGCAAGGGTTTGGAAATAGGTGATCTTCAAGGCCTCTTCCAGCCCAAGTCATTCTATCAAATGCTCTCTAGCATTCATATCACAAGCTCCTGACTGCTTGTGCTGAGCCCTGTGCTGTGCCAAGCAGTGCAGGAAATTACCATAAGCACTGCTGGCAAACAAAGATGCTGATCCAAGAGGAGGGAAATGCTCATGGTGGGGTCTGAGGGGCGAGACACTATGGTGGCAGTCCATTAGTGCACTGTGTGTTGAGCTAGCAATGTGTCTGTGCCTTAGGACACACTGCTAGCTGAAACACTCCCAGTTTGCCCAGTCAGCATCTGCAGGTGGCAAAATAACCTCTTGTGGGTTGTATCCCACTTGGGGGGGATATGCAGCAGCAGATTTGGAAGAGTAGCATGTCTTGTTATTAGCTATTGCTTGGATGGCCTGAGAGAGACAAAAGCTTTATATGTTACTTGAAATTATTTGCTTTGCTTTATTATCATGTAAGGGGCTTGGCTCTGCTCTCCAGCTGCCCTCTTATGCAGAAGCAGTTGCCAGTGTTTCCAGAAATTACTGTGATTTTCTTCATCTCCTACTTGGCACTGACTAAAGTGGATTTTCAGCAGACAGGAATTCAGCACTTTTGGAAGTCTGATCCATTTAAGGTAGTTCAGGACCTGAAAACTGTGAGAGTTTTTGAGAATCAGAGGTTTCCTTGTTTAGCTGCTATTACAGCAACTCTTGCTTCGATTTTAATTTATTTTTCTTTGAGGAGAGGGGATTGCATGTCCAAGCCATTGTGGTCTATATGCAGTATTAACTTTCTGAGTCTCACTAAATGTTCCTTTATTCCATTATATTCTCAGCTAAAACTTTTGGTCTAATTACATCTTTACAAAACTTCACTGTGAATCCCTTTGAAATCTGCACCATTTTTATGGGATTTGGTTCAATTCTCTTTTACCCCAGGGTATGTGATCTGAGACATACTGAAGTCATTGTGTTTCCTTTGAGTTTGGTTTTAAATCAAGCTCCGGGTAAAGAAATTTGTAGAGGAAGGAAGGAAAGCCCCAGAAACCTAAAAGATTCCTGTAGGATATGCCTTTAAAAGACCCTGAATAATTAGAAATCCCCTAGGAAAAGCCATCTGGGGAACATCTGAGCAATGCTTACAGGAGGCCAGAGTCTTAAATGCTGTTCTGAGACTTTTAAAAAAGGGGAGATGAAAGACAGTAATGGTTATTAAAGCTGAGGATGTTCATGCATCAGATGTTTAAACTTACTTCCTACAGAAGCTTGGAGAGGTTTTTTCTTATATAAAGCTGTATAACAGATTCTGTCTTGTGTGTGATGGGTTTTTCCCCCCTTCCCTTTCCAACTGTCCGGACACAGTTGGATATGAGACAGATGATAGATCAATTCTTCCGGCTAATGTTTTCCAGTGCAGTCCTGGTGGTTTCCCAGTCTTTCAGGAATTCCTTTTCATGACAGAAAGAGGCCTTCTTTTGAATCTAGTGATGTTTAGAAAATAAATTTTTAAAGCATTTGTTGAATGACTCCTTTTGGTAACCGGAGGCGGCTGTGGTTGGTGACACCAGGCTCACACCTCACCCTACACCCACATGTGTTCTCATTGCATGTGATTACACGGTCTGGGATGTGTAATTGCCTGATTGTAATCTGTACACCCTAACAAAAGTTGCATCATTTTGATTTTGCCTGGGTGCTGTGTGGCAAGCACTTTGCAGACAGAGACTCTTGGCCCTT